>NC_035449.2:130028181-131228181 GCF_002127325.2 Helianthus annuus | reverse complement strand
CTGAATACTAAAGTTGTGCTGACACAGCTTGTCTAACCGGTGAGTTTATTAATCGTTTCGACGCAACGCTTAATGTATCGCACAATGCGATAAATGAAATATGTAACATGCATGATATCAAATGTAGTACATGCAAGCATATAACGTTGTCGTTTAAAAACATAAATGCATGAAATAAATCATGGATGTTACATATTTCATTTATCGCATTGTGCGATACATTAAGCGTTGCATCGAAATGATTAGTAAACTCACCGGTTAGACAAGCTGTGTCAGCACAGCTTCAGTATTCAGTTAAACACTAGATTTAGGACTTAGATATAGGTCCAACATAAAAATACATTAAAACCTAAGTGGGTGAACAAGGGTTTACATTAACACTTTCCGGAAGCTAAAATAAGCACTAAAAATTGTCTGAAACACACTTTAAACACAAAATTATGCACATTTCAGCAAAATTCAGCATTTCAACACTAGAATAACATGCCGATAAGTAGTATAAAACACCCAGAATAACTTGTAAAGTGTCGGGAACGAAAACATGTCACAAAAGGTACTTCATACCTTGTAAATTTCACAACTTAGCACTTTAACGAACCGACTACCGAACAATTAACAGGACACTATCCATGTCACACCCCGACCATGTAAAACATCAAATCGTGGTGGAAACGTCGGGGAGTGTTGTAACAGAATTATTGTTTCACAACCATGGCAATTAAAGTTATGTATTACTTATAAACCAAAGGATTACATTGTCTTAAACAAAAGAGAAAAAAGAGTACATCACAAAATTAAACTGGTTCTAGCTTCATTTTTAAGTCACTAAGGCACAGGTCCGCCCTAGTATGTCACGATTATCCTATGCAACAGCTCCTGAAAACACATGTGAAAATAGGTACGTCAGCATAAAAATGTCTGTGAGATACATAGATTTTGTGAAAATAGGATTCATGACTTGAGTTTAAAGAAATGTTTAATAAAAATTTGTCATGAATCTTGTTAAGTGTTTTCTTTTATAAATCATATGAAAATGTGATAAGAGATCAGATTATATAAAAGAAAGGTGTATGGTTAATAAAATAACCAAGTAAAATGAGTTGTATAAAACAACCTGTTTTGTAAAACAACGTCTTGTGAAAAATATGTTATTTGTGTAAAATGTTATATGTCTAAAGTGATATGATTTAAATAATGCCACGATATGTAATAGCATACAAGCACTTATATATATGAAGTACCAGCGGCGTATCCACCATGCCTTTATTATATTACACATGCCTCGTTACTTAAATCACTTAAACAAACCACCAATGTATAATGTTCATGTTTAAACCAATTGTCAAATGTTATTGTATAAACCATGTCAAATGTTAAATGTCAAAATGTAATCATGTAATGTGTAACAAATGTTATGTATGGTAAGTAATATGTGATTACTTAAACCAAATGTAAAAATGTATAAAACAAAGTATTTTGAATATATCAAAAAGTCGTGTTTTGCAAAATAAATGCATGTTTTACTGATACCAACACTTATGCGGTAAGTTAAACGTATACATTCAAGCCTTGAGACTGTAGGATAACCTTAGAGTAAAGGTTATCAAAATGTTTTCGGATTCAGTCATTCCTTTCATCCAAACAAACCTAGGATGTCAGGAATGGGAGTTGTCAAGTCCTATGGTACCACTGCTCACTACCGAGCGGCATAGTTAATGTTAATGAACGTATTTTAGTCCCGTTGAACAAACCAAATGTCATACCAATTGTAAACATGTTATGTGGAAACAATGTACTAAGTATGCTAAGTTAACATACAAAGCAGAAAAGTCATGTAAATCAATGTGCTAGCATGCTCAGTAAACATACATAGCAGAAATGTAATATAAAACAATGTACTAAGTATGCTAAGTTAACATACAAAGCATAAAATGTAATGTAAAACAATGTGCTAGCATGCTCAGTCAACATACATACCAAAGCATAACTGAAATTATGTACTATATGCGTACTAATGAACATAGCAAGTATGTGATATGAAAACATGAAAGCACGAAAGTAACAAGTAGGCACATGTGTTTCACCCCAAAACATTTGAAAAACAGTAAAAGAGGGGACTACGTACTCACTTGAGATTGCTCAATAGTCGTAGGATAACCACCAAGCAAAGCTAGAAAGATCGCGAAATTAAACGGCACCTAATATAGGTAACTACGTTAATAAACGGACCTAATCGGAGGATTGGGTAGAGTGAGGGTTTACAAACCAAATGAGTGTACAAACTCATGTAATATGGTTTAACAAAGCCTATATTCTAAAACGAAACCTAACCTAAGTGCTTACGCCCCATTGCGACTCGTTTAGGTAGGTTACACTACTTTAACGCGTCATTCGCATAAAACGCGTTTGGAATGCCTAACTAGTCCTATGACAAGTAAATATGCCTTAACATGTCTAATATTGTTTCCTAATCAGTTTAGATGTCAAAATTTATGTTACATATGCTTAAAATGAATTTTGGCGCAAAAAGGGCATTTTGGTATTTTTCCTAAGGCATATATACTACCTATCATACAACTACTTAAACGAAGTGACCATAAGGTATAACCTCGGAAGGTTATTCCCTATACAATTATGGTCACCTAATGTGTTTGGTTGGATTCTAATGATCGACCAAACGGGTCGGGTTTGAAAGTATAAGCGATTGTTTAGATCGCTTACCTTACGACCCTATATAAGCACATATCTAAAAGTGACGAGCTAAACATGTTAAAACATGTTTAACGAATTTAGAAATAGGTTTGGTATCAAAACAAACGGTTTTGATACCTAAAAGTAGTTTGGTTACAAAATACGCAAGAACACGCATTTCGGCCGAAACTACGACTCGTCACTAAGCCTAGATAATGTGGTAATCAGTAGGTATAGTCACTAGGGACTATAACCATCATTCAAACGAACTTCGCATTGACCATAAACTGGTCAATGCAAAAAGTCAAACGCAGAAAGAATAATTACAATGGGTCCAAGAATGGAAGTTTGATTCCAAATATCCTCAGGTATGAAGTGATAATCACCTCAACTTAGAGGAATTTCAGAATCAAAGTTTGGGTTTGAGCAAAGAGGGTGGGGGTATTTATAGATTTCTTAGGACCATTAAGATCGTTCATTGAAAACCGTGCTTCGATCTCATCCGTACATGTGCACCCATGGTTTTGCAAAACCATGGGCACTTAAAAATGGCCTATAGTTTGCTAAAATACCATGTGCAAGTGGAAAAATCAGTTGGAAATAGCTGGACAGAGCTGGAAAATGAATTATGTGCAGGTCTGATGTTACCACACGGCCCGTGTAAGAGACAGGCTTGGGCTACGCGGCCCGCCTGGACTCTGCAGATCAGCAACAGCTTTCCAAAGTTGCAGTTTTGGTCCCTGCAGTGTTTCAAGCCTATTTCCGACACATCTAAGGCCCGTTAAGCCAACTTTAAGGGCCTACAATGAAGCCTAAACATAGTGGACATGAAACATGCTAAAAATAAGCCGGATGTCGGTTCGTTTGGTCGTACGATCGCGATATTTGCTTAATTACGACGAAATGCGCACGAACGCGAAAAACGATCCAAATTGCGCGACTTATGGATTTTTCTTATGCCAAACACTAAAATAAAATATTTTAATGCTTACATAAATTTTTGGATGTCCGGATGTATTCAGAACGTAAGTTATGCGTGAAAATGCAAACTTGTGCACTTTTTGACGCTTTTAGTCCCTGAATGAGTATAAAGTTTATTTTAGCATACCGAACACCTCAAAGACTATTTCTAAGCTATGTAGAGGATATTTAGGGTATGTCTAACTTATGAACATGTTCCGGATTGTCCGTTACAGTACGAATTGGCATACTTTCGCAGTTTGTCGAATTTAGTCCCTGTAAGCGAATTAACTTGATTTTGCCATACCAAAGTCTTCAAAACTTATTTCTAAGTAATGTAAAGGTTATTTAAGGTATGTTAAGCATAAATTGATGTTCCAGAGTACTTTTCACTATAAACTGATTACGTTTACGCACCAGTTTGCGTATAACTCTCAAGAAAGCGATATAGAGTTTGAAATTGAATAAAAATCAAAACATGAAAAATGTCAATCATAAACAAACAAATATTGGGATCAAATAACTTTATTTCATTGATAACTGAACTATTTACAATGATTACAAGCACATATGTCACAGTCTCCCCTACTTGTGGAAATTTCGTCCCGAAATTTATTTAGAGGAAACTCGTGAGAATAGATGCGGATACTTCGCCTTCATTTGATCTTCACCTTCCCAAGTAAACTCAGGTCCACGTTTAGATTCCCAACGAACTTTGACCAATGAAATACACTTGCGTTTAAGCCACTTGACTTCACGATCCATAATTTCCACAGGTTTCTCAACAAAATGCAGTGTTTTATCAACACGAATTTCGTCAAGTGGTATGTGGAGTTTCTAATCAGCTAAACACTTCTTAAGATTAGACACGTGAAAGGTTGGATGAACGTTTCCAAGTTCAGGAGGTAACTCAAGTATGTAGGCTACCTTACCGATTCTTTCGACGATCTTGAATGGTCCAACGTATCTAGGTGCAAGTTTTCCTGTCTTTCCAAATCTGATCAAACCTTTCCAAGGTGAGACCTTAAGTAATACTCGATCACCGACTTGAAATTCCAAGGGCTTGCATCGTTGGTCCGCGTAACTTTTTTGACGGCTTCTAGCTGTCTGAAGGTTACCACAAACTTTCTTAACCTTATCTGTTGTCTCTAGAACGAGGTCAGATCCAGTAAGCTGAGCTTCACCAATCTCATTCCAGCAGACGGGTGAACGACATTTTCGACCACAGAGAGCCTCGGAAGGAGCCATGTTGATGCTAGAGTGATAACTTGAAATTCCAAGGGCTTGCATCGTTGGTCCGCGTAACTTTTTTGACGGCTTCTAGCTGTCTGAAGGTTATCACGAACTTTCTTAACCTTATCTGTTGTCTCTAGAACGAGGTCAGATCCAGTAAGCTGAGCTTCACCAATCTCATTCCAGCAGACGGGTGAACGACATTTTCGACCACAGAGAGCCTCGGAAGGAGCCATGTTGATGCTAGAGTGATAACTGTTGTTGTAGGAGAATTCAATCAACGGAAGATACGAATCCCAACTACCACCAAAATCGATCACACAAGCTCTAAGCATATCCTCCAAGTCTGGATTGTTCTTTCAGATTGGCCATCTGATTGTGGATGATAACCTGTGCTTAGATTAAGTTGGGTCCCCATAGCAGATTGCATGGTTCTCCAAAAACGAGAAGAGTAGCGAGGATCTCTGTCAGAAATAATGTTCAAAGGAACACCATGTCGAGATACAATTTCATCCACATAGATTTTAGCAAGCTTTTCAGCAGATAGATCCTCACGGATTGGCAAGAAATGCGCTGATTTTGTAAGGCGATCAACAACTACCCAGATGGCATCATTACCTTTCTTAGTGCACGGAAGTTTGGTAATAAGATCCATAGCAATGTTTTCCTATTTCCAAACTGGGATCTCTGGTTGCTCCAATAAACCAGAAGGATGTTGGTGTTCAGCCTTAAATTTAAGACAAGTAAGGCATTTTGAAACGTATAAGGCAATGTCCTTCTTCATACGAGGCCACCAATACTGAGTACGAAGATCCTTATACATCTTACTGAGCCAGGATGGATAGAATAACGAGACTTATGGGCTTCATCCATAAGCAAGGTGCGAAGATCATCTTGGCTTGGGACCCACAAACGGTCCATGAAATAATATGATCCATTGTCCTTCAGTTCAAGATCGAGCTTAATGTGATATGGTAATTCCTTACCCATCAAACCTTGTGAAACACAAGTATGTTGAGCCTGAGAAATGCGGGCTTGAATATCATATCGAGCTTGAATTTCATATTGAACACGGACACAATGAAGCTTGACACGTTCTTTACGACTCAATGCGTCAGCCACGACATTCGCCATACCAGGATGGTAGTGAATCTCGCAATCATAGTCGTTTAGAAGCTCAACCCAATGTCGTTGCCTCATGTTGAGTTCTTTCTGATTGAAGATGTGCTGAAGACTTTTGAGGTCCGTGAAAACCACACATTTTGTACCATACAAATAATGTCTCAAGATCTTGAGAGCGAATACAACTGCACCTAACTCAAGATCATGAGTGGTGTAGTTCTTCTCGTGTATCTTCAACTGCCTCGATGCATATGCAATGACTTTGTTCCTTTTCATGAGAACACATCCAAGACCCAAGTTTGATGCGTCACAATATACGACAAAATCATCATTGCCCTCAGGCAAAGATAGAACAGGCGCATCACAAAGCTTCTGCTTCAAGGTCTGAAAATGCTTCCTCTTGTTTGGTTCCCCATTCAAAGGGTTTGTTCTTCTGTGTTAGAGCAGTTAGAGGAACTGCAATCTTTGAGAAGTTTTCAATGAAGCGGCGGTAATAACCCGCAAGACCAAGAAAAGAACGAACTTCAGTAGGAGTAGTAGGCGTATCCCAATCCTTAATCGCACTGATCTTGGAGGGATCTACATGAATACCTTGTTCGTTGACAATATGTCCCAAAAATTGAACTTCCTTAAGCCAAAATTCACACTTGGAGAATTTGGCAAAAAGTTGCTCTTTCTTTAGGAGCTCCAGAGTAAGACGAAGATGTTGCTCATGATCAGCTTGCGTCTTAGAATATATCAAAATATCATCAATAAAAACGATGATGAACTTATCTAAATAAGGCTTACAAACCCTATTCATCAAGTCCATGAAAATAGAAGGAGCATTAGTCAAACCAAATGGCATAACTGTGAACTCATAATGCCCATATCGAGTGCGGAAAGCTGTCTTGGGAATATCTTCTTCATGCACACGAAGTTGATGATACCCAGAACGAAGATCAATCTTCGAGAAACAAGTAGCACCCAGTAACTGATAAAAGAGATCATCAATGCGAGGTAGGGGATATCGATTCTTGATGGTAAGCTTTTTAAGCTCACGATAGTCGATACACATTCTGAAATATCCATCCTTCTTCTTGACAAAAAGAACGGGAGCACCCCAAAGTGAAAAGCTAGGACGAATAAAACCTTTGTCAGAAAGCTCCTGAAGCTGCATAGACAATTCTTGTATCTCGGACGGTGCAAGACGATATGGAGATCTGGCAATGGGATTTGCACCAGGTACAAGATCAATTCAGAACTCGACTTGGCGTGCTGGGGGTAATCCAGGTAACTCTTCAGGAAATAACTCTGGATATTCCCGAACAAGAGGGATATCTTGAATAGACTTACCCTTGCCTTTATCTGCTACAACATGTGCCAAGAAGGCCACATAATTCTTTCGCAGATACTTCCTAGCTTGAAAACAAGACATGAGCTTGAGACTGCTAGCATGTTTCTCACCATGAACTTGTAGGATCTCACCTGTCGAGAGCGGAACAGAACAATCTTCTCGAAACAAACTACCTCTGCGTGATGCTTGGCTAACCAATCCATACCCACTATAATGTCGAAACTCCCAAGTTGCATTGGCATGAGGTCGATAGGGAAAAGATGGTTGTTAAGGTTCAACTGGCAGTTACGAAGAACAAAATCGAGAACAATGGGATCACCACTAGCAACTTCTACTGTCAAAGGCTTTCCTAGTTTCGTTCTAGACACGCGAAGCAATGGCTCAAAAGATAATGACACAAAACTCTTATCGGCACCTGAATCAAAAAGAACAGATGCAGGTTGATTATTAACAAAGAACGTACTGTTCACGACTTGATTGTCTGCTTGCGCCTCTTGTGCATTCATGTTAAAGACTCGCCTACGAGCCTGAGCCTGATTTTGATTCACCAACCTTGGACATTGATTCCTGTAGTGGGTCAGATCCCCATAGTTATAGCAAGAACCAGGTGGGTAGTGAGGTCGTGCAGCCTGAGCCTGTTGCTGAGCAGGAGGTTGAGCAACTTGTTGAGCCGGGTTCTGAACTGCCCGATTCTGATTAGACGGAAGACGACATGTGATAGCAAGATGACCAGTCTTCCACAGTTAGTGCAATGACGACACTAGAGGTGCGGCTGATGATGACCGTTACACCTGTTGCACAAAGGTGCATTGCCAAGGTATGGTTTCTTGGCAAGTGGTTGCGCAGGCTGATTTAGAGCAGCCTGATTTGCCTGTGTGGTAATGGCGAAGTTTTGGGAAGCCTTACGCTTCTTAGACTTCTTAATAGACTCAGCTTTCTTTCCCTTCTTGTTCTTACCTTCAACAGACGCCTGTTTCTTACCCTTGTCACCCTTTCTATGCAGCTTACCCTTTCGAACCCGTGACTCAGTCAATGTCGTTGCTAACTCGATCGCCTGACGGACTGTGGTAGTGTTACTACCAGTGACGATGTCTTGTACGGAGTCAGGCAAGCCATCAATATACCTCTCGATAGCTTTCTCGAGCGGGGTAACCATGGTAGGGAAAAGTAAACTCAACTCCTCATACCTGTCAGTGTATGCCCGGTGCTCACCACTATCCTGTTTTAAGTCATCAAACTCCCTTTCCAAAGCCCTCAGTGCATGACGAGGACATAATTCCCTCATCATAAGAGCCCTAAGTTCAGCCCAAGTCTGTGCTAACGCAACCTCAGCACCACGTTCTCTCATAACCCCGTTCCACCATGTAAGAGCCCTCTTCTGAAATATACTTGAAGCAAACTCGACCTTCCAATTTTAGGACCCCAGTTGCTCCTTCAGAACGTGACGAAACGTACTCTCAATGCTCTCGAACCATTGTAGGAGCCCAGTTGCTCCTTCAGAACCACTAAACTTGAGTGGTTTAGCTGAATTGAAACTTTTGAAGTTGCATGGAGCATTTTGGTTGTTGTTGGCTTGGTTCACCTGAGCAATAATGTTTGGGAGTACAGCAGCCATATGTTGCGCCATGATATCTGCCATTTCGGCATTAGATAGCGGATTTTCGCGTCGAGGAGGCATTCTAAAAGAGGAAACATGAGAGGAAACGAGTGAGATGATTAGATAAAAAGAATGATATGGAATAAAATCGACAAAAGCAATGATGGTGGTCATTCGTTCGTATCAGAAAGCAAACAAACGACACATAGTGACTAATCAAAGTAAATGGGTCAAAAATAATGTATCGTGAAGACATGCTCGCCTATAAGTGAACACTCACCCCAAGAGTTCCCAGGTAAGAGTGACTGGTCCAATTATGTGGATTTATACGAAAACTCTAGCCTTAGACAGAAAACCCAGGGTACAGGCATTCACCCTTCCAGTTTGCACGTGTTCACACTATTTAGAACCCAAAACTTTGACGAGATTTTGGAAACTTGGAAGGCACAAGGCCAAAAGAATCATTCAAAATCGGATGATTAAATTTTCAAAATCATTTTGAAAAAAAATTGAAAGGTTCAAAACCATATAATAAATCATTTAAAAACAGATGATTAATTTTCAAAAATCGTTTCGGAAAATTGGGTTCTTGTTTTGGTAACCACCTAAGGATAGGTGAAATGCATGTTTTAAGATCTAAACACAAGACAACTTGTGTTGGGGTCCTAGAAAGGTTATAGTGTAGGTCAAAGCATTACTAATAACTTAATTCCCTATAACCATTGGCTCTGATACCCACTCTTCTGTGACAACTGTGCTTTTTAATCGATGAACAATGCAAACCAATGTTAATTATTAATAAAACAATGTGCTTTGGTGTTATTATGTGTTTTATATGTTTGGTGATTTTACAATTTGATCCGATTCAATTTCAAGCTCTAAATCGCTTTCTTGAAAGTTATACGCAAACTGGGGCGTAAACGCAATCAGTTAAACGCGACAAACACTCCGGGATAGTGAAATAGGCTTGACACACCTTAAATAACCTTCACATAACTTAGAAATAAGTTTTGGATGGTTTTGGTGTATCGAAAACAAGTTTATTCGATCGCAGGGACTATTTGCGTCAAACTGCGAAACTATAACGATTCATAAGGTAACGTACAGTCCAGAACTTGATCATAAGCTAAACATACCATAAATAACCTAAATATAGCTTAGAAATAAGCTTTGGATGGTTCGGTGTGCGAAAATATGCTTATTTGATCTTACAGGGACTAAAAGTGTCAAAAACGGCGTAAGTTTGCATTTTCGCGCATATCTTACGTTCTGACCACATCTGGACATCCAAATTTTTGTACACACTAAAGTATTTTTATTTTAGTGATCGGCATGCACAAATTCCATTCGTTTCGCAATTTGGATCGTTTTCGCGCCCGTTACGTTTTCCATCGTAATTAGCCGAACAACGCAACCGTACGGCCAATCGAACCAACATCCGACATATTTTTGGGCATGTTTCATGTTCCCCATACTTTAACTTCATTATGGAGCTTATAAATGGGCTTGACGGGTGTTAGAAGTGCCAAAACACGTCGAAACAAGCTCAGGGGCCAAAACTGTCAATTTCTTAAAGTTGCCGATCTGCAGCGTGGTCCTTACGGACCGTAAGGGACCCTTTGCGGTCTGTAAAGCATGCCCAGCGACCAGAAAGTTGATTTTTGCTGCTGTTTGATTCTTTAAGGGTTGTTCTTGTAAAATCTTTGTGTGGTAGCCAAGTTATCTCTTCCCCAAGGCTTTGAATCTGCTCCTAACACTTGTATGGACATGATCATTGCTTGGAGGCTACACAATTCATGTGTCTTGATCTTGTGAAGTTGCCACAACTATAAATAGCATGGCCAACTTCCATTTCATTTGCTCATTTCCTCTCATTCTTCTCTACATCTGCATTGGGAGCTCTCTCAATCTGATTGGAAGCTTATTTTTCTTGTAGAAAAGATAGCAAGGACTTTAGTGAGCATTCTTTCATTCTTTTTATTGCTTTACTAGTTTAAAAGTCAAATATTGTTTGACTTTCAGTTTGACCAGTCTATGGTTTACACAAAGTTCGGTTGAACTTTGCAACGTGATTGTAATCACGATGGTTATAATCCTTAGCTATTATACCTATTGATTACCACGATAACTAGGTGTAGTGACGAGTCAAAGTTTCAGTCAAAATGCGTTTTAGCACGCATTTTGCAACGGAACTACTATTAGGTATCAAAACACTTTGTTTTGATACCAAATCAGTAGGTTAAACATGTTTTGACATGTTTAGCTCGTCACTTTTAGTTAGTGCTTGTTTAGAGTCGTAAGTCAAGCGGTCTAAACCACCACTTAGACTTTCGAACCTGTGACACTCCGTTGAAGCGTTCTCACTCATACTAGCTTGACAGTGACTGCCTTAACTTTCTGGACGAAAGTTCTTAAAACTTGGGGATAGTGTGACACTCTAGGTTTTCCCGAGCAACTATCTTGTATTGTCATTATGTGTGCATATATTATTAAATGAAAGTGGTGTTTTATCTTGATGTGCTATATGGTTCTTGTATTAAGTTATGTTTGTGAAGTATAAAGTATAAATACATAAATGCGTATTAGTGAGCCGAGACCACTAGAACCCGACTCGAGACCACCCGGTCTCGAGTAACCCACATCGGTTGGGCCATGCACCTGAGAAGCCCACTCGGAAACCCACTAGGATGCACCGACTCGGAACGGGTATAAAACCCACGAGGATGGCCAACCTTGCCACTTTTCACCATTTGCAACATTCCCTCACACTCACTCCCATACAAACACACACTCTGTCTCTCCCTCTCACTAAAACCCTAAAACACCACCATAATCCTCCTTCCCCACCTCTCGGATCCAAACAGAAGCGACAAAGCTCTCGGATCAGCTTGTGTTCTTCACTCGAGGATTATCGGACAACAAACCTACTCACTTCTACACTCAAAATCCTTAGCCGGTTAGTGTTTCTTTGCAAGCACATGATAAAAGTATTGATTTTGTGATAATGTGCACTGTGGCTATTGTTTATGTATGATGAAAGTGTTTGCTTGATCTAATGGGTTCTTGTTTGTTAATGATACATGCTTGGTTCCAATATCTAAGATGAACATGACTTTTGTAGGATAACATTTTGTTAAGATGTTTTGAATGGCAAAAGAATGATAGTTTAGGATTGTTTATGACCATCCGAATTATGTTAGATGTTATAAAACAAATGTTTTTTCGATGATGGATTGCAAGATGATTTGATATCTAGATTATGTGTCCATAAAATGCATGGTTATGTAGGATGAACATGTTTGATTTAATATGAAAACTTAAAAGATGAACTACTTGAAGATCATGAAAAACATTTGAAAAATGCTGGTTTGATCCGTTTTGTTTGAGAATTAGACAAGGAAACATGTTTTTGCAATTCTATTGGATAGTACAAGAATTCATGAACATGAAATTCTATTGGATAGTACAAGTTGGACACGTGTGTGAATTGAGACCCCCGGTTTCGACTCGAGACCATTAAAGAGACAACTCGAGACCAAGCAGCAAACATCAAGGACTCGAGACTAGCTACTTCTCGACTCGAGAACTCATGATCTCGACTCGAGACTGAACTCGAGACCTCCAAGGCTGCTACTCATATAAACACCACTCGAGAACAGAGGTTGCGACTCGAGACCAGCCCTCCACAACTCGAGACCCCTTGGTTGCGTCTCGAGACCAGACCACCTAGTCTCGACTGGGCTGTCCGGCTCAGTTATTGGGCCACCAAATGTGACAACGTGTTTTGGGCTTGTATCTGTGCTACGGTGCTTTGTGCTGAGTGATTGTTAAGGATTAGAACAGGCCCAATAACTTAAAAGATAATTGTATGTTATGCATTCTATGTGTTAAGTTATGTGTAGAATATACGTGACTTGCCTGTACCCAAACTTGACACATACTGGTAACCATGTTAGGACGTGGTGACTAGCGTGCTTGACCAAGTAAACTAATCTGCCGAGCAACCCAAGGTGAGTTCACAACTATTAAAGCATGCGTTCCCGGTGGTTTGGGAAACGAAAGTTAAACAATGCTATTCCTTTGTAAGGGATACAAACCTACTTTTCTCCCCTTATATGGGACCCTTAGTTAATTACTGTTTATACTGAATGCAACAAGCAACACTAAATGAAACTCAATCGCTCAAGTCCTCACTTCTTAATACCAATTAGTCGCCGGGGCCTGGCGAATGGGTTATTAGTTGATAGCGCTATTTAGGTCTTACCAGTCTCACATCGTGCCCGTGTATGGGATCGGGAGTGAACTAATAGACTCTAGCAACCGTCAATGATGATAGAACATTGTCAAACGAGGCACTTTACGAAAACGTACGGTCACATAGTATTCAGTATTGTAAAACCAGTTTAGTAGCTTACTTATGGGGTAGCTCCCCATGGCATGTATAAATGAGTAAATTAACTAGTGAAACAAGTTTTTGGAATTAAAAACTGGACAAACTCGTGAACTCGCCAACATTATGTTGATACCCTACTGCATGCTTTGCAGGTACCCAGTGACCAAGGAGCTTGCAGCTTGGGGATGTGTAGTGGTCGTCTTAACCCGTGTGATGGTTTCTTTAATAAACTTAATCTATGAACTTTGTTTGAACTGTTTTGCCTATGCTTCCGCTACTTACCTAAACTACTATTTGAACTTAAAACTTTTAAACTTTAATTATGATATTTGCTAACTCTGTGGTTGGTGAGTATTTCTGCTGTTATTATTTAAAATGCTCAGTATAATTAGTGGTTGGATCCTGGTCAGTCACACGCCTCGCGGTAGTACTCCGCATGTGGTTTTTGAGGGTGTGACAGATTGGTATCAGAGCCATTGGTTATAGTGAACTCGGTTTTAAAAAGAAAGTCTTTTTAAGAAAAACCAGACTATAACCCGTGACTCGTGACGACACTACACTCCAAGTGCAAGACTCAACGTATTAGACCTCATAGCTCGGACTTGTGTTTACTTGCTTGATTATTTTATATCTATGCTCTACTATACGTACTAGTGTGCCTAGCTAGATAGATACACTTCCCTCTTCTATCTCATTCTTACTACACTACAACATCACACTCATATTACGTTTTCTGGTTATGAAGACAATGAGTGGACGCGAAAGAGGAAACATTAACATGACTCAGGCTCATTTCACTAACCTGCTCAACACGGTGGCTGCAGCTTTTGCAGCTTACCCTGGAGGTAAACTCGTTATATTAGGATGTTTAGATCCTACCCCCGCATCGTCTCTTCACCCTTAAACATATTCGCTTTGCTTCTCACAACAGGTCAGCATGCGCCTGCGCAACCATGTGTTTGTACTTTCAAAACTTTCATGGATTGCAAACCCCTCCCCTTCAATGGCACTGAGGGTGCCATAGGTCTTCTGCACTGGATTGAGAAGGCCGAAGCTATCTTTGCTGTCTGCGAGTGTCCCCCTGCTAATTGGGTGAAGTTTGCAACTGGTACACTTGAAGGAAACGCGTTTTCATGGTGGAAAGCGCAGATTCAAATGCTTGGTTTGGAAACTGCTAATGCTACTGCATGGGAAGATTTCAAGAACATGATCAAGGAAGAGTACTGCCACAGGGATGACATTCACAAACTCGAAAATGAGTACTTTGAGCTTAAGATGGTTGGATCAGAGATTGAGACCTACACCAAGCAGTCCAACGACTACGCTGCTCTCTGCCCAAACATGTCTCGACCTGTTTACCGAAGGATTGAACTGTACATCAAGGGTGTGGCCCCTGAGATTCAGAGTTTGGTCACTTCAGCTAACCTCACAACAATTCAGCCAGTCATTCGTCTTGCTCACAAACTCACTGATCAGGCTGTGGAACAGGGCAAGCTGTGTGACACCTAGGTCACTGCGACCATCAAACAAATACCAAACCAATGAGATATTGTATTTCATACTTGGGATTTGTACAAATATGTGTATCATTTGCACATATCAATTCTTGTTCGATTTCAAACTCTATATCGCTTTTGGAAGGTTATACGCGCACCGATGCGTAAATATAACCAGTTTAATGCAACAAACACTTCGGAACAGTGACATAGGCTTAACATACCTTAAATAACCTTTACATAACTTAAAAATAAGTTTTGAAGGCTTTGGTATGACAAAATCAAGTTAAATCGCTTACAGGGACTAAATTCGACAAACTGCGAAAGTATACCGATTTGAACTGTAACGGACATTCCAGAACATGACCATGAGTTACACATACCATAAATATCCTTCACATAGCTTAGAAATAGGCTTTTAGGGGTTCGGTGTGCTAAAATAAACTTTTGGGTCATTCAGGGACTAAAAGCGTCAAAAAGTGCACAAGTTTGCACTTTCGCGCATAACTTACGTTCTGAATACATCCGGACATCCAAATATTTATGTAAGCATCATAATATTATGCCTTAGTGTTTGGCATGAGAAAAATCCATTTGTCGCGCAATTTGGATCGTTGTTCGCGCTTATGCGCATTCCATCGTAATTAACCGAGCATCGCGGTCGTACGACTAAACGAGCCAACATCCGGCATATTTTTGAGCATGTTTCATGTCCATTGTGTTTAGGCATCATTTTAGGGCCTTGAAAATGGCTTAACGAGCCTTAAACATGTCAGAAATGGCCTTAATACACAACGGGGACTGAAATGAAAACATTGGAAAGTGTATGCTGAACAGGGGGACCTTAGCGTGACACCTAGCCCCCTTGGTGTCACGCGAGGCACCTTCTGATTAGCAAAAGTCATTTTTCAGCTTGTAACAGCCTTTCAAACACCCCAAAGGCCAATGCCACTTGTCAAAACCCTATGGTGGGGGCAAAATAAGCCACCACAACTTTGCGACAAGTGTACGGATTAGATCATGGCACGATATTCAAGAAACGATACTAACGGTCTAGCTTTTCCTATAAATACCCCCCCCATTTTGGTTAAAACCCACAAAATCTGATCTAAAGCTCTAAGTTGAGGCCTTTGCTTCATACCTGAGCTCCTGGATCGAGATTAACTTTCGGGGACCCTTCGTAAGTGTTCTTTCGTTCTTTTATCGCTTTATAGTCCTAAAGTCAAACTATGTTTGACTTTCTGCTTTGACCAGCCTATGGTCAACATGAAGTTCGTTTGAACTTCATAACGTGAGCGTGATCACGATGGTTATAGTCCCTAGTGACTACACCTACTGATCACCACGTTATCTAGGCTCAGTGACGAGTCGTAGTTTCGGCCAAAATGTGCATTCTTGCGTATTTTGTAACCAAACTACTCTTAGGTATCAAAACCATTTGTTTTGATACCAAACCTGTTTTCTAAACTTAGTTAAGCATGTTCTAACATGCTTAGCTCGTCACTTTTAGTTTAGTGCTTATATAGGGTCGTAAGGTAAGCGATCTAAACAATCGCTTATACTTTCGAACCCGACCCGTTTTGTCGATCATTAGGATCCGACCAAGCACATTAGGTGACCATAGTTTATAGGGAATAACCTTTCGAGGTTACACCTTATGGTTGCTTCGTTTAAGTAGTTGTATGATAGGTAGTTTATATGCCTTAGTTAAGTTACCAAAATGCCCTTTTTACGCCAAAATTTATATTAAGCATATGTAACATAACTTTTAATATCTAAACTAGTTTGGCAACAATAGTAGACATGTTAAGGCATATTTTACTTATCATAGGGCTAGTTAGGCGGTCCGAACGCGTTTTACGCGAACGACGCGTTAAAGTAGCATAAGCTACCTAAACGGGTCGTAAGCACTTAGGTTAGGTTACATTTTGGAATGTAGGCTTTGTTAAACCATATTACACGAGTCTCTATACTCGTTAGGTTTACGAACCCTCATTCTATCCAATCTTCCGATTTAGGTCTGGTATATTAATATAACTACCTACTAGGTGCCGTTTGATATTCCGTGATCTCTAGCATTGTGTGATTATTACACAAGGACTTCCAAGCAATCTCAGGTGAGTACATAGACCCCTCTTTTACTGTTTTCCAAACTGTTTTGGGGTGGAACACATGTGCCTACTTGTTACTTTTATGCTTTCAATGTATTCATATCATATGCTTATTATGTTCGTTAGTATATATATAGTACATGATTTCATTGTGTTTATGCTATGTATGTCCATTGTGTGCATACTTAGTACAATCGATTTACAATACATTTTCATGCTATGTATGCCCATTGTGTGCATGCTTAGTACATTGCTTTACATTACATTTTATGCTATGTACGCCCATTGTATGCGTACTTAGTACATTATTTTACATTACATTTTATGCTATGTATGCCGATTGTGTGCATACTAAGTACAATTATTCATCACATGCTTACATTTTGGTATGACATTTGGTTTGTTCAAATGATACAATGTACATTCATTAACATTAGCTACGCCACTCGTTAGTAGGTAATGGTACCATAGGACTTGACAACTCCCATTGCTGAAATCTCGGGTTTTGTTTGGATTGGAAGGAATGACCGAATACGATAAACAAATAACAAGATAGATCTTTTAATTCGTTTAGGGGTCTATCACCACAGTCACAAAGGCTTGGATGTATGCATTTTCACAATACCACATAGATGTTTGTATAAGTATAGCATGCATTTATTACACAAAACATAAGTTTGATTTAAACCATGTTTTACTTCAATATCTTGTTTTTGTGCATTTTACATATGGTTTAGTTGATATATTTCACTTACCACACATAAACATTTTGACATTTACATACACATTACATGATTTACATTAAACATAAACAATTTGACTTTGATATACACATTTGGTGGTTTACATTAGACATGGACATTTTGATATGGTTTACACAAAAACACCTGACAATTGATTTATACATGAACAATTCACATTGGTGGTTGGTTTGGGAAAATGATTTGAGTAACGAGGCGTGCGTAATATGATACAAACATGGTGGATACGCCGCTAGTACTTCCTATATATAAGTGTTTGTATGGTATTACATATCGTAGCGTTATTTGAATCATTTCAATTTAGACATATAACATTTTATACAAATAACATACTTTTCACAAGACATTGTTTTACAAAACAACTTATCTTATACAAACTCATTTTACTTGGTTATTCATTTAACCATACATTATTCTCTTATTTATACGTATCATCTGATCTTATTGCTTTTCAAATGATTTACAAGACAAAGTAAATTACAAGGTTCATGACTAAACATTTTCTTAAACATAAGTCATGAATTCTATTTTCACAAAACCTATGTATCTCACAGGCATTTTTATGCTGACGTACCTATTTTCACATGTGTTTCAGGATATGATGCATAGGATTTGTCAAGATACACTTAGGCGGACTTGGGCTTTAGTGACAATAAAAGATGCAAGACTAGTTATTTATGTTTTGTTTCTTTGATTGTCAAGACATTGTAACTCTTTTATTTAATAAAACAATATTTCAATTTCCATGTGTTATGAAACAATGATTCTGTTACAACACTCCCCGACGTTTCCGCCACGTTTTGTTGTTTTACGTGGTCGGGGTGTGACAGAAAAGTTGGTGTCAGAGCTCATGGTTGTAGGGAATTAGGTTATTAGTAATGCTTTGACCTAGTCTATAACCTTCCTAGGACCCTAACGCGAGTTTACTTGCGTTTAGTCATAAAACAATACTGTCACCTATCCTTAGGCGACAACCACAACAAGAACATAAATTTCAAAACCGCTTTGAAAACTAATCATCTGTTCTAGGATGATTGATTACTAGGTTTTGAACCCTCTATTGTAAGGTTTTGAACCCTCTGTTATAAGGTTTTGAACCCTCTAAGTTTTCAAATCTCGTCAAAGTTTGGGTCGTATAATGTGAACACGTGCAAACTGGAAGAGTGAATGCCTGTACCCTGAGTTTTCTGTCGAAGGCTAGAGTGTTCGTACAAATCCGCAGTATCGGACCAGTCACTCTTACCTGGGAACTCTTGGGGTGAGTGTTCACTTATAGGCGAGCATGTCTTCAGTGATACATTAATATGACTCGCTTATTTTGATTAGTCGCCGTCTCATTTGTTTGCCTTAAGTAACAAACAAATGATCGCAATTTCTATGCGTTGTCATCTTGTTTTATTTATCGATAACACTTCATTTGTTTCCTCCTATATCCTTCATTTCCTCCAGAATGTCTCTTCATCGCAACGATGCGCAGATATCCGAGCAGACTGCAAAATTTGCCCAGCGGATAGGCGAAGTAATTCTGACGACTGTTGAGTTAGGCATTGCCATGTCTCGTCTCAACAATGAAGCCACTCAAGAGTCACCAAAGGAAGCAGAAGTCAAGCCAGCCCCATCAGCCAAGAGACCAACAGAGGAATCAAAGACCATGGATGAACGATCCCCTAAGAAGTCAAAGAAGCGAAAGGCTTCTCAAAACTTCGCCATGGTCGCTCACAATGGTAAAGCCGTCCCCAACCAACCAGCTTAACCCCCTGCTAGGAAGCCATACAAAGGAGCTGTTCCTCTGTGCAAACGATGCAACCGTCATCATTCAAACCTCATACCCTGCTCCAAATGTACCTACTGTGGACGGCGAGGACATTTGGTTAACATATGCCACTTTGCTATCCAAAACAAAGCTGTTATAAACCTTGCTACTGTTCAACCTCCTGCTAGGAAATCTTATGCCGGTACTGCACCAAAATGCGACAAATGTAATGGGCATCACCAAGCTCACTTACAGTGTCATCTGTGTATATCATGTGGGCGAGTTGGTCACCTGGCAAGTGCCTGTCGATATAACCCGAACCAAGGTGGTCCAAATCAACCACAAGTCGACTCTGCTCAAGCTCGTTTCTCACCAGGGTCTTGCTACAACTGTGGCAAGATGGGCCATTTCCTAAGGGATTGCCCAAAGCTTGCTAATGCAAATCCAACCCACAGATGAGCAGTTGGCTGTTTAGAAGATGTTGTTGTCTTATGCTTTTGTTTCTTCTATTTACTTGTAATGTGAAACAATCTGTCCCGTTCATAAATAAAAGTTGTTGTTTGCAATTCTGATATACAAGTATAGTTACATGTGTGTATGACTTTTTCTACGATACCTACATTAAGGAACTATGTTCCTTGCTAACTACTTTTGTGAAAATTTTTCCCATTTTTGCGTTTACTCATGATTTCCTTGGTAAATTCTAAGTACTCGTTTTATTCTAAGAAACGAAGTACAGGAAATAAAGTAACATTATGAGTAATCGTGCTTCTATGCCTTTGAATCCTTGGTTAGATAACCAAGGATATTTTCAAATCTCATACCCATTACGTTCTGATTTCTTCAACATGCATAACATAAGTTTTCAAAATAACCTATATGATTTCAAAACATTCTATATATAGTTCGAAAACATTTTTAATATAGTGTATTTACATAACATGACAAATGCACAAAGATTTGTCTGTGTTTTCAAAAACAACCCTCATAATTTCAAAATATTTCATATAGTTTGAAAACAATTTTAAGTAATATATCAAGGGCACGATTTCAAAAGCATCATTCATGTTTTCAAAAACCTTATGCATAATTTCAAAATTCATCTCGCATGATTTTAGAACATTTTTATAAATATACTTACCTAGTACACCTACTTTATGATTTCAAAAGTATTATACATAAGGTTTCAAAAACATTGAACACTTTTTTTAAGAACCCCATGCATAGTTTTCAAAAATATTTATCCTCATACATTAACTTAACTTTCAAATTCCGCTTCATATGTTGCCTTGGCATATTGAGCATCTCAACCTCATAAGCATTCTACTTCATGTTTTGACCTAAACACGTCCAGTGCAAGGTTTCGAAACATCTTAAAAAAAAATCCACATGGGATCTTTTTATCTCCACAATTAGACCCTTGTGGATGATTATCAAACAAATTAGAGTCCTTAATTGGATTCCTTGTGTACCTTAATTCGTACATTTCGGTTCCTTTGAATCAAAATCGAATTTTCTCTTTAAGATCTTTCTATCTTTATAGTTAGATTCTTAGAAATATTTAAAGCACCAATAAAAATCCACTGATTGGATTCCTGGTGTGCTTTGAATACATGTGCTCTGTTAGCAAAACAAATTAACAAATTAAGGATCTAGATAAACAATCTTTGTGGTTATATGACTATGTGTTTATGCACTTTGTGTTTTCTTTTATGCATTTTGTGTTTTTGTATACTCTGGATATTCGTTATCCAAATCCTCGTAGAATTTTTCATATCTTCATATGAGGGATTCGTAGTAGCATATTCAAAAAGGTGCTACCTTAAATCCTTAATGGGCTTCTATGTAATAGTTAAGACCCTTGGATTATATAGTACCACTCCATGATTCATAAGAGACCCTTTTAGGGGTCGAGACAAAAAGATTGATTCAAAAATCTGGTTAAGAATGACATGTGATGATATAAGCTGAAAAGACTCCTTGGTTGTCTATTAAAATCATTTATTGATTTAACTAAAGGGACCCTATGGTGGTCTAGTCACATTCGTCACAGGGTTTGTTCATTTGGTTTTCCCCTACACATTATAAAATAGACTGAGTGAACTATGCAAGGAATTGTGTAATTATGGACGCGTACATAATTATGAAATTTGGTGCTCAGAAACCCAGTAAGACTTATTATGTGTAAGAACCGATAGTGACAACAATAACAAAATGAGAACGATGTAATAGAGGTACGGTGGACGCACCAATAACACCTTATATACTTGTATATAAGTGTCCCTCTCACATTGCAAGCATGATGTTATTTAAAGTTACTAGAAGTTCAAGAACTCCAACCAGTGTTGTTTGGTCTTTTCAACTTCATGTTTCAAGCTCTCACAAGTTTCCTTTAAATAAAATTTCGGGAGGAAATTTCCTAAAGTAGGGGAGACTGTGACACCTGGGTCACTGCGACCATCAAACAAATACCAAACCAATGAGATATTGTAATGCATACTTGGGATTTGTACAAATATGTGTATCATTTGCAAATATCAATTCTTGTTCGATTTCAAACTCTATATCGCTTTCTGGAAGGTTATACGCGCACCGATGCGTAAATATAACCAGTTTAATGCAACAAACATTTCAGAACAGTGACATAGGCTTAACATACCTTAAATAACCTTCACATAACTTAGAAATAAGTTTTGAAGGCTTTGGTATGACAAAATCAAGTTAAATCGCTTACAGGGACTAAATTCTACAAACTGCGAAAGTATGTGGATTTGAACTGTAACGGACATTCCGGAACATGACCATGAGTTACACATACCATAAATATCCTTCACATAGCTTAGAAATAGGCTTTGAGGGGTTCCGTGTGCTAAAATAAACTTTTGGGTCATTCAGGGACTAAAAGCGTCAAAAAGTGCACAAGTTTGCACTTTCGCGCATAACTTACGTTCTGAATACATCCGGACATCCAAAAATTTATGTAATCATCATAATATTATGCCTTAGTGTTTGGCATTAGAAAAATCCATTCGTCGCGCAATTTGGATCGTGTTTCGCGCTTATGCGCATTCCGTCGTAATTAACCGAGCATCGCGGTCGTACGACAAAACGAGCCAACATCCGGCATATTTTTGAGCATGTTTCATGTCCACAATGTTTAGGCATCATTTTAGGGCCTTGAAAATGGCTTAACGAGCCTTAAACATGTCGGAAATGGCCTTAATACACAACGGGGACTGAAATGAAAACATTGGAAAGTGTATGCTGAACAGGGGGACCTTAGCGTGACACCTAGCCCCCTTGGCGTCACGCGAGGCCCCTTCTGATCAGCAAAAGTCATTTTTTAGCTTGTAACAGCCTTTCAAACACCCCAAAGGCCAATGCCACTTGTCAAAACCCTATGGTGGGGGCAAAATAAGCCACCACAACTTTGCGACAAGTGTACGGATTAGATCATGGCACGATATTCAAGAAACGATCCTAACGGTCTTGCTTTTCCTATAAATACCCCCCTCCCCCCCCATTTTGGTTAAAACCCACAAAATCTGATCTAAAGCTCTAGTTGAGGCCTTTGCTTCATACCTGAGCTCCTGGATCGAGATTAACTTTCGGGGACCCTTCGTAAGTGTTCTTTCGTTCTTTTATCGCTTTATAGTCCTAAAGTCAAACTATGTTTGACTTTCTGCTTTGACCAGCCTATGGTCAACATGAAGTTCGTTTGAACTTCATAACGTGAGCGTGATCATGATGGTTATAGTCCCTAGTGACTTCACCTACTGATCACCACGTTATCTAGGCTCAGTGACGAGTCGTAGTTTCGGCCAAAATGTGCATTCTTGCGTATTTTGTAACCAAACTACTCTTAGGTATCAAAACCGTTTGTTTTGATACCAAACCTGTTTTCTAAACTTAGTTAAGCATGTTCTAACATGCTTAGCTCGTCACTTTTAGTTTAGTGCTTATATAGGGTCGTAACGTAAGCGATCTAAACAATCGCTTATACTTTCGAACCCGACCCATTTGGTCGATCATTAGGATCCGACCAAGCACATTAGGTGACCATAGGTTATAGGGAATAACCTTCCGAGGTTACACCTTGTGGTCGCTTCGTTTAAGTAGTTGTATGATAGTTAGTTTATATGCCTTAGGATAGTTACCAAAATGCCCTTTTTACGCCAAAATTTATATTAAGCATATGTAACATAACTTTAGATATCTAAACTAATTTGGCAACAATATTAGACATGTTAAGGCATATTTTACTTATCATAGGGCTAGTTAGGCGCTCCGAACGCATTTTACGCGAACGACGCGTTAAAGGAGCATAAGCTACCTAAACGGGTCGTAATGGGTCGTAAGCAGTTAGGTTAGGTTTCATTTTGGAATGTAGGCTTTGTTAAACCATATTACACGAGTATCTATACTCGTTTGGTTTACGAACCCTCATTCTATCCAATCTTCCGATTTAGGTCCGGTATATTAATATAGCTACCTACTAGGTGCCGTTTGATATTCCGTGATCTCTAGCATTGTGTGATTATTACACAAGGACTTCCAAGCAATCTCAGGTGAGTACATAGACCCCTCTTTTACTGTTTTCCAAACTGTTTTGGGGTGGAACACATGTGCCTACTTGTTACTTTTATGCTTTCAATGTATTCATATCATATGCTTATTATGTTTGTTAGTACATATATAGTACATGATTTCATTGTGTTTGTGCTATGTATGTCCATTGTGTGCATACTTAATACAATCGATTTACAATACATTTTCATGCTATGTATGCCCATTGTGTGCATGCTTAGTACATTGCTTTACATTACATTTTATGCTATGTATGCCCATTCTGTGCGTACTTAGTACATTATTTTACTTTACATTTTATGCTATGTATGCGCATTGTGTGCATACTTAGTACAATTATTCATCACATGCTTACATTTTGGTATGACATTTGGTTTGTTCAAATGATACATTGTACATTCATTAACATTAGCTACGCCACTCGTTAGTAGGTAATGGTACCATAGGACTTGACAACTCCCATTCCTGAAATCTCGGGTTCTATTTGGATTGGAAGGAATGACCGAATACGATAAACAAATAACAAGATAGATCTTTAAATTCGTTTAGGGGTCTATCACCACAGTCACAAAGGCTTGGATGTATGCATTTTCACAATACCACATAGATGTTTGTATCAGTATAGCATGCATTTATTACACAAAGCGTAACTTTGATTTAAACCATGTTTTACTTCAATATCTTGTTTTTGTGCATTTTACATATGGTTTAGTTGATATATTTCACTTACCACACATAAACATTTTGACATTTACATACACATTACATGATTTACATTAAACATAAACAATTTGACTTTGATATACACATTTGGTGGTTTACATTAGACATGGACATTTTGATATGGTTTACACAAAAACACCTGACAATTGATTTATACATGAACAATTCACATTGGTGGTTGGTTTCGGAAAATGATTTGAGTAACGAGGCGTGTGTAATATGATACAAACATGGTGGATACGCCGCTGGTACTTCCTATATATAAGTGTTTGTATGGTATTACATATCGTAGCATTATTTGAATCATTTCAATTTAGACATATAACATTTTATACAAATAACATACTTTTCACAAGACATTGTTTTACAAAACAACTTATCTTATACAAACTCATTTTACTTGGTTATTCATTTAACCATACATTATTCTCTTATTTATACGTATCATCTGATCTTATTGCTTTTCAAATGATTTACAAGACAAAGTAAATTACAAGGTTCATGACTAAACATTTTCTTAAACATAAGTCATGAATTCTATTTTCACAAAACCTATGTATCTCACAGGCATTTTTATGCTGACGTACCTATTTTCACATGTGTTTCAGGATATGATGCATAGGATTTGTCAAGATACACTTAGGCGGACTTGGGCTTTAGTGACAATAAAAGATGCAAGACTAGTTATTTATGTTATGTTTCTTTTATTGTCAAGACATTGTAACTCTTTTATTTAATAAAACAATATTTCAATTTCCATGTGTTATGAAACAATGATTCTGTTACAACACTCCCCGACGTTTCCGCCACGTTTTGTTGTTTTACGTGGTCGTGGTGTGACAAGCTGCCCAAAAGGATCAGTGCTACTGCTGGAACTTCTAGTGATAACAAGCGTAAGTGGGAAGGAAATCAGAGTAAGGATGCTAACCCCACTCAGGCCCCAACTCAGCAAAGGAAAACTAAAAACAACAAGGGCCCTCAGCAACACGGTGCCTATCGAGGGAACCACCTCATATGTAACAAGTGTAATCATCACCACATTGGGGCATGTGGCAAAAGTCAGTGTCAACGATGCAACAAGATGGGGCATGAAGCCAAAGACTGCAGGAGCCAGCTTCCAGTTAGGTAGAATCAACCACAACCACAACCACAACAGCAACAAGTAAACAACCGTGGATGCTTTAAGTGTGGAGCAACGGGGCACATGCGAAGGGATTGCTCTGAACTGAACCAGAACCGCAACAACAACCAGGGAGCTGGAAACAACGATCAAAACAACAATGTTGGGAATGGTGCAAGAGGAAGGGCATTTGTGATTGGAGCTAGAGAAGCTAGGAATGATCCCAACGCCGTGGCGGGTAAGTTCCTACTCGATGATCATTATGTTTCTGTATTGTTTGATTCGGGAGCTGATGCTAGCTATGTATCCCTATGTATTAGTATAAAGCTTAAGCGTACGCCTGCGATATTAAGTTCTAAGCATACTGTCGAACTAGCAAATGGTAGAAACATTGAGGCCTCACACGTCATCAGTAACTGCAAACTAGAATTGTCTAGTCAGAATTTAGCATCGATCTTTTCCCTATCGTTCTTGGAAGCTTTGACGTCGTCATTGGTATGGATTGGTTATCCAAACATCGCGCTGAAATCCTCTGTCAAGAGAAAATGGTTCGCATTCCCCGCCGTTCGGGCAAACCCCTCATCGTTCAAGGTAACAAAGGCGGAGAAGTCTCGGGCATCATCTCGTTCTTAAAAGCCTAGCAGTATTTACGAAAGGGGCACACCAGTATCTTAGCACTTGTCACCGACACGCAGGAAAAGGAAAAGAGGATTGAAGATTTTCAAGTCGTACGCGACTACCCCGAGGTATTTCCTGAAGAACTACCTGGACTCCCTCCTCACCGTCAGGTCGAATTCCAAATCGAGCTAGCTCCCGAAGCAGCACTTGTAGCTCGTGCGCCTTATCGATTAGCCCCCGCAGAACTAAAGGAACTTTCTACGCAACTACAAGAACTGTTGGATAAAGGATTTATCCGTCCTAGTTCGTCACCCTGGGGAGCACCAGTGCTCTTTGTCAAGAAGAAGGATGGCACATTCCGAATGTGCATCGACTTTCGTGAGCTGAACAAGGTTACCATCAAAAATCGTTACCCACTCCCATGCATCGACGACCTATTCGATCAGTTGCAAGGATCGAGCTACTACTCTAAGATTGACCTGCGATCGGGTTACCATCAGCAGAGAGTTCATGATGAAGACATCTCCAAAACTATGTACAGAATTTGTTATGGTCATTACGAGTTCCTCGTCATTCCCTTTGGAATGACTAACGCGCCTGCGGCTTTCATAGATCTCATGAACCGAGTGTGCAACCCTTACCTCGACAGGTTCGTAATTGTGTTTATCGACGAAATCCTGATCTACTCGAAAAATCAAGAGGAGCATGAGCAACACCTGCGTCTTATTCTCGAACTCCTTCGCAATGAACAACTGTATGCCAAGTTCTCAAAATGCGACTTCTGGCTTCGAGAAGTCCACTTCCTTGGACACGTGGTCAATAAGGACGGAATTCATGTCGATCCAACCAAGATCGACTCTATAAAGAATTGGCCTACACCTAAAACACCGACCGAAATTCGCAAGGTCTTGGGATTGGCGGGATACTATCGTAGATTCATCAAGGGATTTTCGAAGATCGCTCAACCACTCACGACTCTTACCCAGAAGGGTATCGCTTATAAATGGAATGATGCTCAGGAGTCTACCTTTCAGAAGCAAAAGGATAACCTCTGTGGCGCTCCTATTCTCTCGTTACCTGAGGGTACCGATGACTTTGTGGTTTACAGCGATGCGTCTATTCATGGGCTCGGTTGTTTGTTAATGCAACGTGAGAAAGTTATTGCTTACGCTTCTCGACAACTTAAGATTCATGAAAGGAACTAAACTACGCACGACTTGGAGTTGGGAGCAGTGGTTTTTGCTCTTAAGATATGGAGACATTACCTGTACGGTACCAGGGGCACCATTTACACCGATCACGGGTGTCACACCCCGACCGCGTGTAACATGCAACCGCGGCGGAAAACGTCGGGGAGTGTTGTGGACATAATTAATTGTTATACAACCATGGAAATTAAAGTTACATTTTTATTTATCAACACGGGTAGTACATTGTCTCAAACAGGAAAACAAAGAGTTTATAACATAGTTAACTAAGTCTATCTTCAGTTTTAGTCTCTAAGGCACAGGTCCGCCCTAGAATCATGATCAACGTCCTATGGAATAGCTCCTGAAAACACATGTGAAAGTAGGTACGTCAGCATAAAAATGCCTGTGAGATACATAGGTTTTGTGAAAATGGGATTCATGACTTGAGTTTTAAAGAATGTTTAATAACAGTCAGTCATGAACCTTGTAGTTTGTCTTGCTTTGTAAACCATTTGAAAAATGATAACATCAAATGATATGTATAGATAAGTGCAAGGTTAAACGAGTAACCAAGTGAAATGAGTTGAATATAATAAGTTGTTTTGTAAGACAATGTTTTATGAAAAGTATGTTATTTGTATAAAATGTTATATGTCTAAACTGAAATGATTTAGATAACGCCAAGATATGTAATATTATGCAAACATTTATATATAGGAAGTACCAGCGGCGTATCCACCATGTTTGCATCATATTACATACTCCACGTTACTCAAACCATTTACCCAAACCAATCCACCATGTAAATTGTTCATGTATAAACCAAATGTCAAGTGTTATTGTGTAAACCATGTCAAATGTTTATGTTCAACGTAAACCACCAAATGTGTATGTCAATGTCAACGTGTTTATGTTTAATGTAAATCATGTAATGTGTTCCCCAAAATGTATCATGTATGGTAAGCGAAATGTATCAACTTAAACCATATGTAAAATGCACAAGACAAGTTATTGAAGTAAAACGTGGTTTAAATCAACGTTATGTTCTGTGGAAAAATGCATGCTCTATTGATATTAACATTTATGCGGTATTGTAAACTATGCATACATCCAAGCCTTGAGACTGCGGCGATAAACCCTTAAACAAATTAAAGGTTTATCTAAGTTATGTATATCGAATTCGGTCATTCCTTCCAGTCCTATCAAACCCAGGACTTCAGGAATGGGAGTTGTCAATTCCTATGGTACCACTACCTACTAACGAACGGCGTGATCAATGTTAATGAATGTATTGTCCCATGTTAAACAAACCAAATGTCATAACAAAATGAAGGCATGTGATGTAAACAATTGTACTAAGTATGCTAAGTAAACATACGAAGCAGAAATGTTCATGTAAATCAATGTGTCCATATGCTGAGTAAACATATGCAACAGAAATGTTCATGTAAATCAATGTGTCCATATGCTGAGTAAACATATGCAACAAAAATGTTCATGTAAATCAATGTGTCCATATGCTGAGTAAACATATGCAACAGAAATGTTCATGTAAATCAATGTGTCCATATGCTGAGTAAACATATGCAACAGAAACGTAATGTAAATCAATGTACTAAGTACGCACACAATAGGCATACATAGCATGAAATGTAATGAAATCGTGTACTATAATGTACTAACAACATAGCAGGCTTATGATGTGAAAACATGGAAAGCATGAATGTAACAGATAGGCACATGTGTTTCACCCCAAAACAGTTTAGAAAACAGTAAAAGAGGGGTTCAATGTACTCACCTGAGATTGCTTTGACTTCCTTGTAATATAACCAGATAATGCTAAAGATCACGGGATATCAAACGGCAACTAATAGGTAGCTATGTTAATATACCGGACCAAATCGGAAGGATCGGATAGTATGCGGGTTCGTAAACCAAACGAGTATGGGGACTCGTGTAATATGGTTTAACAAAGCCTACATACTAAAATGAAACCTAACCTAAGTGCTTGCGACCCATCACGACCCGTTTAGATAGCTTATGCTACCCTAACGCGTCGTTCACGTAGAACGGGTATGGAACGCCTAACATCGTGACCACAAGGTATAACCTCGGAAGGTTATAGCTATGATCACCTAATGTGTTTGGTCGGATCCTAATGATCG
Organism: Helianthus annuus; assembly: GCF_002127325.2. Lineage (NCBI taxonomy): Eukaryota > Viridiplantae > Streptophyta > Magnoliopsida > Asterales > Asteraceae > Helianthus > Helianthus annuus. The sequence continues at coordinate 131,198,325 of NC_035449.2, read as the reverse complement.
ACCAAATAGGTCGGGTTCGAAAGTATAAGCGATGGTTTAGATCGCTTACCTTACGACCCTATATAAGCACTATACTAAAAGTGACGAGCTAAGCATGTTAGAACATGCTTAACTAAGTTTAGAAAACAGGTTTGGCATCAAAACAAACGGCTTTGATGCTCACGAGTAGTTTGGTTACAAAACACGCAAGAATGCGCATTTTGGCCGAAACTACGACTCGTCACTGAGCCTAGATAACGGGGTAATCAGTAGGTATGGTCACTATGGACCATAACCATCGTGATCACGCTCACGTTATGAAGTTCCAACGAACTTCGCATCAACCATAAGCTGGTCAACGCAGAAAGTCAACAAAACGTCGACTTTCGAACTTGAAAAGCGATAAAACAATGAAAGAATACTTACGGAGAGTCCCCGAATGCTAATCGAGATCAGAGAAACTCAGTTATGAAGCAATACTTCAACTTAGAGCTTTTTAGATCTGATTCTTGTGATTTTTACACAAAAGGGGGGGGGGGTATTTATAGGAAAAGTGGAACCGTTAGGATCGTTTTATCGAATATCGTGCCATGATCTTGTGCGTACATGTGTTACAATGCTAGATTCACTGAATATGGCCCTTGGCCTTTCATTGGGTGAAAAGGCATTCGGACCTTTCGCGATTTGAAGAGCCAATCAGCATTAAATGTGGGTTCTGCTGTACTGGGGACCCCTTACGGACCGTATGGGCTTTGGCTTACGGTCCGTAAGCCCCTAGTTTGGCAGATTTACCATTTTAGTCCCTGTAGCACCAAAACTTGGTATTTGATGCGTTTTTTGCACGTTTAAGCCCCGTTAACTCCATTTCAAAGCTCTAAAATGATGTTAAAGTATAGGGAACTGAAAATGTGCTAAAAAATATGTCGGATGTCGGTTCGTTTGGCCGTACGGTCGCGATGTTCGGTTAATTACGACGGAATGCGCATAAGCGCGAAAGACGATCCAAATTGCGCGACGAATGGACTTTTCTCATGCTAAACACTAAGGCATAATACTAGGATGCTTACATAAATTTTTGGATGTCCGGATGTATTCAGAACGTAAGTTATGCGCGAAAGTGCAAACTTGTGCACTTTTTGACACTTTTAGCCCCTGAATGATCCAAAAGTTTGTTTTAGCATACCAAACCCCTCAAAGCCTATTTCTAAGCTATGTAAAGGATATTTATGGTATGTTTAACTTATGGACATGTTCCGGAATGTTCGTTACAGTTTAAATTGGGATACTTTCGCAGTTTGTCAAGTTTAGTCCCTGTAAGCGAATTAACTTGTTTTTGCCATACCAAAGCCTTCAAAACTTATTTCTAATTTATGTAAAGGTTATTTATGGTATGTTGAGTATATGTTGATGTTCCGGAGTATTTGTCGCGTTATACAGAGTACGTTTACGTACTAGTTTGCGTATAATTCTCCAGAAAGCGATGTAGAGTTTGAAATTGAACAAAAGTTAAAATATGAAAAATGTAAAACACAATCAAACAATCATTGGGATAAAATAACATTGTTTTATTGATAATTGAACTGTTCATAATGATTACAAGCACAAATGTTACAGTCTCCCCTACTTGTGGAAATTTCGTCCCGAAATTTATTTAGAGGAAACCCGTGGAAAAAGATGCGGATATTTTGCCTTCATTTGATCTTCACGTTCCCAAGTAAACTCGGGTCCACGCTTTGATTCCCAACGAACCTTGACCAAAGGAATGCGCTTGCGTTTGAGCCACTTGACTTCACGTTCCATGATTTCTACCGGTTTCTCAACAAATTTCAGTGTTTTATCAACACGAATCTCGTCAAGCGGTATGTGGAGGTTCTCATCAGCTAAACACCTCTTGAGATTGGACACGTGAAAAGTTGGATGAACATTTCCAAGTTCAGGAGGTAACTCAAGTCTGTAGGCTACCTTACCGATTCTTTCGACGATCTTGAATGGTCCAACGTATCTAGGTGCAAGTTTTCCTTTCTTTCCAAATCTGATCACACCTTTCCAAGGTGAGACCTTAAGTAATACACGATCACCGACTTGAAAATCCAAGGGTTTGCGTTTTAGGTCCGCGTAACTCTTTTGACGGCTTCTAGCTATCTGAAGGTTATCACGAACTTTCTTAACCTTATCTGTTGTCTCTAAAATGAGGGCAGGTCCAGTAAGCTGAGCCTCGCCAATCTCATTCCAGCAGACCGGTGAACGACATTTTCGACCATAGAGAGCCTCGAAAGGAGCCATGTTGATGCTGGAGTGATAACTGTTGTTGTAGGAGAATTCAATCAATGGAAGATGTGAATCCCAACTACCACCAAAATCGATCACACAAGCTCTAAGCATATCCTCCAGTGTCTGGATTGTTCTTTCAGATTGACCATCCGTTTGCGGATGATAAGCTGTACTCAAATTGAGTTGAGACCCCATAGCAGATTGCATGGTTCTCCAAAAATGAGAAGTGAAACGAGCATCTCTGTCAGAAATGATGTTCAAAGGAACACCATGTCGTGCTACAATTTCATCCACGTAGATTTGAGCAAGTTTGTCAGCCGAAAAATCCTCACGGATTGGCAAGAAATGCGCTGACTTTGTAAGACGATCAACGACTACCCAGATGGCATCGTGACCTTTCTTTGTGCGCGGGAGTTTAGTAATGAGATCCATAGTAATGTTTTCCCATTTCCAAACTGGGATCTCTGGTTGTTCCAATAACCCGGAAGGACGCTGATGTTCAGCCTTAACCTTAAGACAAGTAAGGCATTTGGATACGTATAAGGCAATGTCTTTCTTCATACCAGGCCACCAATACTGTATACGAAGATCCTTATACATCTTATCTGAGCCAGGATGAATAGAATAACGAGACTTATGGGCTTCATCCATAAGCAGGGTATGAAGATTATCTTGGCTCGGGACCCACAAACGGTCCATGAAGTAATATGATCCATTGTCCTTCAGTTCAAGAGCAGGTGTTATGTGATAAGGAAATTCCTTATCCATCAAACCTTGTGAAACACAAGCTTGTTGAGCCTGAGAAATACGAGCTTGGATATCGGTTTGAATAACAGATTGGACAAGTACACAATGAAGCTTAGTACGTTCCTTGCGACTCAATGCATCGGCTACGACATTCGCCTTACCGGGATGGTAGCGAATTTCGCAGTCATAGTCGTTTAGAAGTTCAACCCAACGTCTTTGCCTCATGTTGAGTTCCTTTTGATTGAAGATATGTTGAAGACTTTTGTGGTCAGTGAAAACCACACATTTTGTACCGTACAAATAGTGTCTCCAGATCTTAAGAGCGAAGACAACTGCACCCAACTCAAGATCATGAGTGGTGTAGTTTTTCTCATGTATCTTCAACTGCCTTGATGCGTATGCTATGACTTTGTTTCTTTGCATCAGGACGCAGCCAAGACCTAATTTAGATGCGTCGCAATAAACGACGAAATCATCATTGCCCTCAGGCAATGTTAGGACAGGCGCGTCGCAAAGCTTTTGTTTCAAAGTCAGAAATGCTTCCTCTTGTTTGACTCCCCAATCAAATGGCTTGTTCTTCTGAGTTAGAGCAGTTAGAGGAACTGCAATCTTTGAGAAGTTCTCAATGAAGCGGCGGTAATAACCCGCTAGACCAAGAAAAGAGCGAACCTCAGTAGGGGTAGTAGGTGTATCCCAATCCTTAATCGCACTGATCTTGGAGGGATCTATATGAATACCTTGTTCGTTGACAATGTGTCCTAAGAATTGAACTTCTTTAAGCCAGAATTCACACTTGGAGAATTTGGCGAAAAGTTGCTCTTTCTTTAGGTGTTCCAATGTAAGACGAAGATGTTGTTCATGATCAGCTCGCGTCTTAGAATATATCAAAATGTCATCGATGAAAACGATGATGAACTTATCCAAATAAGGTTTGCAGACCCTATTCATCAAGTCCATGAAAACAGCAGGAGCATTAGTCAAACCGAATGGCATGACTGTGAACTCATAATGTCCATAACGAGTACGGAACGCTGTCTTGGGAATGTCTTCTTCATGCACACGAAGCTGATGATATCCAGATCGTAGATCAATCTTTGAAAAAGAAGAAGCGCCTTGCAATTGATCAAAGAGATCATCAATGCGAGGTAGGGGATATCGATTCTTGATGGTAAGCTTGTTAAGCTCACGATAATCGATACACATCCTAAAAGATCCATCCTTCTTCTTTACAAAGAAAACGGGAGCACCCCAAGGTGAAAAGCTAGGACGGATAAAACCTTTGTCGGAGAGCTCCTGAAGCTGTTTAGACAATTCTTGCATCTCAGACGGTGCAAGACGGTATGGAGCTCTGGCAATGGGGTTTGCACCAGGTACGAGATCAATACGGAACTCGACTTGGCGTGCTGGAGGTAGACTAGGTAACTCTTCAGGAAAAACTTCAGAATAATCCCGAAAGACAGGAATATCTGAAATAGTCTTACCCTTTCCTTTATCTGCTGTGACATGTGCTAAGAAAGCCACATAGTGCTTTCGCAGATATTTCCGAGCTTTAAAACAAGACATGAGTTTGAGACCACCGGCAGGCTTCTCACCACGAACTTGTAGGATCTCGCCTGTTGACAGTGGTACACGAACAATCTTCTCAGAACAAACTATCTCTGCGCGATGCTTAGATAACCAATCCATACCCACAATAACGTCGAAGCTTCCAAGTTGCATTGGAGTGAGGTCAATAGGAAAAATATGGTCATTAAGGTTCAACTGGCAGTTGCGTAGAACAGAATTAAGAACAATGGGTTCACCACTGGCAACCTCTACTGTCAAAGGTTTACTTAGTTTTATTCTAGACACGCGGAGCATTGTCTCAAAAGACAATGACACAAAACTCTTGTCGGCACCCGAATCAAAAAGAACAGATGCTGGCTGATTATTAATAAAGAACGTACCGTTCACCACTTCGTTGTCTGCTTGTGCTTCTTGTGCATTCATGTTAAAGACTCGACCTCGAGCCTGTGCCTGATTCTGGTTTGCATTCTGGTTCTGGTTGGCTAGCCTTGGACACCGATTTCTGTAGTGGGTCAGATCCCCACAGTTATAACAAGCACCTGGTGGGTAGTTTGGTCGTGCAGCCTGACCCTGTTGCTGAGCAACTTGTTGAGCAGGGTTCTGAACTGCGCGGTTCTGAGCAAACCGACAAACATCGGCAAGATGACCCGACTTCCCACAGTTAGTACAGAAACGACACTGATATTGCGGCTGATGGTGACTGTTGCATTGATTGCACAAAGGTGCACTTCCTGAATAGGGCTTCTTTGCTGGAGGCTGGTTGGGAGCTGCCTGGTTAGCTTGGGCTGTGATAGCATAGTTTTGGGAAGCCTTACGGTTCCTTGACCCCCTTGAGGAACCAGAATCCTTTCCCTTCTTGTTTTGACCTTTCTTGCTATCCTCCTTGTCAGTCGACTGTTTCTTGCCCTTGTCACCCTTCCTGTGTAGCTTATTCTTTTGAATCTGCGACTCAGTCAGTGTCGCTGATAACTCGATTGCCTGACGGAGTGTGGTAGGGTTGCTACCAGTAAGGATGTCTTGTACTGAGTCAGGTAGGCCGTCGATGTACCTTTCGATGGCCTTATCGAGTGGGGTAACCATAGTCGGGCAAAGCAGACTCAACTCTTCAAACCTATCAGTATAAGCCCTGTGCTCGCCACTATCTTGCTTCAAAACATCAAATTCTTTCTCCAACGCCGATTGTTCATGACGAGGACAAAACTCCCTCATCATAAGAGCTCTCAGTTCAGCCCATGTCTGAGCTAAAGCAACTTCTGCACCTTGATCTCTCATAACCCCATTCCACCATGTAAGAGCCCTCTTTTGAAACACGCTTGAAGAAAACTCGACCTTGCGATTATCCGGACACTGCACGTGGCGAAAAGTGTTGTCGATGCTCTCGAACCACTAAAGAAGCCCAGTTGCTCCTTCAGAACCACCGAACTTGAGTGGCTTAGCCGAGTTAAAATCCTTGTATTTGCATGTACCATTGTTGTTGTTGTTGGCCTGGTTCTATTGAGCGAAGAGATTTGGGAATTGAGCAGCCATCTGCTGCGCAGTAATTTCTGCCAGCTCGGCAGTAGCTATCTGGTTGTCGCGTCGAGGAGGCATTCTAGAAGAGAAAAACATGAAATGAAACGAGTGAGATGATTGGATGAAGAGAATGAGATGAAGCAAAATCAACAAAAGCAAAGATGGCGGTTATGCATCGCAAAGCAAACAAGCGACATGAAATGTCTAGTCAAAGTAAATGGGTCAGAATTAGTGTATCGCGAAGACATGCTCGCCTATAAGTGAACACTCACCCCAAGAGTTCCCAGGTAAGAGTGACTGGTCCGATTATGTGGATTTGTACGAACACTCTAGCCTTAGACAGAAAACCCAGGGTACAGGCATTCACTCTTCCAGTTCGCACGTGTTCACACTATTAACCCAAAACTTTGACGAGATTTTTGAGAATCCAAAGGGTTCAAAACCATATAACAGAGGGTTCAAAACCTTATAACAGAGGGTTCAAAACCTAGTAATCAATCATCCTAGAACAGATGATTAATTTTCAAAGCGGATTCGGAACCGAAGTTCCCGTTGTGGTTATCACCTAAGGATAGGTGATGTGCATGTTTTAAACTCTAAACACAAGATAACTTGTGTTAGGGTCCTAGAAAGTTATAGTCTAGGTCAAAGCATTACTAATAACCTAATTCCCTATAACCATTGGCTCTGATACCAACTCTTCTGTCACACCCCGACCGCGTGTAACATGCAACCGCGGCGAAAAACGTCGGGGAGTGTTGTGGACAGAATTAATTGTTATACAACCATGGAAATTAAAGTTACATTTTTATTTATCAACACGGGTAGTACATTGTCTCAAACAGGAAAACAAAGAGTTTATAACATAGTTAACTAAGTCTATCTTCAGTTTTAGTCTCTAAGGCACAGGTCCGCCCTAGAATCATGATCAACATCCTATGGAATAGCTCCTGAAAACACATGTGAAAGTAGGTACGTCAGCATAAAAATGCCTGTGAGATACATAGGTTTTGTGAAAATGGGATTCATGACTTGAGTTTTAAAGAATGTTTAATAACAGTCAGTCATGAACCTTGTAATTTGTCTTGCTTTGTAAACCATTTGAAAAATGATAACATCAAATGATATGTATAGATAAGTGCAAGGTTAAACGAGTAACCAAGTGAAATGAGTTGAATATAATAAGTTGTTTTGTAAGACAATGTTTTATGAAAAGTATGTTATTTGTATAAAATGTTATATGTCTAAACTGAAATGATTTAGATAACGCCAAGATATGTAATATTATGCAAACATTTATATATAGGAAGTACCAGCGGCGTATCCACCATGTTTGCATCATATTACATACTCCACGTTACTCAAACCATTTACCCAAACCAATCCACCATGTAAATTGTTCATGTATAAACCAAATGTCAAGTGTTATTGTGTAAACCATGTCAAATGTTTATGTTCAACGTAAACCACCAAATGTGTATGTCAATGTCAACGTGTTTATGTTTAATGTAAATCATGTAATGTGTTCCCCAAAATGTATCATGTATGGTAAGCGAAATGTATCAACTTAAACCATATGTAAAATGCACAAGACAAGTTGTTGAAGTAAAATGTGGTTTAAATCAACGTTATGTCCTGTGGAAAAATGCATGCTCTATTGATATTAACATTTATGCGGTATTGTAAACTATGCATACATCCAAGCCTTGAGACTGCGGCGATAAACCCTTAAACAAATTAAAGGTTTATCTAAGTTATGTATATCGAATTCGGTCATTCCTTCCAGTCCTATCAAACCCAGGACTTCAGGAATGGGAGTTGTCAATTCCTATGGTACCACTACCTACTAACGAACGGCGTGATCAATGTTAATGAATGTATTGTCCCATGTTAAACAAACCAAATGTCATAACAAAATGAAGGCATGTGATGTAAACAATTGTACTAAGTATGCTAAGTAAACATACGAAGCAGAAATGTTTATGTAAATCAATGTGTCCATATGCTGAGTAAACATATGCAACAGAAATGTTCATGTAAATCAATGTGTCCATATGCTGAGTAAACAAATGCAACAGAAATGTTCATGTAAATCAATGTGTCCATATGCTGAGTAAACATATGCAACAGAAATGTTCATGTAAATCAATGTGTCCATATGCTGAGTAAACATATGCAACAGAAACGTAATGTAAATCAATGTACTAAGTACATACACAATGGGCATACATAGCATGAAATGTACTGAAATCGTGTACTATAATGTACTAACAACATAGCAGGCATATGATGTGAAACCATGGAAAGCATGAATGTAACAGATAGGCACATGTGTTTCACCCCAAAACAGTTTAGAAAACAGTAAAAGAGGGGTTCAATGTACTCACCTGAGATTGCTTTGACTTCCTTGTAATATAACCAGATAATGCTAAAGATCACGGGATATCAAACGGCACCTAATAGGTAGCTATGTTAATATACCGGACCAAATCGGAAGGATCGGATAGTATGCGGGTTCGTAAACCAAACGAGTATGGGGACTCGTGTAATATGGTTTAACAAAGCCTACATACTAAAATGAAACCTAACCTAAGTGCTTGCGACCCATCACGACCCGTTTAGATAGCTTATGCTACCCTAACGCGTCGTTCGTGTAGAACGCGTATGGAACGCCTAACATCGTGACCACAAGGTATAACCTCGGAAGGTTATAGCTATGATCACCTAATGTGTTTGGTCGGATCCTAATGATCGACCAAATAGGTCGGGTTCGAAAGTATAAGCGATGGTTTAGATCGCTTACCTTACGACCCTATATAAGCACTATACTAAAAGTGACGAGCTAAGCATGTTAGAACATGCTTAACTAAGTTTAGAAAACAGGTTTGGCATCAAAACAAACGGCTTTGATGCTCACGAGTAGTTTGGTTACAAAACACGCAAGAATGCGCATTTTGGCCGAAACTACGACTCGTCACTGAGCCTAGATAACGGGGTAATCAGTAGGTATGGTCACTATGGACCATAACCATCGTGATCACGCTCACGTTATGAAGTTCCAACGAACTTCGCATCGACCATAATCTGGTCAACGCAGAAAGTCAACAAAACGTCGACTTTCGGACTTGAAAAGCGATAAAACAATGAAAGAATACTTACGGAGAGTCCCCGAATGCTAATCGAGATCAGAGAAACTCAGGTATGAAGCAATACTTCAACTTAGAGCTTTTTAGATCTGATTCTTGTGATTTTTACACAAAAGGGGGGGGGGGGTATTTATAGGAAAAGTGGAACCGTTAGGATCGTTTTATCGAATATCGTGCCATGATCTTGTGCGTACATGTGTTACAATGCTAGATTCACTGAATATGGCCCTTGGCCTTTCATTGGGTGAAAAGGCATTCGGACCTTTCGCGATTTGAAGAGCCAATCAGCATTAAATGTGGGTTCTGCTGTACTGGGGACCCCTTACGGACCGTATGGGCTTTGTCTTACGGTCCGTAAGCCCCTAGTTTGGCAGATTTACCATTTTAGTCCCTGTAGCACCAAAACTTGGTATTTGATGCGTTTTTTGCACGTTTAAGCCCCGTTAACTCCATTTCAAAGCTCTAAAATGATGTTAAAGTATAGGGAACTGAAAATGTGCTCAAAAATATGTCGGATGTCGGTTCGTTTGGCCGTACGGTCGCGATGTTCGGTTAATTACGACGGAATGCGCATAAGCGCGAAAGACGATCCAAATTGCGCGACGAATGGACTTTTCTCATGCTAAACACTAAGGCATAATACTAGGATGCTTACATAAATTTTTGGATGTCCGGATGTATTCAGAACGTAAGTTATGCGCGAAAGTGCAAACTTGTGCACTTTTTGACACTTTTAGCCCCTGAATGATCCAAAAGTTTGTTTTAGCATACCAAACCCCTCAAAGCCTATTTCTAAGCTATGTAAAGGATATTTATGGTATGTTTAACTTATGGACATGTTCCGGAATGTTCGTTACAGTTTAAATTGGCATACTTTCGCAGTTTGTCAAGTTTAGTCCCTGTAAGCGAATTAACTTGTTTTTGCCATACCAAAGCCTTCAAAACTTATTTCTAAGTTATGTAAAGGTTATTTAAGGTATGTTGAATATATGTTGATGTTCCGGAGTATTTGTCGCGTTAAACTGAGTACGTTTACGTACTAGTTTGCGTATAATTCTCCAGAAAGCGATGTAGAGTTTGAAATTGAACAAAAGTTAAAATATGAAAAATGTAAAACACAATCAAACAATCATTGGGATAAAATAACATTGTTTTATTGATAATTGAACTGTTCATAATGATTACAAGCACAAATGTTACAACAGGCGTCTCGAGCATATCTTCAAGCAAAAGGAACTAAATGTGCGACAACGTCGATGGGTCGAACTCTTGAATGATTACGAATGCGCGATCAAGTACCATCCGGGTAAAGCCAATGTCGTGGCAGACGCCCTTAGTCGAAAGGACACTACACCTAAGCGCGTGCGAGCGTTACAACTTACCATCCAGTCTAACCTTCCTACTCAGATACGAGGTGCTCAGGTCGAAGCATTGAAACCAGAGAACATCAGGGGTGAGTCTCTACGAGGGTCGAGGAAATGTTTAGAACAGAAGGAAGACAGCGCTTACTATGTGACAGGGCGCATTTGGGTTCCACTCTATGGAGATCTACGAGAACTTGTGATGGACGAAGCACACAAATCTCGTTACTCGATACATCCTGGTTCGGATAAGATGTACCACGATCTCAAGACTACATATTGATGGCCCTGTATGAAGGCCAGCATAGCCACCTACGTTAGCAAGTGCTTGACCTGTGCTAGAGTCAAGGTTGAATACCGGAAGCCGTCAGGCTTGTTGCAACAACCGGAACTTCCAAAATGGAAATGGGAGCAAATTTCCATGGATTTCGTCACAGGCTTACCAAGATCTCAAGGCGGGAATGATACCATTTGGGTCATCGTGGACCGCCTAACCAAGTCTGCACACTTCCTCGCGATCAAGGAAACCGATAAGTATTCAAACTTGCTGCAATCTACTTGAAGGAAATAGTTGCTAGACACGGAGTGCCAATCTCTATCATCTCCGATCGTGACCCACGCTTTACATCTAAACTATGGCAAGCAACGCATAGATCTTTTGGCTCACGCCTAGACATGAGCACTGCTTACCACCCACAGACCGATGGTCAAACGGAACGTACCATCCAAACGCTAGAAGACATGCTGAGAGCATGTGTTATTGATTTTGGAAATGGGTGGGAACGACACTTACCCTTGGTAGAATTTTCCTATAACAACAGCTACCACACCAGCATTCAGGCAGCACCCTTTGAGGCATTGTACGGCCGTAAATGCCGATCACCTCTATGTTGGGCGGAAGTTGGCGAAAGCCAAATTACAAGCCCGAAACTCATGATCGAGACTACAGAAAGGATTGCCCAGATCAGATAATACATGGCAGCAGCTTGTGACCGTCAGAAAAGTTCTACTTAAAGTCTCACCCTGGACGGGTGTGGTACGTTTTGGTAAACGGGGCAAGCTTAATCCGCGATATGTTGGACCATTCGAAATTACCGAGAAGATTGGTAAGGTGGCTTATAGATTGAATCTGCCTGAAGAGCTAAGTGCGGTGCACAATGTCTTTCACGTGTCTAATCTGAAGAAGTGTCTGTCTGATGAAACACTCATAATTCCTTTCAAGGAACTCACTTTTGATGAACAGCTACACTTTGTAGAGGAACCGATTGAGATCATGGATCGAGAAATCAAAACCGCCAAACGTAGCCAGATACCTATTGTACGAGTTCGTTGGAACTCACGCCGTGGCCCAGAGTTTACCTGGGAGCGGGAAGGCCAGATGAAGGGCAAATACCCCCAGTTGTTCCCTAACGAAACTCCTAGCACTGAAGCTACAATAGAATTTCGGGACGAAATTCCAAACTAACGGGGGGATGATGTGACACCCCGTTGAAGCGTTCTCACTCATACTAGCTTGACAGTGGCTGCCTTAACTTTCGGGACGAAAGTTCTTAAAACTTGGGGATAATGTGTGTAGGATCGCGTGCTGACCCGAACGAGTCAATCAGAGGTGTTCTAATCCGTTTCAGGTGCGGAAAACAAGAAACGGACTTGAAAAACAGCTTGTAATACTAAATCTTGCCTTGTATAATGATTTTACAGCAAATACAGTCAAATGGCACTTCGGCATCAGTTCGGCACTGGAAACAAGGACACACACACTGATTTCGCTCCAGAGACACCTATATATAGGGTCTTGATTTCGCCCAGAATGACATCATGTCAGTAGGAGCGAAATCAACAACTTGTTGATTTCGCTCGAAACCGTTTCGGGCGAAATCACCCCTTTGAGCGAAATCAACATCTAAACATCCTAAACTTTGACATTTTCTCGTACAACGTGCCGTGTTATAATATTCTAAGTCTAAGACTCGATACAAGGTGAAGTCGATAGATGTATGCACTAACAGACCCCCCTCAGATGTTGACGAGTCTTAAGTGTCGAGTCTTCACATCTTCAGTCTTGATCAGTCTTCGGGCTTCCAGAATCTCTATCTATCTCTTGCATCTTCCAATTCTTTCTCTAACAGACTCCCCCTCAAAACATGCTGGGATCGCAGTCTGACTTTTACAGCATCCGGATTGCAACCTGGCTTGTTACTCTAATTCAGAATCCAGGTATCGGAACCTGACTCTTATCCAGCTCAGGTTAACCTGCACATCCTCTACCCAAAACATAAGATTCAAAAACTTTTGCACACTCTCCCAAACCACACTTGTTCTGAAAAATTTAGCATTAGATATTTCTAATAACCATTTGAAAGAAAAACTTTTAAACACACTTGTTTTGCACACTCTCCCAAACCAGCTGTCGTCATGTTTAGCACTTTGGTATTTTGAAAATCAGCTCTTCAATATCAGTTGTCGAAAATCTTTTTGGATTTTTCAGAATAATCGAAATGAAATGCAGTAAAAAAATGTTTACATACAATATTTTTGTGAGTTTGTGTAAGAGGATCATATCAGTTTCTGAGACAAATCACCAACACCGTTAAGCTTTATTTCATTTTAAGTTCTAAATGATTCATTTAGATTGTCAGTATAGTGGTCCACTTATATTTTCACACAAAGTTCAACTGTTTCGAGATATGAGATTAATGTCTTAAGTACTTAAACTTATTCGAGTGTCCCACCTCAGAATATACTCCCGTATCCAGATCCCAATATTCAGTCTTACAGGTGAGTACACCTAGATGATATCTGTAAAGGGGTTAAATTGCGAGGGCCGTGACAGCTCAGGTTGATACTTCCGTATACGCAGAGAGATGACGGCTTCGACTTTTGGTGGGTCCCCATTAAAGGATCTTTTTGTTACAACAGCAATGACTATCAATTTTATTGTTTCATCAACTTGCTGAGGGCTGCGCTTTTTCAAGCATTTGCGGAAAGTATTATACGGGGACTAGGTCAGTATTTCCATACAGCAGAAGTCCCAGGATAATACCCCAGATATCACTAAGCATAAAGACCTAGTATCTCAGAAAGAGGGGTCCTTCAAACAAGATTTCGGGGGTTACCCATATATCCGAGAGATGTTACCCACGAATTAAGCAAGTTTGAAATTTAGGTTTATATCTCGTCACAGTCTATTAAATGTGCAAAAACCTGCTGACACATCATCAGTGAGATCGTTTATCACTATTTAACTTTCTAATTCTTTAGCATGCCGTGATTGTCCACTGATGTACTATCATTTCCTCTTTTATACAACAAAACTCATTTTTGAATTTTATCATGTTTTTGGCTTTTTCAAATTTTCTAATGTTTTTGGATTTTTTGTGAAATTTTTACTCCCCCTAAAATGCAAACACATTTAAAGAAAAAATTTGAAAACAAACTGTACAAAAAAATTGACAACTGATATCAAATCACTTCAAATCGCCATCCACTTGGCATTAACAATCAGAACTTCCCCTCACAGCAAACTATTTTTCCATTGTGATTTCAAAACACTTAAGTTTGTTTTAATCAAATGGTTTTTTCGGAAAATTAGTTTTGTTGATTTTCAAATCATTTGTAGATTAGGGGATAAACTCATCATTTGTTCTCCAAAATATCACTTGTAAGTATGGTCCAATCAAGTTCAACTTAATGACCTTAATTAACCACTTATCAATTAAAACCTCTTCCAACCATTTACTGGTTCAATCACCAACCATAATCACTTGTAAATCAAAATATAACAATTTAAAGATATCACCTGTAGATTTACCAAACAATCATTTCAAGAATGATGCCGATTCCTACTCCACTCTTACTAACCTGGGAGCTCCGGCAAGTCCACTATTAGTAAAATTTAACAAACTTTAAGATTCATTTACATAATCCATTTTTAAGAAAGATGCCGATACCTGATCCACGATTACAAACTTGGGATCTCCGGCAAGTCAGGTTTTTACTCAAACATTATGTCCACCCAAGCCTGACCAGCCTTGGGTGATTTTGGAACACATCTGTCCCACCAACACTTTGATTTATAAAACTCTTTAGCACCCTTTACCTTCTTGTCAACCATTTTACCAAAAATGTGTTTGACTTTCCCATTGAAAGCCTTCTCAACATCAAATTCTCCCTTATCAGCAAAGAATTGATTTGAGATCTCAACTTTTCCCACTTTCTTCATCAAATTATCTTTTGACAATGGAGGAAAATCCTCATCGTTCACCACTGAAACGGAATCCACAATCTTTTTATCAACCAAAAACTCCTCTGATTTTATGGAATCAGATTCACTGTCATAATTACTTTCTGTTTTTACAACCCATTTTTGTTTAGTCAAATCACCTCTTCGTTTGTAAAAACATTTTGAAGTTTCACCCTTTTCAGAATTAGAATTTTTAAACCTTTTAACATTTTGCACAGATTGTTCTTTCTTATCAACATAAGTTTTTCTCAAAACAGAGTTAGAAGAAACTCCTGTTTAGTGTAGTTGGTCTTGGGGCAATTCCAAGCTATGTGTCCAACTTCCTGGCATTTGAAACAAGTTCTTCTATCAACTCTTTAAGCACAATTTCTCACATTCTTCTTTACTTCAGCAAGAAACTCTTGATTTGACTGCTTCCAGAAAGGTTTCTTCTGCTCATCTTCAGAACTCCCACCTGAAACAAATTTTGTTTTTGGTTTATAAGTTTTCTGATTTTTATAATTTTCTGACGAATTAAAACCAAGACCTTTCTTTTTGAGATTACCATTATGGTTTGATTTCTTTTGGAAATTATAACCACAACCGTAACCCATTTTCTTGTTTACTCTTTGTTGAATCCTTGAAGTGTAAGGTTTAGGTTTTGCAGGAAGATTTAAATCTTTTATTTCAGAAATATTAATTTCTGTTAATTTGAAAACCTTTTTGATCATTTCAATTTTAACACTTCTTATTGGGAATTCCTCATCAGAATATAATTTGTCTGAATCATTCAATGTATATGCTACTTTGACTGATCCGTCATTCAAATTAGATTTTGATAACAGGAATTCTTTATTGTAAACCCTTTTAACCGGCGGACTCGGACTCTTCTCAGACGAACTCGAACTATCTGACTTAGACTCCGACTTTGACTCTTCATCCATATCCAACACCTGATCGACAACTCTCTTAACTAACTCAGACTCATGATCAGTGTCAGACGCTGTGAATGTGACATCAATATTGTCTGGTAATTCATCAGTGATTTCAGACTTTAATTTGATGTTTAGAGCCTTATCTAGTTGTTCCTCATTTGGTTTCCTGGGGGAATAACTCTCAAAGATAGGAGGCGGACATCTGTTATACTTGACACTTTGTGTCTTACCAGTATCCTCTTCTTTTTCTTTTTTCTTGAAAGCTTCAAGACCTGCAACAGTAGGATAAACCCGATCAATCAGATAATCACAAGTAGTATAACTCAACAGTAATCGGTTAATCCTTTCACTCTCGATTTTCTCAAGTTCCAACTCCTTCTTCAACTTAGCACAGTCTTCAATATAATCATTGATGACGCTTTGCCTTGTCATTAAAGTTGCACTCATTTTGTCATTTGCGTTCTCAATTTCTGCATTTGTTCTTTTCAAACTATCAACTATCTTGTTCAGTACATCATACGACTCTTTCACATACTTCACATCAGAGATTAGATCTTCTTTAATCTTTTCTAATTCAACAATCTTCTTATCTTTTTCTTCATAAGCTTTGCAAGATTCTGAACATTTATCACAAGGCTTAGTGACCTCAACCATCTTTTCAACTATTTTTTCAACTTCGACAATCTTTTCAACTTCAACAAGTTTCTCGACCTAAACAATCTTTTCTATTTCGACCACTTTCTCAACAACTTTTTCAACTTCGATGATTTTCTCTACCACTTTCTCCACTTCAACATTCTTTTCAGTCACGTTTTCAGTAACTGCTTCAGCTGTTGTTTCTTCATCTTCTGTCTTCGCCTTTTCATCAGCGAGTAACTTTGCTGTTTCTAGCTCTCTCTTCAAACGAGCAATCTTCTTCTGATTCAGCATCTCAACTTTAAAAATTAAAACTATCAGGATCAATGCTTTTTCTACATTTGTTAAGATACTCCTCCTCATCATCTGTATCAGCATCACTTCCAAGATCTGGAAATATTGGAATTCTTTTCTGACAATCTTCATCTTCACCCAAAATTCGGGTAACAAGAGCCACATCAGGTCTAGTCTCACTAGGTATATACTTGTCCCAGCTAAATCCCTCTGCAATAAACTCATCACCTTGATCTATTATCCCATAATAAGCTTTCCTATTAGCTTCTTCGATCATTTTCCCATGAGCAGTTTTCTGATCTTTTTGCTAAGGTTGTTGATCGATCTGATGAAAGATTGATTTTTGATAATAATTGCTTTTATCTTGACTCCCAGATGATTCTTGGTTCTTACACTCCCGTTTAAAATGACCTTTTCCTTTACATCGGAAACAGGTAACCTTTGACTTGTCAAAACCAAGTGGAGAGGTAGCCATTCCTCGAAACTCATCTCTGCCAGTAATCTGTTGAAATTTTCAGCTCTCCTGCAAGCACTAGCCAAACACCACTTCACATCCATCAATTCAGGTTCTTCTGCATCAATTTGGTCGTAATCTTCTTTCGTAAGCATCGGATTACCAATTCGACCTGCAATCAAGCTTTCATACGACTCTAACATGGTGACAAGAGATGCCATGTGTTGCTTAGCCACTTCAGGAGAAAGATGTTGACCATTTTGAATGTTCAGGGTCACATTGCACTGCAGATTTGTAGAAGTTTGCTTCTGAGGGCTAGGTGTGTTGCTGTTTGGATCAAAGCTTGAGAACGATGAAGTGTATCCACCACTTTGAGTTGTAGTACTAGCATTTGGACTTGCAGAACCATCAGCACTGAATGCAGTACTAATCTTTGGACTTTGACTAGGGGTAGCCTCAAACTTGTTCCCACAATAGTACAGACTGACATCTTGTTTGGCGTTTGGATTTGTCATGATAGCCGTCTTCTGAATATCCAATTCTTGTTCTTCAATCTTCTAAATAAACTGAGCCAAGTTCATACTTTCAGTCTTCCTCATGAGTTTCACCACCATCAAATAAGTTCCCCACTTATGCTGTGGCAAGGCTTCAGCTAACTTATCGAACCACTCATCATCCTCTTTCTGAATGTCTAATCTTCCCATTTCTAAACCAGATGACAGTATCTATCAATAGTCTGCTTGGTTGTTTCATGATCAAATGTAGTAAACATGTCAAACGATTTCTTCAATAACGCCTTTTTGTTTTTGATCATATCGGCACTCCCTCTGAATTTCTGAATCAAAGCCTCCCAGATTGATCTAGCTGTTCCGTTATGTTGAAGTAACACAAAAATATCTTCTTTAACAGCTTGCTGAAGAATGCTGATCATCATCTTTTATGTGACACCTGTGTCACTTCAACCATCAAACAAATACCAAGCCAATGAAATATTGTATTTCATACTTGGGATCTGTATAAATATGTGTATCTTTTGCACGTATCAATTCTTGTTCGATTTCGGGCTTTAAATCGCTTTCTTGAAGGTTATACGCGATCTGATGCGTAAATATAACCAGTTTAATGCAACAAACACTCCGGAACAGTGAAATAGGCTTAACATACCTTAAATAACCATTACATAACTTAGAAATAAGTTTTGGATGGTTTGGTATACCGAAATCAAGTTTATTCGCTTACAATGACTAAATTCGACAAACTACGAAAGTATGTCAATTTGTACTGTAACAGACCTTCCGGAACTTGATCATAAGTTAAGTATGCCCTAAATATTCTATACATAGCATAGAAATAGGCTTTGAGGTGTTTGGTCCGCAAAAATAAACTTTTTGCTCATTCAGGGACTAAAAGCGTCAAAAAGTGCATAAGTTTGCATTTTCGTGCATATTTTACGTTCTGAATACTTCCGGACTTCCAAAAATTTATGTAAGCATTAAAATATTTTATTTTAGTGTTTGGTATGATAAATTCCATTCGTCGCTTAATTTGGATCGTTTTTGCGTTCGTTACGACTCCCGTCGTAATTAAGCGAATAACGCAACCGTACGACCAAACGAACCGACATCCGTGATGTCTTTGCGCATATTTTAAGTTCCCTATACTTTAATATCATTTTAGAGCCTTGAAATGAGGTTAAAGGGGTTTAAAAGTGCCAAAAAAAATAAAGTTTTACAAGTGTAGGGACCATTTTTGAAATTTCTGGCAGATTCAATGAACCTAGTCCATTTTGAAGTGTTAATGGTTTTCACCCATGGTTTTGCAAAACCATGGGATGGTATTCTATGAACATAGTCCACATTAGGGGCTCCCATGGTTTTTGAAAACCATGTGCCCACATGTAAGGTCTAGATCAAATCACGTTTTTCGACAAACGATCTTAACGGTTCAAGGAAATCTATAAATACCCCTCACCCATTTCATTATTCCTCACATTTGAATCTGATTCTACACTCTCTAAGTGGAAGTATATGCTTCCTACCTGAGAGTGAATCGGGTTCGAATCTTGCGGGGACCTTCTGTAAGTATTCTTTCGCGTTTTTCATTCATTTTAGCGTTAAAGTCAAACTGCGTTTGACTTTCTGCGTTAACCAGTTTATGGTCAATGCGAAGTTCGTTTGAACTTCATAACGTGAGCGTAATCACGATGGTTATAGTCCCTAGTAACTATACCTACTGATTACCACGTTATCTAGGCTCAGTGACGAGTCGTAGTTTCGGCCAAAATGCGTTTTCTTGCGTATTTTGTAACCAAACTACTCTAGGGTATTAAAACCGTTTGTTTTAATACCAAACCTATTTTCTAACTTTACTAAACATGTTCTAGCATGTTTAGCTCGTCGCTTTTAGATTTGTGCTTGTTTAGGGTCGTAAAGGTAAGCGATCTAATCAATCGCTTATGCTTACGAACCCGACCCATTGGTCGATCTTTAGGATCCGACCAAACACATTAGGTGACCATAGTTGTATAGGGAATAACCTTCCGAGGTTATACCTTATGGTCACGATGTTTAGTTAGTTATATGATAGGTAGTTTATATGCCTTAGGTAAATTACCAAAATGCCCTTTTTACGCATAAATTCATTTTAAGTCTATGTAACGAAATTTTTGACATCTAAACTGATTTAACAACAATATTAAACATGTTAAGGCATATCTTGCTTGTCATAGGACTAGTTAGGCATTCCAAACGCGTTTTACGCAAACGACGCGTTAAAGTGGCGTAAGCTACCTAAACGGGTCGTAATGGGTCAAAAGCACTTAGGATAGGTTTCGTTTTAGTACATAGGCTTTGTTAAACCATATTACATAAGTTCCCATACTTATTTGGTTTACGAACCCTTGTACTACCCGATCCTCCGATATGTCCGTTTATTAATGTAGATACCTATATAGGTGCCGTTTGATTCCGTGATCTTCTAGCTTTGCTTGGTGGTTATCCTAAGACTTCTAAGCACCCTCAAGTGAGTACATAGACCCCTCTTTTACTGTTTTTCAAACGTTTTGGGGTGAAACACATGTGCCTACTTGTTACTTTCATGATTTCATGCTTTTATATCATATACTTGCTATGTTCATTAGTACACTATTAGTACATGATTTCATTATGTTTTTGCTATGTATGCCCATTGTGTGCATACTTAGTGGATCGTTTTACATAACATTTCATGCTATGTATGTTCATCATACTTAGTACATTTTACATCACGTGCTATGTATGCCCATTGTGTGCATACTTAGTACATCGTTTTACATAACATTTCATGCTATGTATGTTCATCATACTTAGTACATCGTTTTACAAGACATCTTATACTTGGTATCATGCTATGTATGTCCATCCGTCGCATACTTAGTACATTGTTTGTGCATTCTTACCTATGGTTTGGTTGTTACATATTTCACTTGCCATACATGACATTTTGTTTACACAATACTTGATTGACATTTGACAACGGTTTAGACATGGGCAATTCACATTGGTGGTTTATGTGGGTAAGTGATTTGAGTAACGAGACGTGTGTAATGTGATACAAGCATGGTGGATACGCCGCTGGTACTTCCTATATATAAGTGCTTGTATTATATTACATGGCGTAGCGTTATTTAAATCATTCATTTGGATTTATACATTTTTACACAAATAACATATTTTTCACAAGACAATGTTTTACAAAACAGTTTGTTTTATACAAACTCATTTTTACTTGGTTATTCATTTAACCTTACATCATTCTTTTAACTATACATATCTATCATCGATTTTCAAACGTTTTATAAAAGCAAACACATAAACTGGATTCATGACAAGTTTTTGGTTAAACATTTTCTTAAACCTAAGTCATGGATCCTATTTTTCATAAAACCTATGTACTCGCCGGCATTTTTATGCTGACGTATTTTTCACATGTGTTTCAGGTACAATAGTTGATGATATTTGATGATGATATTGATGCATGCTCACATAGGATTGGACGAGACCTTAGTGACATTAAAAGATGCAAGACTAGTTAAATTTTGTTATGTTTCTTTATTGTTAAGACATTGTAACTCATTTAATTCAATAAAACGAAATTTGTTTAATCCATGGTTGTGAAACAATGATTCTGTTACAACACTCCCCGACGTTTCCGCCTTGTTTTGTTGTTTTACGTGGTCGGGGTGTGACATTTTAACTTGTATATTTCAACTTGTCAACTTCAGTAAAATCATTAAAACCCTTTTCCAAACCGCGTTCATTCTTTGGCCTCTCGTAGTCTTTTAGCAGTGAACACCAGGCATCGAATCTGTATGCTTGAACCCAGTTCTCAAAACGGTTTTTCCAACCCTGAAAATCCTCAATGTACATCAGCTTCGGTGGTTTCTGATGAGTACCCGTCTCATTTTCACTATACACTATTTCAGCAGCAGTCACAGGTGCAACGGGTGTCGCAAACGCATTGTAGAACTCTTCAGCCATGTTTCGGTAACACGTTTTTCAATGACAGTCAATTTCAAGCGAAATAGCAAGTTGGGGCGAAATCACAAGTAATTTGGAGCGGAATCTGAAATTGGTTGACTGGAGCGAAATTACAACGAAGTTTGGAGCGGAATCTAAACTTTGGTTATCTGAAGCGAAATCAGAAAGATCTCTAGAGCGGAATCACAGAAAGTACTTTGAAGCGAAATCTGAAATTAGGCAGCCTTGGAGCGGAATTAGACAATAAGATGGAGCGGAACCTCAATTACGAGCGGAATTAGGTAATTATTTTGGAGCGAAATCAGATTTTTCAGGCGGAATCAGAAGGTACTCTCGAGCGAAATCACTTCACGAGTCCATTTTTTCTATTTTTAGTCCGAATTTTAATGCGAAACTTTCAAGGGTTTGTCTATGTACAATTTTAAACAGTCTGAAAAAATTTGGTCCGATTTTGACGGTGAAATCTTGTTCAGATTCAAAAAGAAGGTGTAGAAGACAGAAAATGACGCTGTTTTGGCAAGAACTCCTCGTCCTGAGCTCTAATACCACTTGTAGGATCGCGTGCTGACCCGAACGAGTCAATCAGAGGCGTTCTAATCCGTTTCAGGTGCGGAAAACAAGAAACGGACTTGAAAAACAGCTTGTAATACTAAATCTTGCCTTGTATACTGATTTTACAGCAAATATAGTCAAATGGCACTTCGGCAGCAGTTCGGCACCGGAAACAAGGACACACACACTGATTTCGCTCCAGAGACACCTATATATAGGGTCTTGATTTCACCCAGAATGACATCATGTCAGTAGGAGCGAAATCAACAACTTGTTGATTTCGCTCGAAACCGTTTCGGGGGAAATCACCCCTTTGAGCGAAATCAGCATCTAAACATCCTAAAGTTTGACATTTTCTCATACAACGTGCCTTGTTCTAACATTCTAAGTCTAAGACTCGATACAAGGCGAAGTCGACAGATGTATGCACTAACAATGTGACACTCTAGGTTTTCCCGAGCAACTATCTTGTATTGTCATTATGTGTGCATATATTATTAAATGAAAGTGGTGTTTTATCTTGATGTGCTATATGGTTCTTGTATTAAGTTATGTTTGTGAAGTATAAAGTATAAATATATAATTGTGTATTAGTGAGCCGAGACCACTAGAACCCGACTCGAGACCACCCGGTCTCGAGTAACTCACATCGGTTGGGCCATGCACCCGAGAAGCCCACTCGGAAACCCACTAGGATGCACCGACTCGGAACGGGTATAAAACCCACGTGGATGGCCAACCTTGCCACTTTTCACCATTTGCAACATTCCCTCACACTCACTCCCCCCCCCCCACACACACTCTCTCTCTCCCTCTCAATAAACCCTAAAACACCACCATAATCATCCTTCCCCACCTCTCGGATCCAAACGGAAGCGGCAAAGCTCTCGGATCAGCTTGTGTTCTTCACTCGAGGATTATTGGATAACAAACCTACTCACTTCTACACTCAAAATCCTTTGCCGGTTAGTGTTTCTTTGCAAGCACATGATAAAAGTATTGATTGTGTGATAATGTGCATTGTGGCTATTGTTTATGTATGATGAAAGTGTTTGCTTGATCTAATGGGTTCTTGTTTGTTAATGATACATGCTTGGTTCCAATATCTAAGATGAACATGACTTTTGTAGGATAACATTTTGTTAAGATGTTTTGAATGGCAAAAGAATGATAGTTTAGGATTGTTTATGACCATCCGAATTATGTTAGATGTTATAAAACAAATGTTTGTTCGATGATGGATTGCAAGATGATCTTGATATCTAGATTATGTGTCCATAAAATGCATTGTTATGTAGCATGAACATGTTTGATTTAATATGAAAACTTAAAAGATGAACTACTTGAAGATCATGAAAATATTTGAAAAATGATGGTTTGATCCGTTTTGTTTGAGAATTAGACAAGGAAACATGTTTTTGCAATTCTATTGGATAGTACAAGAAATCAAGAACATGAAATTCTATTGGATAGTACAAGTTGGACAGGTGTGTGAGTCGAGACCCCCGGTTTCGACTCGAGACCATCAAAGAGACAACTCGAGACCAAGTAGCAAACATCAAGGAATCGAGACTAGCTACTTCTCGACTCGAGATCTCATGATCTCGACTCGAGACTGAACTCGAGACCTCCAAGGCTGCTACTCATATAAACACCACTCGAGAACAGAGGTTGCGACTCGAGACCAGCCCTCCACAACTCGAGACCACTTGGTTCCGACTCGAGACCAGACCACCTGGTCTCGACTGGGCTGTCCGACTCAGTTGTTGGGCCACCAAATGTGACAACGTGTTTTAGGCTTGTATCGGTGCTACGGTGCTATGTGCTAAGTGACTCTTAAGGATTAGAACAGGCCCAATAACTTAAAAGATAATTGTATGTTATGCATTCTATGTGTTAAGTTATGTGTAGAATATACGTGACTTGCCTGTACCCAAACCTGGCACATACTAGTAACCATGTTAGGACGTGGTGACCAGCGTGCTTGACCAAGTAAACTCATCTGCCGAGCAACCCAAGGTGAGTTCACAACTATTAAAGCATGCGTTCCCGGTGGTTTGGGAAACGAAACTTAAACAACGCTATTCCTTTGTAATGGATACAAACCTACTTTTCTCCCCTTATATGGGACCCTTAGTTAATTACTATTTATACTGAATGCAACAAGCAACACTAAACGAAACTCTATCGCTCAAGTCCTAACTTCTTAATACCGATTAGTCGCCGGGGCCTGGCGAACGGGTTATTAGTTGATAGCGCTATTTAGGTCTTACCAGCCTCACACCGTGCCCGTGTATGGGATCGGGAGTGAACTAATAGACTCTGGCAAACCGTCAATGATGATAGAACATTGACAAACGGGGCACATTACGGAAACGTACGGTTACATAGTATTCGGTATTGTAAAACCAGTTTACTTATGGGGTAGCTCCCCATGGCATGTATAAATGAGTAAATTAACTGGTGAAACAAGTTTTTGGAATTAAAAACTGGACAAACTAGTGAACTCGCCAACACTATGTTGATACCCTACTGCATGCTTTGCAGGTACCCAGTGACCAAGGAGCTTGCAGATTGGGGATGTGTAGTAGTCGTCTTAACCCGTGTGATGGGTTCTTTAATAAACTTAAACTATGAACTTTGTTTGAACTGTTTTGCCTATGCTTCCGCTACTTACCTAAACTACTATTTGAACTTAAAACTTTTAAACTTTAATTATGATATTTGCTAACTCTGTGGTTGGTGAGTATTTCTGCTGTTATTATTTAAAATGCTCAGTATAATTAGTGGCTGGATCCTGGTCAGTCACACGCCTCGCGTTAGTACTCCGCATGTGGTTTTTGAGGGTATGATAGAACTCGACCGGTTTGGTCGATCATTAGGATCCGACCAAGCATGGTTAGTGACCATAATTGCATAGAGAATAACCTTCCGAGGTTATATGTCACACCCCCAAAATCCACCCGCGGAGTATCACCGCTTGGGAGCGTGACTGACCAGGATCAAGCCACCAATCATATAGAACGACATAAATAGTAAAAGTAAAAGTAATTTAACAAAACCAATCCATATGAAAGATGTTCAAAACATAAGTATAAATTCAACGTTTAGCGGAAGCAAATAAGTAAAAGCCCAAACATAAGTAAAGTATGAAATGTCAAATGTTTAATCAAAGCATTCACGATCCTTGTCCACATCGACCGCGCCTCCCAGTGCAAACTCCAGGTTTACCTAACGACCTGCAAGGCATGTAACAGAGGATCAACAACTAGTTGAGCGAGTTCACAGTAAGTAAGTTCGTAATAGTAAGTTTGTTTCGTAACGTGTGGCTCTACTAGGCCGATAGTATGTTCTATTAGTGGGGGCTTCCCATAGTTGCATATACACTAGACTATTTGTGACCATAAGTGTTCTTCTGAACCTGAGAACAGTAGTACGTACAAGGTTTTCGTAGGTTTTACGTAAGTGTCTGACACAAACCGAGGACAGTGGTTCGCGGGGGTTTACGTAGGTTTTACGTAAGTGCCTGACACAACCCGAGGCAGTAGTGAGTATAAGTTTACGTAGGTTTTACGTAAGTGTCCTTCGCAAACTGAGAACAGTGATGAGTACAAGTATACGTAGGTTTTACGTATGTATCCTTTGCATCCGAGGACGATGGTAGATAGTCTAGTAACAGTGTAAGTACAATTCTATTCCTTCAATCCCATTCCCAAACCCCGGGAATCCCATGCCTTGGTAAGAGTGTGAACTCACCTTGGTTTGCTCGGTATGCTAACTATGTGCTCGAAAGTAATCAATCAATCAATCAATCAATCAAGGCCTAAGGTAATGCATTTACACACAGTCAGTTCATGTTGGTCAAATTTCACATGCAAACTATGTCACAAAGTGCTTGGCAGTTAACCTCATGTACCGCATAAGCAGTTAATCAATTTCATGCCATTCATGTACGACATCGTTGTCTATTGCAGTTTATTCCAATATAATCATCCAATAACACACTTAACAGAGTTAGCATCTAACAGAACAAATAAGCTAACTGAATAAATAGAGTTAACAGAGTTAATTGATTAACAGAATTAATCAACTTAACTTAACAGAGTTTACATACTTAACTGAATTAACAGAAACTCGGATTATACATTCCCTTGTAAAAGTCGGACCAAGCACTCCCCCCACAAACTCGGACCACTCTACACCCCTTAAAAATCGGACCATGCATGTTCCAAGTATTCAAAACTCAGACTAGGCAACCAACTAGAAAAATCGGACCATACATGCTCTTTAAAACTCGGACCCCATGTATTTACCCAAAAACTCGGACCCCATTTATTTATTCAAAAACTCGGACCCCGTGTAGTTATACAAAAACTCGGACCCCATGTAGTTAAACAAAAACTCGGACCTAGCATAAGCATGAAATTCGGACAAGCATCAAGCATAAACTCGGACAAGGCATTGCCTTTAAAACTCGGACCATACTCTCATGTATAAAGTTCTGACCTTTTGTTAATTACAAAATTTGGACTTTATACTCAATACACAAAAGTCGGACTAGGTTTCCATTACTTAAAACTCAGACTAGGTCAACCAACCAAAAGTCGGACCATGCTACAATTAAAAGGTCGGGCCTTACATCAATCATGCGAATATTCAAGTTCAATGTAACAGTTACGTTCTTTGATCAAGAACCCTAGTTTTCATACATTCACAATGCAGTAATCCAATCAACAATCAAACATCTCTATCATATCAAGCATCTTAGTGTCAGGCAAGTGATTACACAACTAATCATAAACCATTTCACAATAATCTGAATTGATCAATAAACACAGAGCCATTATATGTAGAACTAGGGTTTTGCATGAATCACATAATCAAGGATTAACAACAAATAATCATTAAACGTTTACCTTAGATTGATTCTAGATGAATTGGAAGATCAAGATTGATGCAAGAGAACTTGTGCCACCAAGAATGATGAAGAAGATGATTGTAGGAGAGGAGAGGAGGATGTGAAAGTACGTATGATGATTTTGTGAGATGATTTGTGTGGGAGGTTAGGGTTAAGAGTTGTTAAGATTTCACTAACTACTCTACTCACCCCTAAGTATCATCTTTTACATAAAACACACACATCACCAAATAGTTTACAGTTTCATCACCAAGTTCATGTTTTTGTCAAATCATTCGTAAAATAACACATAGCCATGCACAATCACAATACACTTTATCGAAGGCCAAAACGTACATAGTTATAAAGCAAACAAGTTGTGTAAGTAAGCAACTAAACAAACAGTTGACGTGCAATAAATGCGAAAGTGGAATCTCGGAAACTCGAGTTGTCACATTATCCCCAACTTGAAAGAAATTTCGTCCCGAAATTTAGCTTGCAGTTACTGAGGAAGCTAGTTAAGTTATATTGTTTACTAGTTTCCCTGGGGTGTCACATCATCCCCCCGTTGATTTGGAATTTCGTCCCGAAATTCTGTAGTAGCTTCAGCCTCAGTAGTGGTTGCACTGTTTTCGAATAACTGGGGATATTTGAGTTTTATTTGGTCTTCTCGTTCCCAGGTGAACTCTGGGCCACGACGGGAGTTCCAACGAACTCGTACAAGAGGTATTCTAGTGTGCTTGAGGACCTTAACATCCCGGTCCGTGATTTCTACTAGTTCCTCGACGAATCGCAACTGTCGTCGATAGTGAGCTCCTTCAAAGGAACTATGAGGGTCTCATCTGACAGACACTTCTTCAGATTCGACACATGGAAAACATTGTGAACTGCACCGAGTTCTGCTGGTAGGTTTAGTTTGTAGGCCACTTTGCCTATTTTCTCGATGATTTCGAATGGTCCGACATACCGCGGATTGAGTTTGCCTAGTTTACCAAAACGAACCACACCCTTCCAGGGTGAGACTTTGAGTAGCACTCGATCCCCAACTTGGAACTCGAGTGGTTTCCTACGCTTATCAGCGTAACTTTTCAGACGGTCGCGAGCTGCCGCCATGCGTTGTCGTATCTGTGCAATTCGTTCAGTAGCATCAACCACAAGTTCTGGACCTGTGATTTGACTATCCCCCACCTCTGCCCAACAGAGAGGTGACCGACATTTACGTCCGTACAATGCCTCGAATGGAGCGGCTTGAATGCTGGTGTGGTAACTGTTATTGTACGAAAACTCCACTAACGGGAGATGTTTTTCCCAGCTGTTGCCAAAATCGATAACACACGCCCGAAGCGTGTCTTCTAGAGTTTGAATCGTGCGCTCAGACTGCCCATCCGTCTAAGGGTGATAAGCTGTGCTCTTGTCTAATCGAGAGCCAAAAGATTTGTGCATTGCTTGCCATAGTTCTGAAGTGAATCGTGCATCCCGATCCGAAATAATAGAGGTTGGCACTCCGTGCCTCGAAACAACTTCCTTCAAGTAGACGTCTGCTAAGGTAGAGAACTTATTCGTTTCTTTGATAGCCAAGAAGTGAGCAGACTTTATGAGTCGATCTACGATCACCCAAATAGTATCATTCCCACGCTGGGATCTAGGCAGGCCAGTAACGAAATCCATGGAAATTTCCTCCCATTTCCACTGCGGTATCTTGGGTTGCTGAAGTAGGCCTGATGGTTTCTGATATTCAACTTTGACCCTTGCACAGGTCAAACATTTGCTGACGTAGGTTGCGATTAGGGCTTTCATGCTTGGCCACCAATACGTAGTTTTAAGATCGTGGTACATCTTATCCGAACCTGGATGTACCGAGTAGCGAGACTTGTGCGCTTCATCCATCACAAGTTCTCGTAAACCGCCATATAGTGGGACCCAAATACGCCCTGTTACATAGTAGGCGCCATCTTCCTTTTGTTCTAATCACTGCCTCGAACCGCGTAAGGCTTCAGCCTTGACATTTTCTGGTTTCCATGCTTCTACCTGAGCATCTCGTATCTGAGCAGGAAGACTGGATTGGATAGTGAGCTGCAAGGCTCGTACATGCCTAGGTGTAGTATCTTTTCAACTGAGGGCGTCAGCCACAACATTGGCTTTGCCTGGATGGTACTTGATAGCGCATTCGTAATCATTAAGCAGCTCGACCCATCGTCGTTGACGCATGTTCAATTCCTTCTGCTTGAAGATATGCTCGAGACTCCTATGATTGGTGTAAATAGTGCACTTGGTACCGTATAGGTAGTGTCGCCATATCTTAAGCGCGAAAACAACAGATCCCAACTCTAAATCGTGCGTCGTGTAATTCCGTTCGTGAACTTTGAATTGGCGTGAAGCATAAGCAATAACTTTTTCCCGCTACATCAATACACAACCAAGCCCCTGTATCGATGCGTCACAATAGACCACAAAATCGTCCGTGCCCTCTGGCAATGAGAGGATAGGTGCACTGCAAAGTCTATCCCTTAAGTGCTGAAAAGCGGTTTCCTGGGGGTTACCCCAACGATAGGTGACACCCTTCTGTGTCAGTAGAGTAAGCGGCTGTGCAATCTTTGAGAAGTCTTTGATGAACCGTCTGTAATAACCCGCCAAACCCAAGAATTGGCGTATTTCCGTTGGTGTACGCGGTGCAGGCCAGTTCCTGATCGAATCTACCTTGGATGGATCAACATGGATCCCATCCTTGTTTACCACGTGGCCTAGAAAGTGGACTTCACGAAGCCAGAAGTCGCATTTTGAAAACTTGGCGTACAGTTGTTCCTTTCAAAGAAGTTCCAAAATGAGCCGTAGATGCTGCTCGTGTTCCTCCTGACTCTTCGAGTAGATCAGGATGCCGTCGATGAAAACAATTACAAACTTGTCTAAATAAGGCTTGCACACTCTGTTCATAAGATCCATGAAAACTGCAGGCGCGTTCGTTAGCCCGAATGGCATGACTAGAAACTCGTAGTGGCCGTAGCGAGTTCTGAATGCTGTCTTAGAGACGTCCTCATCCCGGACTCTCAGCTGATGGTAACCTGACCTCAGGTCAATCTTGGGGTAGTAGCTCGACCCTTGCAGCTGGTCGAATAAGTCATCAATACGTGGCAGAGGGTAGCGGTTCTTCACTGTCACCTTGTTCAGTTCACGGTAATCTATGCACATCCTGAAGGTACCGTCCTTCTTTTTCACGAATAACACTAGAGCTCCCCAAGGCAAAGAGCTAGGACGAATGAAGCCCTTATCCAAGAGCTCTTGCAGTTGCTTAGACAGTTCTTCCAGTTCAGTTGGAGCTAGTCGATACGGTGCGCGAGCTATAGGTGCTGCTCCAGGAGCTAATTCGATTTGAAATTCGACCTGGCGATGAGGCGGTAGACCAGGTAAATCTTCAGGAAATACTTGAGGAAATTCGCGTACAACTAGGATATCCTCTATTCTTTTCTCTTTCGTTGATGCATCAGTAACTAGTGCCAAAATGGCAGTGTGCCCCTTTCGTAAACACTTTTAGGCCTTCAGGAAGGAGATGATGCCAACCACAACACCACTCTTGTCGCCTTGAACTTCGAGAGGTTCTTGACTAGAACGGGGAATACAAATGATCTTCTCCTTACATAGGATCTCTGCTTGCTGCTGGGATAACCAATCCATACCAATGACGATGTCGAAGCTACCCAGAACTATAGGAATGAGGTCGATAGAGAAAGTCTGACAAGCGAGGATAAGATTACAACCCTGAACTATGTGTGTAGCCTCTAGACTTTTACCGTTAGCTAACTCTACGACATGTTTGGTGTTTAAGGGAGTTGGTGCACGTTTTAACATTTGGCTAACTTTCAAGGACATATAACTGGTATCATCACCCGAATCAAACAATACAGTAACATAAAAGTCGTCAAGAAGAAACTTACCCATAACTACGTTGGGATCATTCCTGGCATCACCCTGCCCCAGCACAAATGTACGTCCCCTAGCCTCGTTGCCGTTGTTGTTCCCACCGTTGTTGTTTTCGTTGCCTTGGTTATTGTTGTTGTTGTTGTTCTGGTTTCGGTTTAACTGAGTGTAGCGTCTTTTGAAGTGACCTTCAGCGCCACAATGAAAACATCCCTTGTTGCCCTGTTGCTGATTCTGTGGTGCTTGCTGCTGTTGCTGATTCTTATTCACAGGCCGCGGGCTCCTACAATCCTTGGCCTCATGACCCACCTTGAGGCACCTCTGACAGCGACCCTTGTTGCACTGGCCACTGTGCTGTCTGTTACAGTTGTTACACCTTGGGAGGTTCCCTCGATATCCACCCTGCCTGTGACTGCCCGAAGATTGCTGACTAGGGCTATGATAGTTGTCAGTCTTTCGCTGTTGCACCTGAGACTGAACTGTAGCTGAACCTTTGCTGGAATCCCCCTCCCATTTTCTCTTGTTGTCACCGGGAGTAGCAGGAGTAGCAGAAGTGGTAACGGTAGTAGCAGCGCTGATACGTTTAGGCAGCCTGTTCTGTTCCACTGCCTGATCCGTGAGGCGATGAGCAAGACGCTGAACATCCTGGATGTTATTAAGGTTAGCCGATGTCACATGGCTCTGAATTTCAGGTGCTAACCCCTTGAGATACAATTCGATGCGCTTGACTGGAGGGTCCACCATAGTTGGACACAAGATGGCCAGCTTGTTTGACCGTTTCGTATAGGCTTCAATTTCCGACCCTGTCATTTTCAAATGGTAGAGCTCCACTTCCAACTTGTGGATGTCATCACGTGTGCAGTATTCTCGTTTGATCAGCTCTTTGAAATCATTCCAAGGGGTGGCGTTAGCAGCTGCCAACCCTAAAATCTGTACTTGCGCGTTCCACCAAGTCAGCGCAATTCCTTATAAAGTACAAGTGGCGTATTTCACCCTGCGTGCCTCAGGGCATTCACACATCTCAAATACCGACTCGAGCTTTTTGAACCAATGGAGGAGTCCAACCGCTCCTTCAGTGCCACTAAACGTGCTAGGACGACAATCCATGAAGTTCTTGAAAGTGCAAACTGGTTGCTGAGCGTGTTGACCTATTGTGTATAAGAATAGGACAAGGTTAAACACAAGAGTTGGTTTAGGAATGTAGGATCTAAAGATACTAGTATGAGTTACGATTGCAGGGTATACCTCCTGCGTGTTCAGCTGCAAGTGCCGCAGCAACTTGTTCGTTGATAAGAGCCGTCAACTGGGCTTGAGTCAAGTTAATACGTCCAGCCATGATCTTCATAGCAAATGTAACATAAGTGAGAGAGGTTAGCGAATAGTGCGATGACAGAAGAGAGTAAGCACACAAGTGTTCTCAAGCAATAACGAATAGTAGGCAATGTAATCTAAGCATACCACGAGCAAAGTTCTATGTAATTCTAGAATGTAGGCAATAAACATAAACCTTATTACCTAGGATGTTGAGTCTTGCACGTGGAGCGAGGCGTCGTTGTGGATCGTTGAGCACTATACTGGTTATAGTCTGGTTTTAATAAAAACGTTTTCCCCATATTAAAACCAAGTTCTCTATAACCAATGGCTCTGATACCAATCTGTCACACCCCCAAAATGCACCCGCGGAGTATCACCGCTTGGGAGCGTGACTGACCAGGATCAAGCCACCAATCATATAGAACGACGTAAATAGTAAAAGTAAATGTAATTTAACCAAACCAATCCATATGAAAGGTGTTCAAAACATTAGTATAAATTCAACGTTTAGCGGAAGCAAATGAGTAAAAGCCTAAACATAAGTAAAGTATGAAATGTCAAATGTTTAATCAAAGCATTCACGATCCTTGTCCACAACGACCGCGCCTCCCAGTGCAAACTCCAGGTTTACCTAACGACCTGCAAGGCATGTAACAGAGGATCAACAACTAGTTGAGCGAGTTCACAGTAAGTAAGTTCGTAATAGTAAGTTTGTTTCGTAACGTGTGGCTCTACTAGGCCGATAGTATGTTCTATTAGTGGGGGCTTCCCATAGTTGCATATACACTAGACTATTTGTGACCATAAGTGTTCTTCTTAACCCGAGAACAGTAGTACGTACAAGGTTTACGTAGGTTTTACGTAAGTGTCTGACACAAACCGAGGACAGTGGTACGCGGGGGTTTATGTAGGTTTTACGTAAGTGCCTGACACAACCCGAGGCAGTAGTGAGTATAAGTTTACGTAGGTTTTACGTAAGTGTCCTTCGCAACCAGAGAACAGTGATGAGTACAAGTATACGTAGGTTTTACGTATGTATCCTTCGCATCTGAGGACGATGGTAGATAGTCTAGTAACAGTGTAAGTACAATTCTATTCCTTCAATCCCAATCCCATTCCCAAACCCCGGGAATCCCATGCCTTGGTAAGAGTGTGAACTCACCTTGGTTTGCTCGGTATGCTAACTATGTGCTCGAAAGTAATCAATCAATCAATCAATCAAGGCCTAAGGTAATGCATTTACACACAGTCAGTTCATGTTGGTCAAATTTCACATGCAAACTATGTCACAAAGTGCTTGGCAGTTAACCTCGTGTACCGCATAAGCAGTTAATCAATTTCATGCCATTCATGTACCACATCGTTGTCTATTGCAGTTTATTCCAATATAATCATGCAATAACACACTTAACAGAGTTAGCATCTAACAGAACAAATAAGCTAACTGAAAAAATAGAGTTAACAGAGTTAATTGATTAACATAATTAATCAACTTAACTTAACAGAGTTTACATGCTTAACTGAATTAACAGAAATTCGGATTATACATTCCCTTATAAAAGTCGGACCAAGCACTCCCCCCACAAACTCGGACCAATCTCCACCCCTTAAAAATCGGACCATGCATGTTCCAAGTATTCAAAACTCAGACTAGGCAACCAACTAGAAAAATCGGACCATACATGCTCATTAAAACTCGGACCCCATGTATTTACCCAAAAACTCGGACCCCATGTATTTATTCAAAAACTCGGACCCCATGTAGTTATTCAAAAACTCGGACCCCATGTAGTTATACAAAAACTCGGACCTAGCATAAGCATGAAATTTGGACAAGCATCAAGCATAAACTCGGACAAGGCATTGCCTTTAAAACTCGGACCATACTCTCATGTATAAAGTTCGTACCTTTTGTTAATTGCAAAATTCGGACTTTATACTCAATACACAAAAGTCGGACCAGGTTTCCATTACTTAAAACTCAGACTAGGTCAACCAACCAAAAGTCGGACCATGCTACAATTAAAAGGTCGGGCCCAACATCAATCATGCGAATACTCAAGTTCAATGTAACAGTTACGTTCTTCGATCAAGAACCCTAGTTTTCATACATTCACAATGCAGTAATCCAATCAACAATCAAACATCTCTTTCATATCAAGCATCTTAGTGTCAGGCAAGTGATTACACAACTAATCATAAACCATTTCACAATAATCTGAATTAATCAATAAACACAGAGCCATTATATGTAGAACTAGGGTTTTGCATGAATCACATAATCAAGGATTAACAACAAATAATCATTAAACGTTTACCTTAGATTGATTCTAGATGAATTGGAAGATCAAGATTGATGCAAGAGAACTTGTGCCACCAAGAATGATGAAGAAGATGATTGTAGGAGAGGAGAGGAGGATGTGAAAGTACGTATGATGATTTTGTGAGATGATTTGTGAGGAAGGTTAGGGTTAAGAGTTGTTAAGATTTCACTAACTACTCTACTCACCCCTAAGTATCATCTTTTTACATAAAACACACACATCACCAAATAGTTTACAGTTTCATCACCAAGTTCATGTTTTTGTCAAATCATTCGTAAAATAACACATAGCCATGCACAATCACAATACACTTTATCGAACCAAAACGTATACAGTTACAAAGCAAACAAATTGTGTAAGTAAGCAACTAGACAAACAGTTGACGTGCAATAAATGCGAAAGTGGAATCTCGGAAACTCGAGTTGTCACATTATACCTTATGGTCACCGAGTTTAAGTAGTTGTATGATAGGTGGATTATATGCCTTAGGTAAATTACCAAAATGCCCTTTTCATGCATAATTGGACTTTAAGCGTATGTAACCTAACTTTTGTCACCTAAACTGATTATGCAACCTATTTAAACATGTTTAGGCATATAATACTTATCAAAGGACTAGTTAGACGTCTCAAACGCGCGTTTGCACGCACGACGCGTTAAAGTAGCGTAAGCTATCTTAATGGGTCGCAACGGGTAAAAAGCACTTAGGTTAGGTTTCAATTTAGGATGTAGGCTTTGTTAAAACATATCACATGAGTTCCAACACTCATTTGGTTTACAAGACCTCATTCTGTCCGATCTTCCGATTTAGACGTCTATTGTATGACTAGTGATTCGATTATTAGGTGCTACTTGAGTTTCCTTGGTTTGATTGAGCTTGTTGAGTTCTTTAGATTGAGGATACTTTGCACTTCAATGTGAGTACATAGTTCCCCTATTTTACTATTTTCAATTGTTTTGGGGTGATTCATATGTACAAAACGATTTCAAAGTTTAAACGATGTTGGACCCAGTATGGCCTAAACAACTTCTTTTTACGTAATATGGCAAGTGATTTCAGTATATGTGAAAAAGATGTGCGGAAATGGAAATCAGACTTTAAAGAAACAAGACCTACAGAATTATCAAGTTTATATCACTTTGAAACAAATTAGTTTAACAAGGTGATTGTAAAATTATTATCTAATACAAATGAATCTTGAATTCTGTGGGTGAGAAGAGCAGTGGAGTTTGGGTGTTTGTATGTGAATGCTAAGCTTCAAACTCAATTATCTTCTGCCTCTCGAGCCTTCTATTTATAGACGGCTGTGGGCATGAATAAACAATTGTTTATTCATGCAATAAGTCCTGCATAAAGTAGCAATTTGACATATTCATTGAATCCATCGTTCAAGTTGCATTTGTAATCATGAAAACCAATAATGTCATGCTTCGGTCATGGGTGGCAGGATAGAGTTGTGATTTTAGACAAGTGGGTCTGTTATCAGAATTTCTAATAAGCCACTTCATCAGAAATTCTGGTGAACAAATCATCAGAAATCTTGATGATCAGAATTTATCAGAAACTGATGATATTTCATCAGAAATATCATCAGATCCATCAGAAACGACCTTCTCTGATAATCCAAATCAACTCTTTATCAACGTGAGATTCTTTGTAGTAGATACTTTGCTTTTCAGTTGTCCCAACTGTTTTTCTTCATCTTGCTGTGTTCTTCAGGACTGTTATCTTCTTCGGAGATCCAATTGATTGAGATTTTCTTCAGTACTACAAATAAAGTTTCCTAACAGATTCCCCTAAGTATTGTAAGAAAATGAACTATCTCTATGTCTAAATGTAAACAACTTTTAACTACTTCATGAAAAAGAAAGATCAAGTGACTATGTCCCTCAGACATAAAGTATAAAACATAAAAGTTAAAGCATAGACCATCCAACCATTGTAAAATAAACAGAAAAACAAATTCTAAATATTGTTCAAAAAACAAGTACTATCTCATTAATTCATTTAATTGATCTTCACTCCACCTATGTGTCTGTCTCCTGGTTTCAGCTTTTTCTTGTGATCAATCATCTTTTGAGTTGCCTTATACATTCATTTTTACCATTCTCTTGCTTCCATCCAATCTTCAATGCAATCTTCAATTTTCTTTCTTAGCTTTTCATTGTTCTTTCCTTTCATCTTGAGATGCTCTTGTTTCTCATTTATGCAGTTTCTTTTATACTTTAAAGTTTGGTTTGAATACCTGCAAATTTCACTGATTCTGAATAGAGCTTTCTCATCATGATCATCTTTGAAGACTGCACACGTTTCTGGTGTGTCAAAGATTACACCAGTTCTTGCTAATTTTGAAGGGATTTCAGCTGGAATCATAGTGTTGGGTGGAGGTATTAACACTTTAGTGTTATACTCGAAATTGATACACAGATCAAAGTCTGCTAATGCTGCTCTTTTGTATAATTTCGCCCCTGCACTTTTAACACTATCAAGAGCTCTCCTGATGACTACTGAACCACCTTTCCATTCATCAATGATGTTCTTCATCTTGACTATGTCCATTGGATGTATTTCATCAGCCAGGTCTGCATCAGTGACCTTTTGAACATCGTTGTCTTTTCTGACTAGGGTGTACTTGTTTTGACTTTCATTCCCTAGTAAGCCTCCTCCAGTTGTCAAAGTATCAACTCTTTCAATTGATACTATTGGATTGGTCAATTTGTTGTGCAATATTACCCAGCTGCCATTTTTTCTTTCTTCACAAATACCTTTACTCATTGGTGAGAGTGGCCTTGTTGGGTTGTCTTCTGGACCTTTCCAATAGTAGTGCTTCAGATGTTCTTCTGGATACATGATTGTGTGTAGATCACCTTCCAGCACTTCTGATTCTTTGATATTGCCTTCTGAGTCTTCTCTCATTATTTTTCTTGGCCTTTTTGAAGAGGTCACTTCATGTTCCATTCTTCGCTTCTCTTTTGTATCCATCCTTATGCTAAATTCAGTTTCTCCAGTGATGGTTGTAATTGATGGTTGAGCTGAAGTGTATTCTTTATGTTGGATACTTGAAGTGTCTGGCTTTGATATGCTTGGTGGAAAACCCACGGGTAACTTTTGTTTATCTGGTGGTGGACCCATGGTCTGCTTTTGTTTTTGAACTGTTACAGCTTCTGTTTGTTTCATTTGTTCTTGTTGGATGGTTTCTGGTTGATGTTGGGGACTTTCTGACTCTGTTGCTTGTCTTTCTTGTGGAATTGGAGTCTTTAGTTTATGAAGATCAACTTTTGCCAGTGTGGCAACATTGTATTGCAATCTTTTTACTAGCAAGTGAATGTTAGTAAGAGATTGACTGTTTGTTTCTTCTTGATTCTTTATCTTCTGAAACTCCTGATTTTCTTTATTTCTTTGTTCAATTAATTCCAGTACCAACTTTTCAAAGGCCTCAGTTAGGCTGCTGCTGTTGGCTCTGAGGAGTTATATTTCTTCAAGAAGCCTTCCTGAACTTGAACTTTCTCATGCAGTTGCAATCTATGTCATCTTTTTCTTGATATCATGCAGTTCTTTAAAAGCCTTCTCTATTTCTGAAGAACTTCCTTTGTTTTTTGATGACCTTTGTATTTCTTTGAGAGCTGCACTATTTTCTTCAGTTTGTTTCTGCACAGCTTTGACAGTCTCTGATAGAGCTTTGACTTCTGATTTTTGATTTCTGATTTCTGATTTCTTCCAGTATCAGATCAAGTTTTTCATTCATGACTGTTTTCTCAGTAGTAACTTCATCTTCAAGCTCTTTATAAAGTTGTTTTGGTGACATAGATGGTTGTTCTTGGAAAATAGGAGAAACAACAGATGTTTCTCTTCTAACACCACCAGAAAACACATTTTCTGATGTTCTGAGGTTAAGAGGATTGGAAGTATCCAAATTCTCTGTTTCCTCACCAGAAATCTGAAACAAATTCAAGTCCTGGTTTTCCTCACATCCTTGAACCTTTTCAGGTTCTCCATGAGTTGTTGAGAAACTTTTATTTTTCTCAACCAGGTTTCCTTGCTCAGTAAACTGATCTCCACCTGTTGTTACCACATTTTCCTCCTCAGAGTCTGACTTAGAAAATGGGTCTTTTGTTTCACTCACATTTTGTTTTGTAAAAACAGTGCTTCTTTGTAATATTTCATATTTTGGTTGAATTGATGCATCAGAATCACTTTCAGAAGTATAAAATATATTGAGTTTAGATTTTGTTGCACCTGTTTTTCCCATATGTGAGCCTTCAGCATGATGTTCTTCTGTTGCATGAGTCATCTGTACATCTTTATCAACTGGATGTGGATCAGATTCATCTTGCTGTTCTATTCTTGGTGCGCTTGATTCTTCTGCATCATGCTCCATGGGTGACACCCTTTCAAATCCTTCTTTAGTTTCTGCTTGCCTACTTAGCATTCTCATGTATTCTGCTCTGTATGATGAATTTTCTGGTACAAGATCCATCATATTTTCTGGCAGAACTGGTACATCAAAATCTGACTTCCATGACCCTGCAGCACTCCAAGGTTTCATAATTTCTGATCTCCACATATATTTTGATTTTGGAGTTTGTTGATTTCTTATAGAAAAAGCATCAGAAATTATGATGGATAGAAATCTGGGGAATGGTAGATGTGAATCTATCTTTCCAGTTTTGGTCAGAATTGATCTTTTGATCAGATTAAATATTTCTGTTCCAAAATCAATATTCAACCCAGTTATAAGGCTGAACATGATTGTTAGAATATTCATATTTATCTGATCCGTACCTCCGATCTTGGATGATAAACACTTATTCAATATTTCCATCAATAGTTGCCGAAAGGCAGGCAGCTTGTTCCTCTTGAACTCATTGATTTTTGAAATCTTCGCCTTACATCCCATTACAGCATCAAGTTGTTCAAATATGTCTTCTTTTGGTGGTGCTACTTCATAGTCTTGATTTAAGTGTCACACCCCGGCCGCGTAAAACAACAAACCGCGGCGGAAACGCCGGGGAGGTGAGTGGCGACAGAATTATTGTTTCAACAACCATGGCAAATAAAGTTATGTATTATTAAAATTTAAAGTTACATTGTCTTTGAGTTCAAACTAAACTAACATAATAACTGTCTTTTAAGTCACTAAGGCCCGAGTCCGCCTAAGTGAAGCACAAACACCCTTATGCATTAGCACCTGAAACACATGTAAAAATAGGTACGTCAGCATAAAAATGCCTGTGAGATACATAGGTTTTGTTTATGCAGATTCATGACTTGTTTTTGAAAGAAGTGTTTAAATAAAATGATGTCATGAATCTTGTAAAATGTTTTTCCTTTGCAAAACCATGTGAAAATCGATATGAAAATCAAATGATAATGAATGAACAATGCATGGTTAAATAAATAACCAAGTAAAAATGAATTTGTATAGAAATGTGTAATTTGTAAGACAATGTCATGTTTTTGTATAAAATGTTTCATGTCTTGTCTAAGTGGTTTATATAACGCAACGATGTATAATACGATAAAAGCACTTATATATAGGAAGTACCAGCGGCGTATCCACCATGCTTTTATCATATGACACATAGCCCCGTTACGTAAGTCACTTATCGATAACCAACCAAAATGTCTTGTTTCATGTCAAAATGTGTATGTGTAAACCGTGTACGATGTCATGTGTATCAGGTATAACCAACAAAATGCATAGCAAGTAGGAAATCATCTGCTTAACTATGTAATGATGTCTAATGTGAAAACAAATGTCATGTATGGTGAATAACTAGAAGTTACTCAACCCCATAGAAAATGTACAAAACATGTTTTTTGAATAAACCTAAGTTTAAATCAAATGTTATGCTTTGCAGAAAAACAATGCTTTATGATTACAAACATTTATGCAGTAATGTTAATCGCATACATTCAAGCCTTGAGACTGTGGCGACAAACCCTTAAACGAATTAAAGGTTCATCTAAAGTTATGTAGTCGGATTCTGTCATCCCCAACTTCCAAACAAACCCAGGAAGTCGGAAACGAGAGTTGTCAATTCCTATGGTACCATTACATAAGTCCGAGCGGCGTAGCTAATGTTAATGAATGTATTATTGTCCCGATTGAACATACCAAATGTCATAACCAATGTAGCATGTGAAAACCATGTACTAGGAATGCTAAGTAAACATGCCTAGTAGAAATGTTCATGTAAAACAATGTGCTAGCATGCTCAG
This sequence comes from Helianthus annuus, assembly GCF_002127325.2. Classification (NCBI taxonomy): domain Eukaryota; kingdom Viridiplantae; phylum Streptophyta; class Magnoliopsida; order Asterales; family Asteraceae; genus Helianthus; species Helianthus annuus. The sequence continues at coordinate 131,157,463 of NC_035449.2, read as the reverse complement.
TAAACATACATAGCAGAAACGTCATGTAAAACAATGTGCTACATATGCTAAGTAAACATATGCAACAAATGTGTAACAAATCAATGTGCTAGCATGCTTGACATACATAGCAAAACACAATGGAAAGCATGTACTATATATGTACTAGGTGAAAGTAGCATGTTTATGTCATAAAAGCATGAAATACACAAAAGTAACATGTATGTACATGTGTATCACCCCAAAGTATTTGAAAACGGTAAAAGAGGGGAACTATGTACTCACTTGGGATTGCTAATTAGTCTTGAGAATAAGACCAATTTAAGCTCCAAGGGTCACGGAATCAACCGGCACCTAGTATAGGTAACTATGTTAATAATCGGCTCCTAAATCGGGAGATAGGATAGAATGAGGTTCTATAAATCAAATGAGTAATTGAACTCATATGGTATGATTTATTAGTCCCAACATTCTGATTGGAAGGCCTACCTAAGTGCTTTTGACCCGTTTCGACACATTATGGTAACATAAGCTACTATAAGGCGTCGTTAGCGTAAAACTATGATCGGATGGTTAACTATGTGCTATGTCAAGTCTTACATGCCCAATTATCCCTAAACATGTTACTAAATCAGATTACATGTCAAAATTATGTTCACATAGTCAAAATACGGATTTATGCTTCAAAAGGGCATTTTGGTCATTTCCTATGGGCATACAAGCTAACAAGCATATGACTAACCAATCCTAGGTGATCATAAGGTTATAACCTCAGTGGTTATTCCCTATGAAACTATGATCATTAACTAAACTTGGTCGGATCCTAAAGATCGACCAAACGGGTCGGGTTCGAAAGTCTAAGCGGTTGTTTAGACCGCTTAACTTACGACCCTAAACAAGCACAAACTAATAGTGTCGAGTTAGACATGTCAAAACATGTCTAACCTACTGATTTGGTATCAAAACAAAGTGTTTTGATACCCTAAAGTAGTTTCGTTGCAAAATGCGTGCTAAAACGCATGTTGACCGAAACTTTGACTCGACACTACAACTAGCTAACGTGGAAATCAGCAGCTATAACCGCGAAGGATTATAACTATCGTGATTACAATCACGTTTCAAAGTTCAATTGAACTTTGACTTGACCAATTGATGGTCAAAACCGAAAGTCAAACTGTTGGCCAAACTGTTTGACTTTCTGCACTACATAAGGAAAAAAAAAAGCAAGAAAAAGAATGAAAGAAGCTCACTTAAGGTCCTTGCTATCTTTTCTACAAGAAGACAAAGTCCCAAATGCTTGAGAGAGAGCTCCAAAGCAGATGTGAAGAGAGGAATGAGTGAATGAGCAAAGAAATGAGTTGATGGAGCATGGTATTTATAGTTGGACATGAAGAACAAGATCACTCCAAGTGTTTTTCTTAGCCATTAAGCATGAAATCACAACCATACATTTGTTAGGAGCAGGTGCAAAGCCTTGGAGAGGTGGTAACTTGGTTACCACACAAAGAAATTGCAAGATTGGCCCCTGAATTTACAAACTGTTGCTGAAAACAGACTTTCTGCCCAGATGTGACGCTCGTGTAGCGCGACGGCATAGGCAGTAGGTGCTCGCGCTACGCTACCATGTATCAGGTTCAGCAAAGTTTCAAAAATGGCAGAAATGGTCCCTGCACGTGTTTAAAGCCTTTTTCGATGCGTTTAAACCCCGTTAACCTCATTTCAAGGCTCTAAAATGAAGTTAAAGTATAGGGGACTCAAAACATGCTCGAAAACATCTCGGATGCCGGTTCGTTTGGTCGTATGATTGCGTTGTTCGGTTAATTACGACGAAAGTCGTAACGAACGCAAAATCGATCCAAATTAAGCGACGAATGGAATTTTTGCATGGCGATCACTAAAATAAAAATATTTTAGTGTGTACAAAAATTTTGGATGTCCAGATGTGTCCAGAACGTAAGATATGCGCGAAAATGCAAACTTACGCCGTTTTTGACACTTTTAGTCCCTGAAAGATCATGTAAGCATGTTTTCGCACACCGAACCTATCAAAGCTTATTTCTAAGCCATGTTTAGGTTATATATGGTATGTTTAACTTATGATCAAGTTCCGGACTGTACGTTTCCTTACGAAACGGTAGACTTTTGCAAATTGACGCAAATAGTCCCTGAGAGCGAATAAACTTGTTTTTGCCATACCAAAGCCTTTAAAACTTATTTCTAAGTTATGTAAAGGTTATTTAAGGTAAGTTAAGTTTATGATGATGTTCCGGAGTGTTTGTCGCATTAAACTGACTGCGTTTACGCATCAGTTCACGTATAACTTTCCAGAAAGCGATATAGAGTTCAAAATCGATCAAAATCAACATGGGCACAAAACCAAACATAAATGACAAATATAGGGATTAAAACACACTATTTTATTAATATTGTATTGTTCAGAGTTTGTAAAATGATATCACAGACACAGATATCACAGTCTCCCCTACTTCAGGAAATTTCGTCCCGAAATTTGTTTAGAGGAAACTTGTGAGAATAGATGCGGATATTTTGCTTTCATCTGATCTTCACGTTCCCAAGTAAACTCTGGGCCACGTTTAGATTCCCAGCGAACTTTGACCAATTTAATCCGCTTGCCTTTCAACTGTTTAAACGAACGGTCCACTATTTCCATAGGTTTCTCAACGAAGTGCATTGTATTATCAACACGAATTTCATCAAGTGGTATGTGGAGGTTCTCATCAGCTAAACACTTTCTGAGATTGGACACGTGGAATGTTGGATGAACATTTCCAAGTTCAGGAGGTAGCTCAAGTCTGTAGGCTACTTTTCCGATTCTTTCAACGATCTTAAATGGTCCAACATAACGAGGTGCAAGTTTTCCTTTCTTCCCAAATCTAATCACACCTTTCCAGGGGGATACCTTGAGTAGGACGTGATCACCAACTTGGAATTCCAAGGGCTTGCGTCGTCGATCCGCGTAACACTTCTGACGGCTTCTAGCTGTCTGAAGGTTTTCACGAATCTTCTTGACCTTATCTGTAGTCTCTAGAATGAGTTCAGGTCCAGTAAGCTGAGCTTCACCTATCTCATTCCAGTAGACCGGTGAACGACATTTTCGACCGTATAAAGCTTCAAAAGGAGCCATATTGATGCTAGAGTGATAACTGTTGTTGTAAGAGAATTCGATCAAAGGTAGATGCGAATCCCAACTACCACCAAAGTCAATCACACACGCTCTAAGCATATCCTCCAGTGTCTGGATTGTTCTCTCAGATTGACCATCTGTCTGCGGATGGTACGCTGAGCTCAAATGAAGTTGAGTACCCATGGCAGATTGCATGGTTCTCCAAAAGCGAGACGAGAATCGAGCATCTCTGTCAGATATAATGTTCAAAGGAACACCATGTCGAGATACAATCTCATTAACATATATCTTGGCAAGATCGTCAGCAGATAAATCCTCACGGATTGGCAAGAAGTGTGCTGACTTTGTAAGACGATCAACAACAACCCAAATGGCGTCATGACCCTTCTTAGTGCGCGGTAACTTGGTAATGAGATCCATAGAAATGTTTTCCCATTTCCAAACCGGAATCTCTGGTTGCTCTAATAATCCAGAGGGATGTTGATGTTCTGCCTTAACCTTAAGACAAGTAAGGCATTTTGAAACATATAAGGCAATGTCTTTCTTCATACCCGGCCACCAGTACTGAGTTCGAAGATCCTTATACATTTTGTCTGCACCAGGATGAATAGAATAACGAGACTTGTGAGCTTCATCCATAAGCAAGGTGCGAAGATTGTCTATGCTTGGGACCCACAAACGGCCCATGTAATAGAAAATCCCAAAATCTCTTAGTTCAAGCTCAGGATTAGTATGACATGGTAACTCTTTACCCATCAAGTCTTGTGCAACACAAGTATGTTGAGCCTGAATTATACGAGATTGAATGTCAGATCGAACCTGAACACAGTGAAGCTTGACACGTTCCTTACGACTTAATGCGTTAGCCACGACATTCGCTTTACCAGGATGGTAGCGAATTTCGCAATCGTAGTCGTTTAGGAGTTCAACCCAACGTCGTTGCCTCATGTTTAGTTCTTTCTGATTGAAGATATGCTGGAGACTCTTATGGTCAGTAAACACTACACACTTTGTACCGTAAAGGTAGTGTCTCCAGATTTTGAGAGCAAAGACTACTGCACCTAACTCAAGATCATGAGTGGTGTAGTTTTTCTCGTGTACTTTCAGCTGTCTTGATGCATAGGCTATAACTTTGTTTCTTTGCATAAGAACGCAGCCAAGGCCTAAATTGGATGCATCACAGTACACGACAAAATCGTCATTACCCTCAGGCAAACATAGAATAGGTGCATCGCAGAGTTTTTGTTTCAAGGTCTGAAAAGCTTCTTCCTGTTTAGGTCCCCACTCAAAAGGTTTGCTTTTCTGAGTTAAAGCAGTGAGAGGAACCGCAATCTTGGAGAAGTTTTCAATGAAACGGCGGTAATAACCCGCTAGACCAAGAAATGAACAAACTTCGGTAGGAGTAGTAGGAGTATCCCAGTCCTTAATCGCACTGATTTTGGCGGGATCTACATGAATACCTTGTTCGTTGACGATGTGCCCCAAAAATTGAACTTCCTTAAGCCAGAATTCGCACTTGGAGAATTTGGCGAAAAGTTGTTCTTTCTTTAGAAGCTCCATTGTAAGACGAAGATGTTGCTCATGATCAGCTCGAGTCTTAGAATAAATCAAAATATCATCAATGAAGATGATAATGAACTTGTCCAAATAAGGCTTACAAACCCTATTCATCAAGTCCATGAAAATAGCAGGAGCATTTGTTAAACCGAAAGGCATAACAGTAAACTCGTAATGACCATATCGAGTACGGAAAGCTGTCTTGGGAATATCTTCTTCGAGAACTCGAAGTTGATGATACCCAGAACATAGATCAATCTTTAAAAAGCAAGTAGCACCCTGTAGCTGATCAAAGAGATCATCAATGCGAGGTAGGGGATATCGATTCTTGATGGTAATCTTGTTAAGCTCACGGTAATCGATACACATCCTAAAAGATCCATCTTTCTTTTTCACAAATAGGACAGGAGCACCCCAAGGTGAAAAGCTTGGACGGATGAATCCTTTGTCAGATAGCTCCTGAAGCTGCTTAGACAACTCTTGCATCTCAGACGATGCAAGACGATAAGGTGATTTAGCAATGGGATTTGCACCAGGTACGAGATCGATGCGAAACTCAACTTGGCGTACAGAGGGTAAACCAGGTAATTCTTCAGGAAATACCTCTGGATAATCCCGAACAACAGGGATATCTTGAATTGTCTTACCCTTGCCTTTATCCTCTACGACATGTGCTAAGAAAGCAACATATTTCTTGCGTAGATATTTGCGGGCTTGGGTACATGACATGAGTTTAACGGGTTTCTCCCCATGAACTTCTAAGATCTCACCAGTCGAAAGCGGTATACGAACCAACTTCTCAAAACATACTACCTCAGCATGGTACTTGGATAACCAATCCATTCCAACTATAATGTCGAAGCTCCCGAGTTGCATCGGTGTGAGGTCGATAGGGAAAAGATGGTCATTGAGATTCAACTGGCAATTTCGAAGAACAGAGTCGAGGACAACAGGTTCACCACTAGCTACTTCTACTGTCAAGGGCTTTCCTAGTTTTGTTCTAGTCATCGCAAGCAAAGGCTCAAATGCTAAGGACACAAAACTCTTATCGGCACCCGAATCAAATAGAACAGAAGCAGGATGGTTGTTAACAAGGAACGTATCGTTCACCACTTCGTTATCCGCACGCGCCTCATTTGCATTCAGATTAAAAGCTCTACCACGAGCTGGTGCCTGATTTGCATTTGCCAACCTCGGGCAATTGTTCCTATAGTGGGTCAGATCCCCACAGTTGAAACATGAACCAGGCGGAAAGTGAGGTCGTGCAGGATTCTGGGCTGGGTTTTGTACTGCTGGGTTTTGAGCTGCCTGATTCTGATTAGGAGCAAAGCGGCAGGTGTTTGCAAGATGACCAGACTTGCCACAATTCGTGCAGATACGGCATTGCATCTGTGGCTGGTGGTGGCTGTTACATCTGTTGCACAGAGGTGCATTTCCCGCATACTGCCTCTTGGCAGCAGGTTGTGCAGCCTGATTCTGTGCTGCCTGATTGGTAGCAGCCTGGTTAGTCTGAGCAGTGACCGCGAAATTCTTGGAAGCCTTACGCTTCCTAGATTTCTTTGAAAACTCAGCAGCCTTCTTGCCCTTACTCTCCTTGGCGCTATCAGACTGTTTCTGCTTCTTGTCACCCTTCCTGTGGAGTTTACCCTTCTTGATTTGGGATTCAGTAAGGGTAGCAGCTAGCTCAATGGCCTGTCGGACGGTAGTAGGGTGACTGCCAGTTACAATATCCTGAACAGGATCTGGCAAACCGTCTATGTACCTCTCAATAGCCTTATCCAAAGGCGTGACCATAGTCGGACAGAGCAAGCTTAACTCCTCATATCTGTCAGTGTAAGCCCGGTGTTCACCACTGTCTTGCTTCAGATCATTGAACTCATCTTCGAGTGCCCTCTGCTCATGTCGAGGACAAAATTCTCTCATCATGAGAGTCCTGAGTTCCTCCCAAGTCTGACCCAAAGCAACATCAGCACCTCTATCTCTCATTACCCTATTCCACCAGGTAAGAGCCCTCTTTTGGAATACACTCGAAGCAAACTCGACCTTACGGTTGTTCGGACACTGAACATGGCGAAACGTGCTCTCAAGACTCTCAAACCACTGGAGAAGCCCAGTTGCTCCTTCAGTACCACTAAACTTGAGCGGTTTAGCCGAGTTAAACTGTTTAAAGTTGCACGGAGCAGGTGCATTAACATTATTATTGGTGGCTTGGTTTATTTGAGTTATGAGACCGGGTAGCATAGCAGCCATCTGCTGTGCTATAATAGCTGCCAGTTCGGCATCAGGTTGGGGAACGTTACGTCGAGGAGGCATTCTAAAAGAGGAAACATGAGAGAAAACGAGTGAGATGATGTGATGAAAATGAGATAACAATAAAATTGACAAAAAGCAAGGAAGGTGGTCATTTGTTTGTTACCACAAAGCAAACAAACAACACACAGTGACAAATCAAAGTAAATGAGTCATAATAATGTATCGCGAAGACATGCTCGCCTATAAGTGAACACTCACCCCAAGAGTTCCCAGGTAAGAGTGACTGGTCCGATACTGCGGATTTGTACGAACACTCTAGCCTTAGACAGAAAACTCAGGGTACAGGCATTCACTCTTCCAGTTTGCACGTGTTCACATTATTTAGACCCAAAACTTTGACGAGATTTTTGAAAAATTGGAAGGCACAAGGCCAAAAAGAAATCATCTAAGGATAGATGATTGATTTCAAAATCTTTTTGGAATATTGTGTTCAAGTTTTGGTAATCACCTAAGGATAGGTGACGGGTATTGTTTTAAAATCTAAACACAAGTAAACTTGTGTTAGGGTCCTAGAAAGTTATAGTCTAGGTCAAAGCATTGCTAATAACCTAATTCCCTATAACCATTGGCTCTGATACCAACTCTTCTGTCACACCCCGGCCGCGTAAAACAACAAACCGCGGCGGAAACGCCGGGGAGGTGAGTGGCGACAGAATTATTGTTTCAACAACCATGGCAAATAAAGTTATGTATTATTAAAATTTAAAGTTACATTGTCTTTGAGTTCAAACTAAACTAACATAATAACTGTCTTTTAAGTCACTAAGGCCCGAGTCCGCCTAAGTGAAGCACAAACACCCTTATGCATTAGCACCTGAAACACATGTAAAAATAGGTACGTCAGCATAAAAATGCCTGTGAGATACATAGGTTTTGTTTATGCAGATTCATGACTTGTTTTTGAAAGAAGTGTTTAAATAAAATGATGTCATGAATCTTGTAAAATGTTTTTCCTTTGCAAAACCATGTGAAAATCGATATGAAAATCAAATGATAATGAATGAACAATGCATGGTTAAATAAATAACCAAGTAAAAATGAATTTGTATAGAAATGTGTAATTTGTAAGACAATGTCATGTTTTTGTATAAAATGTTTCATGTCTTGTCTAAGTGGTTTATATAACGCAACGATGTATAATACGATAAAAGCACTTATATATAGGAAGTACCAGCGGCGTATCCACCATGCTTTTATCATATGACACATAGCCCCGTTACGTAAGTCACTTATCGATAACCAACCAAAATGTCTTGTTTCATGTCAAAATGTGTATGTGTAAACCGTGTACGATGTCATGTGTATCAGGTATAACCAACAAAATGCATAGCAAGTAGGAAATCATCTACTTAACTATGTAATGATGTCTAATGTGAAAACAAATGTCATGTATGGTGAATAACTAGAAGTTACTCAACCCCATAGAAAATGTACAAAACATGTTTTTTGAATAAACCTAAGTTTAAATCAAATGTTATGCTTTGCAGAAAAACAATGCTTTATGATTACAAACATTTATGCAGTAATGTTAATCGCATACATTCAAGCCTTGAGACTGTGGCGACAAACCCTTAAACGAATTAAAGGTTCATCTAAAGTTATGTAGTCGGATTCTGTCATCCCCAACTTCCAAACAAACCCAGGAAGTCGGAAACGGGAGTTGTCAATTCCTATGGTACCATTACATAAGTCCGAGCGGCGTAGCTAATGTTAATGAATGTACTATTGTCCCGATTGAACATACCAAATGTCATAACCAATGTAGCATGTGAAAACCATGTACTAGGAATGCTAAGTAAACATGCCTAGTAGAAATGTTCATGTAAAACAATGTGCTAGCATGCTCAGTAAACATACATAGCAGAAACGTCATGTAAAACAATGTGCTACATATGCTAAGTAAACATATGCAACAAATGTGTAACAAATCAATGTGCTAGCATGCTTGACATACATAGCAAAACACAATGGAAAGCATGTACTATATATGTGTCACACCCCAACCAATGGCGGAAACATCGGGATGAGACGAAGTGTGAAGATTGCTAGAGACATCATAACGCTATTTGTGACAAGATTTAGAAAATCCAAATTTCATTTCATTTCATAACTTCAAATAGTCAACATTACAAGAAATTCAAATACGACAAGTTTAACAAAACAACATGATAACATAACAAAATTTTGATACAACATTTTAAACCCTAACGTCTATATGTGTATCTAGGCATCAACGCTATCTCTTTTCTTAGCATCGTCCTCATCAACCTGTAACATGTTTAAAATAATTCAATGCAAAAGCAAAGGCGAGTATACAAGTTTGGTACATACATAGCATAAGATAAAAATGTGAACAATTCCTCATAGCAAGCATGCGATTCAAGATAAACATTAAATATGGCATGTGTATAACATATCAAACCAAGAAAACGCAACTTGCTCATGACATAACCAAAGTTTCAGTGGAGGCGGGTCGTTAATCCTATAGCGCTACATATGTCAAGGTTTGGCTCGTACGAAGTTAATGATAAGTTCAACACATAAGAATCACCCAAATTTAAAGTATCAAGCCATCACATATACAAGCATTGTTATAGGAATGTTCGTGTGTTTAGACAAAAGTTCATGTGTAAGTTTCAATAGGTAAACATGTTACACCCCAAAAGTGGTAAAAGTAAAAGGGGAAAAGTACGAGTATACTCACAAAGTTTGCATATGTTTTCCGATTATCCAATTGTTGACGAGTTGATGAGGTTAGAAGGTTGAATGTGTAGGGTTAAAGTTCATGTATGCTTAGAGTCGAGATTCGGTATTTAAAAACAACATAAAAGTAAGATATGAGAATAGCATGTGAAAGTAATCATCTTCAACCCATAACACTTGTATGACACTTGGTAACCACAAGGGTTATGATAATATTTTCATGAGTTGAACACCCATAAGAATCACAACAAGGTTTAGGTCTTAGGTGATGTTCTACTACTTTAACATATAAACATGAGTTCAACATTAAAGGTTCGAATGAGTGTATATATATATCTAGGTTAAGTACTACATATTATTTAGTCCAATAATTCAAGTAGGAGGTAGAAGATTAGAATCTTCATTTAGGCACCTCGTGTTATCATAGTTGTCATGTATGGGGTAGGAAGGACATGCTTCCATTTAGGAACCCCTTGAATGTTCACCACTTCACTTGGTGTAACAACAACCAAGGAGGGTCACGAACTAGGATTTGCACAATAACATAAACAACCTAACTATTGAGAAATCATCAAATCATGTGAGGATTGTATGTAGGACAACCCAAGTTGTTCCATAATCACTCATGTATCAAGGCTATGTTTGACATGATTTGTGGGTTGAAACCCTAAACAAAACACCAAGTTTATGAGGTTTAATCCTCTGATTTTAAATGTCTCAACCTTGTTTTTAAGCTTAACCAACCATGGGATAAGTTGTAAGCATTAGGACATAGGTATGAGATGTGTTGAACACAAGTTACATAGGTTTAAACAAGTTTTTGATGAACGTAAAAACAAACAGAAAGTTTATGGACGATTTCGGGGCATTTCCAGGTCTGATTTCTCCAAGGAGAAGTCTAGGAATCGAACCCCATGATTATACAAGCAAGTAGGAAAAAGAATCGAGTGAATCGGATAAGAATTGAGTGAGTTATGCTCATTTTCGTGAAGGGGTGTCAATCTACTCGAACCCTTGCTTTCAGCTACGGTTTGGTGGATGTTTTGTGAGTTTTTAGGGTTGCAAAAGTGGTATGGAGGCTGGTTATAAGTGGTATTTATAGGGGGAAGGATTAGGGTTTCAATGGGTTGAGCTTTGGAAGTGTTTAGAAGGGGTTACACCTTGAAACTAGCCCACAAAACCCAACTATATGGGGCTGAATTTTGCTGAATTGGGCTGCCATATTTCTTTATTTTTTTTATTTTTTTAAAACATTATAATGAGTAATTTTGTTAATTAAGTTGTGTAATAATATGCAACAATGTTTCCCCTAACTTGTAACAAGGTGAAATATGAAATAAAACATGATTAAACTAGGTAAAAAGTGTAATGTACAAGTTTTATTTACGAAGCAAGTTCCGTATTTTACAACGATTACGATGAAAGAATGGTTATAAGAACACAAGATTTCCAAAGATAGAATTTCACGTAAGGTTTCTAAATGTAGGATGTTTGAAAAAGCAGGGCGTTACAGTCTCCCCTCCTTTAGGAAATTTCGTCCCGAAATTTATTCAAGAGGAAGGCTCGAAAGAGTTTTTGGCATAAAGGTGATCATTAAGAATTGAAACTTGGGAAGTTTGAAAGTTTTGAGAGGAACGAAAAGGTTTGTTACTTTAAATAAAGCAATAGAGGTATACTTAGTATAGTTTCACAAGAATCAAGAATAAGGAGGCTATTTTATAGGTAATGAGGTAAGTTAGGACTCAAATGTTTAAACAAGCTGGATTGCGAACGAGTTTTGTATAAAATAATACGAGTATAGAATGAACGAATGACTCTTAAAGAGTACAAGTATGTGAATAGCATAAGTGTTGGATAGATGAACGTAGTGTGTTAAGGATGAAGTCTCGTCATGAATAATCGGATATAATGCGTTTGTGAGTTGCGTGAAGTTGTATTAGGTCCAAAAGGTCTGCAACACACTGAATTTCTCATGGCACGTTTTACGAAAGTTTGGTAACATGGTGAAAACACTTATATATAGGAAGTACCAGCGGCGTATCCACCATGTTTTAACCACATTACGTCCGTTTCGTTACTTGGAGTCATGTTACGTTCCGTGTCTTACCATACACAGTAGTACACTCTATGGTTCTCATACGCCTATCACTATAATCCCGTGTGCACCCGTGATTATTTTGATCGTCGCATGATCCGCATAGCTTGTACTAGTTGTGTATGAATCGGGGTATACATAAAAAAAATTAGAATGTGTACGTACAAGAATGTAGTATATAAGCAAGTCCATGTTTAAGTATGTGTGGGACCCACGCAAGCGAATCCCTCGGGTTGCGCTCGCGTATAGGTACGAATGTATGAATCATGAGTAAGGATGAAAGTATGAGCATAAGTTTAAGTATGAATACGCATGTATGTATGAGCATAAACATAAAACGTGTAAGTAGTATGTGTACAAGTAGAAGCGTAAAACGTATAAGTAGTATGCGTATAAGTACAAGCATAAGACGTATGAACATAGGTGTAGGTATGAAAAATAAATATTGCGTAAATAGTGTTTGTTGGGACACCACGGATCTAAGTGTATAAAACATTCAAAAGGTCGAGTATGTAAATACGAATGATATAAATGATGTTATCGCGAGGTATCGACCAAAATGTGTACGATGATATGCATGTATAGTTGTTTAAATGAAACATTGAGTTTATCGAATCAAAATTAGGTTGACCTTGGTTGAAAGGGTAGAATATAGTTGTGTATGTAAGAGGATATAAAGTACTAATTGGTTAAGAATAATGTATTTTTGTAATGATTGAAATGCTACTTTTGTTAAAAAAAAAAAATTCATGTAAGTCAAAGATTGTCGGTTCCCATGAAGACTTCTTGCCCGCGTGTTTTGTAAATTGGTGTAGGAAAAAGGTTTTCGTTAAAAAGTAAGTTCGTTTCATCAAATAAGAAATTATGAATTTAGGAGGTCCTTGTGAAAACTAGGATCTTTAGAAGGGAAATTTAGCAAAAGGACTTAGAAATAAAAATAAAATAACAATTGATTTGTTGGTGTTGGAAAGGGTATTTGGTAAAACAATCATATAACTTCTATAAGATCATATAAGTATTCGGAAAAGGTTGGTTGGATTTTGATTAAAAGTAGAAGGTGGGCGTGTTTTAGTGATTAAGTCGAATATGAAGTTCATGGGCAAGAGTTTCATTGAACCGATTAAATTGATAGGTAGCATTTCGTAAGGTTTTGAAGTTCGAGCAATAAAACGTTTTAAGACATGATTATGAATTTCGCGTATATGAGTTGAGTGAAAATAGATTGTAGAATAAAAAGTACGTTTGATAAAACAATGTATTTCGAAATCTGTATGAGTGGGTATTTTTAAATAACATTAAACAATTTGGGTATAAAGTATGATCGAGTTTGCATAATAAGATGTTTCGAAAGAGAATTTTTGGTAACGGTCACCTAAGTTAGGGAATCACCCCTAACTCGTTGGTGAGGTCGTTTTAAGGAAAAGGGAGTGGAGCTAATCGTCAAGGTAAGGAAGTCACTCCCATCTCGATGATATTTCTCCACTTGTCGTTACAAGGAAAACGAATTTAAATTATATGAAATCATGCATATGTATAAATGAATGGAAAAGGTTCAATATGTTGTGTGTGTGAAAACAGAAATCGAAAGTAAACTCGAGTTTGAAAGATTGCATCGTATAAATAAATAATAGAAACACATGTTTGACCAAAGTTTGGAGTGTTCCAAACGGAACTTTGACTAACCAAAGTGGTCGAAAAGTCCTTTGAATTTGAGGAGCATACTTTGGCCTAATAGGTAAAATACTCTCGCCGACAAGTCGGTTAACGGTATTTACCCTTCCGGTTACTACATGTCCCAAATCAATCGAAATTTCGAGACTTGGCGGGATTTATGAAAAAAATCAAGGAGTGGAACTAGTCGCCAAGGTGCGGGTTTCACCCCTAACTTGACGGTTTCGTATCCTAAGTGTGGTTGGTACTCGTCGGGTCAAAATTTAATTTCAACACTTTGACGAGGGTCCACTAGAATTTGAAATTTGAACTTCTCCATCAAGGTGAGGATTTCACTCCTAACTTGATGGTGAATTTCGTGTAAAAAGAAAAGGAAAGTGGATGGATTGAGAGTTGTTCACCAAATTATGGGTTTCACGCCTATTTTGGTGAACTCGTCTCGTTTGTGTAATATGTGTGTTGTCGGATTTAGAATAATCGAGTAAAACGCGTGAGGAAAAGTGTATATTAAAGATTAAACAAACAAGTATAACATGTCAAGAACATCACAATAAAAGTGAAATGATGAAACGAATATTAACGCATAAAAAGTATGTCAAGAACACACATAAAGGATGAAATGAAGAAACAAGTATTAACACATAATAAAATCAAGTATAGCATGTTAAGTGTTAACCCACAAGTGACACATATGCTTACAAGATCAAAAGAGAATAAATAAAAGCAAATAAGATAGCATGCTAGTAATTTCAAGTAAAACATACGAATAAAGCTCTAGAACTATAGACTAGGTTAAAGCATTCCTACTTTTCCTAATTCCCTATAGTTATGGCTCTGATACCAATCTGTCACACCCCAACCAATGGCGGAAACATCGGGATGAGACGAAGTGTGAAGATTGCTAGAGACATCATAACGCTATTTGTGACAATATTTAGAAAATCCAAATTTCATTTCATTTCATAACTTCAAATAGTCAACATTACAAGAAATTCAAATACGACAAGTTTAACAAAACAACATGATAACATAACAAAATTTTGATACAACATTTTAAACCCTAACGTCTATATGTGTATCTAGGCATCAACGCTATCTCTTTTCTTAGCATCGTCCTCATCAACCTGTAACATGTTTAAAATAATTCAATGCAAAAGCAAAGGCGAGTATACAAGTTTGGTACATACATAGCATAAGATAAAAATGTGAACAATTCCTCATAGCAAGCATGCGATTCAAGATAAACATTAAATATGGCATGTGTATAACATATCAAACCAAGAAAACGCAACTTGCTCATGACATAACCAAAGTTTCAGTGGAGGCGGGTCGTTAATCCTATAGCGCTACATATGTCAAGGTTTGGCTCGTACGAAGTTAATGATAAGTTCAACACATAAGAATCACCCAAATTTAAAGTATCAAGCCATCACATATACAAGCATTGTTATAGGAATGTTCGTGTGTTTAGACAAAAGTTCATGTGTAAGTTTCAATAGGTAAACATGTTACACCCCAAAAGTGGTAAAAGTAAAAGGGGAAAAGTACGAGTATACTCACAAAGTTTGCATATGTTTTCCGATTATTCAATTGTTGACGAGTTGATGAGGTTAGAAGGTTGAATGTGTAGGGTTAAAGTTCATGTATGCTTAGAGTCGAGATTCGGTATTTAAAAACAACATAAAAGTAAGATATGAGAATAGCATGTGAAAGTAATCATCTTCAACCCATAACACTTGTATGACACTTGGTAACCACAAGGGTTATGATAATATTTTCATGAGTTGAACACCCATAAGAATCACAACAAGGTTTAGGTCTTAGGTGATGTTCTACTACTTTAACATATAAACATGAGTTCAACATTAAAGGTTCGAATGAGTGTATATATATATCTAGGTTAAGTACTACATATTATTTAGTCCAATAATTCAAGTAGGAGGTAGAAGATTAGAATCTTCATTTAGGCACCTCGTGTTATCATAGTTGTCATGTATGGGGTAGGAAGGACATGCTTCCATTTAGGAACCCCTTGAATGTTCACCACTTCACTTGGTGTAACAACAACCAAGGAGGGTCACGAACTAGGATTTGCACAATAACATAAACAACCTAACTATTGAGAAATCATCAAATCATGTGAGGATTGTATGTAGGACAACCCAAGTTGTTCCATAATCACTCATGTATCAAGGCTATGTTTGACATGATTTGTGGGTTGAAACCCTAAACAAAACACCAAGTTTATGAGGTTTAATCCTCTGATTTTAAATGTCTCAACCTTGTTTTTAAGCTTAACCAACCATGGGATAAGTTGTAAGCATTAGGACATAGGTATGAGATGTGTTGAACACAAGTTACATAGGTTTAAACAAGTTTTTGATGAACGTAAAAACAAACAGAAAGTTTATGGACGATTTCGGGGCATTTCCAGGTCTGATTTCTCCAAGGAGAAGTCTAGGAATCGAACCCCATGATTATACAAGCAAGTAGGAAAAAGAATCGAGTGAATCGGATAAGAATTGAGTGAGTTATGCTCATTTTCGTGAAGGGGTGTCAATCTACTCGAACCCTTGCTTTCAGCTACGGTTTGGTGGATGTTTTGTGAGTTTTTAGGGTTGCAAAAGTGGTATGGAGGCTGGTTATAAGTGGTATTTATAGGGGGAAGGATTAGGGTTTCAATGGGTTGGGCTTTGGAAGTGTTTAGAAGGGGTTACACCTTGAAACTAGCCCACAAAACCCAACTATATGGGGCTGAATTTTGCTGAATTGGGCTGCCATATTTCTTTATTTTTTTTATTTTTTTAAAACATTATAATGAGTAATTTTGTTAATTAAGTTGTGTAATAATATGCAACAATGTTTCCCCTAACTTGTAACAAGGTGAAATATGAAATAAAACATGATTTAACTAGGTAAAAAGTGTAATGTACAAGTTTTATTTACGAAGCAAGTTCCGTATTTTACAACGATTACGATGAAAGAATGGTTATAAGAACACAAGATTTCCAAAGATAGAATTTCACGTAAGGTTTCTAAATGTAGGATGTTTGAAAAAGCAGGGCGTTACAATATGTACTAGGTGAAAGTAGCATGTTTATGTCATAAAAGCATGAAATACACGAAAGTAACATGTGTGTACATGTGTATCACCCCAAAGTATTTGAAAACGGTAAAAGAGGGGAACTATGTACTCACTTGGGATTGCTAATTAGTCTTGAGAATAAGACCAATTTAAGCTCCAAGGGTCACGGAATCAACCGGCACCTAGTATAGGTAACTATGTTAATAATCGGCTCCTAAATCGGGAGATAGGATAGAATGAGGTTCTATAAATCAAATGAGTAATTGAACTCATATGGTATGATTTATTAGTCCCAACATTCTGATTGGAAGGCCTACCTAAGTGCTTTTGACCCGTTTCGACACATTATGGTAACATAAGCTACTATAAGGCGTCGTTAGCGTAAAACTATGATCGGATGGTTAACTATGTGCTATGTCAAGTCTTACATGCCCAATTATCCCTAAACATGTTACTAAATCAGATTACATGTCAAAATTATGTTCACATAGTCAAAATACGGATTTATGCTTCAAAAGGGCATTTTGGTCATTTCCTATGGGCATACAAGCTAACAAGCATATGACTAACCAATCCTAGGTGATCATAAGGTTATAACCTCAGTGGTTATTCCCTATGAAACTATGATCATTAACTAAACTTGGTCGGATCCTAAAGATCGACCAAACGGGTCGGGTTCGAAAGTCTAAGCGGTTGTTTAGACCGCTTAACTTACGACCCTAAACAAGCACAAACTAATAGTGTCGAGTTAGACATGTCAAAACATGTCTAACCTACTGATTTGGTATCAAAACAAAGTGTTTTGATACCCTAAAGTAGTTTCGTTGCAAAATGCGTGCTAAAACGCATGTTGACCGAAACTTTGACTCGACACTACAACTAGCTAACGTGGTAATCAGCAGCTATAACCGCGAAGGATTATAACTATCGTGATTACAATCACGTTTCAAAGTTCAATTGAACTTTGACTTGACCAATTGATGGTCAAAACCGAAAGTCAAACTGTTGGCCAAACTGTTTGACTTTCTGCACTACATAAGGAAAAAAAAGCAAGAAAAAGAATGAAAGAAGCTCACTTAAGGTCCTTGCTATCTTTTCTACAAGAAGACAAAGTCCCAAATGCTTGAGAGAGAGCTCCAAAGCAGATGTGAAGAGAGGAATGAGTGAATGAGCAAAGAAATGAGTTGATGGAGCATGGTATTTATAGTTGGACATGAAGAACAAGATCACTCCAAGTGTTTTTCTTAGCCATTAAGCATGAAATCACAACCATACATTTGTTAGGAGCAGGTGCAAAGCCTTGGAGAGGTGGTAACTTGGTTACCACACAAAGAAATTGCAAGATTGGCCCCTGAATTTACAAACTGTTGCTGAAAACAGACTTTCTGCCCAGATGTGACGCTCGCGTAGCGCGACGGCATAGGCAGTAGGTGCTCGCGCTACGCTACCATGTATCAGGTTCAGCAAAGTTTCAAAAATGGCAGAAATGGTCCCTGCACGTGTTTAAAGCCTTTTTCGATGCGTTTAAACCCCGTTAACCTCATTTCAAGGCTCTAAAATGAAGGTAAAGTATAGGGGACTCAAAACATGCTCGAAAACATCTCGGATGCCGGTTCGTTTGGTCGTACGATCGCGTTGTTCGGTTAATTACGACGGAAGTCGTAACGAACGCAAAATCGATCCAAATTAAGCGACGAATGGAATTTTTGCATGGCGATCACTAAAATAAAAATATTTTAGTGTGTACAAAAATTTTGGATGTCCAGATGTGTCCAGAACGTAAGATATGCGCGAAAATGCAAACTTACGCCGTTTTTGACACTTTTAGTCCCTGAAAGATCATGTAAGCATGTTTTCGCACACCGAACCTATCAAAGCTTATTTCTAAGCCATGTTTAGGTTATATATGGTATGTTTAACTTATGATCAAGTTCCGGACTGTACGTTTCCTTACGAAACGGTAGACTTTTGCAAATTGACGCAAATAGTCCCTGAGAGCGAATAAACTTGTTTTTGCCATACCAAAGCCTTTAAAACTTATTTCTAAGTTATGTAAAGGTTATTTAAGGTATGTTAAGTTTATGATGATGTTCCGGAGTGTTTGTCGCGTTAAACTGACTGCGTTTACGCATCAGTTCACGTATAACTTTCCAGAAAGCGATATTGAGTTCAAAATCGATCAAAAATCAACATGGGCACAAAACCAAACATAAATGACAAATATAGGGATTAAAACACACTGTTTTATTAATATTGTATTGTTCAGAGTTTGTAAAATGATATCACAGACACAGATATCACATTAAGGGTAGTTCCAAACATTCCCTTAATTTCTCTAGTGTGATTACGATGAAGATATCTTCCCATACATGTGCTGTTAGCTCCATATTTGTACAATGAGCTTCGAGTGTTTTTACAACTTGTTGTAGCAGTCTTTCTGGTACCTCTCTGGTCTTTGTAAGAGCATGAGCTATTGGGCTTCTTATCAGAAACTCAATGAGAACTTGACACTTCACATCATATTGTTCGATATTGGTGTTCATTGCTTCATTGTTGTTCTTCAAAGGAAGATATTCAGCTTCAGTGATTAGGGGAACAGAGTGTTCAGCTGGAGGTGGACTGTTGTTGGAGGAAGCCATTTAGGATTTGGGTTTTTTTTTGTGCTTTTGAAAAAGGGTTTTTAGGGTTTTGAGAATGGAGATTGAAGATGGACGTCTCTGTGTTGGAGGGGATATTTATAGTGAGCTGAGACAGAGATTTTTGAGTGTTTTTTGTGGGTTGTTAGTATTCAAGGTGGGCGGCTACTTTCATAACTCCTAATGATATCTATTGCAGTGAATATGACAGTCTACTAAGCCTTTTATGTGAGTAAGCATTCAATAGGTGGGCGGCTACTTTCATAACTCCTAATGATATTGGTGCTTACGTGTTTCTGTTAAACTCCTTATAACCGAATGGCGTTGCATGTTAGAATTTTTTTTTTAAAAAAACATTTGTGACGATTGAATTCTTTGGATTTCATTTTATCTTTATGCATGTCACCAATATTTTCCCTTTTTAAAAAAAATAAATTTATACAAATGGAATATGTATGAAGATATGGACTTTTGATGATTACTGATTATTATGTACAATTAAACAAAAGTTCCTGATGTAAATCAGAATTTCTGGTAAATCATCACATTTTATTGATGATTTATTAAATTTTCTGATTTCCCATCAGATAGATGAATTTCCGCATCAGAATTTTGTTTAATTGTCCTTTCATTCTCAGTATCTTGGTGATTATCAACTTGGTTTTCATTTTGTTTTGCTTTTATTTCTGAAACATTTTCATCCCTTATGTTGACCATGCCGAGTTTGCTGATCAAACAATTATGTCTCTTTTCATCAAGAGGTTTTGTAAATATATCAGCAATTTGGTTTTCAGTTGGAACAAAATACATTTCAATGTTACCTTTCTCCACATGATCTTTTATGAAGTGATATCTGACATCTATGTGTTTGGTTCTTGAGTGATGAACTGGATTTTCTGTTATTGCAATTGCACTCTTTGAATCACACAAAATTGGTATTTTTGTCAGATTTACTCCATAGTCCTTCAGTTGATTTTGCATCTACAGCACTTGTGAAAAACAGCTTGCTGCTGCAACATATTCTGACTCTGCTGTTGATCTTACACCCTGATTTGACAAGCACCAGATGTGCTTTTTCTGTCAATCTTACACCCTGCATAATCTGCATCTGTGTATGCAATTAATTCAAGGTTTGTATCCTTTGGATACCAGAGACCAAGTTCTGAAGTGCCTTTTAGATATTTGAAAACCCTTTTCACATCTTTTAAATGAGATTCTTTTGGGTCACATTGATATCTGGCCAGAAAGCATGTAGCAAACATGATGTCTAGTCTACTTACAGTTAAGTATAACAAGGACCGTATCATCCCCCTATAGGTTTTAATATCTACACTTATTCCATCTTTATCAGAATCTAATTTGTTCCCTGTTGGCATGTGAGTTTTTGAAACAGAGCAATTTTCAAGTGAATATTTTTGTAGAATTGTTTTGACATATTTTGATTGACTCAAAAATATTCCATCAATTCTTTGTTTGACTTGTAACCCTAAGAAAAAGGTTAATTCACCCATCATGCACATTTCAAAATGGCTGGTCATTAATTTTTGAAACTTTTTGCAAAATTTTTCATTTGTTGATCCAAATATAATGTCATCAACATATATCTGAACCAACAAGGTATGATTTTTGTGTGTTTTGAGAAAAAGTGTGGTGTCAATAGTACCTTTGGTAAATCCAGAATTGAGTAAGAAGTTTGATAAAGTTTCATACCCGGCTCTAGGAGCTTGCTTCAATCCATACAAGGCTTTGTTTAGTCTATAAACATGATTTTGAAATTTTGGATCAACAAAGCCTTCAGGTTGTTGCACATAAACTTCTTCTTCAATTTTACCATTTAAGAAAGCTGATTTTACATCCATTTGATAAACTTTGAAATCCTTGGATGCAGCATAAGCAAGAAAAATTCTTACAGCTTCTAATCTAGCTACTGGTGCAAAGGTTTCATCATAATCAATACCTTCTTGTTGACAGTAACCTTTGACTACTAACCTTGCTTTGTTCCTTGTGATTATGCCATTTTCATCAGATTTATTCCTGTATACCCATTTTGAGCCTATGACAAATTTGTCTTTGGGCTTGGGTACCAGATACCATACTTTGCTCTTTTCGAATTGATCCAGCTCTTCTTGCATAGCTTTTATCCAATCTGGATCATTCAGAGCTTCTTTGGCAGATTTGGGTTCTATTGTGCTTAAGAACCCAGCATATGCACATTCATATGCTGTTGCAGATCTTGTTCTCACACCATCAGCTGGATTGCCAATGATATCAGAATGAACATGCCCTTTGATCCATCTTAACCTGTTTTGAACAATTGTTGGTTCTGATGGATTTGAAGTTTCCCCCTGTTCAGTTACCTCTGTTTCATGTAAAGCACCAGAATTTTGATTTTCTTTTATGCTGTTTACTTGTTCTTCAGGGTTAGTGCATGATATTTCTGATGATTTAAATGTACAAGCTTTATCATGTTCTAAAAAATCTTCTGATATCATTTCAAAGAGATGCTCATAATTTTCTTGTTTGTCAGAAAAGTTTATTTCTTTCATGTATTCATCAGAAACTTTAGTCTCTGATGAGTCATCAAATGAGACATATAAACTTTCTCTGATTGTCCTTGTATTAAGAATAAAAATTCTATAAGCTTTTGAGGACAAAGAATATCCAAGAAAAATACCTTTTTCTGCTTTTCTGTCAAATTTTTCAAGGCTTTCAAAATCATTGAAAACAAAACATCTACAACCAAATGTGTGTAAAAATTTTACACTTGGAATTCTGTTATTTATAATGTTGTAGGGTGTTTTGTTTAGCCTTTTGTTGATGAGAGTCAAGTTTTGAGTAAAACATGCATTTGCAATTGCTTCTGCCCAAAAGTGAGAGGGCATGAGAGATACCTTTGTTTACAAGAAAGCTTTCAATTTTTGAAATTTTGAATTCTGTCCCATTGTCTGATCTGATCCTTCTTACTGTTAATTTTAACAGTTTTTCAATTTCTTTATAAAATTAATGATCAAATCAAATGTTTCACTTTTCTCTCTCAAAAATTCAACCCATGTATATCTGAAAAAATCATCAACTATTACCAGTATATATTTCTTTCCAGAAAAACTTTCTGTGCCTATGGGTCCACACAAATCCATGTGTAAAAGTTCCAAATTTTGTGTAACTGAAGATTCAGAAATTGACTTGTGAGAGCTTCTTTTTGACTTTCCCATCTCACAAGCATCATAAATTTTATCCTTTTTAGAGGATATGAAAGGTAACCCTTTTACCAGACCTTTACTTGCTAATTTGTTTAGGTTTTTGAAATTTAAATGAGCCAATCTTTTATGCCACAACCAACTACTTCCTTTGTTAATTTTTGAAAATAAACATAGTTTAGGATGTTGATTTTCTTCTTTGAAGTCAAAGTAATAAATTGATTGTCTTATCCTTTTCCCACTCAAATATATTTTATTATCATCCATTCCTATTTGCAAGCATTTTTCTGGTAAAAATGTTACCTGAAAACCTTTGTCACAGAATTGACCACAGCTCAGCAAATTATACTTTAAGCCTTCAACATAAGCTACTCTTTCAATGGTCAAACATCCATACCTGATACATCCGTATCCCATTATCCTTCCTTTCACTCCATTTCCAAAGTTCACCATTTTACCCAGCTTTGAGACAAAGTTGCTGAGTAAGCTCTTATCTCCAGTCATGTGCTTGGAGCTTCCTGAGTCGCAGTACCAGATCTGCTGCACATGATGGTCCTAAAATGAAATGATTAGAGGGTTTTAGGTACCCAGGCATGCTTGGGTACACTTTCTGATGATATTCTGGTTCTATTATTTCTTCTAGATGATCTTTCATCAGAATTTTTGTTAAACGCTGAGCCATTAACAAAATTTTTCTTTTTCTTTTGGAGATGGTGTTGAACAAGCTTCAGTATTTCAACACACGTATAGGAATCATCAGAAATTTCTGATTTTCCTTCTTGTGATGGAATGAAGGGACAGTTTTGAAAAGATGAGTGAACTGCTTCTGGAGGTTTTACAAACTCTTGACTGAATTCACTTCTTTTTGGTTCAAAATTTGGCTTGTCAAAGGAGTATTCAGAACATGTTGATTTGCAAGTTTCAGAATCAGATTCTGATAAGAATTTATCAGAAATCTGTTGAGTTGCTTTTACAAAGACAGTGGGTTTGTTATCATTTGTTCTTACATAACCCAACCCTTCTCCTTTGTTCTTAGGAGTGGACTCTATGAAATTTATAAATTATTTTGCTTCTTGAAAACCTCTTACATTAATTTCTTTATCATTGATTTTCTTGTAAAGATCTCTTCTTTCATTTTCATAGAACTCGATTTTAGCTCTTTGATCTAAACTTTGTTCTATTAGTAATTGGTTTTCAAGAATGATTTTATTCAAGACGATATCTATTGCAGTGAATATGACAGTCTACTAAGCCTTTTATGTGAGTAAGCATTCAATAGGTGGGCGGCTACTTTCATAACTCCTAATGATATTGGTGCTTACGTGTTTCTGTTAAACTCCTTATAACCGAATGACGTTGCATGTTAGAATTTTTTTTTTAAAAAAACATTTGTGACGATTGAATTCTTTGGATTTCATTTTATCTTTATGCATGTCACCAATATTTTCCCTTTTTAAAAAAAAATAAATTTATACAAATGGAATATGTATGAAGATATGGACTTTTGATGATTACTGATTATTATGTACAATTAAACAAAAGTTCCTGATGTAAATCAGAATTTCTGGTAAATCATCACATTTTATTGATGATTTATTAAATTTTCTGATTTCCCATCAGATAGATGAATTTCTGCATCAGAATTTTGTTTAATTGTCCTTTCATTCTCAGTATCTTGGTGATTATCAACTTGGTTTTCATTTTGTTTTGCTTTTATTTCTGAAACATTTTCATCCCTTATGTTGACCATGCCGAGTTTGCTGATCAAACAATTATGTCTCTTTTCATCAAGAGGTTTTGTAAATATATCAGCAATTTGGTTTTCAGTTGGAACAAAATACATTTCAATGTTACCTTTCTCCACATGATCTTTTATGAAGTGATATCTGACATCTATGTGTTTGGTTCTTGAGTGATGAACTGGATTTTCTGTTATTGCAATTGCACTCTTTGAATCACACAAAATTGGTATTTTTGTCAGATTTACTCCATAGTCCTTCAGTTGATTTTGCATCTACAGCACTTGTGAAAAACAGCTTGCTGCTGCAACATATTCTGACTCTGCTGTTGATCTTACACCCTGATTTGACAAGCACCAGATGTGCTTTTTCTGTCAATCTTACACCCTGCATAATCTGCATCTGTGTATGCAATTAATTCAAGGTTTGTATCCTTTGGATACCAGAGACCAAGTTCTGAAGTGCCTTTTAGATATTTGAAAACCCTTTTCACATCTTTTAAATGAGATTCTTTTGGGTCACATTGATATCTGGCCAGAAAGCATGTAGCAAACATGATGTCTAGTCTACTTACAGTTAAGTATAACAAGGACCGTATCATCCCCCTATAGGTTTTAATATCTACACTTATTCCATCTTTATCAGAATCTAATTTGTTCCCTGTTGGCATGTGAGTTTTTGAAACAGAGCAATTTTCAAGTGAATATTTTTGTAGAATTGTTTTGACATATTTTGATTGACTCAAAAATATTCCATCAATTCTTTGTTTGACTTGTAACCCTAAGAAAAAGGTTAATTCACCCATCATGCACATTTCAAAATGGCTGGTCATTAATTTTTGAAACTTTTTGCAAAATTTTTCATTTGTTGATCCAAATATAATGTCATCAACATATATCTGAACCAACAAGGTATGATTTTTGTGTGTTTTGAGAAAAAGTGTGGTGTCAATAGTACCTTTGGTAAATCCAGAATTGAGTAAGAAGTTTGATAAAGTTTCATACCCGGCTCTAGGAGCTTGCTTCAATCCATACAAGGCTTTGTTTAGTCTATAAACATGATTTTGAAATTTTGGATCAACAAAGCCTTCAGGTTGTTGCACATAAACTTCTTCTTCAATTTTACCATTTAAGAAAGCTGATTTTACATCCATTTGATAAACTTTGAAATCCTTGGATGCAGCATAAGCAAGAAAAATTCTTACAGCTTCTAATCTAGCTACTGGTGCAAAGGTTTCATCATAATCAATACCTTCTTGTTGACAGTAACCTTTGACTACTAACCTTGCTTTGTTCCTTGTGATTATGCCATTTTCATCAGATTTATTCCTGTATACCCATTTTGAGCCTATGACAAATTTGTCTTTGGGCTTGGGTACCAGATACCATACTTTGCTCTTTTCGAATTGATCCAGCTCTTCTTGCATAGCTTTTATCCAATCTGGATCATTCAGAGCTTCTTTGGCAGATTTGGGTTCTATTGTGCTTAAGAACCCAGCATATGCACATTCATATGCTGTTGCAGATCTTGTTCTCACACCATCAGCTGGATTGCCAATGATATCAGAATGAACATGCCCTTTGATCCATCTTAACCTGTTTTGAACAATTGTTGGTTCTGATGGATTTGAAGTTTCCCCCTGTTCAGTTACCTCTGTTTCATGTAAAGCACCAGAATTTTGATTTTCTTTTATGCTGTTTACTTGTTCTTCAGGGTTAGTGCATGATATTTCTGATGATTTAAATGTACAAGCTTTATCATGTTCTAAAAAATCTTCTGATATCATTTCAAAGAGATGCTCATAATTTTCTTGTTTGTCAGAAAAGTTTATTTCTTTCATGTATTCATCAGAAACTTTAGTCTCTGATGAGTCATCAAATGAGACATATAAACTTTCTCTGATTGTCCTTGTATTAAGAATAAAAATTCTATAAGCTTTTGAGGACAAAGAATATCCAAGAAAAATACCTTTTTCTGCTTTTCTGTCAAATTTTTCAAGGCTTTCAAAATCATTGAAAACAAAACATCTACAACCAAATGTGTGTAAAAATTTTACACTTGGAATTCTGTTATTTATAATGTTGTAGGGTGTTTTGTTTAGCCTTTTGTTGATGAGAGTCAAGTTTTGAGTAAAACATGCATTTGCAATTGCTTCTGCCCAAAAGTGAGAGGGCATGAGAGATACCTTTGTTTACAAGAAAGCTTTCAATTTTTGAAATTTTGAATTCTGTCCCATTGTCTGATCTGATCCTTCTTACTGTTAATTTTAACAGTTTTTCAATTTCTTTATAAAATTAATGATCAAATCAAATGTTTCACTTTTCTCTCTCAAAAATTCAACCCATGTATATCTGAAAAAATCATCAACTATTACCAGTATATATTTCTTTCCAGAAAAACTTTCTGTGCCTATGGGTCCACACAAATCCATGTGTAAAAGTTCCAAATTTTGTGTAACTGAAGATTCAGAAATTGACTTGTGAGAGCTTCTTTTTGACTTTCCCATCTCACAAGCATCATAAATTTTATCCTTTTTAGAGGATATGAAAGGTAACCCTTTTACCAGACCTTTACTTGCTAATTTGTTTAGGTTTTTGAAATTTAAATGAGCCAATCTTTTATGCCACAACCAACTACTTCCTTTGTTAATTTTTGAAAATAAACATAGTTTAGGATGTTGATTTTCTTCTTTGAAGTCAAAGTAATAAATTGATTGTCTTATCCTTTTCCCACTCAAATATATTTTATTATCATCCATTCCTATTTGCAAGCATTTTTCTGGTAAAAATGTTACCTGAAAACCTTTGTCACAGAATTGACCACAGCTCAGCAAATTATACTTTAAGCCTTCAACATAAGCTACTCTTTCAATGGTCAAACATCCATACCTGATACATCCGTATCCCATTATCCTTCCTTTCACTCCATTTCCAAAGTTCACCATTTTACCCAGCTTTGAGACAAAGTTGCTGAGTAAGCTCTTATCTCCAGTCATGTGCTTGGAGCTTCCTGAGTCGCAGTACCAGATCTGCTGCACATGATGGTCCTGAAATGAAATGATTAGAGGGTTTTAGGTACCCAGGCATGCTTGGGTACACTTTCTGATGATATTCTGGTTCTATTATTTCTTCTAGATGATCTTTCATCAGAATTTTTGTTAAACGCTGAGCCATTAACAAAATTTTTCTTTTTCTTTTGGAGATGGTGTTGAACAAGCTTCAGTATTTCAACACACGTATAGGAATCATCAGAAATTTCTGATTTTCCTTCTTGTGATGGAATGAAGGGACAGTTTTGAAAAGATGAGTGAACTGCTTCTGGAGGTTTTACAAACTCTTGACTGAATTCACTTCTTTTTGGTTCAAAATTTGGCTTGTCAAAGGAGTATTCAGAACATGTTGATTTGCAAGTTTCAGAATCAGATTCTGATAAGAATTTATCAGAAATCTGTTGAGTTGCTTTTACAAAGACAGTGGGTTTGTTATCATTTGTTCTTACATAACCCAACCCTTCTCCTTTGTTCTTAGGAGTGGACTCTATGAAATTTATAAATTATTTTGCTTCTTGAAAACCTCTTACATTAATTTCTTTATCATTGATTTTCTTGTAAAGATCTCTTCTTTCATTTTCATAGAACTCGATTTTAGCTCTTTGATCTAAACTTTGTTCTATTAGTAATTGGTTTTCAAGAATGATTTTATTCAAGACGATATCTATTGCAGTGAATATGACAGTCTACTAAGCCTTTTATGTGAGTAAGCATTCAATAGGTGGGCGGCTACTTTCATAACTCCTAATGATATTGGTGCTTACGTGTTTCTGTTAAACTCCTTATAACCGAATGACGTTGCATGTTAGAATTTTTTTTTAAAAAAAACATTTGTGACGATTGAATTCTTTGGATTTCATTTTATCTTTATGCATGTCACCAATATTTTCCCTTTTTAAAAAAAATAAATTTATACAAATGGAATATGTATGAAGATATGGACTTTTGATGATTACTGATTATTATGTACAATTAAACAAAAGTTCCTGATGTAAATCAGAATTTCTGGTAAATCATCACATTTTATTGATGATTTATTAAATTTTCTGATTTCCCATCAGATAGATGAATTTCTGCATCAGAATTTTGTTTAATTGTCCTTTCATTCTCAGTATCTTGGTGATTATCAACTTGGTTTTCATTTTGTTTTGCTTTTATTTCTGAAACATTTTCATCCCTTATGTTGACCATGCCGAGTTTGCTGATCAAACAATTATGTCTCTTTTCATCAAGAGGTTTTGTAAATATATCAGCAATTTGGTTTTCAGTTGGAACAAAATACATTTCAATGTTACCTTTCTCCACATGATCTTTTATGAAGTGATATCTGACATCTATGTGTTTGGTTCTTGAGTGATGAACTGGATTTTCTGTTATTGCAATTGCACTCTTTGAATCACACAAAATTGGTATTTTTGTCAGATTTACTCCATAGTCCTTCAGTTGATTTTGCATCTACAGCACTTGTGAAAAACAGCTTGCTGCTGCAACATATTCTGACTCTGCTGTTGATCTTACACCCTGATTTGACAAGCACCAGATGTGCTTTTTCTGTCAATCTTACACCCTGCATAATCTGCATCTGTGTATGCAATTAATTCAAGGTTTGTATCCTTTGGATACCAGAGACCAAGTTCTGAAGTGCCTTTTAGATATTTGAAAACCCTTTTCACATCTTTTAAATGAGATTCTTTTGGGTCACATTGATATCTGGCCAGAAAGCATGTAGCAAACATGATGTCTAGTCTACTTACAGTTAAGTATAACAAGGACCGTATCATCCCCCTATAGGTTTTAATATCTACACTTATTCCATCTTTATCAGAATCTAATTTGTTCCCTGTTGGCATGTGAGTTTTTGAAACAGAGCAATTTTCAAGTGAATATTTTTGTAGAATTGTTTTGACATATTTTGATTGACTCAAAAATATTCCATCAATTCTTTGTTTGACTTGTAACCCTAAGAAAAAGGTTAATTCACCCATCATGCACATTTCAAAATGGCTGGTCATTAATTTTTGAAACTTTTTGCAAAATTTTTCATTTGTTGATCCAAATATAATGTCATCAACATATATCTGAACCAACAAGGTATGATTTTTGTGTGTTTTGAGAAAAAGTGTGGTGTCAATAGTACCTTTGGTAAATCCAGAATTGAGTAAGAAGTTTGATAAAGTTTCATACCCGGCTCTAGGAGCTTGCTTCAATCCATACAAGGCTTTGTTTAGTCTATAAACATGATTTTGAAATTTTGGATCAACAAAGCCTTCAGGTTGTTGCACATAAACTTCTTCTTCAATTTTACCATTTAAGAAAGCTGATTTTACATCCATTTGATAAACTTTGAAATCCTTGGATGCAGCATAAGCAAGAAAAATTCTTACAGCTTCTAATCTAGCTACTGGTGCAAAGGTTTCATCATAATCAATACCTTCTTGTTGACAGTAACCTTTGACTACTAACCTTGCTTTGTTCCTTGTGCTTATGCCATTTTCATCAGATTTATTCCTGTATACCCATTTTGAGCCTATGACAAATTTGTCTTTGGGCTTGGGTACCAGATACCATACTTTGCTCTTTTCGAATTGATCCAGCTCTTCTTGCATAGCTTTTATCCAATCTGGATCATTCAGAGCTTCTTTGGCAGATTTGGGTTCTATTGTGCTTAAGAACCCAGCATATGCACATTCATATGCTGTTGCAGATCTTGTTCTCACACCATCAGCTGGATTGCCAATGATATCAGAATGAACATGCCCTTTGATCCATCTTAACCTGTTTTGAACAATTGTTGGTTCTGATGGATTTGAAGTTTCCCCCTATTCAGTTACCTCTGTTTCATGTAAAGCACCAGAATTTTGATTTTCTTTTATGCTGTTTACTTGTTCTTCAGGGTTAGTGCATGATATTTCTGATGATTTAAATGTACAAGCTTTATCATGTTCTAAAAAATCTTCTGATATCATTTCAAAGAGATGCTCATAATTTTCTTGTTTGTCAGAAAAGTTTATTTCTTTCATGTATTCATCAGAAACTTTAGTATCTGATGAGTCATCAAATGAGACATATAAACTTTCTCTGATTGTCCTTGTATTAAGAATAAAAATTCTATAAGCTTTTGAGGACAAAGAATATCCAAGAAAAATACCTTTTTCTGCTTTTCTGTCAAATTTTTCAAGGCTTTCAAAATCATTGAAAACAAAACATCTACAACCAAATGTGTGTAAAAATTTTACACTTGGAATTCTGTTATTTATAATGTTGTAGGGTGTTTTGTTTAGCCTTTTGTTGATGAGAGTCAAGTTTTGAGTAAAACATGCATTTGCAATTGCTTCTGCCCAAAAGTGAGAGGGCATGAGAGATACCTTTGTTTACAAGAAAGCTTTCAATTTTTGAAATTTTGAATTCTGTCCCATTGTCTGATCTGATCCTTCTTACTGTTAATTTTAACAGTTTTTCAATTTCTTTATAAAATTAATGATCAAATCAAATGTTTCACTTTTCTCTCTCAAAAATTCAACCCATGTATATCTGAAAAAATCATCAACTATTACCAGTATATATTTCTTTCCAGAAAAACTTTCTGTGCCTATGGGTCCACACAAATCCATGTGTAAAAGTTCCAAATTTTGTGTAACTGAAGATTCAGAAATTGACTTGTGAGAGCTTCTTTTTGACTTTCCCATCTCACAAGCATCATAAATTTTATCCTTTTTAGAGGATATGAAAGGTAACCCTTTTACCAGACCTTTACTTGCTAATTTGTTTAGGTTTTTGAAATTTAAATGAGCCAATCTTTTATGCCACAACCAACTACTTCCTTTGTTAATTTTTGAAAATAAACATAGTTTAGGATGTTGATTTTCTTCTTTGAAGTCAAAGTAATAAATTGATTGTCTTATCCTTTTCCCACTCAAATATATTTTATTATCATCCATTCCTATTTGCAAGCATTTTTCTGGTAAAAATGTTACCTGAAAATCTTTGTCACAGAATTGACCACAGCTCAGCAAATTATACTTTAAGCCTTCAACATAAGCTACTCTTTCAATGGTCAAACATCCATACCTGATACATCCGTATCCCATTATCCTTCCTTTCACTCCATTTCCAAAGTTCACCATTTTACCCAGCTTTGAGACAAAGTTGCTGAGTAAGCTCTTATCTCCAGTCATGTGCTTGGAGCTTCCTGAGTCGCAGTACCAGATCTGCTGCACATGATGGTCCTGAAATGAAATGATTAGAGGGTTTTAGGTACCCAGGCATGCTTGGGTACACTTTCTGATGATATTCTGGTTCTATTATTTCTTCTAGATGATCTTTCATCAGAATTTCTGTTAAACGCTGAGCCATTAACAAAATTTTTCTTTTTCTTTTGGAGATGGTGTTGAACAAGCTTCAGTATTTCAACACACGTATAGGAATCATCAGAAATTTCTGATTTTCCTTCTTGTGATGGAATGAAGGGACAGTTTTGAAAAGATGAGTGAACTGCTTCTGGAGTTTTTACAAACTCTTGACTGAATTCACTTCTTTTTGGTTCAAAATTTGGCTTGTCAAAGGAGTATTCAGAACATGTTGATTTGCAAGTTTCAGAATCAGATTCTGATAAGAATTTATCAGAAATCTGTTGAGTTGCTTTTACAAAGACAGTGGGTTTGTTATCATTTGTTCTTACATAACCCAACCCTTCTCCTTTGTTCTTAGGAGTGGACTCTATGAAATTTATAAATTATTTTGCTTCTTGAAAACCTCTTACATTAATTTCTTTATCATTGATTTTCTTGTAAAGATCTCTTCTTTCATTTTCATAGAACTCGATTTTAGCTCTTTGATCTAAACTTTGTTCTATTAGTAATTGGTTTTCAAGAATGATTTTATTCAAGGTCCTCTGCAACTCATCAGATTTTTTACCATCTGATTGATGTTTAACTTGCAAGTTTAAAAAATCTGACATGAGCTCATTTAGCTTGTGTTCAAGATCAAGATTGTCTAAACTTACCTGGTGTCCTGAAGTCTCCGGTATGTCATCAGAAAGTGCCATGAGACAGAAGTTGGCCATTTCTTCTTCTTCTTCATCAGAAGAATCATCAGATAGCCATGTATCTGTTCCAGCAATTAAGTTGACTTGCTGTTGTTGCTTTTTAGCTTCCTCAAGCTTCTTTTCATAGTAAGCAACATCTTTCAGCTTCTTGGTCTTACACTCAGATGCATAATGACCTTTTTGCTTGCACTTGTAACACACCACCTCAGCCTTTCCTTTATCCTTAGATCTAACATCTTCTTTAGATCTATCATCCATCCTCCTTCTATCACCCCTCTGGTACCTCTGGCCACCTCCCCTCAACCTTTGCTCAAATGTTTTGGTGAGCAATGCTATTGCATCAGAAAAGGCTAAAAAATTTGATGATGAATCAGAAGTTTCAAAGGCCTGGCTGTTTGATGGTTGTGGATCATTGGAAGTTGTTTGTCTTTGTGAGTTAGAGATAAGAGCTAAAGATCCCCCTCTTTGAATGGTTTCTTCAAATATTTCTTCCTCTCTGGGGATCAAGATGCTATATAAGTCATGAAGACTCATGTTTCCTAGTTCTAAGGTTGAGGACAAAGTCATTGTTAGACTTCTCCATTCTCTAGGCAAAGCATCAAAAAATTTTATGTTTCTTTCATCATTTGATTTAGTTATTCCAAATTTCTTTAGCTCGTTTAAAAGTTTTGTGAACCTTTGATATGTGTCATTTAACTTTTCATTAGGTAAACTTTTAAACCTTTCATAGGATGAGACGTTGTTTGTTCTCTTGTTTCTTTTCATCCTTTCTCCTCCTTCACAAAGATTTTCCAACTGATCCCATATTTCTTTGGCTGATGCACAAGCATCAACTTGTGAAAATATGTCATTAGGGATGGCCATTATTAAGAGTGATTTTGCTCTTTCATCCCCAACCACAAGATCCTTGTCTTCCGGGCTCCAGTTTATTTCACTTTTGGGAGCACGAGAGGCTGGGATTTCTGGTGTTTGGTCAGTTGCTGGAATTGCTGGTATTTCAGTCATTGGTATATGTGGACCCCTTTCAATGGATCTAAACAGAGCTCGGTCATGACCATTAAGGAAATTGACCATCCTGATTTTCCATTGGGGGTATTCCTCTCTAACCAGAGTCGGAGGTTTTGACATAGAACCAATGTTGAAAGCATTATTCCAGGTTTGAAAGCTGGCCATATTTATAAAAAAGAAGAAGAGCGATTGATCGTTTGAAAATAATTTATTGAATCTGCTCTGATACCAATTGTTGGACCCAGTATGGCCTAAACAACTTCTTTTTACGTAATATGGCAAGTGATTTCAGTATATGTGAAAAAGATGTGCGGAAATGGAAATCAGACTTTCAAGAAAGAAGACCTACAAAATTATCAAGTTTATATCACTTTGAAACAAATTAGTTTAACAAGGTGATTGTAAGATTATTATCTAATACAAATGAATCTTGAATTCTGTGGGTGAGAAGAGCAGTGGAGTTTGGGTGTTTGTATGTGAATGCTAAGCTTCAAACTCAATTATCTTCTGCCTCTCGAGCCTTCTATTTATAGACGGCTGTGGGCATGAATAAACAATTGTTTATTCATGCAATAAGTCCTGCTAAAGTAGCAATTTGACATATTCATTGAATCCATCGTTCAAGTTGCATTTGTAATCATGAAAACCAATAATGTCATGCTTCGGTCATGGGTGGCAGGATAGAGTTGTGATTTTAGACAAGTGGGTCTGTTATCAGAATTTCTGATAAGCCACTTCATCAGAAATTCTGGTGAACAAATCATCAGAAATCTTGATGATCAGAATTTGTCAGAAACTGATGATATTTCATTAGAAATATCATCAAATCCATCAGAAACAACCTTCTCTGATAATCCAAATCAACTCTTTATCAACGTGAGATTCTTTGTAGTAGATACTTTGCTTTTCAATTGTCCCAGTTGTTTTTCTTCATCTTGCTGTGTTCTTCAGGACTATTATCTTCTTCAGAGATCCAGTTGATTGAGATTTTCTTCAATACTTACAAATAAAGTTTCCTAACAAACGATGATTTCAAAAACAATTAAGATGGTTTATACAAAACTAATAACGATTTCAATAATGTGAACGAACTTGTTGGTTGTAATTACATAACGAATGACATTCATTAGCATTGGCCGAGCCGACCAGTATTAGGTTATGGTACTATAGGATCTGGTTATGTGTGGGGGTTATGTAGGTAACGACCGAATCTTTGATTGTTAACTTACCCTTTGGTGGTTTGTTAATACGAGAAACGAGGTAGACGAGTCACGAAGGTTTGAGTGTTGTTAGGAAGACGACCAAAAATAGTTTCACTATTAAAACGAATACGATTTTGGGACGAGTTAAACTATTTGAGACGACTTAAACGAGATAACGATTTGGATAAACGATTGGTTTTGGGTAGTGATTAGATAATGGGATGGGTGTAGTATGATAGAATCATGGTAGATACGCCGTTGGTACATCTTATATATAAGTGCTTCTATCATATTAGTTCACTAGGGAAACGATTTTGAAACAATGTCACACAATGAGGTTTTCGAAACGATATAAACTATACGAGTTTTATTAACGAGTTTTTACGAGATGTTTACGAGTTGTTTTACTAAAACAAATGTTTTTGGGTTAAGAATCATGGCTACGAGATTTTATAAACTATAACCAATTTGATTTGACTTGGTTAATGATGTTGCAATAAACTTTTCAAAACGAGGTTTGTATTTTGACTCTTGTAGTCTAACGAGGTACTGTAGAAATATAAACGAGCCATGAATCCGATACTCCCATAAAACCTATGTACTCGCAAGCATTTCTTTGCTGACTTTATTTTACATATGTTTCAGGAGGTATTGCTTGATGTTGCTTGCTAGGAAGCTTGTGTCACATAGGACCTGGACGAGGCCTTAGTGACTTAAAAACAATTATAAACAATGTGTAGCATGTTTGTTTTGGTTTAAAGACAATGTAAATTACATAATAATTCAATAAAATGAAACATTTGGTTACCATGGTTATGGAACAATAATTCTGTTGCAACACTCCCCAACATTTCCGCCACGGTTTGTTGTTTTAACGTGGTCGAGGTGTGACAGAAGAGTTGGTATCAGAGCCAATGGTTATAGGGAATTAGGTTATTAGAAATGCTTTGACCTAGACTGTAACTTTTAAAACTATACCGTCACCTATCCTTAGGTGATAACCACAACGAGAACACAATAACGAATCTGCTTCGAAAATTAATCATCTATCCTTGGATGATTGATTACTAGGTTTTGAACCCTTTGTTATAAGGTTTTGAACCCTCTTAGTTTTCAAAATCTCGTCAAAGTTGGGGTCTAAATAATGTGAACACGTGCAAACTGGAAGAGTGAATGTCTGTACCCTGAGTTTTCTGTCTAAGGCTAGAGTGTTCGTACAAATCCGCAGTATCAGACCAGTCACTCTTACCTGGGAACTATTGGGGTGATTGTTCACTTATAGGCGAGCATGTCTTCGCGATACATTATTTGGACCTATTTACTTTGATTTGTCATTGCGTATCGTTTGTTTGTTCGAGGTAACGAACGAATGATTGCCTTCCTTGTGTTTTGTCAATGTTTTCAATGCCTCTTTTGTTTTTCCAATTGTCGACCTCACTCGTTTCTCATGTTTCCTTGTTAGACAATGCCTCCTCGACGTGATGCTCAAACTTTTACTGCTGAGGAAGTCGCAGCCCTTGTCTCTCAGCAAATGGCTGCTGTGCTTCCAGGCATTGTGACCCAAATCCACAAATTATACAACAACAATAATAAAAACAATAATGCTCAGTGTAATTTCAAGAATTTCAATTCTGTGAAGCCGCTTAAGTTTTCTGGGTTGCAAGGAGTGCTCTGCACTCCTACAGTGGTTTGAGAGTATCGAGAGCACATTCAGACATGTGCAGTGCCCGAATGCGCGCAAGGTTGAGTTTGCATCTAGTGTGTTCGAGAAGCGAGCTCTTACATGGTGGAACGGAGTGATGCGTGATAGGGGTGCCGAAGTGGCACTAGCACAAACTTGGGAAGAGCTCCGAGCTCTCATGATGAGAGAGTTCTATCCCTGTCACGAGATTCGAGTTTTGGAACGAGAATTTGACGATTTGAAACAAGACGGGGGAGAACACCGTGCTTATATGGATCGATTTGAGGAGCTCAGTTTGTTGTGTCCCACGATGGTTACCCCGTTGGATAAGGCAATTGAGAGGTATATCGATGGTTTACCCGATTCCATACAGGATATTGTGACCGGTGTTAATCCTACTACCGTTCGTCATGCGATCGAGTTGTCTGCTACCCTGACTGAGTCTCAAGTCAGGAAGGGTAAACTTA
This sequence comes from Helianthus annuus, assembly GCF_002127325.2. Classification (NCBI taxonomy): domain Eukaryota; kingdom Viridiplantae; phylum Streptophyta; class Magnoliopsida; order Asterales; family Asteraceae; genus Helianthus; species Helianthus annuus. The sequence continues at coordinate 131,120,892 of NC_035449.2, read as the reverse complement.
CCCGCAAGGGTGATAAAAAGAAGTCAACTGTGTTGGACCGTTGTTTGACCCTAAAACGTCAGTCAAGGTAGCTCATCATCACATATAAAGGCGGAATCAGTACATATGATGTTACAACAGCTTGTCCTTTCAATTCCACTGCTTTTATTAGCTTTCTGAATGAATTTTGACAGAGTTTCGGCTCCTAAGCACACACATACACCTCTAAGATCCGCTGATAATGACACGCTATTTATAGACTTGGTGGTTCGCTAATATGACAGGTCATATTAGCGGACCTGTTACACATTGACAGAAAAGCGGACCGTTAATGTACCTAAAAGCGGACCTAAATACAAATGACCTTAAAAGCGGACCTATGTCATAACTTTCTAAATCTGACAGTTTAAACCCCTGTTGACCAATCTTGAACTCAGACTTCATGTAGACGTAGTCAACAGACATTTCATGCATAAACAGACTCCCCCTTGGATGTTGACGTAGTCTTTATCAGTCTTCAGATCCGTAGTCTTCAGTCTTGATCTTTTCACCAACTCTATCTTCTCTTCGTAAGCATTCTTCACAAGTTCCAGGATTTTCTCCTAGCTCTAGCTTCAAGCTTCCCATTAGCTATTGATCTAGACTCCCCCTTTCACAAACTCCCCCTCTCAGTATGCTGGGATCTAAGATATCTGGTTCAAGCTTTGATAATTTTGCCTCCGTGGGAATAATGAAGTCTCCAAACCTGTTACTCAACCAATAACATTACAAACTATCTTTCTTAAACAATAAAAACAAATTCAATCAGCTCTAAGAAATCCACTCAAGTTTTTAAGTTCAAGTTAATGACCCTGAACACCTGATTAATCTACCAAGTTCAATTTAATGACCCTGGTTGATCTTTTGACGAATCAAACTGATTTAGTAAAATCATTTTCAACTTTTTCTGAAAATAACAAGTATCAACTTAATGAACTTGTTTATGACTTTGAAAAAGAAACAATCAAACTTCCAACAATATAAGCTCTCCTCATTCTTCAGCTCAAAATCTCCTGCATCTGCTTCATCTTTCTAGAATCCGACAATCAACTTTCCACTCTGGTTTGTCTAAAATAAAGCAGCAATAAAATCTTTTTGGATTTTAAGGTGATCTAAACTAAGAAATGAAATACAAAAAATTTAAATTGCAGAAAGTAAACTATTTACAATTTTATTTTTGATGAGCGTGTCAGGGAATCATATCAGCTTTTCAGACATATTACAAGTACCGTTAAGCTACATTACATTCACAGACTTAAACAATTCACCTCAATTGTTGATATACTGATCCATCTTAAATTCTCACACAAACTTCAATCTATTCAGGATACCGTTTAAGTGTCTTAAGAACTTAGATCAATTCATGTGTCCCACCTCTTGAATATACTCCCGTATCCAGAATCCCAATATTCAGTCTTACAGGCAAGAATACTACAATGATGTCTGTACATAAATTAGGGGTTAAATGCGAGAACTGAGGGATCTCAGGTCAGAACTTCCGTTCAGCAGAGAGATATCAGTTTCGACTTTGCAGTATGTTCCCTTTAGAGGATCTTTTTAGCTACAACAGATGATTATCAATTTTATTGTCTAATCAGCTGAGGGCTTTATGCTATATTTCAAGCATTTTGGATAAAGTATTAGCCAAGGACTAGGTCAGAACTACCGTTCAGCAGAAGTCCCGGAATAATACCCCAGACATCATAGAGTATAAACACCTAGTATATCAGAATACGAGATCTTTCAAACGAGATTTCAGGGGTTACCTATATATCCAAGTAGTGTTCCCCACGAATTTCACTAGTTTGAAATTTTAGGTTTATATCCCGAATAAATCTACTAAATGTACGAAAACCTATCGACACATCGTTAGTGAGACTGTTTAACTCATTTTGTCTTTTCAAATCTTTAGCATACTGTAATTGTCTAGCCGATGTACAATCATTTTCCCTATATACACAAGCTCTTTTTCAATTTTATCATGTTTTTGTATTTTTGCATTTTTTACTGTTTTTGTATTTTTGCATTTTTTACTGTTTTTGTATTTTTCTGAAATAAACTATGTACAACTATCTATCTCCCACTAAATACCAAAACACGAAAAAAATCGACAAACCATCGCAGATTGTTTCTCATCTTCATCCGCAATAGTACTCTCATCAACGCTCACAACCCCATCCGACACCGAAAGCAATTTCATACCATTAAGTTTTAACAAATATTGAAACCGATTTTTATCAAAAGCTTTGGTATGCAAATCAGTTTTTTGTTCGTCAGTGTCGATTTTCTCAATTCGTATCAACTTTTTCTCGAAGCAATCACGAATAAAGTGATGACGAATTTCGATATGTTTAGTTTTAGCGTGATGTACTGGATTTTTAGTTATATTAATTGCGGCCTCATTATCAACAAACAGAGGTGTGTTAAGAAACTGCAAACCGTAGTCGCGCATCTGTTGCTGTATCCACAGGATCTGAGAGCAGCAACTGCTAGCAGAAACGTACTCCGCTTCACATGTAGATAGCGCCAAAGATGTTTGTTTCTTACACTGCCAGGTAACCAATCTCGGTCCAAAGAACTGGCATCCTGCAGTTGTTGATTTCGCGTTGACTTTGCAGCATCCGAAATCTGAATCGAAATACCCTTCGAGCGTAAAATCGCCTTTTCTAGGATACCATAACCCCAATGACGGAGTACCTTTCAGGTAACGAAATATCCTCTTGACAATAATCATGTGCGATGCTCTCGGGTTAGACTGAAATCTTGCTGCGAGGCACGTTGCGTACATGATGTCAGGACGTGAAGCAGTCAGATACATCAAAGAACCTATCATGGAACGGTAAAACGTTTCATCAGCCCTGTCTCCGGTGAGATCTGGGTGAATCCCATGATTAGTCGCAAGTGGGGTAGCAGCTGGAGTAGAACTTGACATTCCAAATTTCTCTAAAATATCATGCACGTACTTCGTTTGATGAATGAAAATTCCCTCAGGAAGTTGTTCAACTTGTAGACCAAGAAAGAATTTCATCTCCCCCATTGATGACATTTCGAATTTCTGCTTCATCACCTGTTCGAAATCTTTGCACAATTTCTCATTCGTTGACCCAAAAATTATATCGTCCACATAAATTTGTACTATCAGAAGATGACCATCAACGACTTTAGTGAAGAGAGTGGCATCCACTTTTCCACGTATGAACTGGTTAGAGAGTAGGTGTTGAGACAAAGTCTCGTACCAGGCTCTCGGCGCCTGATGTAGACCATACAACGCTTTGTCCAGCAGATAAACTTTGTTCTTGTGGATTGGGTCAGTAAAGCCCGGCGGCTGACCAACATAAACCTCCTCTTTGACCTTCCCATAAAGAAACGCTGATTTGACATCTAACTGATATAATTTGAAATCCTTCCAAGACGCAAATGCTAGGAAAATTCTGATAGCCTCTAGTCGAGCGACAGGAGCATAGACTTCAGTAAAATCAATCCCCTCCTGTTGACTAAAGCCCTGAACAATGAGTCGAGCTTTGTTCCTTACAACCACTCCTCTATCGTCCTTCTTACATTTGAAAACCCATTTTGTATTGATTTTCCTTTGACCATCCGGCAAATCAACTAACTTCCACACCCCCAACTTTTCAAACTGACTTAACTCTTCTTGCATCGCTATGACCCAAGAGTCTTCAGTAAGCGCCTCTTTGTAAGTTCTCGGTTCGACCTGCGAGATAAAACAACTTAATGAAAATTCAGTTTGTAAAGGTGCTACTGTAGAATAAAAACATGTTAAGCCCTGGTCAATTTGACGTCTCGTGCGAACGCCCGATTGCAATTCTCCTATGATCAAAATATCCAGCTCATCAAAGAAATCTTCTTCTTCCTCTGATTCTTCTCTCATGTCAAACGAATCCCAAAGTTTGTCTAATGATAACGCCATGAATCACCAGGATTCTGTGGCGGCATAGTGTATCCCTGACATTCAACATTTGCTGCCTCAATAATCTGCTTCTCGCTTGGAATGAAGACACGTCGCAAAGGACTTGAATAACCCACAAAGATTCCCTCAACGCTCTTCGGACCAAACTTTCCTTTAGGCTCTATCACCGTACAGGGTGATCCGAACGGTTCTAGATACTTCAAATTCGGCTTGCGTTTATTGAGTAGCTCAAAACACGTCTTGTTGAACTTCTTTACAGTAAGAACTCTGTTGAGAGTATAGCATGCAGCAGAAACAGCTTCAGACCAGAAATTAATTGGTAACTTAGAATCTGCAAGCATCGTTCTGGCTGTCTCGATTAGCGTCCGGTTTTTGCGTTCTGCAACTCCATTCTGCTGCGGAGTGTACGGAGCACTAAACTCATGCAGTATACCTCTTTCGTCACAAAATTCTTCCATCTTACTGTTTTTGAACTCAGTACCATTATCACTGCGAATTCTACAGATCGGCCTCTGGTACAGATTCTCAATTCTTTTAAACAATGCTACCAGGCTGTCAAACGTTTCGTCTTTGGATTTCAAAAACATAACCCAAGAAAATCTGGAATAATCATCAGTCACGACCAAGCAGTAGGAATCTCCTGTTATACTCTTGACATTCACTGGACCAAACAAATCCATGTGAAGCCTTTCCAAAGGTCTTGAAACTGAATTGACTTACTTTGTAGGGTGTGACTTTTTCTTCTGTTTGCCTTTGACACAACTTATGCACTCCCCTTCCAGATGAAAACCTTTAACATGCACTCCTGTGACCAAGTCGTTATGCACTAAGTGATTCATTTTCCTTAGGTGAATATGCCCCATCTTTCGATGCCATAACCTTGATTCTTTCTCCGTTGCTCTAGACACAAAACAATGAGCCTGACCCGTGGTTGTAGTAGCGACGCTCATGTCCAACACGTACAGATCATTGACTCTTGGTGCCCTCATGATGATCCACTCTTCAGGTATCACAAATCCCGGTTTCAAGATCAAACATTCTTTGTCGGTGAAATGAGTAGTATACATCCTGTCACAGATCTGGGAGATACTCAGCAGGTTTTTCTCCAGCTCAGCGATGTAGTTAACTCTCTCAAACGTTATGACGCCATTCGATAACGTTCCTTCACCTATGATCCTTCCTCCTTGGTTACCCGCAAAACCCACGTAACCACCGTTAATGTTATTCACACCATACAGCAGCGCGGTCTTCCCTGTCATATGCCTTGACGCTCCACTATCCATTATCCACCTGGATACAAGTTTTGGAAGATCCTGCACATAACAAATCATCATTTAAACAACTACAAGAAAGATGCCGATTCATGCTTCGCGATCCAGGAAGCTCCGGCAATTCAAACTGTTTAGTCAAACATCGAGTCCACCCAGGCCTCATCAGCCTTAAGTGCAACCTTGACTCTCGCAATTTGAATTTTGAAATTTTCAGCCTTAAGAGGCGGAAAATTTGCATCATAATCAACAGTAATTGGCTCTTCAGCCTTTTTCTCATCAGAATTTGAAACTTTCTTCTCAACTTTTGATTCAATTTTAGGTTTCCACACCTGTTGAGTTACTACAACCCTTTTGTAAAATTTGTCATTTTTAGTTACCGACTTCTCTACGGGTTTAGTTTTTACTTTTACGTTGTCGATTTTAACATTTTTCTTTTCAACAACTTTCTTCTCAACATACATCGGTGCTTTACCCTTCACGTCAACCTTCTTTTGTTGAACCTTCACATCTTCAGTCTTAGGCTTCACATATGTACACTTTCGTGCAATATGACCAACCTGTTCACATCTAAAACAAGTACGAGTATCAGCTACCCGACTCGTGCCTTCAGACTGAGTCTGCGAAGCTCTCTTTTCAAAAAATTCTTTGTTTGATTTTGAAATTTTCTTTTTCTTCATCAGCAAGTGAACTTGAACTGCTCACAAACTTTTTCTTTTTGACAAACCTCTTGTTTGAAACATTCTTTTTCTGATAAGGTTTACCCCCCTGATAACCACCCAACCAGTTGTTTCTATTGTTATTGTAAAAACGCGGTGGATTAACCGATTTCTTGTTATAAACCCTATTTGTCTTTCGACTCAGATTATTCACTGCTGACAACTTAACTTCAACAAGTTTGAAAACATTTGTCAATTTGTTCATGTTAACATTCTCGATCGGAAACTCTGAATCCAAAAACAACTTATCCAAACCCATCATCTTGTACATGACAAGGTTTGATTCTTCATCTAAGTTGTTCTTGGATTTTGGTTTCGGAATATATTTATCCAAGAAACACCCATCCTCCTCAGAAGTGTCACAATCTGGTTTAAGCACTTTGTCTACCACACTTTTCACCACATCACTTTGGACACCCTCGTCATTGGAAGACGTGAACGTGACATCAATGTTCTCAGGAAGTTTAACATCACTTTCTTCCTCAATTTCCACCAAACTAGACTGCTTTTTCGTGTAGTTGTCTAAGATTGGCAGTGGAACTTTGTGAAACCCTACACCCGTTCCATCAGAAAACACATCCTCGCCAGCTTTGTTTTTCCCTATAGGTTTGGGAACAATATGCTGCAAAACAAAGCTTGCTGAGCTATAGCTGTTTAACTTCAACTGAATTCTTTCATTTTCAAATTCAGCTTCTTGAACTTTAAGTTTCAATTTAGCAATTTCATCCAGTTGATTGTTAATTGATTCTTCTTTTATTCTCACACAGCCCTCAGATGTTCGTTTTCTTTAAATGTTTTTCCATTTCGATCATCACTATCTTTGACAATGCTTTTCAATTTTTCGAACTTTTCAGAAATTTGACGGTTCTCCAGAATTAACTTTTCATTTTCACATTTTATTTTCTCACGATCAATTTTATCATTTTCAATTTGAGCTGTTAATTCTTTGATCCGTTCGGTTGAAGCTTTTACAGCTTTGTCACGAACGAGAATCTGATCCTCAACACTTTTAACTTTCGTTGTCAGATTCTTGATTTTCTCATTATTGAGATACGTGACAGTGCTACAAAAATTGCATTGTTTGATGCAATTTTTGCAGTCAGCATTTCCATCAATCTTGTTACCTGACGCATTTGTTGACACAATTTGACTGACCAGCCCCTTTGACTCAGTAACAGAATTAGGGTCTACCTCGAGTGCTTTCGCAGCTAGCACTTTGTCAGCCATTTTTCCCAGGTTCTCAGACGTCAACTCCTGCGTAGTGTCGATCAAGCCAGTATCAGTCTGCTTTGCTTTCTCAACCTCTTCTTTTTCTTTCATCTCTTTCTCCTCTTTCTCCTTTCTCTCTTTCTCTTTCTCTTCTTCAATCATCTTCTCAGTTGGCGTTCCCCACCACTTGTGCTGCCAATACTCATCATCCTCTTTTATCTCCTTGATGATGGCCTCCATATCAAGTGTGTTGTCATCAATCGCAATGTTTCCATACTGATCAAGATAGCATTCCCTGTCTGGATCCCATCTATTTGCTCGTCTTGCTTCCAGATAAACACGAGAGATCCTCAAGATTCTATTTTCAGCAATCATTTTCCGATAACAATACTTTTGCTCATCAGTACGATCATCTTTCCATGGAATCGGTTCATCATCATTCGCCATGAATGCGTAACCAACCGCATCTTCTTCCGGTAACACTTCCTTACTCCAATCGTACCCCTCATCATCATAAATCACAGCAAGAGCCCTCGATTTATCTCTGTTATCATCAGCCTGCTTCAATCTAGGCGGCTCGGATTTATTCTGATGATAGATTGGCTTTTTGTAGTAATCATCTCGAAATGGATTCTCTGACTCATCTGCGTACGCGTTTCTGCATTCACGCTTGAAGTGACCCTTCTGCTTACACTTAAAGCACGTCACCTTGGATTTGTCGAACCCCAACTTTGTAGACGGACCACCGATCGTCTTTCTCCCGGTAATTTCCATGAAACGCTGAGCACGTCGAACAACACTTGCCATTGCCCAACGAATGTCAATAAGCTCCATTTCTTCGGGGTCTATCTGATCGTAATCTTCTTTCGTCAGATTTGTGTTCCCGATCCTACCAGCTACCAACCCTTCATAAGACTCTAGCACAGATGCCAAAAAGAGCATCTGTTGCTTAGCCGACTCCTCATCAAAATTATGTGCGTTCTTTAAATCTATCGCGATATTGCATGAAAACTTCGCATTAGAACGATTTGCAGAAGATGTAGATCCACTGTGATAACCACTGTGACTTCCGCTGTTTGGACTGCTTTGACTTTCTTTGTTTGCTGAAGAAACATTCTCAGCAGAAAATGCAGTTTTCGGGGAAGTAGCTTTCGGCATCAAGCTTTTCGGATAGTACAAATCCAGGTTTTGCTGATAAGATGAGTGATTGACTTTGTATGTTTTCTTCAGTTCTAGCTCATGACTTTCAAGTCTCTCAATCACCAAATCTGGAGTCAAATTTTCAGGAGCAATAGTGTTCTTTAACATCAGTGCGTAATATCTCCAATCCACTTCATCTAGTAATGAATCGAACAGTTTGTCAACAAGTTCTTCATCAGAATACGTGATCTTATGTCGTGCAAGTTCCAGCTTCAGATGACCAAACCTTTCAATCATTTTGCAAACCGATTCATTTTTAAGACAACCAAACATGTCAAACTCTTTTCTAAGAAGTTTCGTTTTATTTTTTACAATCTCATTACTCCCTAGACACTTCTTCTTGAGTTTTTCCCATAAATCTTTTGCATTGGAGTAGTCTATCAACGAAATGATGTCTTCCCGCACTGACTGAAACAGTAATGCCACACACTTTTGCTCGGCAACAAATCCTTCAATTTCTTCAGCTGATCTTAATGCTTCACCATTCTTCTTTCCATTTGCATATCCGTTTTTCATACTTTTCCAACTTACAAATGCGAATGCCATCAGCCAGTCTTCGAACTTTGTAGACCACCTACTATAATCTTCTATAGCCATCAGCTTCGGAGGTTTGTTGAATGTACCAAATGCAGTGTCCGATTCCCAAGCTTCTTTCTTTTTCTCTTTAGGTGTATCCTCATTCGTATTGCTCGAAGACGTATCATTATTTCCAGAACTTCCCGTGAAAGCGTACATGTCGCTGAAAGGATTCAAGAAGATATCATCCATTTTTGATTGTTCCTGCAAAATTATCCAACACTTAGAAATATTTTCCGAAACTTTTGAAAATCAGGACACAAAAGCGAACCTATCTGTACAGATGACAGATAAGCGAACCCAACAATGTCACAAAAGCGAACCAGTTGATGTCCTATAAGCGGACCTCAACTATCACTAAAAGCGGACCAGAAAGTGTCACAAAAGTGGACCAAATGTGTCACAAAAGCGGACCAAATGTGTCACAAAAGCGAACTCAAATGTGCTTTTTGTCCGTAAAAGCGAACCACTTGTTCGTAACAGCGAATCACAGTTTTTAACCTGTTTTAACCGTTTTTAGTCCGAATTTTGATCTGAAACTTTCAAGGGTTTGTTATTAGTGTGTTTTACACGTTATATTCCATTTTCAGACAATTTCAACCGTAGGAACCACTGAAAATCGAAAAAGTATGAGAGAAAGTGAGTAGAAAAGAGAGATTTCTACAGATATAAGCTGTAGTAGTATGAACTCCTCGTCCTGAGCTCTGATACCACTTGTTGGACCGTTGTTTGACCCTAAAACGTCAGTCAAGGTAGCTCATCATCACATATAAAGGCGGAATCAGTACATATGATGTTACAACAGCTTGTCCTTTCAATTCCACTGCTTTTCTTAGCTTTCTGAATGAATTTTGACAGAGTTTCGGCTCCTAAGCACACACATACACCTCTAAGATCCGCTGATAATGACACGCTATTTATAGACTTGGTGGTTCGCTAATATGACAGGTCATATTAGCGGACCTGTTACACTTTGACAGAAAAGCGGACCGTTAATTTACCTAAAAGCGGACCTAAATACAAATGACCTTAAAAGCGGACCTATGTCATAACTTTCTAAATCTGACAGTTTAAACCCCTGTTGACCAATCTTGAACTCAGACTTCATGTAGACGTAGTCAACAGACATTTCATGCATCAACAAACTGATTCTGATAAGGAAAAGGATAAGGGTAAGGGTAAGAAGCAGGTTGAGTCTTCGAAGAAGACAAGGAAGCGTAAGGCTTCCCAAAACTTTGATGTCACCAACCAGACTGCTCAGAACCCACCGACTCAACCTCCTGTAAAGAAAGCATATGCAGGTACCGCACCTTACTTTACTCGATGTAATGGTCACCATGTTGCCCAACAGGCCTGTACACAGTGTGCTACGTGTGGTAGACTTGGGCATTTGGCCAACATTTGTCGTTTTGGTCAAAATCAGGCTGCTCAGGTTCCAGCACAAGCTCAAGGGAATGCTGCGAGATTCCCACCTGGTTCGTGTTTTAATTGCGGAGAAATGGGTCATTTCCGCAACAACTGCCCGAGATTGGTAAATGCGAATGTCAATCTGAATGTCAACGCGAACGCAGATGTGAATCCCGCTCATGGACGGGCATTCAATCTAAATGCTAATGAGGCGAGGGCGGACAACGAGGTTGTTAACGGTACGTTCTGGTTAACAATCAACTTGCGTCGGTCCTTTTCGATTCTGGTGCCGATAGGAGTTTTGTTTCGTTATCCTTTGAACCTTTTCTTGCGATGCCTAGAACTAAACTGAGGAAACCCTTATCTGTCGAAGTGGCTACTGGTAAACCTCTCGTACTCGATTCTGTCATTCGTGGTTGTTAATTGAACCTCGATAACCATCTTTTCCCTATCGACCTCATGCCAATGCAACTTGGGAGTTTTGACATCATCGTGGGGATGGATTGGTTAACCAAACATCATGCCGAGGTTATTTGTTTCGATAAGATCATTCGTATTCCTCTTTCGTCTGGTAATGTCCTAGAGGTTCGTGGCGAGAAACCATCTAGTGGATTGAGACTCATGTCATGTATGAAAGCTCAAAGCTATCTATGAAAGGATATGTTGCTTTCCTGGCACATGTCATCGAGGAGAAAGACAAGAACAAGAGTATTCAGGATATTCCGATTGTTCGGGATCATCCAGAGGTATTTCCTGATGAACTGCCTGGTTTGCCTCGAGTTTCATATTGACCTTGTACCCAATGCTAACCCGATTGCGAAAGCACCTTATTATTGAAACAGCTTCAATAGTTATCTGATAAAGGATTCATCCGACCGAGTTATTCACCTTGGGGAGCTCCTGTCCTCTTTGTGAAAAAGAAAGATGGATCTTTTCGAATGTGTATCGATTATCGTGAGCTTAATAAACTTACCATCAAGAATCGATATCCCCTACCTCGAATCGATGATCTCTTTGATCAGCTGCAAGGTGCTACTTGTTTTTCCAAGATCGATCTACGTTCTGGGTATCATCAACTTCGTGTATTCGAAGAAGATATACCCAAAACTGCTTTCCGCACGAGATATGGACACTATGAGTTCACTGTCGTGCCTTTTCGTTTGACAAATGCTCTAGCTATCAATGAACAGGGTCAGTAAACCTTATTTAGACCACGTCATCATTGTGTTCATCGACGATATTCTCATTTATTCGACGTCTCGAGCCGAATCACGAGCAACACCTTCGTTTGACTCTCGAACTCCTAAAGAAGGAACAAATTTTTGCTAGTTTCTCCAAGTGTGAATTTTGGCTTAAAGAAGTTCAATTTTTGGGACATATTGTCAACGAGCAGGTATTCATGTGGATCCATCCAAAATTGTTGCAATTAAGGATTGGAACACACCAACAACACCCACAGAAGTTCGTTCTTTTCTTGGTCTTGCTGGGTATTTGTCACACCCCCAAAATCCACACGCGGAGTATCACCGCCTTGAGGCATGACATGACCAGGATCAAGCCACCAATCATATTAAACAATAGTAAATGTAATTTAACAAACAATATGAAAGGTATTCCAAAACAAAGGTACAGTTTCAATGTTTAGCAGAAGCATAAATGTAAAACCCAACATAAGTTATAAGTTTGAAATATCATAAATGTTTAACATGGCATCCACGATCCACGTCCACAACGACCGCGCCTCCTAGTGCAAGCTCCATGAGTACCTATTGACCTGCAAGGCATGTAACAACGAGTCAACAACAAAGTTGAGCGAGTTCACAGCTGGTTGTTTAGTTATAGTATACGTTTCGTAATTCACATGTTCGTTTTGTAAACCATGTATCCTATTTATTTGTATCGCGGCCTTCCAGGCATGTTTGCGAAGATTAGTGGGGGTTTCCCATGTATTCTAGACTAGTTGTATTTGTATCGCGGCCCTCCAGGCATGTTTGTGAAGATTAGTATTCGTATCGCGGCCCTACAGGCATGTGTGCGAAGATTAGTATTCGTATCGCGGCCTTCCAGGCATGTGTGCGAAGATTAGTGGGGACTTCCCATGTGTTACTAGTCTAGCTGTATCTATAAGTGACCTTCCCCTAACGAGGTCAGTGGTACGTATTCCAGTAACGATGAAAGTACAAGTAATCATCCAATCCCATTCCCAATCCCAGGAATCCCATGCCTTGGTAAGAGTGTGAACTCACCTTGGTTTGCTCGGCAGATACACAGAAAGGTTACTTGAGGTAAGAGGGGTCAACAACGTCCTAACATGGTTACCATACAAGTCAGGTCTAGGTTCAAGAAGTGCACGTATGATTACACATAGTTTAACAGGTTATGAACATGTGTTGATCATGGCAAACACATAATACATGTTAACACATCAATAGTATCAGTCAAGTACCAACAGGTCCAAACTTGTGTGACCCGAAAGATGAAGCCCAATAAACAGGCAGCCCAACCCGTTGTGCGATCAGCATAGCTTGTGCGATCCACAATGGGTTGTGCGATTGGAAGCTACCCCGGCCCAATAACAATCCCAACATGTACACGGCCCAAACAGTAAACATAATTCAATTCGTGCAGTCCAGTTGATCTTGTGCGACACGGAACATCTTGTGCGACTAAGGGTGTCTTGTGCGATCGGAGTTGGGCCATGCGGTCCAATAACATGTTAAGCCCAATCACCGTGTAAAGCCCAAGACTTGTGCGATCGACACTATCTTGTGCGACCGGTTAACTAATTCCCTTAATTTGTGAAATCAATTAATTTGTTTCCTTTTATCATGCAAGATTAATTCTAACAGTTACCAACCAAAACATATTCGATCGAACTAGAGTTTTAACATCCATTCTCATGAACCCTAACATAATCATAACATGAACAATAATCAAAACACTTGAACATATCCATCTAGGGGTTTCAATCATCATATAACACTTCATAGTCGACCATACAACTAATCCGATTTCACATACATGCAGCCGATTAACAAGCATTCGGTTCTAGAACAATAATATGCAAATCCGATTAACATCTACACGGTTTTAAATCAATAACATGTAACCCAAATCATATGATTATTACCACATCAAGAACCCAAACTATTACATAGACTCATGGTAACCGTAATATTATCTAACAACAAGCCTCATAAAACACTAACCGGTTATCATGCTTCAAATAAGAATAATCTGAATCGAGAGAGCTTCGAAGAGATGGATGTTGTTGCCATCGAGACCGAGAGAGAGAAGGAGAGATTAGGGTTTGTGTGTGTTTCTTGTGTTAGAAAATAATCAGAGAACAAAACTCCCCTAGTGATATGTGCATACGTATAAAAGGAGTGGGCCGAACCCTTCCTTAGGCTGCCCTTGGTTTCGGATTCAAAGAATGTAGCCCGAATGGGCTTGTGCGATCGGGGTTGTGTTGTGCGATCCGAGTTGTCATACAAAGATTCACATAATACAAACATAAAGTCTCATAACATTCATTAAATCAACATATTATATTATCACACAAGGTTCACATAATCATACAGTGTTCAAACATGTTACACTTAGCACAAAAATAGGTTCTGAAATACGAGTTGTCACATTATCCCCAAGTTGAAAGAAATTTCGTCCCGAAATTTAGCATGCGGTTACGGAGGGAGCTAGTTGTGTTGTTTACTGGTTTTCCTGGGGTGTCACATTATCCCCCAGTTGATTTGGAATTTCGTCCCGAAATTCTGTAGCAACTTCAGCCTCAGTAGGGGTTGCATTGTTTTCGAACAGCTGGGGATACTTGAGTTTCATTTGATCTTCGCGTTCCCAGGTGAACTCTGGGCCACGACGGGAGTTCCAACGAACTCGAACGAGCGGTATTTTGGTGTGCTTGAGGACCTTAACATCCCGGTCTGTGATTTCGACTGGTTTCTCGACGAATCGCAACTGATCGTCGATAGTGAGCTCCTTCAAAGGAACTATGAGGGTCTCATCTGACAGACACTTCTTCAGATTCGACACGTGAAAAGCATTGTTAACCCCACCGAGTTCTGCTGGTAGGTCCAGTTTGTAGGCCACCTTGCCTATTTTCTCTATGATTTCGAATGGTCCGACATACCGCGGATTGAGCTTGCCTCGCTTACCAAAGCGAACCACACCCTCCCAGGGCGAGACTTTGAGTAGCACTCGATCCCCAACCTGGAATCTGAGTGGTTTCCTACGCTTATCAGCGTAGCTTTTCTGACGGTCACGAGCTGCCGCCATTCGTTGTCGTATTTGTGCAATCCTTTCAGTAGCATCAACTACAAGTTCTGGACCTATGATCTGACTATCGCCCACCTCCGCCCAACAGAGAGGTGATCGGCATTTACGCCCGTACAATGCCTCAAACGGAGCAGCTTGAATGCTGGTGTGGTAACTGTTGTTATATGAAAACTCCACCAAAGGAAGTTGTTTTTCCCAGCCGTTGCCGAAGTTGATAACACATGCCCGAAGCATGTCTTCTAGAGTCTGGATAGTACGCTCAGACTGCCCATCCGTCTGAGGGTGATAAGCTATGCTCATGTCTAATCGTGAGCCAAAAGATTTGTGCATCGCTTGCCATAGTTCTAAAGTAAAACGTGCATCCCAATCGGAAATAATAGAGGTTGGCACCCCGTGCCTCGAGACCACTTCTTTCAAGTAAATGTCTGCTAATTTAGAGAACTTGTCTATTTCCTTGATAGCCAAGAAGTGTGCAGACTTTGTGAGTCGATCCACGATCACCCAAATAGTATTGTTTCCACGCTGGGATCTAGGCAGGCCAGTAACAAAATCCATGGAAATTTCTTCCCATTTCCACTGTGGTATCCTTGGTTGGTGAAGTAGGCCTGATGGTTTCTGATATTCTATCTTGACTCTCGCACAAGTCAAACATTTGCCGACGTAAGTTGCTATGTGGGCCTTCATGCTAGGCCACCAATATGTAGTTCTGGGGTCGTGGTACATCTTATCTGAACCTGGATGTACTGAGTAGCGAGACTTATGTGCTTCATCCATTACCAGCTCGCGTAGGTTTCCATAATGCGGGACCCAAATGCATCCTGTTACGTAGTAGGCGCCGTCTTCTCTTTGTTCTAACCATTGCCTTGAGCCGTGTAGGGCTTCAGCCCTGACATTTTCTGGTTTCAATGCTTCTACCTGAGCATCTCGTATCTGTGCAGGAAGACTAGACTAGATGGTAAGTTGTAGTGCTCGCACGCGTCTAGGTGCAGTATCTTTTCGACTGAGGGCATCGGCCACAACGTTGGCTTTGCCTGGATGGTACTTGATGGCACATTTGTAATCGTTCAGTAACTCGACCCATCGATGTTGATGCATGTTTAATTCCTTTTGCTTGAAGATATGCTCGAGACTCATGTGATCGGTGTAGATGGCGCACTTGGTACCGTACAGGTAATGTCTCCATATCTTGAGCGCGAAAACAACAGCTCCCAGCTCTAAATCGTGCGTAGTGTAATTCCTTTCGTGAATCTTAAGTTGTCATGAGGCGTACGCAATGACCTTATCCTGTTGCATCAATTCACAACCAAGGCCCTGAATTGATGTGTCACGATAAACCACAAAGTCGTCTGTGCCCTCTGGCAATGAAAGAATAGGCGCACTGCAAAGTCTATCTTTTAAGTGCTGAAAAGCGGTTTCCTGTGCATTACCCCAGCGATAAGTGACACCCTTCTGCGTTAGTGAGGTGAGAGGTTGCGCGATCTTGGAGAAATCCTTAATAAACCTCCTGTAGTAACCTGCCAAACCCAAGAATTGGCGAATTTCCGTTGGTGTGCGAGGTGCAGGCCAGTTCCTAATCGAGTCTACCTTGGATGGATCAACATGAATCCCACCCTTGTTTACCACGTGGCCTAAAAATTGGACTTCTCGAAGCCAGAAGTCGCATTTCGAAAACTTGGCATATAACTATTCTGTTCGAAGGAGTTTCAAAATAAATCGTAAGTGCTGCTTGTGTTCCTACTGACTCTTGGAGTAGATCAGAATGTCGTCGATGAAGACAATAACAAATTTGTCTAGGTAGGGCTTGCATACTCTGTTCATAAGATCCATGAAAACTGCAGGTGCGTTTGTTAACCCATATGGCATAACTAGAAACTCGTAGTGGCCATAGCGAGTTCAGAATGCTGTTTTGGAGACGTCCTCATCCCGGACTCTTAGTTGATGGTAGCCTGACCTCAGATCTATCCTTGAATAGTAGCTCGACCCTTGTAGCTGATCGAATAAATCATACAAATACGTGGCAGAGGGTAGAGATTCTTTACGGTCACCTTGTTGAGTTCATGATAGTCAATACACATACGGAAGGTGTCGTCCTTCTTCTTCACAAACAGTACTGGAGCTCCCCAAGGCGAAGAGCTAGGACGAATAAAGCCCTTATCCAAGAGCTTTTGTAGTTGTGCGAATAGTTCTTCCAATTCTGATGGGGCTAAGCGATACGGTGCACGAGCTATTGGTGCTGCTCCTGGAGCTAGCTCGATCTGGAATTCGACCAGGCAATGAGGCGGTAGCCCAGGTAAATCTTCAGGAAACACTTGAGGAAAGTCGCGTACTACTGGGATATCCTCTAATCTCTTCTCTCTCGTTGATGCGTCAGTAAAAAGTGCCAAAATGGCAGTGTGGCCCTTTCGCAAACACTTCTGGGCCTCCAGGAAGGAGATGATGCCAACCATGGCACCACTCTTGTCGCCTTGAACTTCGAGAGGTTCTTTACCAGAACGGGGAATACGAAATCTTCTCCTTGCATAAGATCTCTGCTTGTTGTTGGGATAACCAATCCATACCAATAACGATGTAGAAACTACCCAGAACTTTGGGAATTAGATCGATAGAGAAAGTCTGACCAGCGAGGATAAGATTACAACCCTGAACTACGTGTGTGGCCTCTAGACTTTTACCGTTAGCTAACTCTACGACATGTTTAGTGTTTAAAAGTGTTGGTGTGCACTTGAGCATTTGAGTAACTTTCAGAGACATATAACTGGTATCCATACCCGAATCAAATAATACAGTAACATAAAAGTCGTCGAGAAGAAACTTACCCATCACCACGTTAGGATCATTCCTTGCATCACCCTGACCCAACACAAATGCTCGACCCCTAGCGTCGTTGTTATCATTGTTTCCCCCGTTGTTGTTCCCATTGCCCTGATTATTGTTGTTGTTGTTCTGGTTCTGGTTTAACTGGGGGCAGTCTCGCTTGAAGTGGCCTTCAGCACCACACTGATAGCATCCCATGTTGCCTCGCTGCTGTTGTTGTTGCTGGTTTCGTGGAGCTGGTGGTTGTTGTTGCTGGTTCTGATTCGCAGGTCGTGAGCTCCTGCAATCTTTAGCTTCATGACCCGTCTTGAAACACCTCTGGCAATGACCCTTGTTGCACTGGCCATTGTGGTGCCTGTTGCACGTATTGCACCTTGGAAGGTTTCCTCAATATCCACCCTGTCTCTGACTACCAGAAAATTGCTGACCAGGGCTCTGGTAGTTATCAGTCTTTCGCTGCTGTGCCTGAGACTGTGCTGCAGCTGAACCCTTGCTGGAATCCCCATCCCATTTCCGCTTGTTGTCACTGGGAGTTGTGGAAGTAGTAGCATTAGTAGCACTGATACGTTTGGGCAGCTTGTTCTGTTCCACTGCCTGATCTGTGAGGCGATGAGCAAGACGAGTAATGTCCTGGATTGTAGCAAGGTTGGCCGATGTCACATGACTTTGAATTTCTGGTACCAGTCCTTTGAGATACAACTAAATGCGCCTGATAGGAGGGTCCACCATAGTTGGACACAAGATGGCCAACGCGTTTGACCTTTTGGTATATGCCTCAATCTCTGACCCCGTCATTTTCAGATTAAAGAACTCCACTTCTAACTTGTGGATGTCATCACGTGTGCAGTATTCCCGCTTGATTAGTTCCTTGAATTCGTTCCCAGGGGTGGTGTTAGCAGCTGCCAACCCTAAAATCTGAACTTGCGCATTCCACTAGGTCAGCGCAATTCCTTCGAGAGTACCAGTGGCATACTTCACCCTGCGAGCCGAAGGGCATTCACACATCTCAAATACGGACTCGAGCTTTTCAAACCAATGGAGGAGTCCAACTGCTCCTTTAGTGCCACTAAAATTGCTAGGACGACAGTCCATGAAAGTCTTGCAGGTGCATACAGGTTGCTGAGCGTGTTGACCTGTTGTGTGTAAGAACAGGACAAGGTTAAACACAAGAGTTGGTTTAGGAGTGTAGGATCTAAAGATCCTAGAGTGAGTTTGCGACTGCAGGGTATACCTCCTGCTTGTGCGGCTGCAAGTGCCGCAGCAACTTGTTTGTTAATCAGAGCCGTCAACTGGGCTTGAGTCATGTTAATGCGTCCACTCATGATCTTGATAACAACAGCGAAACATGAGTGAGAGAGGTTCGCGGAAGTGCGATGACAGAAGAGAGTAAGCACGCATGCGTTTCAAAAAATAATCGCTACATTTATCTAAGCATACCATGAGCAAGTTCTATGTAACTAACAAGTAGGCAATAAAACATAAACCATATCACCTAGAATGCTGTGTCTTGCACGTGGAGCGAAGCGTCGTTGTGGATCGTTGAGCACTGTTCTGGTTATACTCTAGTCTTAACAAAAACTTTTTCCCCTTATTAAAACCAAGTTCGCTATAACCAATGGCTCTGATACCAATCTATCACACCCCCAAAATCCACACCCGGAGTATCACCGCCTGGAGGCGTGACATGACCAGGATCAAGCCACCAATCATATTGAACAATAGTAAATGTAATTCAACCAAACAATATGAAAGGTGTTCCAAAACAAAAGTATAGTTTCAATGTTTAGCGGAAGCATAAATGTAAAACCCAACATAAGTTATAAGTTTGAAATGTCATAAATGTTTAACATGGCATCCACGATCCATGTCCACAATGACCGCGCCTCCCAGTGCAAGCTCCATGAGTACCTATTGACCTGCAAGGCATGTAACAACGAGTCAACAACAAAGTTGAGCGAGTTCACAGCTGGTTGTTTAGTTACAGTATTCGTTTCGTAATTCACATGTTCGTTTTGTAAACCATGTATCGTATTTATTTGTATCGCGGCCTTCCAGGCATGTTTGCGAAGATTAGTGGGGGTTTCCCATGTATTCTAGACTAGTTGTATTTGTATCGCGGCCCTCCAGGCATGTTTGCGAAGATTAGTATTCGTATCGCGGCCCTACAGGCATGTGTACGAAGATTAGTATTCGTATCGCGGCCTTCCAGGCATGTGTGCGAAGATTAGTGGGGGCTTCCCATGTGTTACCAGTCTTGCTATATCTATAAGTGACCTTCCCCTAACGAGGTCAGTGGTACGTATTCCAGTAACGATGAAAGTACAAGTAATCATTCAATCCCATTCCCAATCCCGGGAATCCCATGCCTTGGTAAGAGTTTGAACTCACCTTGGTTTGCTCGGCAGATACACAGAAAGGTTACTTGAGCTAAGAGGGGTCAACCACGTCCTAACATGGTTACCATACAAGTCAGGTCTAGGTCCAAGAAGTGCACGTATGATTACACATAGTTTAACAGGTTATGAACACGTGTTGATCATGGCAAACACATAATACATGTTAACACATCAATAGTAACAGTCAAGTACCAACAGGTCCAAACTTGTGCGACCCGAAAGATGAAGCCCAATAAACAGGCGGCCCAACCCGTTGTGCGATCAGCATAGCTTGTGCGGTCCACAATGGGTTGTGCGATTGGAAGCTACCCCGGCCCAATAACAATCCCAACATGTACATGGCCCAAACAGTAAACATAATTTAATTCGTGCGGTCCAGTTGATCTTGTGCGCACGGAACATCTTGTGCGACTAAGGGTATCTTGTGCGATCGGAGTTGGGCCATTCGGTCCAATAACAAGTTAAGCCCAATCACCGTGTAAAGCCCAAGACTTGTGCGATCGACAATATCTTGTGCGATCCATAACTCTTGTGCGACCGGTTAACTAATTCCCTTAATTTGTGAAATCAATTAATTTGTTTCCTTTTATCATGCAAGATTAATTCTAACAGTTACCAACCAAAACATATTCGATTAAACTAGAGTTTTAACATCCATTCTCATGAACCCTAATGTCTTGTTCAATGTCAAAAATGTTTATGTATAAACCATGTTCAATGTTATGTGTGAAATGTAATCATGTATAACCAATGTAATGCATAGTAAGTAGGAAATCATCAACTTAAACTATGTGATGATGTCAATGTATAACAAATGTCATGTATGGTGAATAACTAAAAGCTACTCAACCCCATAGAAAATGTACAAAACAAGGTATTTGAATAAACCTAAGTTAAAATCAAATTTATGTTTTGCAGAAAAACAATGCTTTATGATTACAAACATTTATGCAGTAATGTTAATCACATACATTCAAGCCTTGCGACTGTGGCGACAAACCCTTAAACAAATTAAAGGTTCATCTAAAGTTATGTAGTCGGATTCTGTCATTCCCAACTTCCAAACAAACCTAGGAAGTCGGAAACGGGAGTTGTCAATTCCTATGGTACCATTACATAAGTCCGAGCGGCGTAGCTAATGTTAATGAATGTATTATTGTCCCGATTAAACACACCAAATGTCATAACCAATGTAGCATGTGGAAACCATGTACTAGGAAAGCTATGTAAACATACCTAGTAGAAATGTTCATGTAAAACAATGTGTACATATGCTAAGTAAACATATGCAACAAACGTGTAATAAATCAATGTGCTAGCATGCTTAACATACATAGCAAAACATAATTGAAAGCATGTACAAGAAGTGTACTAGGTGAAACTAGCATGTTTATGTCATAAAAGCATGAAATCCACGAAAGTAACACATATGTACATGTGTATCACCCCAAAGTATTTGAAAACGGTAAAAGAGGGGAACTATGTACTCACTTGGGATTGCTAATTAGTCTTGAGAATAAGAACAATTTAAGCTCCAAGTATCACGGAATCAATCGGCACCTAGTATAGGTAACTATGTTAATAATCGGCTCCTAAATCGGGAGATAGGATAGAATGAGGTTCTATAAATCAAATGAGTAATTGAACTCATATCGTATGATTTAATAGGCCCTACATTCTGATTGGAAAGTTTAACTAAGTGCTTTTGACCCGTTTCGACACATTATGTTAACATAAGCTACTATAAGGCGCCGTTAGCGTAAAACTATGTTCGGATGGTTAACTATGTGCTATATTAAGTCTTACATGCCCAATTATCCCTAAATATGTTACTAAACCAGTTTACATGTCAAAAATATGTTCATATAGTGAAAATACGGATTTATGCTTCAAAAGGGCATTTTGGTCATTTCCTATGGGCATACAAGCTAACTAGCAATTGACTAACCAATCCTATGTGATCATAAGGTATAACCTCAGTGGTTATTCCCTATGCAACTATGATCACTAACTAAGCTTGCTCGGATCTTAAAGATTGACCGAACGGGTCGGGTTCGGAAGACTAAGCGGTTGTTTAGACCGCTTACCTTACGACCCTAAACAAGCACTAAACTAATAGTGTCGAGTTAAACATGTCAAAACATGTTTAACCTACTGATTTGGTATCACAACAAAGTGTTTTGATACCCTAAAGTAGTTCCGTTGCAAAATGCGTGCTAAAACGCATTTTGACCGTAACTTTGACTCGACACTACACCTAGTTAACGTGGTAATCATCGGCTATAATCACGAAGGATTATAACTATCGTGATTACAATCACGTTTCAAAGTTCAATTGAACTTTGACTTGACCAATTGATGGTCAAAACCGAAAGTTAAACTGTTGGCCAAACTGTTTGATTTCTGCACTAACATAAAGAAAAAGCAATAAAAGGAATGAAAGAAGGCTCACTTAAGTCCTTGCTATCTTTTCTACAAAGAAGACAAGTCCCAAATCAGCTTGAGAAGCTCCAAAGCAGATATGAGAGGAGAAAAGAGAGGAACGAGCAAGGAAACAAGTGAGGGTGTTGGCTATTTATAGTTGTTGATGATGAACAAGATCATGCCAAGTTTTGTGTGGCCAACAAGGAAGAAATCATGGCCATCCATGTGTTAAGGACTGATTAGTAGCCTTGGTTAACACTTAAACTTGCTCATCACACAAGAAAATTGCATAAACAGCCCCTGAAGTAACAACAGATTGCTGAAAAACAATTTCTAGTCGCTGGGCTGCTCAGGCGCCCCGCGTAAGAGATGGGGGTGGGCTTACGCGCCCCGCCTGAGCTCCCCAGATCAGCAAACTTTAAAAATTGACAACTTAGGTCCCTGCATGCATTCGAGTCCATTTTTGGCACTTTTGACACCCGTAAGCCATTTTCAAGGCTCTACAAGGTCAATAAGGTTTCGAGGACTCAAAATATGCTCGGAGAACTCTCGGATGTCAGCTCGTTTGGTCGTACGGTCGCGTTGTTCGTTAAATTACGACGAAACGCAAATGGACGTGAAAACGAACCAAATTAAGCGACGAATGGAATTTTTTCATGCCGATCACTAAAATAAAAATATTTTAGTGTGTACAAAAATTTTGGATGTCCAGATGTGGCCAGAACGTAAGATATGCGCGAAAATACAAACTTACGCCGTTTTTGACACTTTTAGTCCCTGTAAGATCATATAAGCATGTTTTCACACACCGAACCTATCAAAGCTTATTTCTAAGCCATGTTTAGGTTATATATGGTATGTTTAACTTATGATCAAGTTCCGGACTGTACGTTGTCTTACTAAACGACAGACTTTTGCAAGTTGACGCAAATAGTCCCTGAGAGCAAATAAATTTGTTTTTGCCATACCAAAGCCTTCAAAAATTATTTCTAAGTTATGTAAAGGTTATTTAAGGTATGTTAAGTTTATGTTGCTGTTCCGGAGTGTTTGTCGCGTTATACTGATCATGTTTTCGCATCAGTTTGCGTATAACTTTCCAGAAAGCGATATAGAGTTCAAAATCGATCAAAAATCAACACGTGCGTAAAATCAAACATAAATGACAAACATTGGGATAAAAAAACTATTTTATTAATATTGTATTGTTCAGAGTCTGTAGAATGCTTACACAAACACAGATGTCACAGTCTCCCCTACTTCAGGAAATTTCGTCCCGAAATTTATTTAAAGGAAACTTGTGAGAATAGGTGCGGATATTTCGCTTTCATCGGATCTTCACGTTCCCAAGTAAACTCTGGGCCACGTTTAGATTCCCAGCGAACTTTGACCAACCGAATCCGCTTGTTCTTTAACTGTTTGAATGTACGGTCCACTATTTCCACAGGTTTCTCGACAAAATGCATCGTGTTATCAACACGAATTTCATCAAGTGGTATGTGGAGGTTCTCATCAGCTAAACACTTTCTGAGATTGGACACGTGGAATGTTGGATGAACATTTCCAAGTTCAGGAGGTAGCTCTAATCTGTAGGCTACTTTTCCGATTCTTTCAACGATCTTAAATAGTCCAACATAGCGTGGTGCAAGTTTTCCTTTCTTTCCAAATCTAATCACACCTTTCCAAGGGGATACCTTGAGTAGGACGTGATCACCGACTTGAAATTCTAAGGGCTTGCGTCGTCGATCCGCGTAACTCTTTTGACGGCTTCTAGCTGTCTGTAGGTTATTACGAATCTTCTTGACCTTATCTGTAGTCTCTAGAATGAGTTCAGGTCCTGTAAGCTGAGCTTCACCTATCTCATTCCAGCAGACCGGTGAACGACATTTTCGACCGTATAAAGCTTCGAAAGGAGCCATATTGATGCTAGAGTGATAACTATTGTTGTAGGAGAATTCGATCAAAGGTAGATGCGAATCCCAACTACCACCAAAGTCAATCACACACGCTCTAAGCATATCCTCCAGTGATCGGATTGTTCTCTCAGATTGACCATCTATCTGCGGATGGTACGCTGTGCTTAAATGAAGTTGGGTTCCCATGGCAGATTGCATGGTTCTCCAAAAGCGAGACGAGAATCGAGCATCTTTATTAGATATAATTTTCAAAGGAACACCATGTCGAGATACAATCTCATCAACATATATCTTGGTAAGCTCGTCAGCAGATTGATTCTCACGGATCGGTAAGAAATGTGCTGACTTTGTAAGACGGTCAACAATAACCCAAATGGCGTCATGACCTCTTTTAGTGCGCGGTAATTTGGTAATGAGATGCATAGAAATGTTTTCCCATTTCCAAACAGGAATCTCTGGTTGCTCCAATAATCCAGAGGGATGTTGATGTTCTGCCTTAACCTTAAGACAAGTAAGGCATTTGGAAACATATAAGGCAATGTCTTTCTTCATACCCGGCCACCAATACTGGGTTCAAAGATCCTTATACATTTTGTCTGCACCAGGATGAATAGAATAACGAGACTTGTGAGCTTCATCCATTAGCAAGGTGCGATGATTGTCTATACTTGGGACCCACAGACGGCCCATGAAATAGAATATCCCAAAGTTTCTCAGTTCAAGCTCAGGCTTAGTATGACATGGTAATTCTTTACCCATCATGTCTTGTGAAACACAAGTATGTTGAGCTTGAATTATGCGAGTTTGAATGTCAGATCGAACCTGAACACAGTGAAGCTGGAAACGTTCCTTACGACTCAATGCGTCAGCCACGACATTCGCCTTACCAGGATGGTAGCGAATTTCACAATCGTAGTCGTTTAAGAGTTCTACCTAACGTCGTTGCCTCATGTTAAGTTCTTTCTGATTGAAAATATGCTGGACACTTTTGTGGTCAGTAAACACTACGCACTTTGTACCATAAAGGTAGTGTCTCCAGATTTTGAGAGCAAAGACTACTACACCCAACTCAAGATCATGAGTGGTGTAGTTCTTCTCGTGCACTTTCAGCTGTCTTGATGCATAGGCTATAACTTTGTTTCTTTGCATAAGAAGACAGCCAAGGCCTAAGTTGGATGCATCACAGTACACAACAAAGTCGTCATTACCCTCGGGCAAAGATAGAATAGGTGCATCACAGAGTTTCTGTTTCAAGGTCTGGAAAGCTTCTTCCTGTTTGGATCCCCACTCAAAAGATTTACTCTTCTGAGTTAAAGCAGTGAGATGAACCGCAATCTTGGAGAAGTTTTCGATGAAACGGCGGTAGTAACCCGCTAGACCAAGAAAAGAACGAACCTTGGTAGGAGTAGTAGGAGTATCCCAATCCTTAATCGCACTGATTTTGGCGGGATCTACATGTATACCTTGTTCGTTGACGATGTGCCCCAAAAATTGAACTTCCTCAAGCCAAAATTCGCACTTGGAGAATTTGGCGAAAAGCTGTTCTTTCTTTAGGAGCTCCATTGTAAGACGAAAATGTTGTTCATGATCAGCTCGAGTCTTAGAATAGATCAAAATATCATCAATGAAGACGATGATGAATTTGTCCAAATAAGGCTTATAAACCCTATTCATCAAGTCCATGAAAATAGCTGGAGCATTTGTTAAACCGAAGGGCATAACTGTTAACTCATAATAACCATATCGTGTACGAAAAGTTGTCTTGGGAATATCTTCTTCGAGAACTCGAAGTTGATGTACTCAGAACGTAGATCAATCTTTGAAAAGCAAGTAGCATCCTGTAGCTGATCAAAGAGATCATCAATGCGAGGTAGGGGATATAGATTCTTGATGGTAAGCTTGTTAAGCTCACGGTAATCGATACACATCCTAAAAGATCCATCTTTCTTTTTCACGAATAGGACAGGAGCGCCCCAAGGGGAAACGATTGGACGGATGAATCCTTTGTCAAATAGCCCCTGAAGCTGCTTAGATAGCTCTTGTATCTCAGACGGTGCAAGACGATAAGGTGACTTAGCAATAGGATTTGCGCCTGGCATAAGATCGACGCTGAACTCAACTTGGCGCACAGGGGGTAAACCAGGTAATTCTTCAGGAAATACCTCTGGATAATCCCGAACAACAGGGATATCTTGGATAGTCTTACCCTTGCCTTTATCCTCTACTATATGTGACAAGAAAGCAACATAATTCTTTCGAAGGTATTTGTGGGCTTGGGTACAAGACATGAGTTTAAGACCACTAGCAGGTTTCTCCCCATGAACTTCTAAGATCTCACCAGTCGAAAGCGGTATACGGACCAACTTCTCAAAACATGCCACCTCAGCATGGTACTTGGATAACCAATCCATTCCTACTATAATATCGAAGCTCCCGAGTTGCATCGGTGTGAGGTTAATAGGGAAAAGACGGTTATTGAGGTTCAACTGGCAATTTCGAAGAACAGAGTCGGGGACAACAGGTTCACCACTAGCTACTTCTACTATCAAGGGCTTTCCTAGTTTTGTTCTAGTCATTGCAAGCACAGCCTCAAATGCTAAGGACACAAAACTCTTACCGGCACCCGAATCAAATAGAAAAGAAGCAGGATGGTTGTTAACAAAGAACGTACCGTTCACCACCTCGTTATCCGCACGTGCCTCATTTGCATTCATATTGAAAGCTCTACCATGAGCCGGTGCCTGATTTGCGTTTGCCAACCTCGGGCAATTGTTTCTGTAGTGGGTCAGATCCCCACAGTTGAAATATGAACCATGCGGAAAGTGAGGTCGTGCAGGATTCTGGGCAGAGTTCTGTACAGCTGGATTTTGAGCTGCCTGATTCTGATTAAGGGCAAAACGGCAGGTGTTTGCAAGATGACCAGACTTGCCACAATTCATGCAGATGCGACATTGCAACTGTGGCTGGTGGTGGCTATTACATCTGTTGCACAGAGGTGCATTACCAACATACTGCCTCTTGGCAGCCGGTTGTGCAGCCTGATTTTGTGCTCCCTGATTAGGAGCAGCCTGGTTGGTCTGAGCAGTAACAGCATAGTTCTTGGAAGCCTTACGCTTCCTCGATTTCTTGGAAGACTCAGCAGCCTTCTTGCCCTTACTCTCCTTGGTACTATCAGACTGTTTCTGCTTCTTGTCACCTTTTCTGTGGAGTTTACCCTTTTTGATTTGCGATTCAGTAAGGGTAGCAGCTAGCTCAATGGCCTGTCAGACGGTAGTAGGGTGGCTGCCAGTGACAATATCCTGAACAGGATCTGGCAAACGGTCTATGTACCTCTCGATTGCCTTATCAAAAGGCGTGACCATTGTAGGACAGAGCAAGCTTAACTCCTCATATCTGTCTGTGTAAGCCTGGTGTTTACCACTGACTTGCTTCAGATCATTGAAATCATCTTCGAGTGCCCTCTGCTCGTGTCGAGGAAAGAATTATCTCATCATGAGAGCCCTGAGTTCCTCCCATGTCTGACCCAAAGCAACATCAGCACCCCGGTCTCTCATTACCCCATTCCACCAGGTAAGAGCCCTTTTTTGGAATACACTCGAAGCAAACTCGACCTTATGATTGTTCGGACACTGAACATGGCGAAATGTGCTCTCAAGACTCTCAAACCACTGGAGAAGCCCAGTTGCTCCTTCAGTACCACTAAACTTGAGCGGTTTAGCCGAGTTAAACTGTTTAAAGTTGCACGGAGCAGGTGCATTAACATTGTTATTGGTGGCTTGGTTTATTTGAGTTATGAGACCAGGTAGCATAGCAGCCATCTGTTGTGCTATAATAGTTGCCAGTTCGGCATCAGGTTAAGGAACGTTACGTCAAGGAGGCATTCTAAAAGAGAAAACATGAGAGAGAAAACGGGTGAGATGATGTGATGAAAAATGAGATAACAATAAAATCGACAAAATGAAAGGATGGTGGTTATTTGTTTGTTACCACAAAGCAAACAAACAACACACGGTGACAAATCAAAGTAAATGAGTCATAATAATGTATCGCGAAGACATGCTCGCCTATAAGTGAACACTCACCCTAAGAGTTCCCAGGTAAGAGTGACTGGTCCGATACTGCGGATTTGTACGAACACTCTAGCCTTAGACAGAAAACTCAGGGTACAGGCATTCACTCTTCCAGTTTGCACGTGTTCACATTATTTAGACCCAAACTTTGACGAGATTTAAAATTCAGAAGGCATTAAGCCAAAAATGAATCAAACCGGAAAGGTTCAAAACCATAAATCAATCATCCAAGGATAGATGATTAATTTTCGAAACGGTTTTGTTATTGTGTTCTTGTTGTGGTTATCACCTAAGGATAGGTGACGTGTATTGTTTTAAGATCAAAACACAAGAAAACTTGTGTTAGGGTCCTAGAAAGTTATAGTCTAGGTAAAAGCATTACTAATAACCTAATTCCCTACAACCATTGGCTCTGATACCAACTCTTCTGTCACACACTGGCCGCGTAAAACAACAAAACCGCGGCAGAAACGCCGGGGAGTGAGTTGCGATAGAATTATTGTTTCAACAACCATGGCAATTAAAGTTATGTATGATTAAGATTTAAGTCACTAAGGCCCGAGTCCGCCTGAGTGAAGCACAAACATCATCATGCATTAGCACCTGAAACACATGTAAAAATAGGTACGTCAGCATAAAAATGCCTGTGAGATACATAGGTTTTGTTTATGCAAGATTCATGACTTATGGTTTTTAGAAAGTGTTTAACAAAATGTAGTCATGAACCTTGTAAAATGTTTTCCTTTGTAAAACCATGTGAAAATCGATATGAAAATCAAATGATAATGAAAGGAAAATGCATGGTTAAATGAATAACTAAGTGAAAATGAATTTGGATAAATTGTGTACTTTGTAAAAGGATGTCTTGTTCTTGTATAAGATGTTTCTTGTCTTGCCCAAGTGATTTATATAAAGAAACAATGTATAATACAATAAAAGCACTTATATATAGGAAGTACTACCGGCGTATCCACCATGCTTTTATCATATAACACACAGCCCTGTTACATAAGTCACTTATCAATAACTAACCAATAATGTCTTGTTCAATGTCAAAAATGTTTATGTATAAACCATGTTCAATGTTATGTGTGAAATGTAATCATGTATAACCAATGTAATGCATAGTAAGTAGGAAATCATCTACTTAAACTATATGATGATGTCAATGTATAACAAATGTCATGTATGGTGAATAACTAGAAGCTACTCAACCCCATAGAAAATGTACAAAACAAGGTATTTGAATAAACCTACGTTTAAATCAAATGTTATGTTTTGCAGAAAAACAATGCTTTATGATTACAAACATTTATGAAGTAATGTTAATCGCATACATTTAAGCCTTGCGACTGTGGCGACAAACCCTTAAACAAATTAAAGGTTCATCTAAAGTTATGTAGTCGGATTCTATCATTCCCAACTTCCAAACAAACCTAGGAAGTCGGAAACGGGAGTTGTCAATTCCTATGGTACCATTACATAAGTCCGAGTGGCGTAGCTAATGTTAATGAATGTATTATTGTCTCGATTAAACACACCAAATGTCATAACCAATGTAGCATGTGAAAACCATGTACTAGGAAGGCTAAGTAAATATACCTAGTAGAAATGTTCATGTAAAACAATGTGTACATATGCTAAGTGAACATATGCAACAAATGTGTAATAAATCAATGTGCTAGCATGCTTAACATACATAGCAAAACTTAATTGAAAGCATGTACTATAAGTGTACTAGGTGAAACTAGCATGTTTATGTCATAAAAGCATGAAATGCACGAAAGTAACACGTATGTACATGTGTATCACCCCAAAGTATTTGAAAACGGTAAAAGAGGGGAACTATGTACTCACTTGGGATTGCTAATTAGTCTTGAGAGTAAGAACAATTTAAGCTCCAAGTATCACGGAATCAATCGGCATCGAGTATAGGTAACTATGTTAATAATCGGCTCCTAAATTGGGAGGTAGGATAGAATGAGGTTCTATAAATCAAATGAGTAATTGAACTCATATGGTATGATTTAACAGGCCCTACATTCTGATTGGAAAGTCTAACTAAGTCCTTTTGACCCGTTTCGACACATTATGGTTACATAAGCTACTATAAGGCGTCGTTAGCGTAAAACTATGTTCGGATGGTCAACTATGTGCTATGTCAAGTCTTACATGCCCAATTATCCCTAAATATGTTACTAAATCAGTTTACATGTCAAAAATATGTTCATATAGTCAAAATACGGATTTATGCTTCAAAAGGGCATTTTGGTCATTTCCTATGGGCATACAAGCTAACTAGCAATTGACTAACCAATCCTATGTGATCATAAGGTATAACCTCAGTTGTTATTCCCTATGCAACTATGATCACTAACTAAGCTTGGTCGGATCCTAAAGATCGACCGAACGGGTCGGGTTCGGAATTCTAAGTGGTTGTGTAGACCGCTTACCTTACGACCATAAACAAGCACTAAACTAATAGTGTCGAGTTAAGCATGTCAAAACATGTTTAACATACTGATTTGGTATAAAAAAAGTGTTTTGATACCCTAAAGTAGTTCCGTTGCAAAATGCGTACTAAAACGCATTTTGACCGTAACTTTGACTCGACTCTACACATAGTTAACGTGGTAATCAGCGGCTATAATCACGAAGGATTATAACTATCGTGATTACAATCACGTTTCAAAGTTCAATTGAACTTTGACTTGACCAATTGATGGTCAAAACCGAAAGTCAAACTATTGGCCAAACTGTTTGACTTTCTGCACTAACATAAAGAAAAAGCAATAAAAGGAATGAAAGAAGGCTCACTTAAGTCCTTGCTATCTTTTCTACAAAGAAGACAAGTCCTAAATCAGCTTGAGAAGCTCCAAAGCAGATATGAGAGGAGAAAAGAGAGGAATGAGCAAGGAAACAAGTGAGGGTGTTGGCTATTTGTAGTTGTTGATGATGAACAAGATCTTGCCAAGTTTTGTGTGGGCAACAAGAAAGAAATCATGGCCATCCATGTGTTAAGGACTGATTAGTAGCCTTGGTTAACACTTAAACTTGCTCATCACACAAGAAAATTGCATAAACAGCCCCTGAAGTAACAACAGATTGCTGAAAAACAATTTCTGGTCGCTGGGCTGCTCAGGCGCCCCGCGTAAGAGATGGGGGTGGGCTTACGTGCCCCGCCTGAGCTCCCCAGATCAGCAAACTTTGAAAATTGACAGCTTAGGTCCCTGCATGCATTCGAGTCCATTTTTGGCACTTTTGA
The DNA here is from genome assembly GCF_002127325.2 of Helianthus annuus. Classification (NCBI taxonomy): domain Eukaryota; kingdom Viridiplantae; phylum Streptophyta; class Magnoliopsida; order Asterales; family Asteraceae; genus Helianthus; species Helianthus annuus. The sequence continues at coordinate 131,089,395 of NC_035449.2, read as the reverse complement.
CACCCGTTAAGCCATTTTCAAGGCTCTACAAGGTTAATAAGGTTTAGAGGACTCAAAATATGCACGGAGAACTCTCGGATGTCAGCTCGTTTGGTCGTACGGTCGCGTTGTTCGTTAAATTACGACGAAACTCAAATGGACGTGAAAACGAACCAAATTAAGCGACGAATGGAATTTTTGCATGCTGATCACTAAAATAAAAATATTTTAGTGTGTACAAAAATTTTGGATGTCCAGATGTGGCCAGAACGTAAGATATGCGCGAAAATGCAAACTTACGCCGTTTTTGACACTTTTAGTCCCTGTAAGATCATATAAGCATGTTTTCGCACACTGAACCTATCAAAGCTTATTTCTAAGCCATGTTTAGGTTATATATGGTATGTTTAACTTATGATCAAGTTCTGGACTGTACGTTGTCTTACGAAACGGCAGACTTTTGCAAGTTGACGCAAATAGTCCCTGAGAGCGAATAAACTTGTTTTTGCCATACCAAAGCCTTCAAAACTTATTTCTAAGTTATGTAAAGGTTATTTAAGGTATGTTAAGTTTATGTTGCTGTTCCGGAGTGTTTGTAGCGTTATACTGATCGTGTTTACGCATTAGTTTGCGTATAACTTTCTAGAAAGCGATATAGAGTTTAAAATCGATCAAAAATCAACACGTGCATAAAATCAAACATAAATGACAAACATTGGGATAAAAACACACTATTTTATTAATATTGTATTGTTCAGAGTCTCTAGAATGATTACACAAACACAGATGTCACAACAACTAATCCGATTTCACATACATGCAGCCGATTAACAAGTATTCGGTTCTAGAACAATAATATGCAAATCCGATTAACATCTACACGGTTCTAAATCAATAACATGTAACCCGAATCATATGATTATTACCACATCAAGAACCCAAACTATTACATAGACTCATGGTAACCATAATATTATCTAACAACAAGCATCATAAAACACTAACCGGTTATCAAGCTTCAAAGAAGAATAATCTGAATCAAGAGAGCTTCGAAAAGATGGATGTTGTTGCCGTCGGGACCGAGAGAGAGAAGGAGAGATTAGGGTTTGTGTGTGTTTCTTGTGTTAGCAAATAATCAGAGAACAAAACTCCCCTAGTGATATGTGCATACGTATAAAAGGAGTGGGTCGAACCCTTCCTTGGGCTGCCCTTGGTTTCGGATTCAAAGAATGTAGCCCGAATGGGCTTGTGCGATCGGGGTTGTGTTGTGCGATCCGAGTTGTCATACAAAGATTCACATAATACAGACATAAAGTCTTATAACATTCATTAAATCAACATATCAGATTATCACACAAGGTTCACATAATCATACAGTGTTCAAACATGTTACACTTAGCACAAAAATAGGTTCTAAAATACGAGTTGTCACAGTATTATCGACGGTTTATTTTAAATTTCTCGAAGATTGCGGTTCCGATCTTTACAAGGACCCAAAGGTCCGACTTTTATTAACATAGAGGGGTCCGAGTTACATGATGGACTTTAGTCCGACTTTCCCTCATTCTAAGGTGGTCCGAGCTTTTGGGGCTTAAGCCCAAATCCGACTTTGTGAAGGAACACTCCCCTGTCTGAGTTTTGGGGGGGGGGGTGTTACCTTGTCCGACTTTTGGCTCATGTTGTCCGAGTATTAGTATTGTGTTAAGTGTCCGACCTTTGTGACACCCATACCCTTGCCCGAGTTTCTTTAAATGATATCATCCGAGTTTTTGTTTATGTGTGTGTGTCCGAGGTTGGCAATAGATCAAGGGTGGTCCGACTTACAAGTGGAAGCTCCCCCTTTCATCTCTTGTCCGACTTTCAAGTTATATGTAACTAGTCCGATTTTTAATCACATGAACATGATCCGACTTTCATTGTTTGTTGATGTCCGACTTTTATAAGATGTTTCAAAGTCCAAAATTTGCTTATCATGCTTAGCCCGACCTTCTTACTTGTGATATAGTGCCGAGCTCTCATGCCTTATGCTTTGTTTAAGTGTTAAGCTCTGTTGATTGTCAGAATTGCATGCGTTATGTAGAATCAGAACCTTACAAAGTGATGTATGAAGCAAGTTACCTGTAAACACCAGTGTATAGAGCCTATTGTATGTTCTGTATGTTCTGTGCATTACAGCATGTTACCGTATGTTATCGTATATGATTGTATGATGCTGTAGATAGGAACAATCTTCATCATATCATCCTGTACACAGTGAACACACATAGCACATTGCTTGAGTATCAAAGACTAGCAAACCCTAATTGATTTTATATACTTACGTCAAGTATGTGCAACATATCCTAGGTCGTGTGTAACGGACTTAGACATTTGATAAACTCTAGAGCATAGCATACCGAGCAAACCAAGGTGAGTTCACACTCTTACTAAGGCATGGGATTCCCAGGGCTTGGGAATGGGATTGAAGGAATAAGGTTGAATAGATTCGTACTGACACTAATACTAGACTACCATACCACAGTCCTCGGTTGTGCAGGACACATACTTATGCTATTCACTGTCCTCGGTTGTGCAGGACACATACTTACAATCTACGTAGACTTATACTTACTACTATCCTCGGTTGTGAAGGATACTCACGTAAAACCTACGTGTACTTATACTTACTACTATCCTCGGTTGTGAAGGATACTCACGTAAAACCTACGTGTACTTATACTTACTACTATCCTCGGTTGTGAAGGATACTCACGTAAAACCTACGTGTACTTATACTTACTACTATCCTCTGTTGTGAAGGATACTCACGTAAAACCTACGTGTATTTATACTTATTACTATCCTCGGGTGTGAAGGATACTTATGGTTACGAATAGTCTAGTGGTTATACAACATGGGAAGCCCCCACCAATAGAACGTACTAACGGCCCAGTAGAGCCACCTGTTACAAACGAACTTACTATTACGCATTTACTTTCTGTGAACTCGCTCAACTAGTTGTTGATCCTCTGCTACATGCCTTGCAGGTCGTTAGGTACATGGAGCTTGCACAGGGAGGAGCTGGTCGTTGTGGGCTTGGATCGTGATTGTTTGTTGAACATTTTATGACATGACATACTTAATTATATTGGGTTTTACTTATACGCTTCCGCTAAATAGTGATAACTTACTTATGTTTTGGAACACCTTTCATATGGATTAGATTTGGTTTAATGACAATTACTTTTACTATGTATATATTGTTCTATATGATTGGTGGCTTGATCCTGGTCAGTCACGCTCTCAAGCGGTGATACTCCGCGGGTGGATTTTAGGGGTGTGACAGATTGGTATCAGAGCCATTGGTTATAGAGAACTTGGTTTTAATATGGGAAAACGTTTTTATTAAAACCAGACTATAACCAGAACAGTGCTCTCAACGATCCACAACGACGCTTCGCTCCACGTGCAAGACTCAACATCCTAGGTAATAAGGTTTATGTTTATTGCCTACATGCTAGAATTGCATAGAACTTTGCTCGTAGTATGCTTACATTACTTTGCTCACTACTTGTTATTGCTTGAGAACACTTATGTGCTTACACTCTTCTGTCATCGCACTACTCGCGAACCCCTCTCACTTACGTTACATTTGCTATGAAGATCATGTCTAGACGTGTTAACATGACTCAAGCCTAGTTGACGGCTCTCATTAACGAACAAGTTGCTGCGGCGCTTGCAGCCTCACAAGCAGGAGGTGTAACCTGCTATTCCAAACCCATACTAGGATGTTAGATCCTATTCTCATGACCCAACTCTCGCGCTTAACCTTGACCTATCTTTCTCGCGCAACGGGTCAGAACGCACAACAACCTGTCTGCACATTCAAGAACTTCATGGACTGTCGTCCAAGCACATTCAGTGGCACAAAAGGAGCAGTGGGACTACTCCATTAGTTTGGGAAGCTCGAGTCGGTATTCGAGATGTGTGAATGTCCTGAGGCTCGCAGGGTCAAGTACGCCACTGGTACTTTGGAAGGAGCAGTGGGACTACTCCATACCTGGTGGAACGCGCAAGTACAGATACTAGGGTTGGCAGCTGCTAACGCCACTCCCTGGAACGAATTCAAAGAACGCATTAAAAGGGAATACTGCACGCGTGACGACATCCACAAGTTGGAAGTGGAGCTTTACCCTCTGAAAATGACGGGGTCAGGAATTGATGCTTATACGAAACGGTCGAACGAACTGACCATCTTGTGTCCAACCATGGTGGACCCTCCAAGCAAGCATATCGAATTGTACCTCAAGGGTCTAGCCTCAGAGATTCAGAGCCATGCTACATCGGCTAACCTCGACAATATCCAAGACATTCATTGTCTTGCTCATCGCCTCACGGATCGGGCAGTGGAACAGAACATGCTGCCTAGTTGTATCAGCGCTATTACTACCGCTACCACTTCTGCTACTCCCGCTACTCCTAGTGACACACAAACGGAAATGGGATGGGTATTCCAGCAAGGGTTACGCTACCGTTCAGTCTCAACCACAGCAGCAACGCAAGAATAGTGATCACCAGAGCCCGAGTCAGCCAACTACTGGTGGTCAGGGGCAGGGTGGATATCTGGGAATTCACCCAATGTGGAACAAATGCAACAGACACCACGGTGGTTAGTGCAACGAGGGACGTTGCCAGAGGTGTCTGAAGATGAGCCATGAAGCTAAGGATTCAGGAGCCCACGTCCTGCAAATCAGAATCGCCAGCAGCAACAACAAGCAGAAATCCTATTCAATGAAAAGATTGTTCGCATTCCTCGTTCTGGCCAAGAACCCCTCGAAGTTCAAGGCGCCAAGGGTGGTGCTGTGGTTGGCATCACCTCTTTCTTGAAGGCTCAGAAATGTTTACAGAAGAGTCACACCGCAATTTTGGCTCTCGTTACTGACGTATTAACGAAAGAAAAGAAGTTAGAAGACCATACAGTTGTACGCGACTTTCCTCAGGTGTTTCCTGAAGATTTACCTGGTCTACCGCCTCATCGTCAGGTCGAATTTCAAGTCGAGCTCGCTCCAGGAGCAGCACCCATAGCTCGAGCACCGTATCGTTTAGCTCCAACCGAACTGGAAGAACTGTCAAAGCAACTACAAGAGCTCTTGGATAAGGGCTTTATTCGTTCAAGCTCTTCGCCTTGGGGAGCTCCAATGTTATTTGTGAAAAAGAAGGACGGTACCTTCAGGATGTGCATAGACAACCGGGAACTCAACAAGGTCACAGTGAAGAACCGTTATCCTCTTCCACGCATTGACGACTTATTCGACCAGTTGCAAGGGTCGAGTTACTACTCCAAGGTTGATCTGAGGTCTGGTTATCATCAGCTGAGAGTCCGGGATGAGGACGTCTCCAAGACAGCATTCAGAACTCGCTGCAGCCATTACGAGTTCCTAGTCATGCCATTTGGGCTTACGAACGCGCCTGCAGTCTTCATGGATCTTATGAACAGGGTGTGCAAACCCTATCTTGACAAGTTCGTCATTGTCTTCAATGACGACATTCTGATTTACTCCAAGAGTCAGGAGGAACACGAACAGCACCTACGATTGATCTTGGAACTGCTACGAACAGAACAACTGTACGCTAAGTTTTCAAAATGCGACTTCTAGCTTCGTGAAGTCCACTTCTTAGGCCATGTGGTGAACAGGGATGGGATTCATGTCGATCCATCCAAGGTAGACTCGATATGAAACTGGCCTGCGCCGCGTACACCAACGGAAATACGCCAATTCTTGGGTTTGGCGGGGTACTACAGACGATTCATTAAAGACTTTTCCAAGATCGCACAGCCGCTTACTATGCTGACACAGAAAGGTGTCACCTACCGTTGGGGAGATTCCAGGAAACCGCTTTACAGTACCTAAAGGATAGGCGTTGCAGCGCACCTATCCTCTCACTGCCAGAAGGCACGGACAATTTTGTGGTCTATTGTGATGCATCCATCCAGGGTCTGGGATGTGTGTTAATGTAGCGCGACAAGGTCATTGCTTACGCTTCGCGCCAACTCAAGATTCATGAACGGAACTACACGACGCACGATTTAGAGCTGGGAGCTTTTGTTTTCGCGCTTAAGATATGGCGACACTACCTGTACGGTACCAGGTGCACAATTTACACCGATCACAGGAGTCTCGAGCATATTCTTAAGCAAAAGGATTTGAACATGCGTCAACGAAGATGGGTTGAACTTCTGAACGATTACGAATGCGCCATCAAGTACCATCCAGGCAAGGCCAATGTTATGGCTGACGCTCTTAGTCGAAAAGACACTCTACCTAGATGCGTACGAGCCTTGCAGCTCACTATTCAATCCAGTCTTCCTGCACAAATACGAGATGCTCAGGTGGAAGCATTGAAATCAGAAAACGTAAAGGCTGAAGCCTTACGCGGCTCAAGGCAACGATAAGAACAGAAGGAAGACGGCGCCTACTATGTAACATGACGTATTTGGGTCCCACTTTTTGGCGGTTTACGCGAACTGGTAATGGATTAAGCTCACAAGTCCCGCTACTCGGTACATCCAGGGTCGGATAAGATGTACCACGATCTCAAAACAACATATTGGTGGCTTAGCATGAAGGCCCACATTGCAACTTATGTCGGCAAGTGTTTGACATGTGCAAAGGTCAAAGTGGAGTATCAGAAACCAGCGGGCCTACTTCAACAACCCAGGATACCATAGTGGAAATGGGAAGAAATTTCCATGGATTTTGTTACATGCCTACCTAGATCCCAGCGTGGGAATGACACTATATGGGTGATCGTGGATCGACTCACTAAGTCTGCACACTTCCTGGCTATTAAGGAAACGGACAAGTTCTCCACTCTCGCGGACATCTATCTTAAAGAAGTTGTTTCGAGGCACGGAGTGCCAACATCTATCATTTCGGATCGGGATGCACGATTCACGTCAGAGCTATGGCAAGCAATGCACAAATCTTTTGGCTCACGGTTAGACATGAGCACAGCATACCATCCTCAGACGGATGGGTAGTCTGAGCGAACGATCCAGACTCTTGAAGACATGCTTTGGGCATGTGTTATTGATTTCGGCAACAGCTGGGAAAAGCACCTCCCTTTGGTGGAGTTCTCATACAATAACAGCTATCACACCAGCATACAAGCCGCTCCATTCGAGGCATTGTACGGACGTAAATGCCGGTCACCTCTCTGTTGGGCAGAGGTGGGGGATAGTCAGATCACGGGTCCAGAGATTGTAGTGGACGCCACGGAAAAGATTGCACAGATACGACAACGCATGGCGGCAGCACGCGACCGTCAGAAAGCATACGCGGATAAGCGTAGGAAACCGTTGGAATTTCAGGTCGGGGACCGGGTTTTACTTAAAGTCTCACCCTGGAAGGGAAGAAATCCGCGGTATGTCGGACCGTTCGAGATCATTGAGAAAATAGGCAAAGTGGCCTACAAGTTAAACCTACCAGCTGAACTCGGTGCAGTTCACAACGTATTTCACGTGTCGAATCTGAAGAAGTGCCTGTCAGATGAGACCCTCATAGTTCCTTTTAAGGAACTCACTATCGACGAGCGGTTGCAGTTTGTCGAGGAACCAGTTGAAATCACGGACCGGGATGTTAAGGTCCTCAAAAGCAAGAGAATCCCTCTTGTTCGAGTTCGTTGGAACTCCCGACGTGGCCCAGAGTACACCTGGGAACGCGAAGACCAAATGAAAGAAAAGTACCCCCAGTTATTCGGAACCAATGCATCCACTACTGAGACTGAAGCTACTACTGCGGAATTTCGGGACGAAATTCCAAATCAACGGGGGGATGATGTGACACCCCAGGAAAACCAGTGAACACTACAGCTTACCTAGCTTCCTCAGTAACCGCATGCTAAATTTCGGGACGAAATTTCTTTCAAGTTGGGGATAATGTGACAACTCGAATTTCCAAGATTTCTATTACGCATTTATTGCACGTTTATTGATTGTTTATTTGTTTGATTGCACAATTAGTTGCTGTGAAACTGTAACGTTTCTGATTCAGTTAAGTATATGTGTTGATTATGAAAGTTTTGTCAAATGTATGAATGTTGGTGAAACTGTGAACTATTTTGAGATGGTGTGCTACTGTAAAATATGATACTTAGGGAGGTAGAGGGTAATTAGTGAAATCCTAGAGATACTTAACCCTAATCCCTTTTCACTAATCATTTGCACACAAAACAAAACACGTACTTGCAATTCTCTAATCCCCTAGCAATCATCACCACCACCATCATTGGCTCAAGACATTCATCACTTTCGGTTCCTCTCTTTCTCTAGAATCATTCAAGGTAATTGTTTATGAATTATTGTAATACTTGTAAACCCTAAATGATTGTTGATTGTATCAATTCTTGATTCTTGTGAATTCTTGAAAACCCTAGTTCTCCATATAATGTTCTGTGATTTTGATTTGATTCTGATTATAATGATAATGACACTGAATGGTTGTTTAATCGATTGGTTTGGTGATTAAGAATACATGATTGATGTGATAATTGAGATGATGCTAGACTGACACAGTGTAATTAGGGTTTGATTGTATGAACATTAGAACGTAACTGTTGAATGAAAGAAGTGTAACTGTTACAATCTCGATGAACGTATGAGTATGTGTTTTGTCAGAGTTTTTAATTTCAAGCTTGTCCGACCTTTATGTGATTCAAGCTCCGAGTTTTATCAATGTCTATGCCTGAACTTTACTTGATTGTGATGACCGAGCTTTGTTAAGGAAATGATAATGTCCGAAGTTTGTAAAGGTAGCAAAGAGTCCGAACTTTGATACTAGTGAAAGGAGTCCGAACTTGTGATAATCAATAAAGGGTCCGATCTTTACAAGGACCCAAAGGTCCGACTTTTATTAACATAGAGGGGTCCGAGTTACATGATGGACTTTAGTCCGACTTTCCCTCATTCTAAGGTGGTCCGAGCTTTTGGGGCTTAAGCCCAAATCCGACTTTGTGAAGGAACACTCCCCTGTCCGAGTTTGGGGGGGGGGGGTGTTACGTTTGTGACAACTCGAATTTCTAAGATTGATTTCATACGTATTACACGAGCATGTGTTTGACTAATTACTTAATTGCACATTGGATTGATATGAAAGTATATATATATGTTGATTGCTTGATTGTGCATAATTGTTTGATTGTGTATAATGGTTTACCATATTGTGAAACTTGTATTATGTGTTAACCAGTTAGTGTGAAACATGGCCCAACTTTCGAAGGATGTCCCACGAAACATGATGCATGAATCGAAGGGTGTCGAAACACATCCTTCGATCCGAAAGATCATCCTTCGGAATGATGAATCTCGAAACATATCCTTCGCACTCGAAACATATCCTTCGATATGTTTCGGCCCAGTCTTTCAATTTGGGCCTTGGCCCACTGCCGATTTAATATAAATTGATTAGAGACTTTACGTGATAACATTTTTGATCGGCAAACCCTAGAACATTTTCACTGGTGACGGCAACCACAAACTTACGGAAATTCTGCTGATCAATTCCTTGTTTGCTACCCGATCGGTTAGTGTTAATTGCTAATTGTGACCTATTGATTTAATGATGATATTGTTGCATGTTTTGGATTACAAGATCGTATGCTTTGAATAATTCTGTGAGTAGTTAATCGGAATTATTGCTTATGACATGTTGAATATGTGCGATTCCATGATTCGATTTACGTTATGATAATTAGGACGATTGATTATGATTGTTAGATGATTTTATGATAGTAGGGTTCATAGCATGTTAATCGGTCACCAAGTCCTACGTTCGGATTGTTTGTACGATAACCGGTTATGTAATGTTGTGTTTGGCTTGCTTGCATGATAAAGCGGATTGTTGTAACCGAATTGCTAACTTGGTTAACTGGGTTACGAATGGCTTAGGTTGCCGATAGCCGGATTAGTGTTCATGTAATTAAATTAGGGTTCTTAAGTGAAACCTTGTGATTATGCTTGTTTGATCCTGTTGACCATAACTGATTGGTGAAATTGTGTTAATGGATAAAACGTAACTGCCATGACCGAAAGATACCTATGGCTCGAACCATGGTAGTTTGACCGAACCATAATCTGATCGAACCATAGTTGACCGAAGGATACTGGTTGACCGACAGATAGTTGGACCGAAGGATAGTTTGGACCGAAAGATGTCATGGTCCGAAACATGACATTCGGTCCGAAGGATCTTTGTGACACTTGTTTTCGAAAGATGATAGTATGGGTCGAAGGATACTAGGGTTTTGAATAATGTTTGAACAGTGGAACATATGTTGATTTAATTGACATGCCATGCTTAGTGATGAACGTGCAATACTACGTGCCGTGCTGATATGCAAACTGACTGCTATGTGAACAATTAATTGCATGCGTATCATTTCGAACATGAACTGATTTGTTATACGTGCATACACTAGGACGTGATTAATTACTTGTGAGTGCATAACTTAGCATACCGAGCAAACCAAGGTAAGTTCACACTCCTACTAAGGCATGGGATTCCCGGGTTGTGGGAATGGGTTAAAGGTTATTATTGAAAGGAACGTACATATGCTTTACTAGACTGTCACCTATCATGTCCTCGGATGTCAGGACGGTTACGTAGGTTGGGATAACACCTACGGGTTCACATGCCATTCTATCCTCGGTTACGAAGGATACGCACGTAAAACCTACGTGTACGCATTACTTACTTCTATCCTCAGGTTACGAAGGATACGTGCGTAAAACCTACGCACACTTTATACACACTTCTGTTCTCGGACGAAGAACAGGGATAATAATACGAACAGTCTAGTGGTCACTTAACATGGGAAGCCCCCACCAGCATAACTTACTATCGGCCCTGTAGAGCCACCTGTTACTTACTGCTACACATTTACTTACTGTGAACTCGCTCAACTAGTTTGTTGATCATACTGTTACATGCCTTGCAGATCGTTAGGTACTGGGAGCTTGCATTGGAGAAGCGGGTCGTTGTGGACAAGGATTCGTGGTTTCTATGCTGAACTATTATAACATTTGAACTATTTACTATTGTTGGATTATTACTATGCTTCCGCTACACCTTAAAACAATAACATGTTTTGAACACCTTTTGTATTGAACGGATGGTTTTCTTTTATCTTACTTAATACTAAATGCATGTTCAATATGATTGGTGGCTTGATCCTGGTCAGTCACGCTCCCAAGCGGTGATACTCCGCAGGTGGATTTTGGGGGTGTGACAGATTGGTATCAGAGCCATTGGTTATAGAGAACTTGGTTTTAATATGGGAAAACGTTTTATTAAAACCAGACTATAACCAGAACAGTGCTCTCAACGATCCACAACGACGCTTCGCTCCACGTGCAAGACTCAACTTCCTAGGTAATAAGGTTTATGTTTATTGCCTACATGCTAGAATTTGCACAGAACTTTGCTCGTAGTATGCTTACATTACTTGCTCACAACTTGACATTGCATGAGAATACTTATGTGCTTACACTCTTCTGTCATCGCACTATTCGCGAACCTTTCTCACTTATGTTGCCTTTGATGTGAAGATCAATGGCCGCACGAATTACCATGACTCAAGCCCAGCTAGAGGCTCTCGTTGCTGCGGCAGTTGCAGCCGCCCAAGCAGGTAGTATATCCTGCGGTATAGATTCATACAAGGATCTTTAGATCCTACAATAATTCTCGTATTTAACCTTGTCCTATTCGTACACAATAGGTCAACCCGCTCAGCAACAACCTGCGTGTACCTTCAAGACTTTCATGGACTGTCGTCCTAGCTCGTTCAGTGGCACGGAGGGGGCAGTTGGACTCCTCCACTGGTTTGAAAAGCTCGAGTCGGTTTTCGAAATGTGTGAATGCCCTGAGGCTCGCAGGGTGAAGTTCGCCACTGGCACACTTGAAGGGATTGCGCTCACTTGGTGGAACGCACAAGTGCAGATCTTAGGGTTGGCAGCTGCTAACGCCACACCTTGGAATGAATTCAAAGAACTGATCAAGAGGGAATACTGCACTAGAGAAGACATTCACAAGTTGGAGGACGAGTTGTATAACTTGAAAATGGTTGGTTCGGAAATCGAAGCTTACACCAAAAGATCGAATGAGTTGGCTGTGCTGTGCCCAACTATGGTAGATCCTCCATACAAGCGAATTGAGTTGTATCTCAAGGGGCTCGCGTCAGAGATTCAGAGCCACGTAACGTCGGCTAACCTCAACAACATCCAGGAAATCCAGCGTCTCGCTCATCGCATCACAGATCAGGCAGTAGACCAGGGCAAACTGCCAAAGCGTATCAGTGCTACCGCTACCGCTACTGCTACTACTACACTTGCTACTCCCAGCGAAAGTAAGAGAAAATGGGAGGGGGATTCTAGCAAGGGATCAGCATCGGTACAGTCACAGTCTCAGCAGCGAAAGACGGATAGTTACCAAAGTCCCAGTCAGCACTCATCGAGCAGCCACAGACAGGGAGGGTATCGAGGAAACCTTCCAAAGTGTAACAACTGCAACAGGCATCACAGCGGCCAGTGCAATAAGGGCCGTTGTCAAAGGTGTTTAAAGATGGGTCACGAGGCCAAAGATTGTAGAAGCGCTCGCCCTGCAAATCAGAATCAGCAGCCTCAGCAACCAGCTCCACAGAATCAGCAGAATCAGCAACAGGGCAACAGGGGGTGTTATAAGTGTGGGGCTGAAGGTCACTTCAAACGCGATTGCCCACAGTTGAACCAGAACCGCAACAACAACCATCAGGGCAACGGGAACCATAACAACAATAATGGGGGCAACAACAACAACAACAACGGCAATGAAGCTCGTGGTCGAGCATTTGTGTTGGGTCGAGGAGATGCAGTGAATGATCCCAATGTGGTTATGGGTAAGTTTCTTCTCGACGATATTTATGTTACTGTCTTATTTGATTCGGGTGCTGATACAAGTTATATGTCACTGAAAATGGGTAAATTATTAAAACGTACACCAACACCCCTAGACACCAAACACGTCGTAGAACTAGCCAATGGTAAAAGTGTAGAAGCCACACAGGTAGTCAAGGGTTGTAGCATTGTTCTAGCGGGTCAGACTTTCACGATTGATCTTATACCCATAGTCTTGGGTAGCTTCGACGTCGTCATCGGCATGGATTGGTTATCTCAACATCACGCAGAGATCTTATGCAAGGAAAAAGTTATTCGTATTCCTCGCTCCAGTCAAGAACCTCTCGAAGTTCAGGGCGACAAGAGTGGTGCTGTGGTTGGCATCATCTCTTACCTGAAGGCGCAGAAATGTTTACGAAAGGGGCATACTGCCATTCTGGCTCTCGTTACTGATGCATCAGCAAAGGAAAAGAAGCTGGAGGATATCCCAGTTGTACGTGACTTCCCTCAGGTGTTTCCTGAAGATTTACCAGGCTTACCGCCTCATCGCCAAGTCGAGTTTCAGATCGAATTGGCACCTGGAGCAGCGCCAATAGCCCGCGCACCATATCGTTTAGCTCCAACCGAACTGGAAGAACTGTCGAAGCAGCTGCAAGAGCTCTTGGAAAAGGGCTTTATTCGTCCAAGCTCTTCGCCTTGGGGAGCTCCAGTGTTATTTGTGAAGAAGAAAGACGGTACGTTCAGGATGTGTATCGACTACCGTGAACTCAACAAGGTGACGGTGAAGAACCGTTATCCTCTTCCACGCATAGATGACTTATTCGACCAGTTGCAAGGGTCGTGTTACTTTTCCAAAATCGATTTGAGGTCAGGGTATCATCAGCTGAGAGTCCGGGATGAGGACGTCTCCAAAACTGCTTTCAGAACTCGTTATGGTCACTACGAGTTTCTGGTCATGCCATTCGGGCTTACAAACGCACCTGCAGTCTTCATGGATCTTATGAACAGGGTGTGCAAACCGTATCTCGACAAGTTCGTCATCGTTTTCATCGACGACATTTTGATTTACTCCAAGAGTCAGGAGGAGCACGAGCAGCACTTACGCGTTATCTTGGAACTTCTTCGAAACGAGCAACTGTACGCAAAGTTTTCAAAATGCGACTTCTGGCTTCGTGAAGTCCACTTCTTAGGCCATGTGGTAAACAAGGATGGGATTCATGTCGATCCATCCAAGGTTGATTCGATCAGAAACTGGCCAGCACCGCGTACACCGACAGAAATACGCCAATTCTTGGGTTTGGCGGGTTACTACAGGCGATTTATTAAAGACTTCTCAAAGATCGCGCAACCACTCACTATGCTTACACAGAAAGGTGTCGTTTACAGATGGGGTAATACACAGGAGACCGCTTTTCAGTACTTAAAGGATAGGCTTTGCAGCGCACCTATTCTTTCATTGCCAGAGGGCACAGATGACTTCGTGGTATACTGTGATGCATCCATCCAGGGTCTTGGATGTGTGTTGATGCAACGTGATAAAGTGATAGCCTACGCTTCGCGGCAACTCAAGGTTCATGAACGGAACTACACGACGCACGATTTAGAGCTGGGAGCTGTTGTTTTCGCACTTAAGATATGGCGACACTACCTGTACGGTACCAGGTGCACGATTTACACCGATCACAGGAGTCTCGAGCATATTCTTAAGCAAAAGGATTTGAATATGCGTCAACGAAGATGGGTTGAACTTCTGAACGACTACGAATGCGCCATCAAGTATCATCCAGGCAAGGCCAATGTTGTGGCTGATGCCCTCAGTCGGAAAGACTCTCTACCTAAGCGCGTGCGAGCGCTACAGCTTACCATTCAGTCCAGTCTTCCTGCACAGATACGAGCAGCTCAGATAGAAGCACTAAAACCCGAAAACGTCAAGGCTGAAGCCTTGCGCGGTACAAGGCAACAAATGGAACAAAAGGAAGACGGCGCCTACTATGTAACGGGGCGTATTTGGGTCCCACTGTATGGCGGTTTACGCGAACTTGTGATGGATGAAGCGCACAAGTCTCGCTACTCGGTACATCCAGGGTCGGATAAGATGTACCACGATATCAGAACAACTTATTGGTGGCCAAACATGAAAGCTCTTATCGCAACTTACGTCGGCAAGTGTTTAACTTGTGCAAGGGTTAAAATCGAGTACCAGAAACCATCAGGCCTACTTCAGCAACCAGAAATACCACAATGGAAATGGGAGCAAATTTCCATGGATTTTGTTACTGGCCTACCTAGATCCCAGCGTGGGAATGACACTATCTGGGTGGTCGTTGATCGACTCACAAAGTCTGCTCACTTCTTGGCTATCAAAGAAAAGGATAAGTTTTCTACCCTAGCAGACATCTACATGAAAGAAGTTGTTTCGAGGCACGGAGTGCCCACTTCTATTATTTCGGATCGCGATGCACGATTCACGTCAGAGCTTTGGCAAGCGATGCACAAATCTTTCGGCTCACGATTAGACATGAGCACAGCATATCATCCTCAGACGGATGGACAGTCTGAGCGAACTATTCAAACTCTAGAAGACATGCTTCGAGCGTGTGTTATCGATTTCGGCAACGGCTGGGAAAAGCACCTCCCTTTGGTGGAGTTCTCGTACAATAACAGTTACCATACCAGCATTCAAGCCGCTCCATTTGAGGCATTGTACGGACGTAAATGCCGGTCACCTCTCTGTTGGGCAGAGGTGGGGGATAGTCAAATTACGGGTCCAGATATTGTTGTGGACGCCACAGAAAAGATAGCACAGATACGACAACGCATGGCGGCAGCACGCGACCGTCAGAAAGCCTACGCGGACAAGCGTAGAAAGCCATTGGAATTTGAGGTCGGGGACCGGGTTTTATTGAAAGTTTCACCCTGGAAGGGTGTGGTTCGTTTTGGTAAAAGAGGCAAATTGAATCCGCGGTACGTCGGACCATTCGAAATCTTAGAAAAGATTGGCAAAGTAGCCTACAGATTGAATCTACCAGCTGAACTCGGTGCAGTTCACAATGTATTTCACGTGTCGAATCTGAAGAAGTGCCTGTCAGATGAGACCCTTATAATTCCTTTTAAGGAACTTACTATCGACGAGCGGTTGCAGTTCGTCGAGGAACCAGTTGAAATCACGGACCGGGATGTTAAGGTCCTCAAACACAAGAGAATCCCTCTTGTTCGAGTTCGTTGGAACTCCCAGCGTGGTCCAGAGTATACCTGGGAACGCGAAGATCAGATGAAAGAAAAGTACCCCCAGCTATTCGAAACCAATGCATCCACTTCTGAGGCTGAAGCTACTACTACTGAATTTCGGGACGAAATTCCAAATCAACGGGGGGATGATGTGACACCCCAGGAAAACCGGTGAACCATGTAACTTGCCTAGCTACCTCAGTAAGTGCGTACCAAATTTCGGGACGAAATTTCTTTCAAGTTGGGGATAATGTGACAACTCGAATTTCTAAGATTGATTTCATACGTATTACACGAGCATGTGTTTGACTAATTACTTAATTGCACATTGGATTGATATGAAAGTATATATATATGTTGATTGCTTGATTGTGCATAATTGTTTGATTGTGTATAATGGTTTACCATATTGTGAAACTTGTATTATGTGTTAACCAGTTAGTGTGAAACATGGCCCAACTTTCGAAGGATGTCCCACGAAACATGATGCATGAATCGAAGGGTGTCGAAACACATCCTTCGATCCGAAAGATCATCCTTCGGAATGATGAATCTCGAAACATATCCTTCGCACTCGAAACATATCCTTCGATATGTTTCGGCCCAGTCTTTCAATTTGGGCCTTGGCCCACTGCCGATTTAATATAAATTGATTAGAGACTTTACGTGATAACATTTTTGATCGGCAAACCCTAGAACATTTTCACTGGTGACGGCAACCACAAACTTACGGAAATTCTGCTGATCAATTCCTTGTTTGCTACCCGATCGGTTAGTGTTAATTGCTAATTGTGACCTATTGATTTAATGATGATATTGTTGCATGTTTTGGATTACAAGATCGTATGCTTTGAATAATTCTGTGAGTAGTTAATCGGAATTATTGCTTATGACATGTTGAATATGTGCGATTCCATGATTCGATTTACGTTATGATAATTAGGACGATTGATTATGATTGTTAGATGATTTTATGATAGTAGGGTTCATAGCATGTTAATCGGTCACCAAGTCCTACGTTCGGATTGTTTGTACGATAACCGGTTATGTAATGTTGTGTTTGGCTTGCTTGCATGATAAAGCGGATTGTTGTAACCGAATTGCTAACTTGGTTAACTGGGTTACGAATGGCTTAGGTTGCCGATAGCCGGATTAGTGTTCATGTAATTAAATTAGGGTTCTTAAGTGAAACCTTGTGATTATGCTTGTTTGATCCTGTTGACCATAACTGATTGGTGAAATTGTGTTAATGGATAAAACGTAACTGCCATGACCGAAAGATACCTATGGCTCGAACCATGGTAGTTTGACCGAACCATAATCTGATCGAACCATAGTTGACCGAAGGATACTGGTTGACCGACAGATAGTTGGACCGAAGGATAGTTTGGACCGAAAGATGTCATGGTCCGAAACATGACATTCGGTCCGAAGGATCTTTGTGACACTTGTTTTCGAAAGATGATAGTATGGGTCGAAGGATACTAGGGTTTTGAATAATGTTTGAACAGTGGAACATATGTTGATTTAATTGACATGCCATGCTTAGTGATGAACGTGCAATACTACGTGCCGTGCTGATATGCAAACTGACTGCTATGTGAACAATTAATTGCATGCGTATCATTTCGAACATGAACTGATTTGTTATACGTGCATACACTAGGACGTGATTAATTACTTGTGAGTGCATAACTTAGCATACCGAGCAAACCAAGGTAAGTTCACACTCCTACTAAGGCATGGGATTCCCGGGTTGTGGGAATGGGTTAAAGGTTATTATTGAAAGGAACGTACATATGCTTTACTAGACTGTCACCTATCATGTCCTCGGATGTCAGGACGGTTACGTAGGTTGGGATAACACCTACGGGTTCACATGCCATTCTATCCTCGGTTACGAAGGATACGCACGTAAAACCTACGTGTACGCATTACTTACTTCTATCCTCAGGTTACGAAGGATACGTGCGTAAAACCTACGCACACTTTATACACACTTCTGTTCTCGGACGAAGAACAGGGATAATAATACGAACAGTCTAGTGGTCACTTAACATGGGAAGCCCCCACCAGCATAACTTACTATCGGCCCTGTAGAGCCACCTGTTACTTACTGCTACACATTTACTTACTGTGAACTCGCTCAACTAGTTTGTTGATCATACTGTTACATGCCTTGCAGATCGTTAGGTACTGGGAGCTTGCATTGGAGAAGCGGGTCGTTGTGGACAAGGATTCGTGGTTTCTATGCTGAACTATTATAACATTTGAACTATTTACTATTGTTGGATTATTACTATGCTTCCGCTACACCTTAAAACAATAACATGTTTTGAACACCTTTTGTATTGAACGGATGGTTTTCTTTTATCTTACTTAATACTAAATGCATGTTCAATATGATTGGTGGCTTGATCCTGGTCAGTCACGCTCCCAAGCGGTGATACTCCGCAGGTGGATTTTGGGGGTGTGACAACGTTGTCCGACTTTTGGCTCATGTTGTCCGAGTATTAGTATTGTGTTAAGTGTCCGACCTTTGTGACACCCATACCCTTGCCCGAGTTTCTTTAAATGATATCATCCGAGTTTTTGTTTATGTGTGTGTGTCCGAGGTTGGCAATAGATCAAGGGTGGTCCGACTTACAAGTGGAAGCCCCCCCTTTCATCTCTTGTCCGACTTTCAAGTTATATGTAACTAGTCCGATTTTTAATCACATGAACATGATCCGACTTTCATTATTTGTTGATGTCCGACTTTTATAAGATGTTTCAAAGTCCGAATTTGCTTATCATGCTTAGCCCGACCTTCTTACTTGTGATATAGTGCCGAGCTCTCATGCCTTATGCTTTGTTTAAGTGTAAAGCTCTGTTGATTGTCAGAATTGCATGCGTTATGTAGAATCAGAACCTTACAAAGTGATGTATGAAGCAAGTTACCTGTAAACACCAGTGTATAGAGCCTATTGTATGTTCTGTATGTTCTGTGCATTACAGCATGTTACCGTATGTTATCGTATATGATTGTATGATGTTGTAGATAGGAACAATCTTCATCATATCATCCTATACACAGTGAACACACATAGCACATTGCTTGAGTATCAAAGACTAGCAAACCCTAATTGATTTTATATACTTACGTCAAGTATGTGCAACATATCCTAGGTCGTGTGTAACGGAGTTAGACATTTGATAAACTCTAGAGCATAGCATACCGAGCAAACCAAGGTGAGTTCACACTCTTACTAAGGCATGGGATTCCCAGGGCTTGGGAATGGGATTGAAGGAATAAGGTTGAATAGATTCGTACTGACACTAATACTAGACTACCATACCATAGTCCTCGGTTGTGCAGGACACATACTTATGCTATTCACTGTCCTCGGTTGTGCAGGACACATACTTACAATCTACGTAGACTTATACTTACTACTATCCTCGGTTGTGAAGGATACTCACGTAAAACCTACGTGTACTTATACTTACTACTATCCTCGGTTGTGAAGGATACTCACGTAAAACCTACTGTCACACCCCCAAAATCCACCCGCGGAATACCACCGCTTGGGAGCGCGACTGACCAGGATCAAGCCATCAATCATATCAAACATAGCATTTAATAATAATAAAAGTAATTAACGTAAGTCACCATGACATGATTGATGTTTCAAAACCAAATACTGTTTTAAGTAGCGGAAGCATAGTAAAGTAAATTCAAAACGAGTTATGAGTTCGACATCATTAACGATCCATCTGCCCACAACGACCTGCTCCTTCCCTGTGCAAGCTCCCAAGTATACCTAAGGTCCTGCAAGGCATGCAGCAAATAATCAACAAACTAGTTGAGCGAGTTCACAGAAAGTAAGTTCATAACATGCATAAGTGTAGCTAGTGGGGGCTTCCCATACTAGTGTGTACTAAAGGTGGGGGCTTCCCATGTTCATCCGGGTTAATGAGGGCTTCTCATTAACGGTACTTACTAGACTAACTTCCGACCATGTGTTCTTCTTTACCGAGAACAGGAAAACGTACAGGGTCACGTAGGCTTTACGTGACGTGCCCTTCCCCGAGGACAGTGGTACGCGTGGGGGCTACGTAGGCTTTACGCAGCGTGGCCTTCCGACCTGGAAGCCAGTGAATGGTATTGGGTTACGTAGGCTTTACGTAACGTGTCCTTCCCGACCCGGGAGACATATGGCAAGTATACTGGGTTACGTAGGCTTTACGTAACGTGTCCTGACTAACCTGAGGACGATGGTCTATAGTCTGGTATATGCGTAAGTACGAGTAACTCATTTTACAGTAACAAATCCAACCCAATTCCCAACCCGGGAATCCCATGCCTTGGCTGTGTGAACTCACCTTGGTTTGCTCGGCAGATACACAAAGAGTATAGATAAGCTAGTAATTTGTCAATCACGTCCTAGCATGGTTGTTATACGAGTCAGGTTCGTATATAACACGTATGTAGTAATCACGTATAGTCATGGCAAACATGTACGCACGTAAGCAGATAAGACATAGCATGTGAGGATCCAATTGTCTAAGTCCAACAATGCCCGGTCCAATAACATAAGCAGCCCAATAATATAACAATCCAGATTCCCAATCGGCCCAAGTAGCAAACACATACAAGTCCATTAGCAAAACAGTCCACAATTCAAATCGTTGGGCTCAATAGATTGGGCCCGTGACAGTGAAGGCCCAACAGTGTGCGTGTAAACGATGGTCTCGAGTCGCAACGGAGATCTCGAGTCGCAACCGGAGATTACGAGTCGCAACAGCTGGTTGCGAGTCGCAATGGAGATCTCGGTTCATCATGGTCTGGTTACGAGTCGCAACGGGACTCGCAACCGTGGTTTCGGCTGGTGCTGTTTGTGGTCTCGAGTCGAGACGGGGGTTTCGACTCGCAATCTGAGTCGCAACCGGCTGTGTAACTGATTTCCATAATTCTAGTCAATTAAACTCCGTGATTTCAGCAAACATATTCAACAGTTTCGGAAACAGATCAAACACCGAAAATAGCAGTTTCATAGCAATCTTCAAACATGTTCATATGCTTAAACAAAACAGCCTAGATAACAATCAATCGGATCATCAAACAGCCTAAACCGAATCATGCAGAAACGTTTTGATTAATCAATTTCATGACAGCCTATAACCATGCACCTAACCGGTTCGAATCAAACAATAAGTCGAGCATAAAACGTAACCGTACATGTTATCCGATTAACAAACATCACTATTATAAGTACCCGCATCCAACATCAACAACCAATCAATATTACAAGCATACACCTTAGTTACATCACCTAACAGAATGATAGCAATCACATAATATCATAAATAATCCAAAAACATAACATCATCACTAACCGGATGAAGGTAGAGGATCGATTCGTTTCACAAGCTTCAAAGTGTGTGTGTGTGTGCCGTCGGGTTCCAAGCAAGCCGAGAGAGAGCAAAGCTTCTAGGGTTTGTGTGTGTGTGTTTGTGATTTGCAAAAGTGGTGAAACAAGCCCCTTGTTCCGGTTTTGTGTTGCGAATGGGGAGTGGGCCGAGCCCACTCGGTTGTCTAATGGACCCGAGAACAAGGAGTGGCCCCAAGGGCTTTGTGTGGCCGGTTCACATACATACGACATACATACACACATAATGCATATAACATAACATATATCATGAAATCAATTAATCATTCGGGTTTATAAAATCACATATCGTGCACAAACGTTACATCAAGCAAGCCTAAAGTTCGAGTTGTCACATTATCCCCAACTAATTGGAAATTTCGTCCCGAAATTTGGTATGCACTCACTGAGGAAGCTAGGTAAACTGTACTGTTCACTGGTTTTCCTGGGGTGTCACATCCTCCCCCCGTTGATCTGGAATTTCGTCCCGAAATTCCGAAGTAGTAGCTTCAGCCTCAGTAGTGGTTGCCTTGTTCCCGAATAACTGGGGGTACTTTTCTGTCATCCTGTCTTCGCGTTCCCAGGTGTACTCTGGGCCACGTTTGGAGTTCCAACGAACTCGGACAAGAGGGATTCTCTTGTGTTTGAGGACCTTCACATCCCGGTCCGTGATTTCAACTGGTTCCTCGACGAACTGCAACCGCTCGTCGATAGTGAGTTCCTTAAAAGGAATGATGAGTGTTTCGTCTGATAGGCACTTCTTTAAGTTCGATACATGAAAGACATTGTGAACTGCCCCGAGTTCAGCTGGTAGTTTCAACTTGTAGGCTACCTTGCCAATCTTTTCTATGATTTCGAATGGTCCGACGTACCGCGGATTCAGTTTGCCCCGTTTGCCAAAACGAACCACACCCTTCCAGGGTGAGACTTTCAATAAAACCCGGTCCCCGACCTCAAATTCCAATGGCTTTCTACGCTTATCCGCGTAGGCTTTCTGACGGTCGCGTGCTGCCGCCATGCGTTGTCGTATTTGTGCAATCTTTTCTGTGGCGTCCACTACAATCTCTGGACCCGTGATCTGACTATCTCCCACCTCTGCCCAACAGAGAGGTGACCGGCATTTACGCCCGTACAATGCCTCGAATGGAGCGGCTTGAATGCTGGTATGGTAACTGTTATTGTAAGAAAACTCCACCAAAGGGAGGTGCTTTTCCCAGCCGTTGCCAAAGTCGATAACGCATGCCCGAAGCATGTCTTCGAGAGTTTGAATCGTCCGCTCAGACTGCCCATCCGTCTGAGGGTGATAAGCCGTGCTCATGTCTAACCTTGAGCCAAAAGATTTGTGCATTGCTTGCCAAAGTTCTGACGTGAATCGTGCATCGCGATCCGAAATGATAGACGTGGGCACCCCGTGCCTCGAGACAACTTCTTTAAGATAGACGTCTGCGAGAGTGGAGAATTTGTCCGTTTCCTTAATCGGTAGGAAGTGTGCAGACTTGGTGAGTCGATCAACTATGACCCATATTGTATCATTTCCACGCTGGGATCTGGGTAAGCCTGTAACGAAATCCATGGAAATTTCTTCCCATTTCCACTGAGGTATCTTAGGCTGTTGAAGTAGGCCAGCTGGTTTCTGATATTCGACCTTGACTCTCGCACAGGTTAAGCATTTTCCAACATACGTAGCAATGTGGGCCTTCATACTAGGCCACCAATAAGTAGTGCTGATGTCGTGGTACATTTTATCCGACCCTGGATGTACCGAGTAGCGAGACTTGTGAGCTTCATCCATAACAAGTTCGCGTAAACCGCCATAAAGTGGGACCCAAATCCGGCCCGTTACATAATAGGCGCCGTCTTCCTTCTGTTCCATTTGTTGTCGTGAGCCGCGTAAGGCTTCAGCCTTGACGTTTTCGGGCTTCAGTGCTTCTGTCTGAACAGCTCGTATCTGAGCAGGAAGGCTAGACTGAATCGTAAGCTGTAGCGCTCGCACGCGCCGTGGCAAAGTGTCTTTTCGACTAAGGGCATCAGCCACAACATTGGCTTTGCCTGGATGGTACTTGATGGCGCATTCGTAGTCATTAAGTAACTCGACCCATCGTCGTTGACGCATGTTCAAATCTTTCTGCTTAAGGATATGCTCGAGACTCCTGTGATCGGTGTAAACCGTGCACCTGGTACCGTACAGGTAGTGTCGCCATATCTTAAGCGCGAAAACCACAGCTCCCAGCTCTAAATCGTGCGTCGTGTAGTTCCGTTCATGAACCTTGAGTTGACGAGAGGCGTAGGCAATCACTTTATCCCGCTGCATCAATACGCATCCCAGACCCTGTATTGACGCGTCACAATATACCACGAAGTCATCCGTGCCCTCTGGCAATGAAAGAATAGGTGCACTGCAAAGCCTATCCTTTAGATACTGAAAAGCAGTTTCCTGCGTGTTGCCCCAACGGTAGGTGACACCCTTCTGTGTCAGTAGTGTGAGTGGCTGCGCAATCTTCGAGAAATCCTTAATGAACCGTCTATAATAACCTGCCAGACCCAAGAATTGTCGTATTTCTGTCGGCGTACGCGGTGCAGGCCAGTTCCTGATCGAATCTACCTTGGATGGATCGACATGGATCCCATCCTTGTTCACCACGTGGCCTAGAAAGTGGACTTCACGAAGCCAGAAGTCGCATTTAGAAAACTTAGCGTACAGCTGCTCCTTCCGAAGGAGTTCCAAAATGAGGCGAAGATGCTGCTCGTGTTCCTCCTGACTCTTGGAGTAAATCAGGATGTCGTCGATAAATACAATGACGAACTTGTCAAGATAGGGTTTGCATACCCTGTTCATAAGATCCATGAACACCGCGGGCGCGTTCGTTAACCCAAACGGCATGACAAGAAACTCGTAGTGACCGTAACGAGTTCTGAAGGCTGTCTTGGAGACGTCCTCATCCCGGACTCTCAGCTGATGATAACCAGACCTCAAGTCTATCTTCGAATAGTAACACGACCCTTGCAACTGGTCGAATAAGTCGTCGATGCGCGGAAGAGGATAACGGTTCTTCACCGTCACCTTGTTGAGTTCTCTGTAGTCTATACACATCCTGAACGTACCGTCTTTCTTCTTCACGAAAAGTACTGGAGCTCCCCAAGGCGAAGAGCTTGGTCGAATAAAACCCTTTTCCAAGAGTTCTTGCAGTTGCTTTGACAATTCCTCCAATTCTGATGGAGCTAGACGATATGGTGCGCGAGCTATGGGTGCTGCTCCTGGAGTGAGCTCGATCTGAAATTCGACCTGACGATGAGGCGGTAAGCCAGGTAAGTCTTCAGGAAACACCTGAGGGTAATCACGTACAATTGGAACATCCTCCAATTTCTTTTCCTTTGTTGATGCGTCTGTAACGAGAGCCAGAATGGCTGTGTGACCCTTACGTAAACATTTCTGAGCCTTCAAGAAAGAGATGATGCCAACCACAGCACCACTCTTGTCGCCTTGAACTTCTAGAGGTTCCTGACCCGAACGAGGAATGCGAATAACCTTTTCGCTGCATAAGATTTCTGCCTGGTGTTGGGACAACCAATCCATCCCAATCACGACGTCGAAGCTACCCAAAACTATGGGAATGAGATCAATAGAGAAGGCTTGACCAGCTAGGATAAGATTACAACCCTGAACTACGTGCGTGGCTTCTAGACTTTTACCGTTAGCTAACTCTACTACATGTTTGGTGGGTAAAAGTGTTGGTGCACGTTTTAGCAGTTGACACATTTTCACAGACATATAGCTTGTATCCGCACCCGAATCAAACAAAACAGTAACGTAAATATTGTCGAGGAGAAACTTACCCATAACAACGTTGGGATCGTTCACTGCGTCACCTCGACCTAGCACGAATGCACGACCACGAGCTTCATTGCCGTTGTTGTTGTTGTTCCCGCCGTTGTTGTTGCCGTTGCCCTGGTTGTTATTGTTGCGATTCTGGTTTAACTGAGGACAATCGCGTTTGAAATGACCTTCAGCCCCACACTGGAAACACCCCCGGTTTCCACGCTGTGGCTGCTGTTGCTGCTGCTGGTTCTGTGGAGCTGGTTGCTGAGGCTGCTGATTCTGATTCGCAGGACGAGGGCTCCTACAATCTTTGGCCTCGTGACCCATCTTGAGACACCTTTGACAGCGACCCTTGTTACATGGGCCGTGGTGATGCCTGTTGCAGTTGTGGCACCTAGGTTGACTACCCTGATATCTCCTCTGCCTGTGACCACCAGAGGATTGCTGACTGGGACTCTGATAGTGATCAATCTTCTGCTGCTGAGACTGTGGCTGAACAGATGCTGAACCTTTACTGGAATCCCCATCCCATTTTCTTTTACTGTCACCAGATGTAGCAGGAGTAACTGAGGTGGTGACGTTAGCAATAGCATTAACACGCTTGGGCAGTTTATTCTGATCCACTGCCTGATCGGTGATACGGTGAGCTAGGCGTTGGATTTCCTGGATGTTTTCGAGGTTAGCCGACGTCACGTGGCTCTGAATTTCTGGCGCCAATCCCTTGAGATACAACTCAATGCGCTTGTATGGAGGGTCCACCATAGTTGGACACAGAACGGCCAGCTCATTGGACCGTTTGGTATACGCTTCGATTTCCGATCCAACCATTTTCAAGTTATAAAGCTCATCTTCCAGCTTGTGTATGTCTTCCCGCGTGCAATACTCACGCTTGATGAGTTCCTTAAAGTCGTTCCATGGGGTGGCGTTAGCAGCTGCCAACCCTAAGATCTGCACTTGTGCGTTCCACCAAGTGAGCGCAATCCCTTCAAGTGTGCCAGTGGCGAACTTCACCCTGCGAGCCTCAGGGCATTCGCACATTTCGAAAACCGACTCGAGCTTTTCAAACCAGTGGAGGAGTCCAACTGCTCCCTCTGTGCCACTAAACGGGCTAGGACGACATTCCATGAAGTTCTTGAAGGTGCACCCAGGCTGCTGCTGAGCGGGTTGACCTGCTTGGGCGGCTGCAACTGCCGCAGCAATGAGAGCCTCTAGCTGGGCTTGAGTCATGTTAATTCGTGCGGCCATTGATCTTCATAGTAACAAGTAGCATACATAAGAATGGTTCGCGAGTAGGGCGATGACAGAAAAGCGTAGGCATATAGGTGTTCTCATGAAATCAAAGCATGTGTATCTAAGCGTAATGCGAGCAAAGTTCTAAGCAGTTCTAGCAAACAGGCAATAAACATAAACCTTATTACCTAAGATGTCGAGTCTTGCACGTGGAGCGAAGCGTCGTTGTGGATCGTTGAGAGCACTGTGCTGGTTATAGTCCGGTTTTAATAAAAACGTTTACCCATATTAAAACCAAGTTCTCTATAACCAATGGCTCTGATACCAATCTGTCACACCCCCAAAATCCACCCGCGGAATACCACCGCTTGGGAGCGCGACTGACCAGGATCAAGCCATCAATCATATCAAACATAGCATTTAATAATAATAAAAGTAATTAACGTAAGTCACCATGACATGATTGATGTTTCAAAACCAAATACTGTTTTAAGTAGCGGAAGCATAGTAAAGTAAATTCAAAACGAGTTATGAGTTCGACATCATTAACGATCCATCTGCCCACAACGACCTGCTCCTTCCCTGTGCAAGCTCCCAAGTATACCTAAGGTCCTGCAAGGCATGCAGCAAATAATCAACAAACTAGTTGAGCGAGTTCACAGAAAGTAAGTTCATAACATGCATAAGTGTAGCTAGTGGGGGCTTCCCATACTAGTGTGTACTAAAGGTGGGGGCTTCCCATGTTCATCCGGGTTAATGAGGGCTTCTCATTAACGGTACTTACTAGACTAACTTCCGACCATGTGTTCTTCTTTACCGAGAACAGGAAAACGTACAGGGTCACGTAGGCTTTACGTGACGTGCCCTTCCCCGAGGACAGTGGTACGCGTGGGGGCTACGTAGGCTTTACGCAGCGTGGCCTTCCGACCTGGAAGCCAGTGAATGGTATTGGGTTACGTAGGCTTTACGTAACGTGTCCTTCCCGACCCGGGAGACATATGGCAAGTATACTGGGTTACGTAGGCTTTACGTAACGTGTCCTGACTAACCTGAGGACGATGGTCTATAGTCTGGTATATGCGTAAGTACGAGTAACTCATTTTACAGTAACAAATCCAACCCAATTCCCAACCCGGGAATCCCATGCCTTGGCTGTGTGAACTCACCTTGGTTTGCTCGGCAGATACACAAAGAGTATAGATAAGCTAGTAATTTGTCAATCACGTCCTAGCATGGTTGTTATACGAGTCAGGTTCGTATATAACACGTATGTAGTAATCACGTATAGTCATGGCAAACATGTACGCACGTAAGCAGATAAGACATAGCATGTGAGGATCCAATTGTCTAAGTCCAACAATGCCCGGTCCAATAACATAAGCAGCCCAATAATATAACAATCCAGATTCCCAATCGGCCCAAGTAGCAAACACATACAAGTCCATTAGCAAAACAGTCCAGAATTCAAATCGTTGGGCTCAATAGATTGGGCCCGTGACAGTGAAGGCCCAACAGTGTGCGTGTAAACGATGGTCTCGAGTCGCAACGGAGATCTCGAGTCGCAACCGGAGATTACGAGTCGCAACAGCTGGTTGCGAGTCGCAATGGAGATCTCGGTTCATCATGGTCTGGTTACGAGTCGCAACGGGACTCGCAACCGTGGTTTCGGCTGGTGCTGTTTGTGGTCTCGAGTCGAGACGGGGGTTTCGACTCGCAATCTGAGTCGCAACCGGCTGTGTAACTGATTTCCATAATTCTAGTCAATTAAACTCCGTGATTTCAGCAAACATATTCAACAGTTTCGGAAACAGATCAAACACCGAAAATAGCAGTTTCATAGCAATCTTCAAACATGTTCATATGCTTAAACAAAACAGCCTAGATAACAATCAATCGGATCATCAAACAGCCTAAACCGAATCATGCAGAAACGTTTTGATTAATCAATTTCATGACAGCCTATAACCATGCACCTAACCGGTTCGAATCAAACAATAAGTCGAGCATAAAACGTAACCGTACATGTTATCCGATTAACAAACATCACTATTATAAGTACCCGCATCCAACATCAACAACCAATCAATATTACAAGCATACACCTTAGTTACATCACCTAACAGAATGATAGCAATCACATAATATCATAAATAATCCAAAAACATAACATCATCACTAACCGGATGAAGGTAGAGGATCGATTCGTTTCACAAGCTTCAAAGTGTGTGTGTGTGTGCCGTCGGGTTCCAAGCAAGCCGAGAGAGAGCAAAGCTTCTAGGGTTTGTGTGTGTGTGTTTGTGATTTGCAAAAGTGGTGAAACAAGCCCCTTGTTCCGGTTTTGTGTTGCGAATGGGGAGTGGGCCGAGCCCACTCGGTTGTCTAATGGACCCGAGAACAAGGAGTGGCCCCAAGGGCTTTGTGTGGCCGGTTCACATACATACGACATACATACACACATAATGCATATAACATAACATATATCATGAAATCAATTAATCATTCGGGTTTATAAAATCACATATCGTGCACAAACGTTACATCAAGCAAGCCTAAAGTTCGAGTTGTCACACCTACGTGTACTTATACTTACTACTATCCTCGGTTGTGAAGGATACTCACGTAAAACCTACGTGTACTTATACTTACTACTATCCTCGGTTGTGAAGGATACTCACGTAAAACCTACGTGTATTTATACTTATTACTATCCTCGGGTGTGAAGGATACTTATGGTTACGAATAGTCTAGTGGTTATACAACATGGGAAGCCCCTACCAATAGAACGTACTAACGGCCTAGTAGAGCCACCTGTTACAAACGAACTTACTATTACGCATTTACTTTCTGTGAACTCGCTCAACTAGTTGTTGATCCTCTGCTACATGCCTTGCAGGTCGTTAGGTACATGGAGCTTGCACAGGGAGGAGCTGGTCGTTGTGGGCTTGGATCGTGATTGTTTGTTGAACATTTTATGACATTACATACTTAATTATATTGGGTTTTACTTATACGCTTCCGCTAAACAGTGATAACTTACTTATGTTTTGGAACACCTTTCATATGGATTAGATTTGGTTTAATGACAATTACTTTTACTATGTATATATTGTTCTATATGATTGGTGGCTTGATCCTGGTCAGTCACGCTCCCAAGCGGTGATGCTCCGCGGGTGGATTTTGGGGGTGTGACGTGCATCTAGACAATTGAAAGTTCATGAGAAAAACTGCACGACTCATGATCTTCAGTTGGGAGCTGTAGTTTTCGCGCTCAAAATCTGGAGACACTATCTTTATGGCACGAAGTGTGTGGTTTTCACAGACCACAAAAGTCTCCAGCATATTCTTAATCAGAAGGAGTTGAACATGAGGCAACGACGTTGGGTTAAGCTCTTAAACGACTATGATTGCGAGTTTCGCTACCATCCTGGTAAGGTGAATGTCGTAGCCGATGCACTTAGTCGAAAGGAGCGAGTCAAGCTTCATTCTGTTCGCACTCTATCTGATCTTCAATCTCGTGTCCTTCAAGCTCAGCAATTTTGTGTTTCACAAAATTTGATAGATAAGGAATTACCAGATCAACTTGAGCTTAAACTCGAAGCGAAAGACGATGGTTTGCTTTATTTGAAGGATCGTTTGTGGGTTCTGAAACAAGACGATCTTCGCACTTTAGTGATGGACGAATCTCACAAGTCTCGATATTCTATCCATCCTAGTGCTGATAAAATGTACAAGGATCTTTGTACTAAGTTTTGGTGGCCTGGTATGAAGAAAGATGTTGCCTTGTATGTATCGAAATGCCTAACTTGTCTCAAAGTCAAGGCTGAACATCAACGACCTTCAGGTTTGCTTGTACATGTCACACCCCCAAAATCCACCCGCGGAGTATCACCGCTTGGAGGCGTGACATGACTAGGATCAAGCCACCAATCTTATCGAACATTTGCAAGTATTAAATAAAGTTTAATCCATCGATATAAAAGGTGTCCAAAACAAAATATAGTTAAGTGTTTAGCGAAAGCATAATTGAGAAAACCCAAACATAAGTAATAAGTTCAAAAATGTCGTAATGTTTTAAACATGGCATCCACTGTCCATGTCCCACAATGACCGCGCCTCCCTGTGCAAGCTCCATGAGTACCTAACGACCTGCAAGGCATGTAACAGAGAGTCAACAACAAAGTTGAGCGAGTTCACAGTTGAGTGTTCAGTTATTGAGTTCGTTTCAGGAATCGTAAGTTCGTTTCATAACCATGTTGTGTATTACTAGGCCAGTTGTATGTTCAGTTAGTGGGGGCTTCCCATGATGTATGCTACTAGACTAGTTGTATCAATAGGTGTCCTTCCCAACCCGAGGACAGCGGTAAGTATGAGTTCACGTAGGCTTTACGTAAGTGTCCTTCCCTATCCGAGGACAATGGTACGTAGGTTTTACGTAGGTTTAGCGCTGGTGTCCTTCCCATCCGAGGACAGTAGTACGTAGGTTTTACGTAAGTTTTAACACTAGTGTCCTTCCCAAACCGAGGACAATGGTACGTAGGTTTTACGTAGGTTTTAACACTGGCGTCTTTCCCAATCCGAGGACGGTGTTAAGTAGTCTAGTGGTGATGAAACTACGCGTAATCGTTCAATCCCATTCCCAACCCACTGGGAATCCCATGCCTTGGTAAGAGTGTGAAGTCACCTTGGTTTGCTCGGCAGATGCACGAAAATGTCACTTGAGCTATAAGTGGTCAACCACGTCCTAACATGGTTACCATACAAGTCAGGTCTAGGTTCAAGTAGTGCATGTAAGCTTACACATAAGCTAACAGGTTACGAACACGTATTGATCATGGCAACACATTATCAGTCAAGTACATAACATATCCGACTTGTGCGATCAGGATGTATTGGGCTGAGATAACAATGTAGGCCCAATAACATCTTGTGCGAGTGGGTAGTTGAAACCCAAACACTAACCGGCCCAACATGTTGTGCGATCAACACAACCTTGTGCGATCCACAACATGTTGTGCGATCCAACATAAGCCTGGCCCAAAAAGTCAAAAGCCCAAATGTAGATGCACGGCCCAAATTAATAACATGTATTGGTCTTGGGCGGTCCGGATGGATTTGTGCGATCCGAGTAACTTGTGCGATTGTGTTTTGGGCTATTCGGCCCAATAGTATAAAATGTTCAACAGTTGTGTGTGGCCCAAGCCTTGAGCGATCGGCACTGCCTTTTGCGATCCACAAGGTCTTGTGTGATCATGCATAGCAAACTTATACTGTGAGTTTAAGCAATTGTACCTATCTTGTGCGATTGTCCTTGTGCGACCAAGGACTTATACAATCAGAAAGCTTATGTGATAAGATCTGATCTTGTGCGATTTTCTACCAAATTCCCTAAACTTATGCAATTCAGTTACACCATTTAACAGTTTCCATATGTGTGGTCAAAACAATCAAACATTTTCCATTTAACGTTTATTCGATCAAAACAAGGTTGTTATCACTAATTCACATAAACCCTAATTAATCGGACTAAACACTAGGCTTAACACATATATTCGGAGTTCAAACATAACACAGTCGATTTACATACATCCATTTGGTTCCTAAAATCAATAACATGCAATCCGATTCACATAAACATCCTCACGTAAACATCCTCATTCACCATATATACAACCCTAACCATTATATCAAATCATGGAATCATAACATCATTTAAAAAATCATGAAACACTAACCGGTCATAGGCTAGAACAAGGATGATCCGAATCAAGAGAGCTTCGAGAGAGAGAGAGAGATATCGCCGTCGGCTTAGGGAGAGAGGAGAGAGCTAGTGTTTGGTAAACTTTGTGTGTGTTGGTGAAGTGTAGAATTTATACTAACATACTAGGTGTTATTCGAAGTAAGGGAATGGGCCGAACCCTTCATGGGCTGCCCTTATGGTTCGAATTACGAATTGTCACATTATCCCCAAGTTGAAAGAAATTTCGTCTCGAAATTTAGCGTGCGGTTACTGGGGAAGCTAGTTGTGTTGTTTACTGGTTTTCCTGTGGTGTCACATCATCCCCCCGTTGATTTGGAATTCCGTCCCTAAATTTTGTAGTAGCTTCAGGCTCAGTAGTGGTTGCATTGTTCTCGAACAACTGGGGATACTTAAGTTTCATTTGGTCTTCTCGTTCCCAGGTGAACTCTTGGCCATGACGGGAGTTCCAACGAACTCGAACAAGAGGTATTCTGGTGTGCGTGAGGACCTTAACGCCTCGGTCCGTAATTTCAACTGGTTCCTCGACGAATCGCAACTGATCGTCGATAGTGAGCTCCTTCAAAGGAACTACAAGGGTCTCATCTGACAGACACTTCTTCAAATTTGACACGTGAAATACGTTGTGAACTCCATCGAGTTCTGCTGGAAGGTTCAGTTTGTAGGCCACCTTGCCTATTTTCTCTATGATTTCGAACGGTCCAACGTAACGTGGGTTAAGTTTACCTCGTTTGCCAAAACGACCTACACCTTTCCAAGGTGAGACCTTGAGTAGCACTCGATCCCCAACCTGGAACTCGAGTGGTTTCCTGCGCTTATCAGCGTAGCTTTTCTGACGGTCACGAGCCGCCGCCATTCGTTGCTGTGACAACTCGAACTTTCGACTTTCACTTTCGCATTTATTGACCGTTGACTTTGACTGATTAGTCGTTTGACTTGTTTGACTTGTAATGTACACGTTGTGATATATAAAGTGTTTTGTGATTGCATGATTATGTGTTTGATTGTATAACTTGAAATCTGTTGATAAACTTTTGACACTTGCACAACCCGACGAAACACAAGTGTGTTTCGCCAAGCACTCTTCGACGAAACAAGAGAGTGATTCGCCAAGATATAGCTCAACGAAACAGGAGGCCTGTTTCGTCAATCCCATCTCAACGAAACAGCCTGTTTCGCCGGCCCATTTGATTCGCCAAGCCCATTAAGGGCCCAGAACACTTAGACGCATATAAGTTATACGGAACCGTTCATTTGACACACGTTAGCAAAACAGAAAACCCTAGAACTCCTTTGTGGGTGTGACGGCAACTCTGTGTTCTCCCCAAGCCCTTTAGCGATCAAACTATCATCCCGGATATCTCGGTTAGTTCATGTTCGTTTAATCGGTTTCATTGATACCTTGATTATTGTTACATGTTGTGTGTATGATTGATTTCTGGATCAAATATGAGTATATGTTGATGATGATTCTAGATTCGTAGTGTATGAATAATCGGTTACAACTTATATATATATATATATATATATATATATATATATATATATATATATATATATATATATATATATATCGGGATGTAGATTGTTGTGATGATGAACTAGATTGAATGATGCTCGGGAACAGTCATGTTAGAATGTT
Organism: Helianthus annuus; assembly: GCF_002127325.2. NCBI lineage: Eukaryota > Viridiplantae > Streptophyta > Magnoliopsida > Asterales > Asteraceae > Helianthus > Helianthus annuus. The sequence continues at coordinate 131,055,426 of NC_035449.2, read as the reverse complement.
ATTCGTGTTATCCGGGTGCATGATAGTATGTTAATAGGATTAAATCATATGCTAGAATGATCTAAAGTTAATCCATGATTTTGTTATGATTAATAATCCATGAATGCCATGATTCCTGAATGATCACAGTATGAATTCTGTGTTTATGATTCCCGTATGAATGTTTCTGGACGATGACGGCATTTAGGGTTTCTGTGATAATTCTGTAACTGATGAAAATGATTGACGGAACTGACTTGCTTGACGGAATAGAATTCTTGACGAAACAAGGAGGGTGTTTCGCCAAGGGGTAATTGACGAAACAGGGGATGTGTTTCGCCAAGGGTAGTTGACGAAACAAGATAGTGTTTCGTCAAAGAGAAGCTGACGAAACAGAATATGATTCGCCGACCTGTAATTCGTCAACTTGGATAACTTGCACAGTAACCTAGTTAGACTCTGTTAGAAGTTAACTGTATTAACTAACTGCCGTTAAATGCCATGCATGACTTGTATGATTCCGAATACGCGCATAGTGCTACGTGGTGATTATTTATTTTCGTTTACACGTGAACAACTTGAACATAAATTGATTGTGTATACGTGTATACCCTAGGACGTGATTGATTTACTTCGAGCACATACTTAGCATACCGAGCAAACCCAAGGTGAGTTCACACAGCCAAGGCATGGGGTTCCCGGGTGGGAATGGGATTTGATGAATTATTGTGTATACTCAGATGGTAGAACGTAACGATAAGATACGACTAGACTAGTAACACTTATTGAACTGATCTTCGCTCACCTGCCAAGGGTTGGCCGCGATATTATGACTGACTTCGCATACCTGCCTTAGGAAGGCCGCGAACTAAATTTACTAATCTTCGCACACCTGCCTGGGAGGCCGCGATACAAATAAACCTAGTCTAGAATACTTGGGAAACTTCCCCTAATCTTCGCATACCTGCCTGGGAGGCCGCGATACGAACTAATACATGAATAACAAACGAACATACTGATACACGTACTATTACGACTTGCTATTACTGAACTTTACACTGTGAACTCGCTCAACTAGTTGTTGACTCTCTGCTGCATGCCTTGCAGGACCTTAGGTACTTATGGAGCTTGCACTAGGAAGGAGCAGGTCGTTGTGGAGCATGGATCGTGGATGCCATGTTAAAACGTTTAAACAGTCAAACTTAACATTACTTTGGGTTTACATTTACATACTTTGGATTTTCATTATTACGCTTCCGCTATTGATACTACGTTTGGTTTAGAACATCAATTGTATTGAATTGGGTTTTACGAACTATCTTATTTATATTATGCTATGTTCAATATGATTGATGGCTTGATCCTGGTCATGTCACGCCTCCAAGCGGTGGTACTCCGCGTGTGGATTTTGGGGGTGTGACAGATTGGTATCAGAGCCATTGGTTATAGAGAACTTGGTTTTAATAAGGGAAAAACGTTTTTATTAAAACCAGACTATAACCAGAACAGTGCTCTCAACGATCCACAACGACGCTTCGCTCCACGTGCAAGACTCAACATCCTAGGTAATAAGGTTTATGTCTATTACCTGCTTGCTAGAACTATATAGAACTTTGCTCGTAGTATGCTAGATTACATTGCTTACTGTACGTCGTTACATGAGAATACTTATGTGCTTACACTCTTCTGTCATCGCACTACTCGCGAACCTTTCTCACTTACTCTACTTTTACTATGAAGATCATGTCTGGACGTGTGAACATGACTCAAGCCCAGTTGACGGCACTTATCAATGAACGAGTAGCTGCGGCACTTGCAGCTGCACCAGCAGGTAGTATACCTTGCGGATGGGATACACACTAGGATCTTTGAATCCTACATTCCTAAATCAACCCTTGTATTTAACATTGTCCTATTCTATGCACAATAGGTCAAAACGCTCCACAACCTGTCTGCACATTCAAGAACTTCATGGACTGTCGTCCAAGCACTTTCAGTGGCACCGAGGGGGCAGCGGGACTCCTCCATTGGTTTGAGAAGCTAGAGTCAGTGTTTGAAATGTGTGAATGCCCTGAGGCTCGCAGGGTCAAGTACGCCACTGGCACGTTGGAAGGGATTGCGTTAACCTGGTGGAACGCGCAAGTTCAGATCTTAGGGTTGGCAGCTGCTAACGCCACACCCTGGGAAGATTTCAAAGAACTGATCAAACGAGAATACTGCACGCGAGACGACATCCACAAGTTGGAGGATGAGTTATACCACTTGAAGATGACGGGGTCAGAGATTTAGGCTTACACGAAACGGTCAAACGAACTGGCCATCTTGTGTCCAACGATGGTGGACCCTCCAGTTAAGCGCATTGAGTTGTATCTCAAGGGGCTTGCGCTAGAGATTCAGAGCCACGTGACGTCGGCTAACCTCAACAACATCCAAGACATTCAGCGTCTTGCTCATCGACTCACCGATCAGGCAGTGGAACAGAACAAGCTGCCAAAACGCATCAGTGCTACCACTACTGCTGTCACTACTTCTGCTACTCCCAGTGACAACAAGAGAAAATGGGAGGGGGATTCCAGCAAGGGATCAGTTTCTGTTCAGTCTCAAGCACAGCAGCGCAAAACAAATGACTACCAGAGTCCGAATCAGCAATCATCAGGGAGTCAGGGACAGGGCGGATATCGGGGAATTCACCCATGGTGTAGTAGGTGCAACAAACACCACAGTGGAAGATGTCGCAGGGAACGTTGTCAAAGATGCCTCAAGATGGGTCATGAGGCTAAGGATTGTAGAAGCTCACGGCCAGCAAACCAGAACCAGCAACTCCCAGCGCCAGCTCCACAGAACCAGCAGCAACAGCCACAGCGTGGAAACCGGGGATGTTTCCAGTGTGGGGCTGAAGGCCACTTCAAACGTGATTGCCCTCAATTGAACGAGAACCAGAATCGCAACAACAACAATAACTAGGGCAACGGGAACAACAACAACGGGGGAAACAACAACAACAATGGCAACGAAGCTCGGGGTCGTGCTTTTGTGCTGGGTCAGGGCGACGCAATGAATGATCCCAATGTGGTTATGGGTAAGTTTCTTCTCGACGATATTTATGTTACTATCTTATTTGATTCGGGTGCTGATACAAGTTATATGTCCTTGAAAATGAGTAAATTGTTAAAACGTACACCAACGCCCCTAAACACCAAACATGTCGTAGAGTTAGAAAATGGTAAAAGTGTAGAAGCCGCACATGTAATCAAGGGTTGTAGCATCGTTTTAGCTGGTCAGACCTTCACGATTGATCTTATACCCATAGTTTTGGGTAGTTTCGACGTCGTCATCGGTATGGATTGGTTATCCCAACATCACGCAGAGATTTTATGCAAGGAAAAGATCATTCGTATTCCTCGCTCTAGTCAAGAACCTCTCGAAGTTCAAGGCGACAAGAGTGGTGCTGTGGTTGGCATCATCTCTTTCTTAAAGGCGCAGAAATGTTTACGAAAGGGGCACACTGCAATTCTGGCACTTGTCACTGACGCATCAGCAAAGGAAAAGGAGCTGGAGGATATTCCAGTTGTACGTGACATTCCTCAGGTGTTTCCTGAAGATTTACCCGGTTTACCGCCACACCGCCAAGTCGAATTCCAGATTGAGTTAGCTCCTGGAGCAGCACCAATAGCCCGCGCACCGTATCGTTTAGCTCCAACCAAACTGGAAGAACTGTCGAAGCAGTTACAAGAACTCTTGGAAAAGGGCTTTATTCGTCCAAGCTCATCGCCTTGGGGAGCTCCAGTACTTTTCGTGAAAAAGAAGGATGGCACTTTCAGTATGTGCATCGACTACCGTGAACTGAACAAGGTGACGGTGAAGAACCGTTATCCTCTTCCGCGTATAGACGACTTATTCGACCAGTTGCAGGGGTCGAGTTACTACTCCAAGATAGACTCGAGGTCAGGGTATCATCAGCTGAGAGTCCGGGATGAGGACGTCTCCAAAACCGCATTCAGAACTCGCTACGGTCACTACGAGTTTCTTGTCATGCCATTTGGATTAACGAACGCGTCTGCCATATTTATGGATCTGATGAACAGGGTGTACAAGCCGTACTTAGACAAGTTTGTGATTGTCTTCATCGACGACATTCTGATCTACTCCAAGAGTCAGGAGGAGCACGAGCAGCATCTACGACTTATTTTGGAACTTCTACGAAAGGAACAGCTGTACGCTAAGTTTTCGAAATGTGACTTCTGGCTTCGTGAAGTCCACTTTCTAGGCCACGTAGTAAACAAGGATGGGATCCATGTCGATCCATCCAAGGTAGATTCGATCAGAAACTGGCCTGCACCACGTACACCAACGGAAATACGCCAATTCTTGGGTTTGGCGGGATATTACAGACGGTTCATCAAGGATTTCTCAAAGATTGCTCAGCCGCTTACACTACTGACACAGAAGGGCGTCACCTACCGTTGGGGAGGTCCCCAGGAAACCGCTTTTCAGTACCTAAAGGATAGGCTTTGCAGCGCACCTATTCTCTCATTGCCAGAGGGCACGGACGATTTTGTGGTCTATTGTGACGCATCGATACAGGGGGTTGGTTGTGTATTGATGCAACGGGATAAAGTTATTGCCTACGCTTCTCGTCAACTCAAGGTTCATGAACGAAACTACACGAAGCACGATCTAGAGCTGGGAGCTGTTGTTTTCGCGCTTAAGATATGGCGACACTACCGGTACGGTACCAAGTGCACAATTTACAACGATCACAGGAGTCTCGAGCATATCCTTAAGCAAAAGGATTTGAACATGCGTCAACGAAGATGGGTCGAACTTCTGAACGATTATGAATGCCCCATCAAGTACCATCCAGGCAAGGCCAATGTTGTGGCTGACGCTCTCAGTCGAAAGGACACTCTACCTAGACGCGTACGAGCCTTGCAGCTCACTATTCAGTCCAGTCTTCCTGCACAGATACGAACTGCTCAGATGGAAGCACTAAAGCCCGAAAACGTCAAGGCTGAAGCCTTACGCGGCTCAAGGCAGCAAATGGAACAAAAGGAAGACGGCACCTACTATGTAACGGGGGGTATTTGGGTCCCACTATATGGCGGATTACGGGAACTTGTGATGGATGAAGCACACAAGTCTCGCTACTCGGTACATCCAGGGTCGGATAAAATGTACCACGATCTCAGAACTACTTATTGGTGGCCTAGCATGAAGGCCCACATCGCTACTTACGTCGGCAAGTGTTTGACATGTGCAAAAGTCAAAGTGGAGTATCACAAACCAGCGGGCTTACTTCAGCAACCCAAGATACCGCAATGGAAATGGGAAGAAATTTCCATGGATTTTGTTACAGGCCTACCCAGATCCCAGCGCGGGAATGACACCATATGGGTGATCGTGGATCGACTCACCAAGTCTGCACACTTCCTGGCTATTAAGGAAACGGATAAGTTCTCCACTCTCGCAGACGTTTATCTTAAAGAAGTTGTTTCGAGGCACGGGGTGCCCATCTCCATCATTTCGGATCGGGATGCACGATTTACGTCCGAGCTATGGCAAGCGATGCACAAATCTTTCGGCTCACGGTTAGACATAAGCACAGCGTATCACCCTCAGACGGATGGGCAGTCTGAGCGAACGATCCAAACTCTTGAAGACATGCTTCGGGCATGTGTTATTGATTTCGGCAACGGCTGGGAAAAGCACCTCCCTTTGGTGGAGTTCTCATACAATAACAGCTATCACACCAGCATACAAGCCGCTCCATTCGAGGCATTGTACGGGCGTAAATGCCGGTCACCTCTCTGTTGGGCAGAGGTGGGGGATAGTTAGATCACGGGTCCGGAGATTGTAGTGGACGCCACAGAAAAGATTGCACAAATACGACAACGCATGGCGGCAGCACGCGACCGTCAGAAAGCCTACGCGGATAAGCGTAGGAAGCCACTGGAATTTCAGGTCGGGGACCGGGTTTTACTTAAAGTCTCACCCTGGAAGGGTGTGGTACGTTTTGGCAAACGGGGCAAACTAAATCCGCGGTACGTCAGACCGTTTGAAATCATTGAGAAAATAGGCAAAGTGGCCTACAAGCTAAACCTACCAGCTGAACTCGGTGCAGTTCACAATGTATTTCACGTGTCGAATCTGAAGAAGTGCCTGTCAGATGAGACCCTCATAGTTCCTTTTAAGGAACTCACTATCGACGAGCGGTTGCAGTTCGTCGAGGAGCCAGTTGAAATCACGGACCGGGATGTTAAGGTCCTCAAAAACAAGAGAATCCCTCTTGTTCGAGTTCGTTGGAACTCCCGTCGTGGCCCAGAGTACACCTGGGAACGCGAAGACCAGATGACAGAAAAGTATCCCCAGTTATTCGAAACCAATAGAGCCACTACTGAGGCCGAAGCTACTACTGCGGAATTTCGGGACGAAATTCCAGATCAACGGGGGGAGGATGTGACACCCCAGGAAAACCAGTGAACGATGCAACCTATCTAGCTTCCTCCGTGCGTACGTACCAAATTTCGGGACGAAATTTCTTTCAAGTTGGGGATAATGTGACAACTCGAACTTACGACTTTCACTTTCGCATTTATTGACCGTTGACTTTGACCGTTGACTTTGACTGATTAGTCGTTTGACTTGTTTGACTTGTAATGTACACGTTGTGATATATAAAGTGTTCTGTGATTGCATGATTATGTGTTTGATTGTATAACTTGAAATCTGTTGATAAACTTAAACTGTTGACACTTGAACAACCCGACGAAACACAAGTGTGTTTTGCCAAGCACTCTTCGACGAAACAAGAGAGTGATTCGCCAAGATATAGCTCGACGAAACAGGAGGCCTGTTTCGTCAATCCCATCTCAACGAAACAGCCTGTTTCGCCGGCCCATCTGATTCGCCAAGCCCATTAAGGGCCCAGAACACTTAGACGCATATAAGTTATACGGAACCGTTCATTTGACACACGTTAGCAAAACAGAAAACCCTAGAACTCCTTTGTGTGTGTGACGGCAACTTTGTGTTCTCCCCAAGCCCTTTAGCGATCAAACTATCATCCCGGATATCTCGGTTAGTTCGTGTTCATTTAATCGGTTTCATTGATACCTTGATTATTGTTACATGTTGTGTGTATGATTGATTTCTGGATCAAATATGAGTATATGTTGATGATGATTCTAGATTCGTAGTGTATGAATAATCGGTAACAACTTATATATATATATATATATATATATATATATATATATATATATATATATATATATATATATATATATATATATATATATATATATATATATATATCGGGATGTAGATTGTTGTGATGATGAACTAGATTGAATGATGCTCGGGAACAGTCATGTTAGAATGTTATTCGTGTTATCCGGGTGCATGATAGTATGTTAATAGGATTAAATCATATGTTAGAATGATCTAAAGTTAATCCATGATTTTGTTATGATTAATAATCCATGAATGCCATGATTCCTGAATGATCACAGTATGAATTCTGTGTTTATGATTCCCGTATGAATGTTTCTGGACGATGACGGCATTTAGGGTTTCTGTGATAATTCTGTAACTGATGAAAATGATTGACGGAACTGGCTTGCTTGACGGAATAGAATTCTTGACGAAACAAGGAGGGTGTTTCGCCAAGGGGTAATTGACGAAACAGGGGATGTGTTTCGCCAAGGGTAGTTGACGAAACAAGATAGTGTTTCGTCAAAGAGAAGCTGACGAAACAGAATATGATTCGCCGACCTGTAATTCGTCAACTTGGATAACTTGCACAGTAACCTAGTTAGACTCTGTTAGAAGTTAACTGTATTAACTAACTGCCGTTAAATGCCATGCATGACTTGTATGATTCCGAATACGCGCATAGTGCTACGTGGTGATTATTGATTTTTGTTTACACATGAACAACTTGAACATAAACTGATTGTGTATACGTGTATACCCTAGGACGTGATTGATTTACTTCGAGCACATACTTAGCATACCGAGCAAACCCAAGGTGAGTTCACACAGCCAAGGCATGGGGTTCCCGGGTGGGAATGGGATTTGATGAATTTTTGTATATACTCAGATGGTAGAACCTAACGATAAGATACGACTAGACTAGTAACACTTATTGAACTGATCTTCGCACACCTGCCAAGGGTTGGCCGTGATATTATGAGTGAATTCGCATACCTGCCTTAGGAAGGCCGCGAACTAAATTTACTAATCTTCGCACACCTGCCTGGGAGGCCGCGACACAAATAAACCTAGTCTAGAATACTTGGGAAACTTCCCCTAATCTTCGCATACCTGCCTGGGAGGCCGCGATACGAACTAATACATGAATAACAAACGAACATACTGATACACGTACTATTACGACTTGCTATTACTGAACTTTACACTGTGAACTCGCTCAACTAGTTGTTGACTCTCTGCTGCATGCCTTGCAGGACCTTAGGTACTTATGGAGCTTGCACTAGGAAGGAGCAGGTCGTTGTGGAGCATGGATGGTGGATGCCATGTTAAAACGTTTAAACAATCAAACTTAACATTACTTTGGGTTTACATTTACATACTTTGGATTTTCATTATTACGCTTCCGCTATTGATACTACGTTTGGTTTAGAACATCAATTGTATTGAATTGGGTTTTACGAACTATCTTATTTATATTATGCTATGTTCAATATGATTGATGGCTTGATCCTGGTCATGTCACGCCTCCAAGCGGTGGTACTCCGTGTGTGGATTTTGGGGGTGTGACAGTTGCCGTATCTGAGAAATCCTTTCTGTTGCATCTACTACAAGTTCTGGTCCTGTGATCCGACTATCACCCACCTTTGCCCAACAAAGAGGTGATCGGCATTTACACCCGTACAATGCCTCAAATGGAGCGGCTTGAATGCTGGTGTGGTAACTGTTGTTATACGAAAACTCCACTAAAGGGAGGTGTTTTTCCCAGCTGTTGCCGAAGTCGATTACACATGCACGTAGCATGTCTTCTAGAGTTTGAATAGTGCGCTCAGACTGCCCATCCGTCTGAGGATGATAAGTGGTGCTCATGTCTAAACGTGAGCCAAAGGATTTGTGCATCACTTGCCAAAGTTCTGAAGTAAAACGTGCATCACGATCGGAAATAATAGAAGTTGGCACCCCGTGCCTCGAAACCACTTCTTTTAAGTAAACGTCTGCTAGAGTAGAGAACTTATCCGTCTCTTTGATAGCCAAGATGTGAGCAGACTTTGTGAGTCGATCCACGATCACCCAAATAGTATCATTCCCACGTTGAGATATAGGCAGGCCAGTAACAAAATCCATGGAAATTTCCTCCCATTTCCATTGTGGTATCTTTGGTTGCTGAAGTAGGCCTGATGGTTTCTGATATTCCGTCTTGACTCTCGCACAAGTCAAACACTTGCTAACGTAGGTTGCTATGTGTGCTTTCATGCTAGGCCACCAATACGTAGTTCTGAGATCGTGGTACATCTTATCTGAACCAGGATGTACTGAGTAGCGAGACTTATGCGCTTCATCCGTCACAAGCTCTCGCAGGTTGCCATAGAGTGGGATCCAGATGCGTCCTGCTACATAGTATGCGCTGTCTTCCTTTTGTTCTAACCGTTGCCTTGAGCCGCGTAGGGCTTCAGCCCTGACGTTTTCTGGTTTCAATGCCTCTACCTGAGCATCTCGTATCTGTGCAGGAAGACTTGATTGAATAGTGAGTTGCAATGCTCGTACACGCCTAGGTATAGTATCCTTTCGACTGAGGGCATCGGCCACCACATTGGTTGTGCCCGGATGGTACTTGATCGCGCATTCGTAGTCATTCAAAAGCTCAACCCATCACCGCTGACGCATGTTTAACTCCTTTTGCTTGAAGATATGCTCGAGACTCCTGTGATCGGTGTAAATGGTGTACTTGGTACCATACAGGTAATGTCTCCATATCTTGAGCGCAAAAACAACAGCTCCCAGCTCTAAGTCATGCATAGTGTAGTTCCTTTCGTGAACTTTAAGTTGTCGTGACGCATAAGCAATAACCTTGTCACGTTGCATCAACACACATCCAAGTCCTTGAATGGATGCATCATAATAAACCACAAAATCGTCTGTGCCTTCAGGCAATGAGAGGATAGGTGCAATACAAAGTCTATCCTTTAAGTGCTGAAACGTCGTTTCCTGTGCATCACCCCAACGATAGGTGACGCCCTTCTGAGTTAACAAAGTGAGAGGTTGCGCAATCTTGGAGAAATCCTTGATAAACCTTCTGTAGTAACCTGCCAAACCCAAGAATTGGCGAATTTCCATTGGTGTGCGAGGTGCAGGCCAGTTCTTAATCGAGTCTACCTTGGATGGATCAACATGAATCCCATCCTTGTTCACCACATAGCTTAGAAAGTGGACTTCATGAAGCCAGAAGTAGCATTTTGAAAACTTGGCATACAGCTGTTCTGTCACACCCCCAAAATCCACACGCGAAGTATCACCACTTGGAGGCGTGACTGACCAGGATCAAGCCACCAATCATATTGAACATAATAAGTAATAAATGTATTTCAACCAAACAATATGAGAGGTGTTCAAAACAAAAGCATAGTAAGTGTTTAGCGGAAGCATAATTGTAAAAATCCAAACATAAGTAATAATTTCAAAGTGTTATAATGTTTTAAAATGGCATCCACCGTCCGTGTCCCACAACGACTGCGCCTCCCGGTGTAAGCTCCATGAGTACCTAACGACCTACAAGGCATGTAACAGAGAGTCAACAACAAAGTTGAGCGAGTTCACAGTAGGTTGTTTAGTTATAGTATTCGTTTCGTAAAGCATATGTTCGTTTTGTAAACCATATGTCGTATTAGTTTGTATCGCGGTCTCCCAGACATGTGTGCGAAGATTAGTGGGGGCTTCCCATGTGTTCTAGACTAGTGGTATCTATATTTGTATCGCTGTCTCCCAGACATGTCTGCGAAGATTAGTATTCATATCGCGGCCTCCCAGACACGTTTGCGAAGATTAGTGGGGGCTTCCCATGTGTTCTAGTCTAGTTGTATCTATAGGTGTCCTCCCCAACCCGAGGATAGTGGTACGTAAACCAGTAGCTATGAACGTACGAGTAATCATTCAATCCCATTCCCAACCCACCAGGAATCCCATGCCTTGGTAAGAGTGTGAACTCACCTTGGTTTGCTCGGTATGCTAAAGTATGTGCTCACAGATAATCAGTCAAGTCCTAAAGTACACACGTGTACATTATCAGTTTGTATTCACGAAGTTCACGTATAAGCACAATCACGGTGGATATTGAAGCAGTGATCACCAAATAGCACAAAACACGTATTCAAGCTCATACCAGTCATGCTTATCATTTAACAGCAGTTAGTTAATCCAGTTAACTCTTAACAGAGTTAAATAAAGTTACTGTGCAAATTTTCCACTCGACAAAACACCCCTATTTCGCCGTGACTTCCCTTTGACGAAACACTCTCGTTTCATCATTATTCCTTTGACGAAACACATCTGTTTCGTCGTGTTTGCCCATGATGAAACATACCGGTTTCGTCATACCCGTTTCGTCGTGACAGACGATTCGTCTGATCAGTTACGTCAACAACAGTTACACAGGAACCCTAATCATTGATCATCATCAACAATCAACAATCATACCGTAATTATCGATACGAGTCGTGGCTGAGTCATGTGTTAACCTAAACAAATCTAACATGCAAATATCACATCACAAATTCATCATTCAACAACATACTTATACCGCTCATGAACAATGGCATAGACAATTGAAGTTATGAACATCACTTCTAATCTATTTACAGGTTTATCCACAAACAATCCAATCCGACACACGTAACTATAACCGACAATAGATCCTATTATAGTCAATTCAACAACCAAACATGAACATAACCATTATTTAGCATCAATCCCTAACGATTTCAAGCAAACAGTTAACTATGACACACATCAAACAATCACGCAAGGGGTTAAACACTAACCACGATGAACGGATTAATAACTTGATTGATTCGGGGGCTTCGGGGAGACAAGATCGCCGTTAATCAGAGAAGGAGAACTTTAGGGTTTCGATTCTTTTGTTAAAAGGTGTGAAACTGAAACCGTTTCACGTTTTAATACTCGAATTAACGTATTGGGCCCTTAATGGGCTTCGCGAATCACTGGACCGGCAAAACACATCGGTTTCGTCGAGATGAGGACGACGAAACGCTATTGTTTCGTCGAGATGGCCTAATGGCGAAACGCCTGTTTCGTTGTGGTTGTTATTAGCGAAACACCTGTGTTTCGTCGGGCCTTTCCAAGGTTTAAGTAATTTAAGTTTTTCAAACAGCATACATGTAAACACCTTAATCACATTACAAGGATAACATATCAAACAACTTCTCAATATGTATATAATCCAACATACAGTTACAACGCAACAATCAAACAACTAAACAGTTAACGTGCAATTAATGCGGAAGTAGAATCTTGGAAACTTGAGTTGTCACATTATCCCCAACTTGAAAGAAATTTAGTCCTGAAATTTAGCATGCGGTTGCTGAGGAAGCTAGATAAGTTGTGCAGTTTACTGGTTTTCCTGGGTGTCACATCATCCCCCCGTTGATTTGGAATTTCGCCCCGAAATTCCGTGATATCTTCAACCTCAGTAGTAGTTGCATTGTTCTTGAACAACTGGGGATACTTGAGTTTCATTTGGTCTTCTCGTTCCCAGGTAAACTCTGGGCCACGACGGGAGTTCCAACGAACTCGAACAAGAGGTATTCTGGTGTGCTTGAGGACCTTAACATCCCGGTCCGTGATTTCTACAGGTTCCTCGACGAATCGCAACTGCTCATCGATAGTGAGCTCCTTCAAAGGAACTATGAGGCTCTCATCTGACAGACACTTCTTCAGATTCGACACGTGAAAAACGTTTTGAACTCAACCAAGTTCTGTTGGTAGGTCCAGTTTGTAGGCCACTTTGCCTATTTTCTCGATGATTTCAAACGGTCCAACATATCGCGGATTGAGCTTGCCTCGCTTACCAAAGCGAACCACACCCTTCCAGGGTGAGTCTTTAAGTAGAACCTGGTCCCCGACCTGAAATTCCAATGGTTTCCTACGCTTGTCAGCGTAGCTTTTCTGACGGTCGCGAGCTGCCGCTATGCGTTGTCGAATCTGAGCAATTCTTTCCGTTGCGTCTACTACCATTTCTGGACCCGTGATCTGACTATCACCCACCTCTGCCCAACAAAGAGGTGATCAGCATTTACGCCCGTACAATGCCTCAAATGGAGCGGTTTGAATGCTGGTGTGGTAACTGTTGTTATACGAAAACTCCACCAAAGGGAGATGTTTTTCCCAGCTGTTGCCGAAATCGATAACACATGCCCGAAGCATGTCTTCTAGGGTTTGAATAGTGCGCTCAGACTGCCCATCCGTCTGAGGGTGATAAGCTGTGCTCATGTCTAATCAAGAGCCAAAAGATTTGTGCATCGCTTGCCACAATTCTGAAGTAAATCGTGCATCACGATCGGAAATAATGGAGGTTGGCACCCCGTGCCTCGAGACCACTTCTTTTAAGTAAATGTCTGCTAATTGTAGGATCGTTTGACTGATCTGAATGAGTCGTTCAGAGAGGTTCTAATCTATCTCAGGTGCGGAAAACAAGAAATAGACTTAGAAACAGCTGATTCTTCACTTTCAACACTGATTGTATTGATTAGAATGCAAATACACTCAGTCTTCACACCAGCAGCAGTTCGATATGGAATACAAGACAACAGTTGTACTGATTTCGCTCAAACAACCCTATATATAGGGCTCTGATTCCGCCCGAGATGACACAGGACAACCGGAGCGGAATCACAAACATGTGATTTCGGGCGAAATCTCCTCCAAGTGTATATTGGAGCGAAATCAGCATCTAACCTCACTAACTTTCCTATTTTCTTGTAAAACGTGCCCTGATTTATATAAAGTAATCTAAGACTCGATACAAGATGAAATCGATAGATGTATGCACCAACAAACTCCCCCTCAGATGTTGACGAGTCGTAAGTGTCGAGTCTTCTAGTCTTCAATCTTGATCAGTCTCTGGGCTTCACTTTCTCTAACATCTTCAACAGACTCCCCTTAACAATATGCTAGTATTCCTTTTGTTCTTCAACATCATCTGTTTTAGGATCGTTGTCTAGCTTTCACACTTTGTCCATGAACGATAGACTGGCTCATACTTTGCCTTCAGAGTCCACAGGAATCAGAAACATGGCTCTTTAGGGAATCATTCCAAGATTGTAATCTGGCTCTCTTCCGGCGTCAGGATCGATTGACCTGGCTCAGACTAGCATACAGCCTTGATTTCAAGATCGTCACCTGGCTTTTGTCTAGCTCAGGTTATCTGCAAAACTTCTACCTCAAAGTAAATTTCATATATTTCAACATTTCAAATATAGAGGCATGCACCAACACTTGCTCTCCCTCAGATCCAACCACATATGATGAACCACTTGCAAATGAGGATTTAAACGATTTGGTTTCAAACACAAACTCCCCCTCACCACATATTCATCATGTTCAGCACTCGGAATTTTGAAAATCAGCTCTCTAACATCAGTTGTCAAAAATCTTTTTGACTTTTTTCAAAATTTACGCTAAAACACACACAAAATCTTTTTGGATTTTCTGAAAGAAAGTAAATGAATAAAGGAATATTTACAGACAATATTTTTGTGAGTTTGTGTAAGAGGATCATATTAGTTTTTAAGACATGTCACCAACACCGTTAAGCTACAATTTCATTTTAAGTTCTAAACAATTCACCTTGATTGTCAGTATATTTGTCCACTTAAATTTTCACACAAAGTTCAATTGATCCGAGATACAATGTTAATGTTTTAAACATTTGAACTTATCCGTGTGTCCCACTACTTGTATATACTCCCGTATCCGTATCCAGATCCCAATATTCAGTCTTACAGGTGAGTATACCATAGATGATATCTGGAAAGGGGTGATAATGCGAGGGCCGTGAGAGCTCAGGTCGATACTTCCGTATACGCAGAGAGATGACGTCTTCGACTTTACGGTGTGTCCCCTTTAGAGGATCTTTTTGTTTCAACAGCAGCGACTATCAATTTTATTGTTTCATCAGCTTGCTGAGGGCGAGCTTATATTTCAAAACATTGCGGAAAGTATTATTCGGGGACTAGGTCAGAACTTCCATTCAGCAGAAGTCCCGGAATGATACCCCATATATCACTGAGCATAAAGACTTAGTATCTCAGAAAGATGGACCTTTCAAACAAGATTTCGGGGGTTACCCATATATCCAAGAAGTTGTTCCCCACGATCTAAGCAAGTTTGAATATTTAGGTTTATATCTCGTCACAATTTACTAAATGTGCAAAAACCTACTGGCATGTCCACAGTGAGATAGTTTATCACATTTATACATTCCAATTCTTTAGCATGTTGTGACAGTCCACTGATGTACTATCATTTCCTCTTTTTGACAACAAAACTCATTTTTGAATTTTATCATGTTTTTGTATTTTTCAAATTTTCTATTTTTTTGGATTTTCTGAAATTTTCTACTCCCCCTAAAATGCAAACACTTTTAAAGAAAATTGAAAAAAAACTAAGCTCTTGACCCACTTCTAAAACAACATGAAAAACAAAAACTATACAAAAACTTGACAACCGACATCGAATCACATCAATTCGCCATCCACTAGGCATCAACAATCCGAACTCCCCCTTTCAACAAACCATTTTCTCATTTAGATTTCATAACACTTAAGTTTGTTTTAATCAAAATGATTTTTCCAGAAAATGAGTTTGTTTTTACCACTTGTAAGTTTACCACTTGTTAATATTGGGGATATGGTTCATCATCTCATTCATCATTATAACATGTATAGTTAATCAAGTATAACTTAATGTCCCTGATTTACCATTTGCAAATAAGCAACCTCTGTACCTCTTGAAGAAAATAGAAACAATACCAGCTGTAGGAATATTACGTCTACATAAACCATTTTACCAATTCAGGGTGTCGATTCCTGCTTTGCACTTACCAACCTGGAAGCTCTGGCGTAGTCCTTCAACCTGTAAAATTTCAAAATATTTAACAAACTTTCATACAAACTCATTAAACATGAATGATACCGATTCCTGATCCACGATTACAAACTTGGGATCTCCGGCAAAGTCCTAAGACTTTTAAGGGAAAAGAATTTCCACCCAAGTCTTTTCAGACTTGAGAGTTTTCAATTCTTGTGCTGTGGGGTTGTATGTTGCCTTTTTAGTTGCATAAAAGTCTTTAACCCCCTTTGCTTTCCCATTGAGCATTTTTCCAAAAGGTTTCTTAACATTCCCATTGAATGTTTTCTCGACATCAAATTCATTCTTCTTGGAGTAAAACTGACTCGAGATTTAAACCTTACCAATTTTCTGCTTAACTTCTTCAAATTTCAGTGATGGAAAATCGTCATCATTTACTGAATTTTTCACCTCAACCTGTGGCTCTTCTGGCTTTGTGGAACCAGATTCATCGCCGACTTTCTCATCAAACTTCTTAACAACCCATACTTGGTTGTCTTTGGATTTCTTCTTGTAAAAATTCTTTTTAGAACACTCACCAACTTCATGAATAGAATTTTCAAAAATTTTGAACTTTTCAGTTGGTTTTTCATCTTGTTCAACAACTTTTTCTTTTAGCTTTTCAAAAACTCCCTGTTTTGTCTTGATATTCTTTGGGAAGTTCCATGCAATGTGACCAGCTTCATTGCATCTGAAACAGGTTCGAGTTTCTTTTGGATGAAACACTCCAGTTCCATTCCTCTTCCTCTCAGCAAGAAACTCCTAGTTTGATTGTCTCCAAAACGGTTTCTTCTGTTCCTCCTCAGAAATTCCACCTGAAATAAATTCTGTTTTTGTTTTAGAATTTTTCTCATTTTTATAATTTTCTGGTGGAATATAACCAAGTCCTTTCTTTTTGAGTTTACCGTTATGGTTTGGTTTCTTTTGAAAACCAGAACCAGAACTGTAACCTTTTTTTCTTGTTTAAACGTTGTTGAACTCTTGAAGTGTGTTTTTTAGGTTTTCCAGTAAGAATTAAATTTTTTATTTCAGAAATATTAATTTCTGTCATTTTAAAAACCTTTTTGATCATGTCAAAACAAACACTTCTTATTGGAAACTCTTTGTCAGAATCATTTAAAGTGTATGCAACTTCAAATGTTTCATCATTCAAATTTGCTTTTGATAACAAAAATTCTTTACTGTAAGACTGTTTAACCGACGATTTTGAACCGTTGACCGACGGACATGAACCTCCAGACTCTGACTTTGACTCAAACTCCTCATCAGTATCTAACACCTGATCGACCACCTTTTTGATTAACTCAGACTCATGAACAGTGTCGGACGAGGTAAAAGTAACATCAATGTTTTCTGGTAATTCATCAGTTGTGTCGGTTTTTAGCTTTATATTGACTGCTTTTTCAAGTTGTTCCTCGTTTGGTTTTCTAGGAGAATACCCTTCCCAGATTGGAGGCGGACACTTGTTATAGTTAACAGTCGGTTTCTTACCAGTATCTTTCTTCTTCGTTTTCTCATCTTGAAAAGCTTCCATACCTGCAACAGTTGGATAGATTCTATCAACGAGATAATCAGAACTAGAATAACTTTGCAACAAACGTCTGATTCTCTCATTCTCAATTTTCTCCATCTCCAACTCTTGCTTCCACCTAGCACTTTCTTCGATGTAAAAGTTTATAGCTTTTTGCTTTGTCATCATCACAGCATTTATCATCGTTAGTGCTTGTTCTCTTTCTGAGTTTGTCTTTTGAAGACCAGTTACTGTTCTATTCAAGATATAATAAGATTCTTTCACATAGTTGAGGTTGAACAACAACTGCTCTTTCTTCTTTTCATACTCAGCTATGATCTCATTTTCGATTTTGCATTCGTTGAAAAATTCCAAACACTTCAAGCAAGGCTTGACAACCTCTACAATCTTTTCAACTTCTATTATCTTCTCAACTTCGATCACTTTCTCAGCTTCACTCACCTGCTCAATTTCTACCATCTCCTCAGTAACACTTTCAACTTCCATTTCCTGTTGTTCTTTTGCAACTCGTTTCTCTTTCAACTTCTCCATGCGATCTGCAAAATAGAAATGAAAACTTTCGGGAGACAGATGAGATTTTGCAATGTTAATATGTTTTACTTCCTCATTGTCACTACTGCTATCATCAGTTGGTGACTGATCAAACTGTACAGATTTTACAGAATTGTCATCTGATGAACCAGAATCAGATGGTGTTTGAGCAAAAACAATTTATTTTTCTGAAATATCATCTGAGCTTTGTGAACTTTCATCTGCACTTTGTGAGCTTTCATCAGATGCAACAGACTTTACAGTTTCACCAATAGATTTCATCCATGCAGTAAACATATCAGGTTCTTTAACAATCTTAGCAATGAAAGCTTTGAAATTTCCATTTTCGTCCATAAACATATCCCAGCTAAAGCCTTCAGGTAGTTTTTCATCATCTTGATTAACTAAACAGACTTTGCTTTCAGGTGATATGTAATCATTCTAGTCAAAATCCACCAAACACACTCTCTTTGAATCCTCGATTCTTCTACCATGAGCCACCTGTGGTTCTTGATGTTGTTGCTGACCCACTTGTTGGTATATAGCTTTCCGGTAGTAGTCGTCTTTTCCAAATGGATTTTGAGCTCCGCTAGCTTCTCTATTCTTGCATTCCCTCTTGAAATGGCCTTTCTCCCTGCATCGAAAACAAGTAACTTTAGATTTATCAAAACCTAAAGTAGAAACATGTGCATCAAGAAAGTCATTTCTCCCGGTAATCAGCTTGAGCTTTTCGGCTCGTCTAAGAACACTAGCAAGACACCATTTGATGTCCATCAGTTCCATCTCTTTGGCGTCTATCTGATCGTAATCCTCCTTTGTGAGCATCGGATTCCCGATCCGTCCAGCCACTAATCCTTCGTAAGATAACAACACTGAACCAAGTAATGCCATGTGATCTTTTGCAGTTTCTTCAGAAAAACTTTGGCCTTCTGGAAGATTCAAAGCGATAGTACACTGGATCACATAACCATTTCCTGTTTTAGTGCTCTGAGAATGGAAAATTGATTTAGTCTCTTTTGAATTGACGCTTGGAAATGAAGAAAATCCACTGCTTTTGTTTGAAGTCTGATCAACTTTTTCTGTAGAATCCCCAGCACTAAAAGCAGTTTGTATTTTTGGGCTTCTTTCAGCTTCCGGAACACTGCCTTTATAATACATCTTTACATCTTGTTGACCACTTGGACTGTTCATCCTCGCGATCTTTTGCTGTTCCAGATCCTGACTTTCAATCTTCTCCATAAACTGAGAAATCGTTAAACCATCATACACCCCGGTGTTTTTCAGAATCATCAAGTAAGTTCCCCACTTTTCACTCTTCACGCGTCGGCTAACTTGTCTACCCACTCTTCACGATCTTTTGTAATACTGAACGTTGACATGGATCGCACCAAATGGCAGTAACATTCAATCAGCTTCTTCGTATCCTCTCCCGGTAAACTACTGAACAAATCAAACTCTTTCTTAAGCAACGCCTTTTTTGCTTTTAATGATGTTCTCACTACCCTCAAACTTAACACGAAGAGCATCCCAGATTGAATTTGAAGTTTTATCATGTTGAAACAGAATGAAGATGTCTTCTTTGATGGCTTACAGTAGCAGACTGATCAACATCTTTTCGGCTTTGTACATATCTCGCTCTTTGTCACTAAACTCCGATAACTCTTTGATAACCTGTAAATCTATTCGTGGCAAAACGTACTTCTTCAGAATACATTCCCATAACCTCAAATGGTTTGCCTGAACCCAGTTTTCAAATCTGTCTTTCCACCCGTAGTACTCTTCGATACTCATAAGTTTCGGGGGCTTTTGTAACGTTCCGGTTTCGTTTTCCATGTTCATAGTCTGAGCAATGGAAGCCGGAGTAGTCGATGATGAAGCGAACGCGTTGTAGAACTCTTCACTCATGATGACGTATCACGTTTATCAAAAATAGCAACTTTGGAGCGGAATTAACAAATAACAGCTTCGAGCGGAATAGCCAACTACAGTTTCGAGCGAAATCCTCCAAGTGAAGTTTGGAGCGAAATCTCAATGAACACTGGAGTGAAATTAGATATTTGGTTGACTGGAGCGAAATCAGACACAAGCTTCTGGAGCGGAATTACTTGATTGGCAGCCTGGAGCGAAATCAACAATTACGTTGGAGCGGAATCTCTGAAAATTGTATCCAGGAGCGAAATTAGATCAAACTTTGGAGCGAAATCACACTTGTTCGAGGGAAATCAAAAGTTGTCAGTTCGAGCGAAATCAGCTTGGAGTACATTTTGGTACATTTTTATCCCGAATTCAGGTGTGTAACTTTCAAGGGTTTGTCTATGTCCAATGTTAAACAATCTGTGAAATTTTGAACAGGTTTTGACTGGTAAATCTCTTTGTATTGATAAAAGAAGGTGTAGAAGTAAGAAAATATGATGAAATCCAGCTAATCTCTACAGAACTCCTCCTCCTGAGCTCTGATACCACTTGTAGGATCCTTCAACTGATCCGAATGAGTCGTTCAAAGAGGTTCTGATTATTTCAGATGCGGAAAACAAGAAATAGACTTAGAAACAACTGATTCTTCACTTTCAACACTGATTGTATTGATTAGAATGCAAATACACTTAGTCTTCACACCAACAGCAGTTCGGTATGGAATACAAGACAACAGTTGTACTGATTTCGCTCAAACAACCCTATATATAGGGCTCTGATTCCGCCCGAGATGACACAGGACAATAGGAGCGGAATCACAAACATGTGATTTCGGGCGAAATCTCCTCCAAGTGTATATTGGAGCGAAATCAACATCTAACCTCACTAACTTTCCTATTTTCTCGTAAAACGTTCCCTGATCTATAAAAAGTAATCTAAGACTCGATACAAGACGAAATCGACAGATGCATGCACCAACACTAACGTAGAGAACTTATCTGTTTCCTTAATAGCCAAAAAGTGTGCAGACTTTGTGAGTCGATCCACGATCACCCAAATAGTATCGTTTCCACGCTGCGATCTAGGCAGGCCAGTAACAAAATCCATGGAAATTTCTTCCCAGATCCATTGTGGTATCCTTGGTTGCTGAAGTAGGCCTGATGGTTTCTGATATTCTGTCTTGACTCTAGCACAAACATTCGCCGACGTAAGTTTCTATGTGGGCTTTCATGCAAGGCCACCAATACGTAGTTCTGATATCGTGGTACATCTTATCTGAACCAGGATGTACTGAGTAGCGAGACTTATGTGCTTCATCCATTACCAGCTCGCGTAAGTTTCCATAATGTGGGACCCAAATGCGTCCCGTTACATAGTAGGCGCCGTCTTCCCTTTGTTCTAACCTTTGCCTTGAGCCGCGTAAGGCTTCAGCCCTAATGTTTTCTGGTTTCAATGCTTCCACCTGAGCATCTCGTATCTGTGTAGGAAGACTAGACTGGATGGTAAGTTGTAGTGCTCGCACGCGTCTAGGTGCAGTATCTTTTCGACTGAGGGCGTCGGCCACCACGTTGGCTTTGCCCGGATGGTACTTGATGGCACATTCGTAATGGTTCAGTAACTCGACCCATCGACGTTGACGTATATTTAATTCCTTTTGCTTGAAGTTATGCTCGAGACTCATGTGATCGGTGTAGATGGTGCACTTGGTACCGTACACGTAATGTCTCCATATCTTAAGTGCGAAAATAACAGCTCCCAGCTCTAGATCATGGGTAGTGTAGTTTCGTTCGTGAACCTTAAGTTGTCGCGAGGCGTAAGCAATGACTTTATCCCGTTGCATCAATACATAACCAAGACCCTGAATTGATGCGTCACAATAAACCACAAAGTCGTTCGTGCCCTCTAGCAATGAAAGAATAGGTGCACTGCAAAGTCTATCCTTTAAATGCTGAAACGCCGATTCCTGTGTATTATCCCATCGATAAGTAACGCCCTTCTGCGTTAGTGAGGTGAGAGATTGCGCAATCTTGGAGAAATCCTTTGTAAACCTCCTGTAATAACCTGCCAAACCCAAGAATTGGCGAATTTCCGTTGGTGTGCGAGGTGCAGGCCAGTTCTTAATCGAGTCTACCTTGGATGGATCAACATGAATCCCATCTTTGTTTACCACGTGGCCTAGAAAGTGGACTTCACGAAGCCAAAAGTTGCATTTTGAAAACTTGGCGTACAGCTGTTCTGTTCGAAGAAGTTCCAAAATAAGTCGTAAATGTTGCTCGTGCTCTTCCTGACTCTTAGAATAGATAAGGATGTCGTCGATGAAGACAAAAACAAATTTGTCTAGGTAGGGCTTGCATACTCTATTCATAAGATCCATGAAAACTCCAGGTGTGTTTGTTAACCCAAATGGCATGACCAGAAACTCTGAACGCTGTTTTGGAGACGTCCTCGTCCTGGGCTCTCAGTTGATGGTAGCCTGACCTCAGATCAGTCTTTGAATAGTAGCTCGACCCTTGTAACTGATCAAACAAGTCATCAATACGGGAAGAGGATAGCGGTTTTTCATGGTTACCTTGTTTAATTTGCGGTATTCTATGCACATGCGGAAAGTACCGTGTTTCTTCTTTACGAACAACACTAGAGCTCCCCAGGGCGAAGAGCTAGGACGAATGAAACCCTTATCCAAGAGTTCTTGTAGCTGTGTAGATAGTTCTTCCAGTTCTGATGGAGCCAAGCGATACGGTGCTCGAGCTATGGGCGCTGCTCCGGGAGCTAGCTCAATTTGAAATTCGACCTGGCGATGAGGCGGTAACCCAGGTAAATCTTCAGGAAACACCTGAGGAAAGTCGCGCACTACTGGAATATCCTCTAATCTCTTCTCTTTCGTTGATGCATCCGTAACAAGTGCTAAAATAGCGGTGTGGCCCTTTCGCAAACACTTCTGGGCCTTAAGAAAAGAGATGATGCCTACCACAGCACCACTCTTGTCGCCTTGAACTTCAAGAGGTTCTTTACCCGAATGGGGAATACGAATCATCTTTTCCTTGCATAGGATCTCTGCTTGCTGTTGGGATAACCAATCCATCCCAATAACGATGTCGAAACTACCCAAAACTATAGGAATGAGATCAATAGAGAAAGTCTGACCAGCTAATACGATGTTACAACCCTTGACTATGTGTGTGGCCTCTAAACTTTTACCATTGGCTAATTCTACGACATGTTTGGTGTCTAAAGGAGTTGGTGTACGTTTAAGCATGTGCTTAACTTTCAAAGACATATAACTGGTATCCGCACCCGAATCAAATAATACAGAAACATAAAAGTCATCGAGAAGGAACTTACCCATCACCACATTAGGATCATTCCTCGCTTCACCCTGCCCCAGCACGAACGCACGACACCTAGCGCCATTATCATTATTGTTTCCCCCGTTGTCATTCCCATTGCCCTGATTATTGTTGTTGTTGCGATTCTGGTTTAACTGGGGGCAATCCCGCTTGAAGTGGCCTTCAGCACCACACTGAAAGCATCCCCTGTTGCCTCGCTGCTGCTGCTGCTGTTTTGTGGAGCTGGCGGTTGATGTTGCTGGTTCTGATTCGCAGGTCGTGAACTCCTGCAATCCTTAGCTTCATGACCCATCTTGAGACACCACTGACAACGACCCCGGTTGCACTAACCACTGTGGTGCCTGTGACATGTATTGCACTTAGGAAGGTTTCCTCGGTATCCACCCTGTCTTTGACTACCAGAAGATTGCTGACCAGGACTCTGGTAGTTATCAGTCTTCCGCCGCTGTGCCTTGGACTGAACTGTAGTCGAACCTTTGCTTGAATCCCCATCCCATTTTCTCTTGTTATCACTGGGAGTAGCAGAAGTGGTAGCGGTAGTAGTAGCACTGATACGTGTAGGCAACCTGTTCTGTTCCACTGCCTGGTCGGTGAGACGATGAGCAAGACGAGTAACATCCTGAATAGTAGCAAGGTTGGCAGACGTCACATGGATTTGAATCTCTGGTACTAAGCCTTTGAGGTACAACTCAATGCGCTTAATAGGAGGGTCCATAGTTGGACACAAGATGGCCAGCTCATTTGACCTTTTCGTATACGCCTCTATCTCTGACCCCGTCATCTTCAAATTAAAGAACTCCACTTCCAACTTGTGGATGTCATCACGAGTGCAGTATTCCCGACGAATCAGTTCCTTGAAATCGTTCCATGGGGTGGCATTAGCAGCCGCCAACCCCAGCATCTGAACTTGTGCATTCCACCATGACAGCGCAATACCTTCGAGAGTACCAGTGGCATACTTCACCCTGCGAGCCTCAGGGCATTCACACATCTCAAAGACGGACTCGAGCTTTTCAAACCAATGGAGGAGTCCAACGGCTCCCTCCGTGCCAATGAATGTGCTAGGACGATAGTCCATGAAAGTCTTGAAGGTGCAAATAGGTTGCCGAGCGTGCTGACCTGTTGTGCATAAGAACATGATAAGGTTAAACACAAGAGTTAGTTCAGGAGTGTAGGATCTAAAGATCCTAGAGTGAGTTACGACTGCAGGGTATACCTCCTGCTTGTGCAGCTGCAAGTGCCGCAGCAACTTGTTCGTTGATCAAAGCCGTCAGCTGGGCTTGAGTCATGTTAACGCGTCCACTCATGATCTTCATACCAAAAGGAAACATGAGTGAGAGAGGTTCGTGAAAGTGTGATGACAGAAGAGAGTAAGCACACAAGTGTTCTCATGCAATAGTGTTACGTTAATCTAAGCATACCATAAGCAATGTAGTATGTATCTAACAAGTAGGTAATGTAAACATGAATAGTATCACCTAGAGTGTTGAGTCTTGCACGTGGAGCAAAGCGTCGTTGTGGATAGTTGAGCACTGTTCCGGTTATAGTCTGGTTTTAACAAAAAAAATTTCCCTTATTAAAACCAAGTTCTCTATAACCATTGGCTCTGATACCAATCTGTCACACCCCCAAAATCCACACGCGGAGTATCACCGCTTGGAGGCATGACTGACCAGAATCAAGCCACCAATCATATTGAACATAATAAGTAATAAATGTATTTCAACCAAACAATATGAAAGGTGTACAAAACTAAAGCATAGTAAGTGTTTAGCGGAAGAATAATTGTAAAAATCCAAACATAAGTAATAAGTTCAAAGTGTTATAATGTTTTAACATGGCATCCACTGTCCATGTCCCACAACGACTGCGCCTCCCAGTGCAAGCTTCATGAGTACCTAACGACCTACAAGGCATGTATGAGAGAGTCAACAACAAAGTTGAGGGAGTTCACAGTTGGTTGTTTAGTTATAGTATTCGTTTCGTAAAGCATATGTTCGTTTTGTAAACCATATGTTGTATTAGTTTGTATCGCGGCTCCCAGACATGTGTGCAAAGATTAGTGGGTGCTTCCCATGTGTTCTAG
The DNA here is from genome assembly GCF_002127325.2 of Helianthus annuus. Classification (NCBI taxonomy): domain Eukaryota; kingdom Viridiplantae; phylum Streptophyta; class Magnoliopsida; order Asterales; family Asteraceae; genus Helianthus; species Helianthus annuus. The sequence goes on along the minus strand of NC_035449.2, from coordinate 131,029,907 downwards.
ACTAGTTGTATCTATATTTGTATCGCGGTCTCCCAGACATGTTTGCGAAGATTAGTATTCGTATCGCGGCCTCCCAGACATGTTTGCGAAGATTAGTGGGGGCTTCCCATGTGTTCTAGTCTAGTTGTATCTATAGGTGTCCTCCCCAACCCGAGGACAGTGTTATGTAAACCAGTAGCTATGAACGTACGAGTAACCATTCAATCCCATTCCCAACCCACCGGGAATCCCATGCCTTGGTAAGAGTGTGAACTCACCTTGGTTTGCTCGGTATGCTAAAGTATGTGCTCACAGATAATCAGTCAAGTCCTAAAGTACGCACGTGTACATAACCAGTTTGTATTTACGAAGTTCACATATAAGCACAACCACAATGGATATTGAAGCAGTGATCACCAAATAGCACAAAACACGTATTCAAGCTCATACCAATCATGCTTATCATTTAACAGCAGTTAGTTAATCCAGTTAACTCTTAACAGAGTTAAATTAAGTTACTGTGCAAATTTCCCACTTGACGAAACACCCCTATTTCGCCGTGACTTCCCTTTGACGAAACACTCTCATTTCGTCATGATTCCTTTGACGAAACACATCTGTTTCATCATGTTTGCCCATGACGAAACATACCGGTTTCGTCATACCCGTTTCGTCGTGACAGACGATTCGTCTGATCAGTTACGTCAACAACAGTTACACAGGAACCCTAATCATCGATCATCATCAACAATCAACAATCAAACTGTAATTATCGATACTAGTCGTGGCTGAGTCATGTGTTAACCTAAAAAAATCTAACATGCAAATATCACATCACAAATTCATAATTCAACAACAAACTTATACCGCTCATGAACAATGGCATAGACAATTGAAGTTATGAACATCACTTCTAATCTATTTACAGGTTTATCCACAAATAATCCAATCCGACACACGAAACTGTTACTGACAATAGATCCTATTATAGTCAATTCAACAACCAAACATGAACATAACCATTATTTAGCATCGATCCCTAACGATTTCAAGCAAACAGTTAACTATGACATACATCAAACAATCACGCAAGGGGTTAAACACTAACCACGATGAACAGATTAATAACTTGATCGATTCGGGGGCTTCGGGGACACAAGATCGCCGTTAATCAGAGAAGGAGAGCTTTAGGGTTTCGATTCTTTTGTTAAAAGGTGTGAAACTGAAACCGTTTCACGTTTTAATACTCGAATTAACGTATTGGGCCCTTAATGGGCTTCGCGAATCACTGGACCGGCGAAACACACCGGTTTTGTCGAGATGAGGACGACGAAACGCTATTGTTTTGTCGAGATGGCCTAATGGCGAAACGCCTGTTTCGTTGTGGTTCTTATTGGCGAAACACCTGTGTTTCGTCGGGCCTTTCCAAGGTTTAAGTAATTTAAGTTTTTCAAACAGCATACATGTGAACATTCTCGGGAAAGGTTTGATATGTTATCCTTGTAAGTAATTTTAGTAACTTGGAAAGGCTTTTAGTGGGTTTAGTTACCCTCCAAAGTGTGTTTACTTTATTTAAAATCTCATTCTCGGGATTTTTAGATGTTCACAACTTGTGAACATATTTTACAAAAAATATGTATTTACAACATTTTCATGTGTCACTAGTATCCATATACTTACTTTATTTCCAAAATAGTGTAAAGATCATGATCTTTCGAAAAACGTCTTTTAGACTTGGTTTATTTAGGAAAATCATTCAGAAGTTTTAGATCTACAAGTTTACTAATTCACTAGGTTTATTACTTTGTAAGAAAGTCATTTTTACTTTCAAGTTCATGTTAGTCTAGGAGATGATTATTTCATGAAAGCACATAATCATTCCTAACTTGTTAAACCATGCTTTTAATCATGCTCTAACAAGTTCCATATGATGATCAATCATCATATTACTAGTAACCAACAAGCAAGCATCAACATATACCAAACAACATAATACTAACAATATTTCATCTTGTTTCATGATTTTTTCAAGCTTATGTTTCAAGATTCAAAATTCAAGTCTTTTAGTGTTCATGAGATTTCATCATAATATAACCTTTTAACCACTAAGAACATGAAGTAAATAAGGATTAACAAGAAGCTTACAACTAGCTTAAAGCTAGGGAAGATCAATGGGGAAAAATGAGTGGATAAAAGCTTGTGGTAGAGGTCCTCCAAATTCTGAGAACACCGAGCTTCGTTATACACCTTGTATTACCTTGTAGTGCACTTGGATTAGTGGGATTGAAATGGAAAATGATGGTGGTATATAGGGAGGTTTCGGCTGAGCTTCTATGGAGGGGAGGAAGGTGAAGTTGTTGTGGTGTGAAGGTGGTTAAGGTTCTTATTAACACTCTAACCCTTATTATCCATCAGACAATGTGTTCCCCCAAGTACAACAATATCTAGCAATTTCCAAGAATAGATTATGGGAAGGATTTTTGAAGATTTAGGAAAATCTTGGAGTGGGGCCACCAAGGGAGCCGTAGGTAGCATTGGGGGGGGGGGGGTAAATGGTAATTGTTGATGGTAAAAATAGGTAATTAGTGGAGATGTTGAGTGTAAGTCTAGTGTTTAGTGTGTAACATGCTTTATGTAATATGTTAGTGTGCTCGGGAACCATAACTAACTCAGAAAAAGAAAAACAATGTTTCTTGCAATATTTTAGTGTTCCGGGTAATGTCCGGTTGTTCGGTTAGATACCGTTCCGTTAAAGTGCTAGGTTATTCCATATTGTGTCTTTTATGTAACTTTTTGTAACACTTTTAATTCTCAACACTTGGGAAAGCATACAGGATCATTTAGTCAATTTTCTGCACAAGACTAGTTTGTTAAAAAGCACATGTAAGTATGACGCAGTAATCAGAGAACAGTTAAGTAATTCAGCATAGTCATTAAGCACTTAATTAACATTAATAAATCGTACGGATACATGTAATTATGAGGGTTGTCACAGTACTCGCCGGCATTTTTATGCTGACGTATTTTCACATGTGTTTCAGGTACAATAGTTGATGATATTTGATGATGATATTGGTGTATGATCACATAGGAATGGACGAGGCCTTAGTGTGTCACACCACGACCACGTAAAACAACAAGACGTGGCGGAAACGTCGGGGAGTTTTGTAACAGAATCATTGTTTCACAACCATGGAATAAATAAGTTTGTTTTATTGAATAAATGAACTCATTGTTTTAATACAATCAAATAAGTACAACCACTATCTTTCAAGTTTTAAAGTTGCTAAGGCACGAGTCCATCCTAAGTGTAGCATATATCATCAATCATCACAAAGCAGTACCTGAAACATGTGTAAAAATAGGTACGTCAGCAAAAAAATGCCTGTGAGATACATAGGTTTTATTCTATTTAGGATTCATGACTTGTGAGTTTAAAGAAAGAGTTTTAATTAAAGTAGTCATGATCCTTGAAAAAGGTTTTCTTTTATAAATCATTTATAAGAAATCAGATGATATAAAATAATAATACATAGGAAATTAAATAAGTAAATAGAATAAGTTTGTATAAAATTGTATTGTTTGAAAAACAATATTTTGATAAAAAGATTCATAGTATATATAAAAATATACCTTGGTTTTAAGAAAGTCGAATAAGTAATATATCAAAATATATTTTAGTTCCAAAATCGTTAACCCAAGTGTACTAAATAACGCCACGGTATGAAATGTGATGAAAACACTTATATATAAGAAGTACCAGCGGCGTATCTACCATGTTTTCATCATATTACACCCGTCCCGTTATCTAAACACTAACCAAAAACTAGTCGTTAAATAAATAGTATATTAATTATACTTTAGTTGGTAATGTGACATCTGTGCTTGTGATATCATTTTGCAGACTCTGAACAATACAATATTAATAAAACAATGTGTTTTGATCCCAATGTTTGTCATTTATGTTTGGTTTTGTGCCCATGTTGATTTTTGATCGATTTTGAACTCTATATCGCTTTCTGGAAAGTTATACGCGAACTGATGCGTTAACACGATCAGTAAAACGCGACAAACACTCCGGAACATCATCATAAACTTAACATACCTTAAATGACCTTTACATAACTTAAAAACAAGTTTTAAAGGCTTTGGTATGGCAAAAACAAGTTTATTCGCTCTCAGGGACTAATTGCGTCAACTTGCAAAAGTTTGCCGTTTCGTAAGGCAACGTACAGTCCGGAACTTGATCATATGTTAAACATACCATAAATAACCTAAACATGGCTTAGAAATAAGCTTTGATAGGTTCGGTGTGCGAAAACATGCTTATATGATCTTACAGGGACTAAAAGTGTCAAAAACGGCGTAAGTTTGCATTTTCGCGCATATCTTACGTTCTGGACACATCTGGACATCCAAAATTTTTTTACACACTAAAATATTTTTATCTTAGTGATCGCCATGCAAAAATTCCATCCGTCGCTTAATTTGGTTCGTTTTCGCGTCCGTTTGAGTTTCGTCGTAAATAACCGAACAACGCAACCGTACGACCAAACGAGCCGACATTCGAGAATGTTCCAAGCATATTTTGAGTCCCCTAAACTTTATTGACCTTGTGGAGCCTTGAAAATGGCTTAACGGGGGTCAAAAAGGCCTGAAATGAGCTTATGCAAGTACAGGGGCCAAAGCTGTCAAAAAGCAAAAGTGCTGATCAGATGCAGGGGCCTTACGGACCGTAAGGAGTCACTTGCGGACCGTAAGGGATGCCCAGCGACCAGAAGTTGGTTTTTAGCATTCTGTTTGATTTTCAGGGGCTGTTATGGTAAATTTCTTGGTGTGTTAAGCAAGTTAAGTGGTCACCAAGGCTTTGTACCTGCTTGTGACAATTGGAGGGCCATGATTTCTTGCTTAATGGCTAATTAAAACACTTGGAATGATCCTAGAGCCTCACTACAACTATAAATAGCATGCCAAGTTCACTCTTTTCCTTGCTCATTCACTCATTTCTTTCTTCACATCTGCTTTGGAGCTCTCTCTCAAGCATTTGGGACTTTCTCTTCTTGTAGAAAAGATAGCAAGGACCCTTAGTGAGCATTCTTTCATTTCTTTTTATGGCTTTTTCCTTATATAGTGCAGAAAGTCAAACGTTTGGCCAACAGTTTGACTTTCGGTTTTGACCATCAATTGGTCAAGTCAAAGTTCAATTGAACTTTGAAACGTGATTGTGATCACGATAGTTATAATCCTTCGCGATTATAGCATCTGATTACCACGTTAGCTAGTTGTAGTGTCGAGTCAAAGTTTCGGTCAAAATGCGTTTTAGCACGCATTTTGCCTCGGAACTACTTTAGGGTATCAAAACACTTTGTTATTGATACCAAATCAGTAGGTTAAGCATGTCTTGACATGTTTAACTCGACACTATTAGTTTGTGCTTGTTTAGGGTCGTAAGTTAAGCGGTCTAAACAACCGCTTATACTTCCAAACCCGACCCGTTTGGTCGATCTTTAAGATCCGACCAAGCTTAGTAAGTGATCATAGTTTCATAGGGAATAACCTCTGAGGTTATAACCTTATGATCACCCAGGATTGGTTAGTCATTTGCTAGTTAGCTTGTATGCCCATAGGAAATGACCAAAATGCCCTTTTGAAGCTAAAATCCGTATTTTGATTATGTGAGCATATTTTTGACATGTAATCTGATTTAGTAACATGTTTAGGGATTATTGGGCTTGTAAGACTCGACATAGCACATAGTTAACCATCCGGACATAGTTTTACGCTAACGACGCCTTATAGTAGCTTATGTTACCATAATGTGTCGAAACGGGTCAAAAGCACTTAGGTAGGCTTTCCAATCAGAATGTTGGGACTATTAAATCATACCATATGAGTTCAATTACTCATTTGATTTATGGAACCTCATTCTATCCTATCTCCCGATTTAGGGCCGTTTATTAACATAGTTACCTATACTAGGTGCCGGTTGATTCCGTGATACTTGGAGCTTAAATTGGTCTTATTCTCAAGACTAATTAGCAATCCCAAGTGAGTACATAGTTCCCCTCTTTTACCGTTTTCAAATATTTTGGGGTGATACACATGTACATACATGTTACTTTCGTGCATTTCATGCTTTTATGACATAAACATGCTACTTTCACCTAGTACATATATAGTACATGCTTTCCATTGTGTTTTGCTATGTATGTCAAGCATGCTAGCACATTGATTTGTTACACATTTGTTGCATATGTTTACTTAGCATATGGAACACATTGTTTTACATGACATTTCTGCTATGTATGTTTACTGAGCATGCTAGCACATTGTTTTACATGAACATTTCTACTAGGCATGTTTACTTAGCATCCCTAGTACATGGTTTTCACATGCTACATTGGTTATGACATTTGGTATGTTCAATCGGGACAATAATACATTCATTAACATTGATCACGCCGCTCGGACTTATGTAATGGTACCATAGGAATTGACAACTCTCGTTTCCGACTTCCTGGGTTTGTTTGGAAGTTGGGGATGACAGAATCCGACTACATAACTTTAGATGAACCTTAGTTTCGTTTATGGGTTTGTCGCCACAGTCGCAAGGCTTGAATGTATGCGATTAACATTACTGCATAAATGTTTGTAATCATAAAGCATTGTTTTTCTGCAAAGCATAACATTTTATTTAAACTTAGGTTTATTCAAAAAAACATGTTTTGTACATTTTCTATGGGGTTGAGTAACTTCTAGTTATTCACCATACATGACATTTGTTTTCACATTAGACATCATTACATAGTTAAGTAGATGATTTCCTACTTGCTATGCATTTCATTTGTGACACCTGTGTCACTTCAACCATCAAACAAATGCCAAACCAAGGAAATATTGTATTTCATACTTGGGATTTGTATAAATATGTGTATGCTTTGCACATATCAATTCTTGTTCAATTTCATACTCTACAACGCTTTCTGGAGAATTATACGCAAACTGGTGCATAAACGTACTCAGTTTAATGCGACAAATACTCCGGGAGACCATCATACACTTAACATACCTTAAATAACCTTTACATAACTTAGAAATAAGTTTTGAAGGCTTTGGTATGGCAAAAACAAGTTAATTCGCTTACAGGGACTAAACTTGACAAACTGCGAAAGTATGCCAATTTGAACTGTAACGAACATTCCGGAACATGTCCATAAGTTAAACATACCATATATATCCTTTACATAGCTTAGAAATAGGCTTTGAGGGGTTTGGTATGCTAAAACAAACTTTTGGATCATTCAGGGACTAAAAGTGTCAAAAAGTGCATAAGTTTGCACTTTCGCGCATAACTCACGTTCTGAATACATCCGGACATCCAAAAATTTATGTAAGCATCCCAATATTATGCCTTAGTGTTTGGCATGAGAAAAATCCATTCGTCGCGTCATTTGGATCATCTTTCACGCTTATGCGCATTCCGTCGTAATTAAGCGAACATCGCGATCGTACGGCCAAACGAACCGATATCCGGAATATTTTTGAGCATATTTCAAGTCCCCTACACTTTAACTTCATCTTAGAGCCTTGAAATGAGGTTAACGGGGCTTAAACGTGCCAAAAATGGGCCAAAATACGTGTTTCTGAAGTGCAGGGACCAAAATTGAAAATTCTGGTCTGGGAACCTTAGGCGGGGCGCGTAAGGATTTGCCAAATCCTTAGGCGGGCCGCGTGAACATGTCTGACAGAAAGATTTTGCAATTAATGCAGAATCTGGCCTTTCGTTCGATCAAGGGGCGATGCCTTTTCACCCAATGAAGAGCCAAGGGTCAAGTTCACTGAACTTATCCACTGGACACATGTACGCACGAGATCAAGGCACGATATTCGATAAAACGATCCTAACGGTTCCACTTTTCCTATAAATACCCCCCCCCCCTTTAGTGTAAAAATCACAAAATCAGATCTTAAAGCTCTAAGTTGAAACCATTGTTTCATACCTGAGCTATTTGGTCTTGATTAGCACTCGGGGACCCTCCGTAAGTCTTCTTTCGTTCTTTTATTCGCTTTTCGAGTCCGAAAGTCAACGTTTTGTTGACTTTCTGCATTGACCAGCTTTTGGTCAATGTGAAGTTCATGGAACTTCATAACGTGAGCGTGATCACGATGGTTATGGTCCATAGTGACCATACCTACTGATTACCACGTTATCTAGGCTCAGTGACGAGTCGTAGTTTCGGCCAAAATGCGCATTCTTGCGTATTTTGTAACCAAACTACTCGTGGGCATCAAAGCCGTTTGTTTTGATGCCAAACCTGTTTCTAAACTTAGTTAAGCATGTTCTAACATGCTTAGCTCGTCACTTTTAGTTTAGTGCTTATATAGGGTCGTAAGGTAAGCGATTTAAACCATCGCTTATACTTTCGAACCCGACCCATTTGGTCGGTCATTAGGACCCGACCAAACACATTAGGTGACCATAGCTATAACCTTCCGAGGTTATACCGTGTGGTCGCAATGTTAGGCATTCCGAACGCGTTCTACGCGAACGACGCGTTAGGGTAGCATAAGCTACCTAAACGGGTCGTGATGGACCGTAAGCACTTAGATTAGGTTTCATTTTAGTATGTAGGCTTTGCTAAGCCATATTACACGAGTCTCCATACTCGTTTGGTTTACGAACCCGCGTACTGTCCGATCCTTCCGATTTGGTCCGGTATATTAACATAAGCTACCTATTAGGTGTCGTTGATATTCCGTGATCTTTAGCATTATCCGGTTATTATACAAGGAATCCAAAGCAATCTCAGGTGAGTACATAGTTCCCCTCTTTTACTGTTTTCTGAACTGTTTTGGGGTGAAGCATGTGTACCTATCTGTTATTTTCATGATTTCAAAGTATAATTGATTATACATGATAGTATTTATCTTTTGACAAACTAAATGAATATCTATGGTTTAAACACCGATTTCTCAAAAATTTCAAAAGTAATTGTTGGAATAGTACTTATTTTGTTCACCAGACCGATTGGTAGTATGATATAGCGCTATAGGACTAGTCACCCCATTCCTGTTGTCATGGAATGTCTGAAACCAATTTGTTTCTCCATCCAAATAGGGATTTCCTTTGTGGTATCCTTATAGTCTCAAAGGTGTAGTTTGATGCACCAGGTCTGAATGAATTCTTAAATCGCACCTTTAAAGTATATTTTGATATACTCCCAAAAAGTATAGTTTGATATACTCTCATGTGTGGTGTTGTACAAGAACCAACATATATTTTGTAATCATCCAAAGCATATTGTGATATGTTACTTACATAACTAAAACATAGTTTAATATGTTATTTATCACATCCAAAGCATATACTGATATGTTAGTTACAAAACTAAAACATGGTTTAATGTGTTATTTATAAATCCAAGGTATACTTGTAATATACTACTGAAAACTATTATTTTGAACAACTAAAGTATATTTAATATACTATCTATCAAACGATTTGGTTTTGGTTAGTGTTTAGATAACGGAACGAGTGTAATGTGATGAAAACATGGTAGATACGCCGCTGGTACTTCTTATATATAAGTGTTTTCATTGCATTACATACCGTTGCGTTATTTAGTACACTTGGGTTAACAATATTGGAACTGAAAATATATTTTAATATATTACTTATTCAACTTTCTTAAAACCAAAGTATATTTTATATATATCATAAACGTTTTATCCAAAACATTGTTTTTCAAACAACTTAACTTATATAAACTCATTTTTCATGGTTATTCATTTAACCATACATTATTCTCTTATTTATACATATCATCTGATCTTATCATTTTTCAAACGATTTACAAGACAAAGCAAATTACAAGGTTCATGACTGACTGTTACTAAACATTTTCTCAAACATAAGTCATGAACTCCTTTTTCACAAAACCTATGTATCTCACAGGCATTTTTATGCTGACGTACCTATTTTTACACATGTTTCAGGTGCTGTCTTGAGATGATTGTTGATGCATGCTACATTTAGGATGGACTCGTGCCTTAGCAACTTTAAAACTTGGAAGATCATAATTGTACTTATGTGATTGTAATAGAACAACGAGTTCATTTAATCAATAAAACAATATTTAAATTTCCATGTGTTATGAAACAATGATTCTATTACAACACTCCCCGACGTTTCCGCCACGTTTTGTTGTTACACGTGGTCGGGGTGTGACATCATTGGTTATACATGATACACATGACATTATACACGGTTTACACGTACACATTTTGACATGGAACAAGACATTTTGGTTGGTTATTGATAAGTGACTTATGTAACGGGGCAATGTGTTATATGATAAAAGCATGGTGGATACGCCGCTGGTACTTCCTATATATAAGTGCTTTTATCGTATTATACATCGTTGCGTTATATAAACCACTTGGACAAGACATGAAACATTTTATACAAAAACATGACATTGTCTTACAAATTACACATTTCTATACAAATTCATTTTTACTTGGTTATTTATTTAACCATGCATTGTTCATTCATTATCATTTGATTTTCATATCGATTTTCACATGATTTTACAAAAAAAAACATTTTACAAGATTCATGACATCATTTTATTTAAACACTTCTTTCAAAAACAAGTCATGAATCTGCATAAACAAAACCTATGTATCTCACAGGCATTTTTATGCTGACGTACCTATTTTTACATGTGTTTCAGGTGCTAATGCATAAGGGTGTTTGTGCTACACTTAGGCGGACTCGGGCCTTAGTGACTTTAAAAGACAGTTATTATGTAGTTTATTTGAACTCAAAGACAATGTAACCTTAATTTTAATAATACAAAACTTTATTTGCCATGGTTGTTGAAACAATAATTCTGTCGCTACTCACCTCCCCGGCGTTTCCGCCGCGGCTTTCGTTGTTTTACCGGGGCCGGGGTGTGACAGAAGAGTTGGTATCAGAGCCAATGGTTATAGGGAATTAGGTTTTTAGTAATGCTTTGACCTAGACTATAACTTTCTAGGACCCTAACACAAGTTTACTTGTGTTTAGATTCTAAAACAATACACGTCACCTATCCTTAGGTGATTACCAAAACTTGAACACAATATTCCAAAATGATTTTGAAACCAATCATCTATCCTTAGATGATTTCTTTCGGCCTTGTGCCTTTCAATTTTCGAAATCTCGTCAAAGTTTTGGGTCTAAATAATGTGAACACGTGCAAACTGGAAGAGTGAATGCCTGTACCCTGAGTTTTCTGTCTAAGGCTAGAGTGTTCGTACAAATCCGCAGTATCGGACCAGTCACTCTTACCTGGGAACTCTTGGGGTGAGTGTTCACTTATAGGCGAGCATGTCTTCAGTGATGCATTATTATGACTCATTTACTTTGATTTGTCACTGTGTGTTGTTTGTTTGCTTTGTGGTAACAAGCAAATGACCACCTTCCCTGCTTTTTGTCGATTTTATTGTTATCTCATTTTCATCACATCATCTCACTCGTTTTCTCTCATGTTTCCTCTTTTAGAATGCCTCCTCGACGTAATGTTCCTCAACCTGATGCCGAACTGGCAGTTATTATAGCACAGCAGATGGCTGCTATGCTACCTGGTCTCATAACTCAAATAAACCAAGCCATCAATAACAATGTTAATGCACCTGCTCCGTGCAACTTTAAACAGTTTAACTCGGCTAAACCACTCAAGTTTAGTGGTACTGAAGGAGCAACAGGGCTCCTACAGTGGTTTGAGAGTCTTGAGAGCACATTTCGCCATGTTCAGTGTCCGAACAACCGTAAAGTTGAGTTTGCTTCGAGTGTATTTCAAAAGAGGGCCCTTACTTGGTGGAATGGGGTAATGAGAGATAGAGGTGCAGATGTTGCTTTGGGTCAGACTTGGGAGGAACTCAGGGCTCTCATAATGAGAGAATTCTGTCCTCGACATGAGCAGAGGGCACTCGAAGATGAGTTCAAAGATCTGAAGCAAGTCAGTGGTGAACACCAGGCTTACACTGACAGATATGAGGAGTTAAGCTTGCTCTGTCCGGCAATGGTCATGCCTTTGGATAAGGCTATTGAGAAGTACATAGACGGTTTGCCAGATCCTGTTCAGGATATTGTCACTGGCAGTCACCCTACTACCGTCCGACATGACATTGAGCTAGCTGCTACCCTTACTGAATCCCAAATCAAGAAGGGTAAACTCCACAGAAAGGATGACAAGAAGCAAAAACAGTCTGATAGTACCAAGGAGAGTAAGGGCAAGAAGGCTGCTGAGTCTTCAAAGAAATCGAGGAAGCGTAAGGCTTCCAAGAATTTTGCTTTTACTGCTCAGACAAATCAGGCTACTCCTAACCAGGCAGCACAGAATCAGGTTGCACAACCTGCTGCCAAAAGGCAGTATGCAGGGAATGCACCTCTGTGCAACAGATGTAACAGCCACCACCAGCCACATATGCAATGCCGTATCTGCACGAATTGTGGCAAGTCTGGTCATCTTGCGAACACCTGCCGTTTTGTTCCTAATCTGAACCCAGCTGCACAGAACCCTGCCCAGAATCCTGCACGACCTCACTTTCCGCCTGGTTCATGTTTCAACTGTGGGGATCTGACCCACTACAGGAACAATTGCCCGAGGTTGGCAAATGCAAATCAGGCACCAGCTCGTGGTAGAGCTTTCAATCTGAATGCCAATGAGGCTCGCGCGAATAACGAAGTGGTGAACGGTACGTTCCTTGTTAACAACCATCCTGCTTCTGTTCTATTTGATTCGGGTGCCGATAAGAGTTTTGTGTCCTTAGCATTTGAGCCTTTGCTTGCGATGACTAGAACAAAACTAGGAAAGCCCTTGACAGTAGAAGTAGCTAGTGGTGAACCTGTTGTACTCGACTCTGTTCTTCGAAATTGCTAGTTGAATCTCAATAATCATCTTTTCCCTATCGACCTCACACCGATGCAACTCGGGAGCTTTGATGTTATAGTAGGAATGGATTGGTTATCGAAGTACCATGCTTAGGTGGTATGTTTTGAGAAGTTGGTCCGTATACCGCTTTCGACTGGTGAGATCTTAGAAGTTCATGGGGAGAAACCCGTCAGTGGTCTTAAGCTTATGTCCTGTACCCAAGCCCGCAAATATCTACGAAAGAAGTATGTTGCTTTCTTAGCACATGTCGTAGAGGATAAAGGCAAGGGTAAGACAATCCAAGATATCCCTGTTGTTCGGGATTATCCAGAGGTATTTCTTGAAGAATTACCTGGTTTACTCCCTGTGCGCCAAGTTGAGTTCCGCATTGATCTTGTGCCTGGCGCAAATCCCATTGCTAAGTCACCCTATCATCTTGCACCATCTGAGATGCAAGAGTTATCTAAACAGCTTCAAGAGCTTTCTGACAAAGGATTGATCTGTCCAAGCTTTTCCCCTTGGGGCGCTCCTGTCCTATTCGTGAAAAAGAAAGATGGATCATTCAGAATGTGTATCGATTACCGTGAGCTGAACAAGCTTACCATCAAGAATCGATATCCCCTACCTCGCATTGATGATCTCTTTGATCAGCTACAGGGTGCTACTTGCTTTTCAAAGATTGATCTACGTTCTGGGTATCATCAACTTCGAGTTCTCGAAGAAGATATTCCCAAGACAACTTTTCGTACACGTTATGGTCATTATGAATTCACTGTTATGCCTTTCGGTTTAACAAATGCTCCTGCTGTTTTCTTGGACTTGATGAATAGGGTTTGTAAGCCTTATTTGGACAAGTTCATCATCGTCTTTATTGATGATATTTTGATCTATTCTAAGACTCGAGCTGATCATGAACAGCATCTTCGTCTTACAATGGAGCTTCTAAAGAAAGAACAGCTTTTCGCCAAATTCTCCAAGTGCGAATTCTGGCTTAAGGAAGTTCAATTTTTGGGGCACATCGTCAACGAACAAGGTATACATGTAGATCCCGCCAAAATCAGTGCGATTAAGGATTGGGATACTCCTACTACTCCTACCGAGGTTCGTTCATTTCTTGCTCTAGCGGGTTATTACCGCCGTTTCATTGAAAACTTCTCCAAGATTGCGGTTCCTCTCACTGCTTTAACTCATAAAAGCAAACCTTTTGAGTGGGGATCCAAACAGGAAGAAGTTTTCCAGACCTTGAAACAGAAACTCTGTGATGCACCTATTCTATCTTTGCCCGAGGGTAATGACGATTTTGTTGTGTACTGTGATGCATCCAACTTAGGCCTTGGCTGTGATCTTATGCAAAGAAACAAAGTTATAGCCTATGCATCAAGAAAGCTAAAAGTGCACGAGAAGAACTACACAACTCATGATCTTGAGTTAGGTGCAGTAGTCTTTGCTCTCAAAATCTGGAGACACTACCTGTATGGTACAAAATGTGTAGTGTTTACAGACCACAAGAGTCTCCAGCATATCTTTAATCAGAAAGAACTAAACATGAGGCAACGAAGTTGGGTTGAACTCCTAAACGACTACGATTGCGAAATTCGCTACCATCCTGGTAAGGCGAATGTCGTGGCTGACGCATTGAGTCGTAAGGAACGTGTCAAGCTTCACTGTGTTCAGGTTCGATCTGACCTTCAATCTCGCATAATTCAAGCTCAACATACTTGTGTTGCACAAGACTTGATGGGTAAAGAGATACCGTGTCATACCAATCCTGAGCTTGAACTGAGAGATTTTGGGATTTTCTACTACATGGGCCGTTTGTGCGTCCCAAGTATAGACAATCTTCGCACCTTGCTTATGGATGAAGCTCACAAGTCTCGTTATTCAATTCATCCTGGTGCAGACAAAATGTATAAGGATCTTCGAACCCAGTATTGGTGGCCGGGTATGAAGAAAGACATTGCCTTATATGTTTCAAAATGCCTTACTTGTCTTAAGGTTAAGGCAGAACATCAACATCCCTCTGGATTATTGGAGCAACCAGAGATTCCGGTTTGGAAATGGGAAAACATTTCTATGGATCTCATTACCAAGTTACCGCGCACTAAGAAGGGTCATGACGCCATTTGGGTTGTTGTTGATCGTCTTACAAAGTCAGCACATTTCTTGCCGATCCGTGAGGATCTATCTGCTGACAAGCTTGCCAAAATCTATGTTGATGAGATTGTATCTCGACATGGTGTTCCTTTGAACATTATATCTGACAGAGATGCTCGATTCTCGTCTCGCTTTTGGAGAACCATGCAATCTGCCATGGGTACTCAACTTCATTTGAGCACAGCGTACCATCCGCAGACAGATGGTCAATCTGATAGAATAATCCAGACACTGGAGGATATGCTTAGAGCGTATGTGATTGACTTTGGTGGTAGTTGGGATTCGCATCTACCTTTGATCAAATTCTCTTACAACAACAGTTATCACTCTAGCATCAATATGGCTCCTTTCGAAGCTTTATACGGTCGAAAATGTCGTTCAACGGTCTGCTGGAATGAGATAGGTGAAGCTCAGCTTACTGGACCTGAACTCATTCTAGAGACTACAGATAAGGTCAAGAAGATTCGTGAAAACCTTCAGACAGCTAGAAGCCGTCAGAAGTGTTACGCGGATCGATGACGCAAGCCCTTGGAATTCCAAGTTGGTGATCACGTCCTACTCAAGGTATCCCCTTGGAAAGGTGTGATTAGATTTGGGAAGAAAGGAAAACTTGCACCTCGTTATGTTGGACCATTCAAGATCGTTGAAAGAGTTAGAAAAGTAGCCTACAGATTAGAGCTTCCTCCTGAACTTGGAAATGTTCATCCAACATTCCATGTGTCCAATCTCAGAAAGTGTTTAGCTGATGAGAACCTCCACATACCACTTGATGAAATTCGTGTTGATAACACGACGCACTTTGTTGAGAAACCTGTGGAGATAGTGGACCGTTCATTTAAACAGTTAAAGGGCAAACGAATTAAATTGGTCAAAGTTCGCTGGGAGTCTAAACGTGGCCCAGAGTTTACTTGGGAACGTGAAGATCAGATGAAAGCGAAATATCCGCATCTATTCTCACAAGTTTCCTCTAAATAAATTTCGGGACGAAATTTCCTGAAGTAGGGGAGACTGTGACATCTGTGCTTGTGATATCATTTTGCAGACTCTGAACAATACAATATTAATAAAACAGTGTGTTTTGATCCCAATGTTTGTCATTTATGTTTGGTTTTGTGCCCATGTTGATTTTTGATCGATTTTGAACTCTATATCGCTTTCTAGAAAGTTATACGCGAACTGATGCGTTAACACGATCAGTAAAACGCGAAAAACACTCCGGAACATCATCATAAACTTAACATACCTTAAATGACCTTTACATAACTTAGAAATAAGTTTTAAAGGCTTTGGTATGGCAAAAACAAGTTTATTCGCTCTCAGGGACTAATTGCGTCAACTTGCAAAGGTTTGCCGTTTCGTAAGGCAACATACAGTCCGGAACTTGATCATATGTTAAACATACCATAAATAACCTAAACATGGCTTAGAAATAAGCTTTGATAGGTTCGGTGTGCGAAAACATGTTTATATGATCTTACAGGGACTAAAAGTGTCAAAAACGGCGTAAGTTTGCATTTTCGCGCATATCTTACGTTCTGGACACATCTGGACATCCAAAATTTTTGTACACACTAAAATATTTTTATTTTAGTGATCGCCATGCAAAAATTCCATCCGTCGCTTAATTTGGTTCGTTTTCGCGTCCGTTTGAGTTTCGTCGTAAATAACCGAACAACGCAACCGTACGACCAAACAATCGACATTCGAGAATGTTCCAAGCATATTTTGAGTCCCCTAAACTTTATTGACCTTGTGGAGCCTTGAAAATGGCTTAACGGGGGTCAAAAAGGCCTGAAATGAGCTTATGCAAGTGCAGGGGCCAAAGCTGTCAAAAAGCAAAAGTGCTGATCAGATGCAGGGGCCTTACGGACCGTAAGGAGTCCCTTGCGGACCGTAAGGGATGCCCAGCGACCAGAAGTTGGTTTTTAGCATTCTGTTTGATTTTCAGGGGCTGTTATGGTAAATTTCTTGGTGTGTTAAGCAAGTTAAGTGGTCACCAAGGCTTTGTACCTGCTTGTGACAATTGGAGGGCCATGATTTCTTGCTTAATGGCTAATTAAAACACTTGGAATGATCCTAGAGCCTCACTACAACTATAAATAGCATGCCACGTTCACTCTTTTCCTTGCTCATTCACTCATTTCTTTCTTCACATCTGCTTTGGAGCTCTCTCTCAAGCATTTGGGACTTTGTCTTCTTGTAGAAAAGATAGCAAGGACCCTTAGTGAGCATTCTTTCATTTCTTTTTATGGCTTTTTCCTTATATAGTGCAGAAAGTCAAACGTTTGGCCAACAGTTTGACTTTCGGTTTTGACCATCAATTGGTCAAGTCAAAGTTCAATTGAACTTTGAAACGTGATTGTGATCACGATAGTTATAATCCTTCGCGATTATAGCATCTGATTACCACGTTAGCTAGTTGTAGTGTCGAGTCAAAGTTTCGGTCAAAATGCGTTTTAGTACGCATTTTGCCTCGGAACTACTTTAGGGTATCAAATCACTTTGTTATTGATACCAAATCAGTAGGTTAAGCATGTCTTGACATGTTTAACTCGACACTATTAGTTTGTGCTTGTTTAGGGTCGTAAGTTAAGCGGTCTAAACAACCGCTTATACTTCCGAACCCGACCCGTTTGGTCGATCTTTAGGATCCGACCAAGCTTAGTAAGTGATCATAGTTTCATAGGGAATAACCTCTGAGGTTATAACCTTATGATCACCTAGGATTGGTTAGTCATTTGCTAGTTAGCTTGTATGCCCATAGGAAATGACCAAAATGCCCTTTTGAAGCTAAAATCCGTATTTTGATTATGTGAACATATTTTTGACATGTAATCTGATTTAGTAACATGTTTAGGGATTATTGGGCATGTAAGACTCGACATAGCACATAGTTAACCATCCGGACATAGTTTTACGCTAACGACGCCTTATAGTAGCTTATGTTACCATAATGTGTCGAAACGGGTCAAAAGCACTTAGGTAGGCTTTCCAATCAGAATGTTGGGACTATTAAATCATACCATATGAGTTCAATTACTCATTTGATTTATGGAACCTCATTCTATCCTATCTCCCGATTTAGGGCCGTTTATTAACATAGTTACCTATACTAGGTGCCGGTTGATTCCGTGATACTTGGAGCTTAAATTGGTCTTATTCTCAAGACTAATTAGCAATCCCAAGTGAGTACATAGTTCCCCTCTTTTACCGTTTTCAAATATTTTGGGGTGATACACATGTACATACATGTTACTTTCGTGCATTTCATGCTTTTATGACATAAACATGCTACTTTCACCTAGTACATATATAGTACATGCTTTCCATTGTGTTTTGCTATGTATGTCAAGCATGCTAGCACATTGATTTGTTACACATTTGTTGCATATGTTTACTTAGCATATGGAACACATTGTTTTACATGACATTTCTGCTATGTATGTTTACTGAGCATGCTAGCACATTGTTTTACATGAACATTTCTACTAGGCATGTTTACTTAGCATCCCTAGTACATGGTTTTCACATGCTACATTGGTTATGACATTTGGTATGTTCAATCGGGACAATAATACAATCATTAACATTGATCACGCCGCTCGGACTTATGTAATGGTACCATAGGAATTGACAAATCCCGTTTCCGACTTCCTGGGTTTGTTTGGAAGTTGGGGATGACAGAATCCGACTACATATCTTTAGATGAACCTTTAATTCGTTTAAGGGTTTGTCGCCACAGTCGCAAGGCTTGAATGTATGCGATTAACATTACTGCATAAATGTTTGTAATCATAAAGCATTGTTTTTCTGCAAAGCATAACATTTTATTTAAACTTAGGTTTATTCAAAAAAACATGTTTTGTACATTTTCTATGGGGTTGAGTAACTTCTAGTTATTCACCATACATGACATTTGTTTTCACATTAGACATCATTACATAGTTAAGTAGATGATTTCCTGCTTGCTATGCATTTCATTGGTTATACATGATACACATGACATTATACACGGTTTACACGTACACATTTTGACATGGAACAAGACATTTTGGTTGGTTATTGATAAGTGACTTATGTAACGGGGCAATGTGTTATATGATAAAAGCATGGTGGATACGCCGCTGGTACTTCCTATATATAAGTGCTTTTATCGTATTATTATCGTATTATACATCGTTGCGTTATATAAACCACTTGGACAAGACATGAAACATTTTATACAAAAACATGACATTGTCTTACAAATTACACATTTCTATACAAATTCATTTTTACTTGGTTATTTATTTAACCATGCATTGTTCATTCATTATCATTTGATTTTCATATCGATTTTCACATGATTTTACAAAGAAAAACATTTTACAAGATTCATGACATCATTTTATTTAAACACTTCTTTCAAAAACAAGTCATGAATCTGCATAAACAAAACCTATGTATCTCACAGGCATTTTTATGCTGACGTACCTATTTTTACATGTGTTTCAGGTGCTAATGCATAAGGGTGTTTGTGCTACACTTAGGCGGACTCGGGCCTTAGTGACTTTAAAAAACAGTTATTATGTAGTTTATTTGAACTCAAAGATAATGTAACCTTAATTTTAATAATACAAAACTTTATTTGCCATGGTTGTTGAAACAATAATTCTGTCGCTACTCACCTCCCCGGCGTTTCTGCCGCGGCTTTCGTTGTTTTACCGCGGCCGGGGTGTGACAGTTAAAAATATTAATTTTAAGTAGTATATCAAAATTATACTTTGGATTTATAAATAACATATTAAACTATGTTTTGGATTACAAATAACATATTAAACTATGGTTTAGATTTTGAAAATAACATATAAAACTATGTTTTGGATTTTTAACAAAATATATGTTGGTTTTGTACAATATCACATATAAGAGCATATCAAACTATACTTTTGGGAGTATAACTAAATATACAAAAATAATGTGACTTAAGAATTCATTCAGGCCTAGTGCATCAAAATACACCTTTGAGACTATAAGGATACCACAAAGGCAATCCATATTTGGATGGAGAAACAAATTGGTTTGAGACATTCGATGACAACAGGAATGGGGTGTCAAATCCTATAGCGCTATATCATACTACCAACCGGTCTGGTGAACAAAAATAAGTACTATTCCAACAATTTATTTTATAATCTTTGAAAAATCAGAATTTGAACCATAAGTAATCATTCAGTTTGTCAAAAGATAAGTATTAACATGTATAATCATTTATACGTTGAAATCATGAAAATAACAGATAGGTACACATGCTTCACCCCAAAACAGTTGAAAACAGTAAAAGAGGGGACTATGTACTCACTTGAGAGTGCTTAAAAGTCTTGAACAACTACCAAGCAAAGCTAGAGGAGCACAGAATCAAACGACACCTAATATTGATGACTACATCAATAAACCGGACCTAAATCGGGAGATCGGATAGTATGAGGTCTCGTGAACCAAATGAGCATGGGAACTCATATGATATGGTTTAACAAGGCCTACATACTAAAATGAAACCTATCCTAAGTGCTTTCGACCTGTCACGACCCGTTTAGGTAGCTTACGCTACTTTAACCCGTTCGAGACACCTCTGGGCCTTGCTTTTTCGCTCCGTTCTCTTACTCGTCTAACTAGCCCTATGACAAGTATTATATGCCAAACATGTTTAAATATGCTACATAATCAGTTATGTGACAAAAATTTAGATTACATATGCTTAATTACCAATTATGTATGAAAAGGACATTTTGGTAATTTACCTAAAGGCATATAAGTTACTTATCATACAACTACTTAAACTAGGTGACCATAAGGTATTACCTCGGAAGGTTATTCCCTATGCAACTATGGTCACTAAAAATGTTTGGTCGGATCCTAATGATCGACTAAACGGGTCGTGTTCGAAAGTCTAAGCGGGTGTTTAGTCCGCTTGACTTACGACTCTACACAAGCACTAAACTAAAAGTGACGAGCTAAACATGTCGAAACATGTTTACCAAAGTTAGAAAACATGTTTGGTATCAAAACAAACGGTTTTGATACCTATAAGTAGCTTGGTTTCAAAATACGCGAGAATACGCATTTTTACCGAAACTACGACTCGTCACTGAGCCTAGATAACGTGGTAATCAGTAGGTATAGTCACTAGGGACTATAACCATCGTGATTATGCTCACGTTATGAAGTTCAAACGAACTTTGCGTTGACCATAAACTGGTCATTGCAGAAAGTCAAACGCAGTTTGACTTTAACGCTAAAACGAAGGAAAAGAACGAAAGAATACTTACAGAAGGTCCCCGCAAGATTTGACCCGATTCTCTCTCAGGTAGGAAGCATATACTTCCACTTAGAAAGCTTGAATCAGATCAAATGTGAGGAATGAAGGAAAATGGGTTGGGTTTATATAGGCATGGCACAACCGTTAGGATCGTTCGTCGAGAAACATGCTTCGATCTAGGCCGTACACATGGGCACATTGTTTTGGAAAACCATTAGAGCCCATAGATTCAGTCCATGGTTTGAGAAATACCATTTTCAAGTGGTTTTTGAGTGTTTAACAGCTGTAAACAGCTGTTTGCAACAATTCTGCACATCTGGGAGGCTCTCGCGCCCCGCGTAAACATGTGCAAGGCCTTACACGGGCCGCCTAGGAAACACAGTTCAGCAACAAGTTTGCAGTTTGACAGTTTCAGTCCATGTTGGTGTTTAAAGCCATTTCCGACATGTTTAAGGCTTGTTAAGCCATCTTTAAGGCCCTAAAATGATGCTTAAACATTGTGGACATGAAACATGCTAAAAAATATGCCGGATGTCGGTTCGATTGATCGTATGATCGCGATGTTCGCTTAATTACGATGGAATGCGCATAAGCGCGAAAAACGATCCAAATTGAGCAACGAATGAAATTTTATCATGCCAAACACTAAAATAAAATATTCTAATGCTTACATAAATTTTTGGATGTCTAGATATATTCAGAACGTAAGATATACGCGAAAATGCAAACTTGTGCACTTTTTGATGCTTCTTGTCCCTATTGATCAAGAAAGTTTATTTCTGCGCACCAAACATCTCAAAGCCTATTTCTAAGCTATAATAAGGATATTTAGGGCATATTTAACTTATGATCAAGTTCCGGAATGTTCGTTACTATACGAATCGGTATAGTTTCGCAGTTTGACACAATTAGTCCCTACGATCGAACAAACTTGATTTCAACACACCAAACTATCCAAAAAGTTATTTCTAAGTTATTTGGAGGTTATTTAAGGTAGGTTAAGCCTATTTCACTATTTCAGAGTGTTCGTTGCATTAAACTGGCTATATTCACGCATCAGTGCGCGTATAACCTTCTAGAAAGCGATTTAAAGCTTGAAATCGAATAAGAGTTGATTTATGCAAACGTTACACATATTTTTACAAATCCCAAGTATGAAATATAATATTTCATTGGTTTGGCATTTGTTTGATGATGGAAGTGACACAAGTGTCACAGTCTCCCCTACTTTAGGAAATTTCGCCCCGAAATTTAATTTTAGGGGAAACTTGTGAAGACAACTGTGACGGTTTCGCTTTCAGACGAATCCCTCGAACCCCAAGTAAAACTCTGGGCCATGATAGGATTCTTAGCAAAATTGTCAACCCTCAAAGTGAAGTCCTTGTAGTAACAAAACATGGGGTTTCGAACTACGGATGAATGAACGTTTCTTATGAAAACTTATCATAGGAAACTTGTGTGTGCTTGAAATCAGAATTGGGGAGTGTAAGATAAAATGACATCGGTCAAAGTCCAAGACTTTTCCCGTATCATTACTCTTGTTACTATAGGTCTTAACACATGACAAAACTTCCTGTGGTTTCTGTGCACTGAATTTCATAATTATGTAGGCCTCCATAATTACGTAATTCCTTGCACAGTCCGCACAGTTCATTTCATAATGCGTAGGGGAAAAATCAATTGAATAAACATGAAACGACTTGACTAGACCACCAAAGGATCTTTTTAACTAGATCAACGAACGATCTTTTTAACTAGATCAACACATGATCTTCTTAACTAGACCGTCGTACGATCTCCTTAAATAGACCACTTAAGGGATCTTTTCAATTATATCATCACATGATATTCCTAACCAGATTTTTAAATCAATCTGTTTAACTAGACCAATCAAGGGGTCCAATTATAGAATAGTACTTTATAACCCATGGGACTTAACTACAACATTGAAGTCCATTAAGGATTTAAGATAGTACCTTTAGATATCCTACTATGAATCCCTCATATGAGATATGGAAGATTCTATGAGGATTTGGATGGATCACATAAAAACACAAAACATAAAAGAAAACACATAAGCACATAATCACATAATTGATTAACTTGACTATTAATTTGTTATCTTTGGACACGGATATTTAAAGCACACCAGGAATCCAATTCGTGGATTTCATTTGGCACTTTAAACATAAGAATCTAACTATGGGGATAGAAAGATCTTTAATAGGAATTCGGATTTATCCTTATTGAATCGTAATATACGTATTAATGCATATGAATAATTCAATTAAGGGCTCCGAGTTGAGCGATAATCATCCATAAAGATCTAATTGTGAAGATAAAAAGATCCTATATGGATTTTGGAATTTGTGTAACAAGAGGTGTTTCGACACCTTGCACTAGGCGTGCTTAAGTCGATACACAAGGTAGAAATTTCATGAGGTTGAGGCGCTAGATATGCCAGGCGACATATGCAGCAGAGTTTGAAAGTTTAGCAGCAGCAGGATTTGTTACAGCTTTGCTTTGGATTGCAATGCGGCACATGTTAACCAAATGTCCCCATCGTCCACCGTGGGTACATTTGAAACAAGGTATTTGATTCGGATGATGACTGTGGCATTGATTGCTCTAAGGAACGGTTCCCTTGTATGGCTTCATCCCTAAGAAGAGTCATGGTAATAGCTAAATCAACGGCCTTCTAGTAGTACGCCTAATTGATGGACAATTGTGGCACCTAATTCGGACATTGTTGTTGCGATGCAGAGGCACCATGATGAAAATGGGAGACATGGGAGGAAACAAGGGAAATGAAAACAGAATAACAATGCATAAAATTGCGATCATTTGTTTATTACCTAAGGCAAACAGATGAGACGGTGACTAATCAAAGTAAATGGGTCAATATAATGTATCGCGAAGATATGCTCGCCTATAAGTGGACACACACCCCAAGAGTTCCCAGGTAAGAGTGACTGGTCCGATACTGCGGATTTGTATGAACACTCTAGCCTTAGACAGAAGACCCAGGGTACAGGCACCCACCCTTCCAGTTTGCACGTGTTCACATTATTTAGACCAAACTTTGACGAGATTTTGAAAACTTTGAAGGTTCAAAACCTAGTAATCAATCATCCTAGAACAGATGATTAGTTTTCAAAGCGGATTCAAAATTTGTGCTCTTATTGTGGTCGTCACCTACGGATAAGTGACGGTATTGTTTTAAGACTAAACACGAGTTAACTCGCGTTAGGTTCCTAGGAAGGTTATAGTCTAGGTCAAAGCATCACTAATAACCTAATTCCCTATAACCATCGGCTCTGATACCAACTTTTCTGTCACACCCCGACCACGTAAACCAACAAGACGTGGCGGAAACGTTGGGGAGTGTTGTAACAGAATCATTGTTTCACAACCATGGAATAAATAATTTTGTTTTATTGAATAAATGAACTCATTGTTTTAATACAATCAAATAAGTAAAACCATTATCTTTCAAGTTTTAAAGTCGCTAAGGCATGAGTCCATCCTAAGTGTAGCATATATCATCAATCATCACGAAGCAGTACCTGAAACATGTGTAAAAATAGGTACGTCCGCATAAAAATGCATGTGAGATACATGGGTTTTATTGTATTTAGGATTCATGACTTATGAGTTTAAAGAAGGAGTATTAATAACAGTAGTCATGATCCTTGAAAAAGGTTTTCTTTTATAAATCATTTATAAGAAATCAGATGATATAAAATAATAATACATAGGAGATTGAATAAGTAAATAGAATAAGTTTGTATAAAAATATATTGTTTGAAAAACAATATTTTGATAAAAAGATTCATAGTATATATAAAAATATACCTTGGTTTTAAGAAAGTCGAATAAGTAATATATCAAAATATATTTTAGTTCCAAAATCGTTAACCCAAGTGTACTAAATAACGCCACGGTATGTAATGTGATGAAAACACTTATATATAAGAAGTACCAGCGGCGTATCTACCATGTTTTCATCATATTACACCCGTCCCGTTACCTAAACACTAACCAAAAACTAGCCGTTAAATAAATAGTATATTAATTATACTTTAGTTGTTAAAAATAATAATTTTCAGTAGTATATCAAAACTATACTTTGGATTTATAAATAACATATTAAACTATGTTTTGGATTACAAATAACATATTAAACTATGTTTTAGATTTTGAAAATAACATATAAAACTATGTTTTGGATTTTTAACAAAATATATGTTGGTTTTGTACAATGTCACATATGAGAGCATATCAAACTATACTTTTGGGAGTATAACTAAATATACAAAAATAATGTGACTTAAGAATTGTCACACCCCGATTTCCACGTGTATCACCGGTGGGCCCGGTGGGGGATTACCGTGACGTAGTTGGCAACAATATAGTCAAACCACACAATTATATAAATGCACAGCGGAAGCTTTAAAGATA
This sequence comes from Helianthus annuus, assembly GCF_002127325.2. Lineage (NCBI taxonomy): Eukaryota > Viridiplantae > Streptophyta > Magnoliopsida > Asterales > Asteraceae > Helianthus > Helianthus annuus. The sequence continues at coordinate 131,004,095 of NC_035449.2, read as the reverse complement.
AATATATACTTCAACCTCTGGTGGTAATATCAAATGTATTACAGAAGTCGAATGTATCCACAGCGGATCAAAATAATAATAAAATATTGTTCATTCAGATACGGCATCGAGTTTGCGAGACTATTCGTGATGCCTAGGAAGCTATTACCAGCCCATTTCGTATAGTACCTGCACTTAATCTTTCGGGGAAAAATACGTCAGTTTACACTGGTAAATACATTCAACTGACACATTTGAAAATGTTTATTAAAATTGATTTGAATGCACAAGGCACAAACTCTTTTATAACTTGGAAAAATTATTAAAATCTTGTGAACGTATTACATGTTCTTTTATGCGTTCAGTAGCCCGGATCGTGCCGGGTTAAAGATTAATAGACACACCACATTGCGTAAAACCTTAGTATAGAAACCAACGGCTACGTCTTTTAATTAAGTGTCGACAATATATACTTTGACACTTGTGTCACTTCAGCCATCAAACAAATACCAACCCAATGAAATAGTGTATTTCATACTTGGGATTTGTATAAATATGTGTATCGTTTGCACAAATTGATTCTTGTTCGATTTCGGGCTTTAAAACACTTTCTGGAAGGTTATACGCGATCTGATTCGTAAATATAACCAGTTTAATGCAATAAACACTCCGGAATAGTGACATTGGCTTAACATACCTTAAATAACCCTTACATAACTTAGAAATAAGTTTTGGATGGTTTGGTACGCCAAAATCAAGTTTATTCGCTTACAGGGACTAAATATGACAAACTGCGAAAGTATGCCAATTTGAACTGTAACGAACATTCCGGAACTTGACCATAAGTTAAACATACCCTAAATATCCTTTGCATAGCTTAGAAATAGGCTTTGAGGTATTCGGTGTGCTAAAATAAACTTTTTGGTCATTCAGGGACTAAAAGCGTCAAAAAGTGCATAAGTTTGCACTTTCGCGCATAACTTACGTTCTGAATACTTCCGGACATCCAAAAATTTATGTAAGCATTAAAGTATTATGTTTTAGTGTTTGGCATGAGAAAAATCCATTCGTCGCGCAATTTGGATCGTTTTTCGCGCTCATGCGCATTCTGTCGTAATTAAGCGAACACCGCGATCGTATGACCAAACGAACCGACATCCGAGATATTTTTGAGCATGTTTTGAGTTCCCTATACTTTAACTTCATTTTAGAGCCTTGAAATGAGGTTAACGGGGCTTAAACGTGTCAAAAATGGGCCGAAACGCATGTTTCTAAGCTGCAGGGACCAAAAGTGACAAATTTGTCAAACTTTGCCCAGGCGGCCTGCGTGAAGATTCATGCATTCCTTAGGCGGGCCGCGTGAGGTCCCCAGTTCTGCAAAAATGTTTTTAACAGCTGGTTGCAGCTGTCTTGCACCTCCAAACCACTTGCAAATGGTTTTTATCAATACTAGGGGCTCCCATGGGTTTATATTTTCAGTGGGTGTGTGTTGTATGGCCAAGATCGAAGCACGTTTATCGAGGAACGATCCTAACGGTCTTGGTTTTCCTATAAATACCCATCCACCCCCATTGCAAAACCCACTTGAATTCTGAGGTTGCTCTCTAAGTTGGGGTGCTTTGACACTTCATACCTGAGAGTACTCGGAATTCAATCTTGCGGGGACCCATTGTAAGTATTCTTTCGTTCTTTTATTGCTTTTCGAGTCCGAAAGTCAAACTTTGTTTGACTTTCTGCATTGACCAGTTTATGGTCAATGCGAAGTTCGTTTGAACTTCATAACGTGAGCGTAATCACGATGGTTATAGTCCCTAGTGACTATACCTACTGATTACCACGTTATCTAGGCTCAGTGACGAGCCGTAGCTTCGGCCAGAATGCGTATTCTCGCGTATTCTGTAACCAAGCTACTTTTAGGTGTCAAAACCGTTTGTTTTGATACCAAACCTGTTTTCTAACTTTGTCAAACATGTTTCGACATGTTTAGCTCGTCACTTTTAGTTTAGTGCTTGTGTAGAGTCGTAAGTCAAGCGGACTAAACACCCGCTTAGACTTTCGAACACGACCCGTTTGGTCGATCATTAGGATCCGACCAAACATATTTAGGGACCGTAGTTGCATAGGGAATAACCTTCCAAGGTTATATCTTATGGTAACCTAGTTTAGGTAGTTGTATGATAAGTAGTTTATATGCCTTAGGTAAATTACCAAAACGCCCTTTTCATACATAATTGGTAATTAAGCATATGTAACCCAAACTTTTGTCACTTAACTAATTAAGCAACATAATTAAGCATGTTTAGGCATATAATACTTGTCATAGGACTAGTTAAACGGTCCGAACGCATTTTACGCAAACGACGCGTTAAAGTAGCATAAGCTACCTAAACGGGTCGTAATGGGTCGAAAGCACTAAGGTTAGGTTTCCTTTTAGTATGTAGGCCTTGTTAAACCATATCATATGAGTTCCCATACTCATTTGGTTTACGAAACCTCATACTATCCAATTCCCCGATTTAGGTCCGGTTAATTATGTAGTTATCTATATAGGGTGTCGTTTGATTCCGTGATCCCTCTACCTTTGCTTGGTTGTTGTTCAAGACTTCTAAGCACCCTCAAGTGAGTACATAGTCCCCTCTTTTACTGTTTTCCAAACATTTTGGGGTGAAACACATGTGCCTACTTGTTACTTTCGTGCTTTTCATGTTTTCATAACATATACTTGCTATGTTCATTAGTACACTATTAGTACATTGATTTACATGACTTTCCTGCTGTGTCTGTTACTTAGCATACTTAGCACATCGTTTTCACGTAACTTGTTTACATTTGGTATGACATTTGGTTTGCATAAACGGTTCTTTACTACATTCATTAACATTAGCTACGCCGCTCGGTAGTAAGTAATGGTACCATAGGACTTGACAAATCCCGTTCCTGACATCCTGGGTTGGTGTGGATGTAAGGAATGACTGAATCCGTGAACATTTTACTTTGATAACCTTTGCTCAAAGGTTATCCTGCTGTCTCAAGGCTTGAATGTAATGCGTTTAACTTACCACATAAATGCTTGTATCAATAAAACAAGTTTTCTACTTTGCAAAACATAACTTTTTGATTTACTCAAAATACTTTGTTTTGGTTCATTTTTACTTATGGTTAAGTATTCTCATTTTGTTACTTACCATACATAACTTTTGTTTACACATAACTACATAACTACATTTTGGGTTTTAAACATTGACAATGGTTTAGACAAGAACATTTGATGATTGGTTTGAACATGAACTATATGCTTTGGTGGTTTGTTTAAGTGATTTAAGTAACGATATGTGTGTAATATGATACAAGCATGGTGGATACGCCGATGGTACTTCCTATATATAAGTGCTTGTATTATATTACATGTCGTAGCGTTATTTGAATCATTCATTTGGATTTATACATTTTTACACAAATAACATATTTTTCACAAGACATTGTTTTACAAAACAGTTTGTTATATACAAACTCATTTTTACTTGGTTATTCATTTAACCTTACATCATTCTTTTTAACTATACATATCTATTACCGATTTTCAAATGATTTTATAAAACAAAACATTTTACAAGGATCATGACTGACTTTTGTTAAACAACTTTCTTTTTCCAAACATATAAGTCATGAATCCTAAATCAATAAAACCTATGTACTCGCCGGCATTTTTATGCTGATGTATTTTCACATGTGTTTCAGGTACAATAGTTGATGATATTTGATGATGATATTGATGTCTGCTCACATAGGATTGGACGAGGCCTTAGTGACATTAAAAGATGCAAGACTAGTTAATTTTGTTATGTTTCTTTATTGTTAAGACATTGTAACTCATTTAATTCAATAAAACAAAATTTGTTCAATCCATGGTTGTGAAACAATGATTCTGTTTCAACACTCCCAGACGTTTCCGCCACGTTTTGTTGTTTTACGTGGTCGGGGTGTGACATATACCGGGTGTACGCCTACACCGGGATGTCGAGGTCGTGGCCATTTCGTAAAATGATGCTAAGGATATCTGGGACAACGGTCATTAACCCCCCAAAGGCTTTTAAGAAACAAAACTGTTTAAATGAGCCGATCACATTACACAATTTAACCACCTCAGCGATGGAAGATATGATGCTCAATCAAGCGGTATTATTATACCGTATCCCAAGCCCGTATAGGGGAAATAAGTTAAAAGTATTTACCTTTGCAAGTATATTCCTTAATTTGATTAAATCACCGATAGCTTTTACTGGGGCTCCTAATCTGGAACGAAGGTTTTAATTAACCTCTTAGAATCCTAACGGGTCTTATATTAGCCGTAGCCTAGACCGGTTGGTTCCGATATATAGATATGGTTTAATCGCGTGAAGGGCGAAAACCGAGAATGGAATGTGATTCTGCCCCAAACAGGTTCAGAGACTTGTTTTATATGGGTTCAATGTTCACACTCTGTATTTTGGGGTCCAAATAATATAATTTGACCCGTATCAGCTAACTTATGAAAACTAGTTTCATAAGCCGAACCGTGCGCGCAATAGGCGAAACGGTTAACCATGGGAGTCTTACGCTTATTTCCTAAGTCAATATGCCTTAAAGAGGTTGTGGTATCAGTAGGATACCTACCGTGATGCCCGTAACGAGTTTAAGTTAACATTACGCCCCGTAGGGGTTTTCCGGTCATTTTAAAGACTTTTAAAGAGCTTTTCGAGTTCTACAGGAAATCTGAGTTTCCCGAACAGTTTATAAACTCTAAAATACCTTATTTATTATTTAAAATCAGTAGTAACTAGAATCGGGTCGAAAGACCTTGTAGAACTCAAGTTTTGGCCGAAAAGGGTATATTCGGTATTTACCGAACCGTAGCCATAACCGCAGGTTATGAGCAAGGTAAAAATTATTAAAAATCTTTAAAATTCCAAAAATATTATTTTATAACAGTGGGTAAAAGTTTTGGTGACGGAAACTTGGTTTAGATAGGGGTTATGCTAATTGCGCCGTTTATTACAAAAGTTTCTTATAAATGCGCTATTTAGCATAACTCTCATTCTAGACCTCGGATTGACGTGAAACTTTAAGGACATGCTTATAATTTAATAAGCAAGGTTATGGTCCGTTCACGTGTCCGAAATACTCGTTTTATTTTTTTAAAAGGCCGTTACGGTCAACTTTTAGGCGATTAACGGAAATGCGTAAAAGACTCGGACAAATCATGAACCGGTCACAGAGGTTTATACCATCGTGTAACCTGGTCCTAATAGAGTCCTAAGGCATATCTATACCTCACTAAAACGGGTCAGAACTGAAGTCAAAGCAAAAGTCAAACTTTTGCGACATTCGGCTCCGAACCGGGTCAATATAGCAAATGGTCGATTCAAATGAGCGTAAACAAGTTTATATACTTAATATCATATTTTATGAGTGTCAAAACAGGTTTCATAGCATATAAATTACAGATTATGTATAAAACGGCAAAATAGCTTTCTGTTGACTTTTTAGGTGCACGTTTGACTCGACATTTGACATAGTTAGAGTGGTGATCAGAGGGAACCCTTTTAGGGGTTTATTACCCACATAAATACCAACTCATAACTACTTTTGATCCGACAATTCACTGGACCATTTGTGAATTATCGCTATGACAACCGTTAGTTACGACGGTTGGGTTTATAAGCTAAATCTATGGAAAAACAAGACCACAATGGATGTGAACGACTTACAGAAGTTGTGTCTTGCTTAGAGAGCAGAGAAGAATGCTTGAGAGCTTTAGAATGTGATCAGATGAGTGAGTTTGAGTTGTGTGTTGGTTATGAACCAAGGATGGCTATTTATAGTGAAACAAGGCACTCAAGATCATTACACAACACCTACAACTGATCATGGATGATGGGCAGGTGTCCCATAGAGCTATGGGTCGAGTATAGGGTGCCCATGCCTCATTTATTGATGTTTGATCGTTCACAAGCTCAAAAGGCATGCAATTACAAACTTTCTGCATCTGGGCGTCTCATGCGGCCCGCATGGAGGATCCATGCATGTTTTAACGCGGGCCGCCTGAAGTTTAAATCCAAGCGCGTACAATTAGAAGGCTCGCAGCCCGCTTTCACTTAACCCAAACTCTAATGCGGGTCGCGAGAGGTTAGATTTTCAAGTTTTTAAAATCTTTTGTAATGATGACGAGAATCTGGTAATTAATAACGAAATCTTTCGTAATTATTAACCTGACCTTTCGGGTTTGAAGGGGTAACTTTGCGGTTTGGCCCTCGATTATTTACAACTAAGGACCTCGTGTTATTTACCCGCGTTGCTAAGTCCCCGATTAGTTTATTAATTATTCGGAAAGCCTTAACTTTCATTATTGACGCTTTTAACCCTTCTTATACGAATTCGATCATAACTTCCTCGTTTTAAAACGGAACTTCGCGGAATTTATACAGTATGTTCTAGTGAGCGTATAATACTGTTACAAAGCCTCGGGAGCGTTAAAGGGTCACTCAGAGGTATAACTAAACATGTTGACACAGTTAACCCCTGTAGTTTGTAATCTCTCACTTTCTTCCACGTTTCACTTCCGTACGATCCATGATTCATTCGTTTGAAGGTACAAGCACTACTTAGGGTTACTGTACAGTATATTTACCCTTGCTTGACATCTATAACCCTCGAATTTACATACATTCAAGGTTTGTCAAAATTAGTTCTTTATTTAATATCAATGCCACGTGTAATCAAATGACACGTGTTAACACATCATTGGACACAAAAATTTCGAGGTGTTACATCCTCACCCCCTTCAAATAAATCTCGACCCGAGATTTACTCAAATAAATAGGGGTACTTTTCTTTCATTGTGGCTTCGACTTCCCACGTATATTCGGGACCTCTACGAGCATCCCATTTGACCTTTACAATCGGTACGTGCTTTCTTCGAAGCTTCTTCACCTGTCGATCTTCAATCGACAAAGGTTTTTCTACAAACTTTAAGCTCTCATCTATATGCACATCTGTGTGTGGAATCACCAATGATTCATCGGCGAAGCACTTTTTGAGATTGCAGATGTGGAACACATTGTGAATTCCATTGAGCTCTTCAGGCAAGTTCAACTTATAGGCAACTGATCCGACACGTTCAATGACCTCAAAAGGTCCTATGTACCTCGGACTCAGCTTGCCCTTCTTGCCGAAACGCACCACCCCTTTCCAGGGCGACACTTTAAGCAACACCTTTTCACCTACATCAAAGTGAAGGTCCTTACGCTTCGGATCAGCGTAGCTTTTCTGCCTATCACGGGCAGCCTTGAGACGTTCCCGTATCTGGACAATCTTGTCCGTTGTCTGGAAAACTATCTCTGGTCCCGATAATTGGACCTCTCCTACTTCCGCCCAACAAACAGGCGATCTACATTTCCTACCGTATAATGCCTCGAAAGGCGCAGCCTTTATGCTGGTATGGTAGCTATTATTGTAGGAGAATTCGATTAGGGGTAGATTCTTATCCCAGTTACCACCTAAATCGATCGCACATGCACGAAGCATGTCTTCTAACGTCTGGATAGTACGCTCACTTTGACCATCCGTCTGTGGATGGTAAGCCGTACTGAAGTTCAAACGCGTACCCAAAGATTGCTGGAAACTCTTCCAGAAATGTGACGTGTATCTAGTATCCCTGTCGGAGATAATAGACACAGGTATGCCGTGTAAGGCTACAATCTTATCAACATACAGTTGGGCTAACATATCGGAGCTATACGTCTCTTTGATGGGTAAGAAATGAGCTGATTTAGTCAGCCTATCGACTATGACCCATATCGTGTCGTTTCCCTTCCTGGTTTTCGGTATCTTGGTAATAAAATCCATAGTTACACATTCCCACTTCCACTCGGGAAGCTCAGGCTGTTGTAGCAAGCCAGATGGCTTTTGGTGCTCGGCTTTGACTTGAGCACAAGTCAAGCACTTTGCTACATGGGCGGCCACAGACTTTTTCAAGCCTATCCACCAATAGTTTGCCTTTAAATCTTGATACATCTTGTCTGCACCAGGATGGACAGAATATTTGGAACTATGGGCTTCCTGGAGGATAACATTTCGTAGTCCTCCATAAATCGGAACCCATATACGTCCGTTCAGTCTAAGAATTCCATCCTTGCTAAGAGTCAACTGCTCCTCAGTTACTCCTAACTTTTCATTAGGATAATTAGCTTCCAACACAGCCTCTCGCTGTGCAGCTAATATCCTTTCAATTAAATTGTTCTTGACCTCAATGCTCTTGGCATTGATTCGTATAGGTTTTACCCTTTCTTTTCTGCTCAGGGCATCAGCGACTACATTCGCCTTGCCGGGATGGTACCTGATCTCGCAATCATAGTCATTCAAGGTTTCCATCCAACGGCGCTGCCTCATGTTCAACTCCTTCTGGTTGAACAGGTGCTGGAGGCTTTTTTGATCAGAATAAATCACAATTTTAATACCATAAAGGTAATGCCTCCACAATTTCAGTGCAAATACAACGGCACCCAACTCCAAGTCATGGGTGGTGTAGTTCTTTTCGTGCACCTTTAGTTGTCTTGAAGCATAGGCAATCACCTTGCCTTTCTGCATAAGCACACACCCCATGCCTGTGTGTGATGCATCGCAGTAAACTACGAATTCATCTGTACCTTCAGGTAGTGTCAACACAGGTGCGTTGCTTAGCTTCTGCTTCAGAACTTCGAAGGACTCTTGCTGCTTTGGGCCCCAAATAAATTTTTCTTTCTTCTTGGTTAAGGAAGTCAGGGGCGCAGCAATCCTTGAAAAATTCTCAATAAATCTCCTGTAGTATCCTGCTAATCCCAGGAAACTACGAATTTCGGTAGGCGTCTTTGGCTCTTGCCAGTTTATGACTGCCTCTACCTTAGCGGGATCCACTTGGATACCACGCTTACTTACAACGTGACCTAAAAACTGAACCTCTCGTAGCCAGAATTCACATTTCGAGAATTTGGCGTAGAGTTTCTCACGCTGTAGTAATTCGAGAATGCAACAGAGGTGCTTCTCGTGGTCAGCTTGGCTTTTGGAATATATAAGAATATCGTCGATGAAGACGATGACAAATTTGTCCAAATACGGCTTGCAGACGCGATTCGTGAGATCCATGAACGCAGCCGGTGCATTTGTGAGCCCGAAAGGCATCACTAGGAACTCGTAATGACCGTAGCGAGTCCTAAATGCTGTCTTATGTACATCTTCATCTCTGACCCTTAGCTGATGATAGCCCGACCTTAAGTCGATCTTTGAGAAATAGCTTGCTCCTTGCAGCTGATCGAACAGATCTTCGATCCTTGGCAAAGGATATCTATTCTTTATGGTAACTTTGTTTAGCTCTCGGTAATCGATGCACAAACGCATCGATCCGTCCTTCTTCTTTACAAATAGGACAGGTGCTCCCCAGGGAGACGAACTCGGTCTGATAAAACCTTTCGCCAACAGTTCATCCAACTGGGTCCTTAATTCCTTCATTTCCGTCGGAGCTAGCCTGTAGGGCGCTCTAGCTATAGGAGCTGCTCCAGGAATGATATCTATTCTGAATTCCACTTGTCTATCTGGTGGTAAACCAGGTAGTTCTTCGGGGAAAACCTCGGGATATTCAGAAATAACAGGAAGATCCTCTATCTTCGGCTTAGGCTCTTCAATTATCACCTGAGCCATGTAAATGACACAGCCTCTGTTCAAGCACCTAGAAGCTTTGAGCATAGATACGTCCTCGGGCAATCCGTACTGCGTATCTCCTCGAATGGTAAGCGATTCACCACTCGGAGTCTTTAATACTATGTGCCTTTTGCCGCAAATGATTTGGGCCTGATTACGGGATAACCAGTCCATGCCTAGGACTATGTCGAAACCCGCTAGATTGAAGGGAAGTAGAGATAGAGGAAAAGAATGGTTCTTAATGGACATTTCACATCCCTCTAGAATAGTAGAGACGGTTTCTATCGTGCCGTCTGCTAACTCTACCTCGTATTTTACGTCTAGGTTTTGATCGGCATATTCAATAGTTTGCAAAATTTCTGGTCTACAAAGGATTTATCGGCGCCTAAATCGAAAAGTACTCTTGAAAATATATTATTTACGAGAAAAGTACCTGTAAGCACATTGTCGTTCAGCACAGCCTCCTTTGCATCCATGCGGAAGACTCTCGCATTTGTCTTTTTGGTCTCCTCCGCCTTCCTGGCATTCTTAGGGCAGTTGCTCTTGATATGCCCCTTTTCATTGCAACCGTAGCAGGTTGCGTCCTTGATTTTCTTACAATCTACAGTCTTATGATCCTTGGACTTGCATAGTCCACAGGAAAAAGTCTTTGGCTGAGACTGTGAATTGGACCCAAACCTACATTTCCCAGAGTGGGGTTTCTTGCAAATTTTGCAATTGGGTCTTTCACCAGTTTGCCCATCTTTCTTCGTCTCCGACCCTCTTTTGCCATCACCGTTTCCACGGTGCTTCTTTCCTGACCTTCGTGAGGTATCATCCTCACGTTTCCTCTTCTCAGCCTCCTTGCTCCTTAGCGTCCTCAGACGGACAGCATCTAAAGTGAGAGACAAGGAGAGGTCAGTAACTGACCTGAAGGTCGTCGGCCGAGAGGCCTTCACGCTAGCCTTTATCGCAGGCTCCAAGCCCCCAATGAAACGGGCGATTCTTCTAGACTCTGGTGTCACAAGGTACGGAACCAGGCGAGACATCGTATTGAAGCTCGTCAAATAAGCCTGGCAGTCCAGGTTCGTCATCACCAGTGACACAAAGTCAGCCTCGATCTTCTCAACCTCATGCTGAGGACAGTAGTTTTCCTTAATGAGAGCAATAAATTCCTCCCATGTCATCTTGTATAAAGCAGACTTACCTGACGCCTGCACCAACGCTCTCCACCATGCCAGGGCCTCACCCTTAAATGACTGGGACACAAACTTCACCACATCCTTCTCTACGCACCCACTGATGTCCACAATAGTGTCCATCTCATCCAGCCAGGTGATGCAGTCTACAGCACCCTTCTCCCCTGTAAATTCCCGGGGCTTACAAGATACAAAATACTTGTAGGTGCAACCCTTGGCACCGGACGCATCAGTATACTCTCGTTCACGATGAATACTATTCTCAGTGGACGAGTGATCATCGTCATCTTTCTTGGGTTTGGAGAGTGGTTTGGATTGTGACTTTGGTTTGGAGGGTGGTTTTGATACGGTTCTGCCTTGGGACTCAGTATATTGACGATCCAGAGCTGCCTGAACAGCGTTGTCAATCAGAGCCTTTAACTGTGCGCCTGTCAAATGCACTGGCGCATTGTCGTAGTCATCTTCATTAGTATGGCTATTCTCTCCATTGGGATCCGCCATTGTAACTTGAATCTGTTACAGAAGATAACAAAATTTTATTCAGGAGATTATTATATAATTGTCCTTTATGACAATTTGTCAACCATGGTAACAGAGACCATATTTGGTTAACTTATTACTCATATAATCTTAGGATTTGAATATATCCTATTTTAGCTATATCAATAATATTGGCGGCATAAAGCCTAATCACGAGGATGTTTTATAATTTTAGCCGAGATTTCAGAGAATCAAAGGCATAGAGGTTTGAATTATAGTTCTCTTACCCCTTTCTGGCAGGGAGTCATAGACCACCACTGTCTTTTGTTTTTATAAGACGATTATTACGGCCCATAGGCACTACACCACTAATGGATGTTTTAATAAGGTTGGCCCGTAGGGACTACATCACTAATGGATGTTTTAATAAGGTTGGCCCGTAGGCATTACATCACAAATGGATGTTTAATATGATTGATCACCTTCATTGGTGATTTAACCCACGATTTATAAATCATTTAGTTGGGTTTTGAAATCCTTAAAGAATTATTGTATAAGAATGACGTGCGTGATTTTAACGAATCACATCTGCCATGATTGTTAACATGCTTGCAGCGGTTAACAGGGAATCTGAATCTTTTAATTAAGTCCTACCATCTTGGCCGGATCTTAAAAGACACCAGGCTAGGTTTCACTCGTAAGATTCTTTATTTAGGCAAATCAATTTAAAAGGAATGGTTTTGATTTATTTCATACATATTAAAACAAAACTCATAACATACATTCCATAATCTCAAATACAATCACATATTGCCCTAAACGGGTCTTTCAAATAGTAGATACCTCCATAGAGGTTTTAAAATAAGTGACAAGTCCACGCAGGGACTAACATAAGATAAGTGTCCATGCAAGGACTAAAAGATAAGTCCACGTAGGGACTGAAATATGATAAGTGTCCACGCAGGGACTTATTTCAAAGTAGAAATTACATTAGTACAACTATTAAGGGCTAGTGGTCACGTTTCTTCTTTTTGCCCTTTAGTAGGTTCGCCAAGCCTTTGAGAAATCCTCGGTGGCTCTTTTTCTCTTCCTCGAACTCTCTCTCCACACGATCTAGTCGATGGAGTATCTCTTCCTGTTCAGGAGGAGAGAAACGTGGCTGTGGCGCTTGTTGCGGAACTGGAGGTCTGGGAGGTATTGGATACCCATGAGCTGAGTAGTCCGGTGCTCCCATGTTCCCATGAGCTCCGTCAGGGTAGCGTGCATTATATCTAGCCGACACCACATATGGGTCGCGCTCATAATTGTAGTTGTAATGTGCTTGCGACGGTTCGAACGGGTTGTAAGCCGTTGGACCCGTGTAAGCAGGTATGGGTTGGTCATACCCAAATGGTGGCGAATTTGGTGCAGCTGGTGCGGAGTTCGCCTCCTGTATAGGACTTGAAGGTCCTTCTTCTTGTAGTGGCGGATAGTGGCTACTACTTGAGTGTCGAGGGGTGCTGAAGTGGATACCTCCTCCTCCTCGTGTGGACATACGAGCATTTGTCCTCCTACGCCTTGGCGGATCAGGCATTACTGGTTGCGCCGGTGGCGGAGGTGGTGGCGTAACTGCCACAAAGCGTGAATCCTCAGAGGGATCCTGTGGATGTCGCGGTTGTTGTGATGTCTGTTGAGGTGGTGTGTAGTACCACTCATGTCGGTCGAACAACGCTTGGAAACTATCTGGTCCCTGATAGGGTGTGCCATGGAAGGATGACCCATCAGAGACTTCTATCGGATGCGTGGGCGTACCACGAGCAGGTTCTGTCGGATCAGTATCTTCATCCATATGATCCTCGGAGAAGTGATCTTGTGGTCCTAATGGAACAAAGCCTGAAGGTTCCTGTATATAGTCAGCTGGATTAAACTGACCTATGAAGTATGGAGTGGGGTCGTCGTAATTTCGGTGCGATACCGAACGTTGTAGAGGTATGAAGGAAGGTTGTGGGTTGTTGGGATCATTCTCTGAATTTGGCCCGAATGAGTGCCAGTATGATGGCGTCGAGCTGTGCGAGGTGGAATGCCTCGCAGGTTCGTAAAGATCTCTTCGTCGTTGTGGTTCTTCGCTCCTTGTCATTGAAGGAGGTCTTGTACCTGACGGTCCAGCTTCGTGATCGTGATGTGTCACGATATCTCCTCTGCCTCTTCTTCCCCTTCCTCTTCCTCGAAATATAACAGGTGGCATTTTTCCTGCTTTATAAAACTTTAAATACCAATAATAAAAGAAAAAGACAAAATTGGAATAACAATTCGAATTTGTCCTAAGTTCTTGTCTAGACTCAAGTATGTGCAATTGTGTCATTGAGATTAAACACAATAGGATAGTGTTTAATTCACTCAATGTTGGCTCTGATACCAACCTGTCACACCCCGATTTCCACGTGTATCACCGGTGGGCCCGGTGGGGGATTACCGTGACGTAGTTGGCAACAATATAGTCAAACCACACAATTATATAAATGCACAGCGGAAGCTTTAAAGATAAATATATACTTCAACCTCTGGTGGTAATATCAAATGTATTACAGAAGTCGAATGTATCCACAGCGGATCAAAATAATAATAAAATATTGTTCATTCAGATACGGCATCGAGTTTGCGAGACTATTCGTGATGCCTAGGAAGCTATTACCAGCCCATTTCGTATAGTACCTGCACTTAATCTTTCGGGGAAAAATACGTCAGTTTACACTGGTAAATACATTCAACTGACACATTTGAAAATGTTTATTAAAATTGATTTGAATGCACAAGGCACAAACTCTTTTATAACTTGGAAAAATTATTAAAATCTTGTGAACGTATTACATGTTCTTTTATGCGTTCAGTAGCCCGGATCGTGCCGGGTTAAAGATTAATAGACACACCACATTGCGTAAAACCGTAGTATAGAAACCAACGGCTACGTCTTTTAATTAAGTGTCGACAATATATACCGGGTGTACGCCTACACCGGGATGTCGAGGTCGTGGCCATTTCGTAAAATGATGCCAAGGATATCCGGGACAACGGTCATTAACCCCCCAAAGGCTTTTAAGAAACAAAACTGTTTAAATGAGCCGATCACATTACACAATTTAACCACCTCAGCGATGGAAGATATGATGCTCAATCAAGCGGTATTATTATACCGTATCCCAAGCCCGTATAGGGGAAATAAGTTAAAAGTATTTACCTTTGCAAGTATATTCCTTAATTTGATTAAATCACCGATAGCTTTTACTGGGGCTCCTAATCTGGAACGAAGGTTTTAATTAACCTCTTAGAATCCTAACGGGTCTTATATTAGCCGTAGCCTAGACCGGTTGGTTCCGATATATAGATATGGTTTAATCGCGTGAAGGGCGAAAACCGAGAATGGAATGTGATTCTTCCCCAAACAGGTTCAGAGACTTGTTTTATATGGGTTCAATGTTCACACTCTGTATTTTGGGGTCCAAATAATATAATTTGACCCGTATCAGCTAACTTATGAAAACTAGTTTCATAAGCCGAACCGTGCGCGCAATAGGAGAAACGGTTAACCATGGGAGTCTTACGCTTATTTCCTAAGTCAATATGCCTTAAAGAGGTTGTGGTATCAGTAGGATACCTACCGTGATGCCCGTAACGAGTTTAAGTTAACATTACGCCCCGTAGGGGTTTTCCGGTCATTTTAAAGACTTTTAAAGAGCTTTTCGAGTTCTACAGGAAATCTGAGTTTCCCGAACAGTTTATAAAGTCTAAAATACCTTATTTATTATTTAAAATCAGTAGTAACTGGAATCGGGTCGAAAGACCTTGTAGAACTCAAGTTTTGGCCGAAAAGGGCATATTCGGTATTTACCGAACCGTAGCCATAACCGCAGGTTATGAGCAAGGTAAAAATTATTAAAAATCTTTAAAATTCCAAAAATATTATTTTATAACAGTGGGTAAAAGTTTTGGTGACGGAAACTTGGTTTAGATAGGGGTTATGCTAATTGCGCCGTTTATTACAAAAGTTTCTTATAAATGCGCTATTTAGCATAACTCTCATTCTAGACCTCGGATTGACGTGAAACTTTAAGGACATGCTTATAATTTAATAAGCAAGGTTATGGTCCGTTCACGTGTCCGAAATACTCGTTTTATTTTTTTAAAAGGCCGTTACGGTCAACTTTTAGGCGATTAACGGAAATGCGTAAAAGACTCGGACAAATCATGAACCGGTCACAGAGGTTTATACCATCGTGTAACCTGGTCCTAATAGAGTCCTAAGGCATATCTATACCTCACTAAAACGGGTCAGAACTGAAGTCAAAGCAAAAGTCAAACTTTTGCGACATTCGGCTCCGAACCGGGTCAATATAGCAAATGGTCGATTCAAATGAGCGTAAACAAGTTTATATACTTAATATCATATTTTATGAGTGTCAAAACAGGTTTCATAGCATATAAATTACAGATTATGTATAAAACGGCAAAATAGCTTTCTGTTGACTTTTTAGGTGCACGTTTGACTCGACATTTGACATAGTTAGAGTGGTGATCAGAGGGAACCCTTTTAGGGGTTTATTACCCACATAAATACCAACTCATAACTACTTTTGATCCGACAATTCACTGGACCATTTGTGAATTATCGCTATGACAACCGTTAGTTACGACGGTTGGGTTTATAAGCTAAATCTATGGAAAAACAAGACCACAATGGATGTGAACGACTTACAGAAGTTGTGTCTTGCTTAGAGAGCAGAGAAGAATGCTTGAGAGCTTTAGAATGTGATCAGATGAGTGAGTTTGAGTTGTGTGTTGGTTATGAACCAAGGATGGCTATTTATAGTGAAACAAGGCACTCAAGATCATTACACAACACCTACAACTGATCATGGATGATGGGCAGGTGTCCCATAGAGCTATGGGTCGAGTATAGGGTGCCCATGCCTCATTTATTGATGTTTGATCGTTCACAAGCTCAAAAGGCATGCAATTACAAACTTTCTGCATCTGGGCGTCTCATGCGGCCCGCATGGAGGATCCATGCATGTTTTAACGCGGGCCGCCTGAAGTTTAAATCCAGGCGCGTACAATTAGAAGGCTCGCGGCCCGCTTTCACTTAACCCAAACTCTAATGCGGGTCGCGAGAGGTTAGATTTTCAAGTTTTTAAAATCTTTTGTAATGATGACGAGAATCTGGTAATTAATAACGAAATCTTTCGTAATTATTAACCTGACCTTTCGGGTTTGAAGGGGTAACTTTGCGGTTTGGCCCTCGATTATTTACAACTAAGGACCTCGTGTTATTTACCTGCGTTGCTAAGTCCCCGATTAGTTTATTAATTATTCGGAAAGCCTTAACTTTCATTATTGACGCTTTTAACCCTTCTTATACGAATTCGATCATAACTTCCTCGTTTTAAAACGGAACTTCGCGGAATTTATACAGTATGTTCTAGTGAGCGTATAATACTGTTACAAAGCCTCGGGAGCGTTAAAGGGTCACTCAGAGGTATAATTAAACATGTTGACACAGTTAACCCCTGTAGTTTGTAATCTCTCACTTTCTTCCACGTTTCACTTCCGTACGATCCATGATTCATTCGTTTGAAGGTACAAGCACTACTTAGGGTTACTGTATAGTATATTTACCCTTGCTTGACATCTATAACCCTCGAATTTACATACATTCAAGGTTTGTCAAAATTAGTCCTTTATTTAATATCAATGCCACGTGTAATCAAATGACACGTGTTAACACATCATTGGACACAAAAATTTCGAGGTGTTACAAGAATTCATTCAGACCTAGTGCATCAAAATACACCTTTGAGACTATAGGGATACCACAAAGGCAATCCCTATTTGGATGGAGAAACAAATTGGTTTCAGACATTCCATGAGAACAGGAATGGGGTGTCAAATCCTATAGCGCTATATCATACTACCAACCGGTCTGGTAAACAAAAATAAGTGCTATTCCAACAATTTATTTTATAATCTATGAAAAATCAGAGTTTAAACCATAAGTAATCATTCAGTTTGTCAAAAGATAAGTATTAACATGTATAATCATTTATACTTTGAAATCATGAAAATAACAGATAGGTACACATGCTTCACCCCAAAATAGTTAAAAACAGTAAAAGAGAGGACTATGTACTCACTTGAGAGTGCTTAAGAGTATTGAGCAACTACCAAGAAAAGCTAGAGGAGCACAGAATCAAACGGCACCTAATATTGATAACTACATAAACAAACCGGACCTAAATCGGGAGATCGGATAGTATGAGGTCTCGTGAACCAAATGAGCGTGGCAACTCATATGATATGGTTTAACAAGGCCTACATACTAAAATGAAACCAATCCTAAGTGCTTTCGACCCATCACGACCCGTTTAGGTAGCTTACGCTACTTTTACGCGTCGCGCGCGCAATGCGCGTTCGAGACGTCTAACTAGCCCTATGACAAGTATTATATGCCAAAACATGTTTAAATATGCTACATAATCTGTTATGTGACAAAAATTTAGGTTACATATGCTTTATTACCAATTATGTATGAAAAGGACATTTTGGTAATTTACCTAAGGCATATAAGCTACTTATCATACAACTACTTAAACTAGGTGACCATAAGGTATAACCTCGGAAGGTTATTCCCTATGCAACTATGGTCACTAAAAATGTTTGGTCGGATCCTAATGATCGACCAAACGGGTCGTGTTCGAAAGTCTAAGCGGGTGTTTAGTCCGCTTGACTTACGACTCTACACAAGCACTAAACTAAAAGTGACGAGCTAAACATGTCGAAACATGTTTAACAAAGTTAGTAAATAGGTTTGGTATCAAACCAAACGGTTTTGATACCTATAAGTAGCTTGGTTACAAAATACGCGAGAATACGCATTTTGACCGAAGCTACGACTCGTCATAGAGCCTAGATAACGTGGTAATCAGTAGGTATAGTCACTAGGGACTATAACCATCGTGATTATGCTCACGTTATGAAGTTCAAACGAACTTTGCGTTGACCATAAACTGGTCATTGCAGAAAGTCAAACGCAGTTTGACTTTAACGCTAAAACGAAGGAAAAGAACGAAAGAATACTTACAGAAGGTCCCCGCAAGATTTGACCCGATTCTCTCTCAGGTAGGAAGCATATACTTCCACTTAGAGAGCTTGAATCAGATCAAATGTGAGGAATGAAGGAAAATGGGTCGGGTTTATATAGGCATGGCACAACCGTTAGGATCGTTCATCGAGAAACGTGCTTCGATCTAGGCCGTACACATGGGCCCATTGTTTTGGAAAACCATTAGAGCCCATAGATTCAGTCCATGGTTTGAGAAATACCATTTGCAAGTGGTTTTGAGTTTTTAACAGCCGTAAACAGCTGTTTGCAACAATTCTGCACATCTAGGAGGCTCTCGCGGCCCGCGTAAACATGTGCAAGGCCTTACACGGGCCGCCTGGGAAACACAGTTCAGCAACAAGTTTGCAGTTTGACAGTTTCAGTCCCTGTTGGTGTTTAAAGCCATTTCCAACATGTTTAAGGCCCGTTAAGCCAACTTTAAGGCCCTAAAATGATGCTTAAACATTTTGTACATGAAACATGCTCAAAAATATGCCGGATGTCGGTTCGATTGATCGTATGATTGCGATGTTCGCTTAATTACGACGGAATGCGCATAAGCGCGAAAAACGATCCAAATTGAGCAACGAATGAAATTTTATCATGCCAAACACTGAAATAAAATATTTTAATGCTTACATAAATTTTTGGATGTCCGGATATATTCAGAACGTAAGGTATGCACGAAAATGCAAACTTGTGCACTTTTTGACGCTTCTAGTCCCTATTGATCAAGAAAGTTTATTTCTGCGCACCAAACATCTCAAAGCCTATTTCTAAGCTATAATAAGGATATTTAGGGCATATTTAACTTATGATCAAATTCCGGAATGTTCGTTACTATACGAATCGGTATAGTTTCGCAGTTTGACACAATTAGTCCCTGCGATCGAACAAACTTGATTTCAACACACCAAACTATCCAAAACTTATTTCTAAGTTATATGGAGGTTATTTAAGGTAGGTTAAGCCTATTTCACTATTCCGGAGTGTTTGTTGCATTGAACTAGCTATATTCACGCATCAGTGCGCGTATAACCTTCTAGAAAGCGATTTAAAGCTTGAAATCGAATAAAAGTTGATATATGCAAACGTTACGCATATTTTTACAAATCCCAAGTATGAAATACAATATTTCATTGGTTTGGCATTTGTTTGATGATGAAGTGACACAGGTGTCACACAGTGACTTAATAACAATGGAAGTCTATTTGTTCATGTTTTGTTTCAAATTTCAATGTAATGTAATATATTTAATTCAATAAAACGAAACTGTTTAATCCATGGTTGTGAAACAATGATTCTGTTACAACACTCCCCGACGTTTCCGCCATGATTTGTTGTTTTACGTGGTCGGGGTGTGACACTTAAGTTTTTGCAACAACTTAAAACGAACACCCAACAGTGAACTCGCACAACATTGTTGTTGATTTGTTACTATATGCCTTGCAGGTTGTTAGGTGCTTAGATGGAACTTGCACAGGAGGACAAGGTCGTTGTGGGACATGGACTGTTGAGTTCCATGTTAAACTTATGAACTTATAACTTATGTTTTGGTTTTAAACTTTATGCTTCCGCTGATAACTTGAACTTAGTTAATTTGTTTTGGACACCAATTATATTGTTGGCTGGTTTTATATTTACTTTAATACATTGTTCAATATGATTGGTGGCTTAATCCTGGTCATTTCACGCCTCCAGCAGTATTACTCCGCGTGTGGAATTTGGGGGTGTGACAGTGGAGGTCATGCACCAGGTCGTATTTTCTGCGGAATATACAGATGGTGTAAATCTCTACGAACAAAAAAAGAAAAAAAAAACTTGCCAGTTGATGTGCGTTAGGTGTGATATATTTTTAACAATATTTTTAGCACTTTTTTAACACTTTAGTCAAGTTTTAAATTTATAAAACATGATATTCTACTAACACTAAACGCACATATGGGCAAGTGCACCCATCGTGAGCGTAGTATAGCGTTGGTAAGATACCGAGGTCGTCCAAGGACAGAAGAGCTTTTAATACCGGTTTATCCTCAACGTCTAATAAAATCAAAATTTTAGAAAAAGGTTTAAAAATAAAAATAAAAACTAAAAATGATGAAAATAAAAATAAAATAAAAACAGATAGACAAGATGAATCACTTGGATCCGACTCGCTTTTAGGGTAACCTTTGATGTTTTCCACACTTTTGCACTTTTTAATAGATTATCTTAGTTATAGTAGTAGGCCCCTCTTTTGAAGGTGATGTTACCCTCAACCCAGTTGTCACACCCCGATTTCCACGTGTATCACCGGTGGGCCCGGTGGGGGATTACAGCGACGTAGTTGGCAACAATATAGTCAAACCACAATATATAAATGCACAGCGGAAGCATAAAGATAAATATAATTCAACCATTTACTGTAATATCAAATGTATCACAAGTAGTTGAAGAGTATCCACAGGAGGGATCAAAATAAATAAAAATATTGTTCAACAGATAAGACATCAAGCTTGCGAGACTTCTTTAGATGCTAGGGAGCTATTACCAGCCAATTACGTGTAGTACCTGCACTTAATCTTTTTGGGAAAATACGTCAGTTTACACTGGTAAATACAACCAACTGACTCATTTTGTAAAATGATTGAAAATTGGTTTGGATGCACGTGGCATAAACATGTTTATTTAACTTGGGAGAATTATTTAAAATTATAATCTTGTGAACGAATTACATGTTCCTTCTATGCGTTCAGTAGCCCGGATCCTGTCCGGGTTAAAGATCAATAGACACACCACATTGCGTAAAACCGAGGCGGGTAAACCATCGGCTACGTCTTTTAATAGTATAGACATCATACCGGGTGTACGCCTACACCCGGGTGTCGAGGTCGTGGCCATTTCGTAAAATGATGCCAAGGATATCCGGGACATGGTAATTAACCCCCCAAAGGCTTTTAAGTAACAAGACTGTTTAAATGAGCCGATCAAACTATTCAATTAACCACCTAAGCGATGGAATTATTTGATGCTCAATCAAGCAGTATTTTATATACCGTAACCCAAGCCCGTATAAGGGAAAATAAGTTAAAAGTATTTACCTTTGCAAGTATTATCCTTATCAGTTAAATCACAGATATCTTTTACTGGGGCTCCTTATTCTGGAATGAAGGTTTTAAAATAACCTATTAGAATCCTAACGGGTCTTTATATTAGCCGTAGCCTAGACCGGTTAGTTCCGAGGAATAGATACGGTTTAATCGCGTGAAAGGCGAAAACCGAGAATGGAATGTGATTATGACCCAACAAGTTCGGAGACTTGTTTTATATGGGTTTAATATTCACACTCTGGATTTTGGGGTCAAAATGATATGGTTTGACCCGTATCGGCTAATTTATGTAAACTAGTTACATAAGCCGAACCGTGCGCGCAATAGGCGCAACGGGTAACCGAAAGAGTCCTACACTGTTTTCCTAAGCCAATATACTTTAAAGAGGTTGTGGTATCAGTAGGATACCTTCCATAATGCCCGTAACGAGTTTTAGTTCATTATACGCCCCGTAAGGGTTTTCCGGTCATTTTAAAGACTTTTAAAAGGGATTTCTGAGTTCTACAGGAAACCTGAGGTTCCCGATCAGTTTAATAAGTTTAACATATCTTATTTATTGTTTAAAATCAGTAGCAACTGGAATCGGGTCAAAAGACCTTGTAGAACTCAAGTTTTGGCCGAAAAGGGCATATTCGGTATTTACCGAACCGTAGCCATAACCGCAGGTTATGAGCAGGTTAAAATTGATTAAAAATCTTTACAAATCCCAAAATATTATTTAACTACAGTGGGTAAAAGTTTTGGTGACGAAATCTTGGTTTAGGTAGGCGTTATGCTAATTGCGCCGTTTATTACAAAAGTTTCTTATAAATGCGCTATTTAGCATAACTCCCATTCTAGACCTCGGATTGGCGTGAAACTTTAGGGACATGCTTAGAATTTAGTAAGCAAGGTTATGGTCCCTTCACATGTCCGAAATACTCGTTTTATTTTACAAATGGCGTTACGGTCAACTTTTAAGTAATTAACGGAAATGCGTAAAAGACTCGGACAAACAACGAACCGGTCACAGAGGGTGATACCATCACGTGACCTGGTTCTAAGAGAGTCCTAAGGCATATCTACAATGCACTAAAACGGGTCAGAACTGAAGTCAAAGCAAAAGTCAAACTTTTGCGACATTCGGCTCCGAACCGGGTTAATATATCCAATGTCCGAATCAAACGAGTTTAGACAAGTTTATATACTTAATATCATGTTTTATGATCATCAAAATAGGTTTCATATCATTTATATTACAGATTATGCAAGAATCGCAAAAATAGCTTTCTGTTGACTTTTTAAGTACGCGTTTGACTCCACATTTGCACTAGTTAGAGTGGTGATCATGGGGAACCCTTTCAGAGGTTTATTACCCACATAAACACCAACACATAACTACCTTTGATTCGACATAAGACTGAGCCATTAAGGATTTATCTTGAAGTCAAACCGTAGTTACGACGGTTTGATTTTTAGCTATATTACTAAGTAAAATTAAACCACAAAGGATTTAAACGACTTACAGAAGCTTGAACACGAATTAGGATGCTAGAATAAAGCTTGGAAGCTCCAGAGATGATCAAGAGAATGTGTTTGAAGTGTGGTGAAACTTATGCATACAATGGGTCTATTTATAGTGTACAACTTGCCTCTTGATCATTACAACACACTAAACAAATGAGTATGGATGATGGGCAGGTGTCACTAGGTGCTATGGGTCGAGTAGGGGGCGCCCATACTTCTGGGAAACCCATTCCTACATGTTTTACCGCTTTAAACAGCCAACAGCCAACTTTCTGTCGCTGGGCATCGCTTACGAACCGTATGGCTTAGGCCTTGCGGTCCGTAAGCCTGGGGCGGAAACCAGCTTACCCTTTCACCCCCTTACGGTCCGTAAGGCAGACCCCTTGCGGTCCGTAAGGGTTTGTTTTTAAATCTTTTTAAATCTTTTTGAAATGATTACTAAATCTTAGTAATTAATAACGAATCTTTGGTAATTAATAACCTGACCTTTCAGGTTTGAAGGGGTAACTTTGCGATATGGCCCTCGATTATTTACAACTAAGGGCCTCGTGTTATTTACCCGCATCGTTAAGTCCCCGGTTATCTTATAAATTATTCGGAAAGTCTTAACTTTCATTATTGACGCTTTTAACCCCTCTCGTACGAATTTGATCATAACTTTCTCGTTTTAAAACGGAACTTCGCGGAATTTATATATTATATTCTAGTGAGCGTATTTTACTGTTACAAGGCTTTGGGTACGTCGAAGGGTCACTCAGAGGTATAATTAAACATGTTGACACAGTTAACCCCCGCAGCTTGAAATCTCTCACTTTCTTCCGCGTTTCGCTTCCGTACGATCCATGACTTATTCGTTTGAAGGTCAAGCATCGTTTAGGGTTACTATACAGTATACTTACCCTTAATTGACATTTATAACCCTCGAATTTGCATACTTTCAAGGTTTGTCAATATTAGTCCTTTATTAATTATTAAATGCCACGTGGAACTCAAGACACGTGTCAATACATTATTGGACTCAAAATTTCGAGGTGTTACATCCTCACCCCCTAAAAAATAAATCTCGACCCGAGATTTACTCAAATAAATAGGGATATGTTTCCTTCATCGTGGATTCAACTTCCCACGTGAATTCAGGACCCCTTCGGGCATCCCATTTAACCTTAACTATCGGTACATGTTTTCTTCGGAGCTTTTTCACCTGTCGGTCCTCAATCGACAAGGGCTTCTCCACAAACTTCAAGCTCTCATCTATATGCACATCTGTGTGTGGGATCACCAATGATTCATCAGCGAAACACTTCTTTAGATTGCAGATGTGGAACACATTATGAATTCCATTGAGCTCTTCTGGTAAGTTTAATTTATAGGCAACTGACCCGACCCGTTCGATAACCTCAAAAGGTCCTATGTATCGCGGGCTCAGTTTACCCTTCTTACCGAAACGCATCACCCCCTTCCAGGGTGATACCTTTAGCAATACTTTTTCACCTACCTCGAAGTGAAAATCCTTACGCTTCGGATCAGCGTAACTTTTCTGCCTATCACGGGCAGCTTTGAGACGTTCCCGAATCTAGACAATCTTGTCCGTTGTCTCGAAAACTATCTCTGGTCCTGATAATTGGACCTCTCCCACTTCCGCCCAACAAACAGGCGATCTACACTTCCTACCGTATAATGCCTCGAAGGGCGCAGCCTTTATGCTGGTATGGTAGCTATTGTTGTAGGAGAATTCGATTAGGGGTAAGTTCTTATCCCAACTACCACCTAAATCGGTAGCACATGCTCGCAGCATGTCTTCTAACGTTTGAATAGTACGCTCACTCTGACCGTCTGTCAGAGGAAGGTAAGCCGTACTAAAGTTCAAACGTGTGCCTAAAGATTGTTGAAAACTCTTCCAGAAGTGAGACGTGTATCTAGTATCTCGATCAGAGATAATAGACACAGGTATGCCATGTAAGGCGACAATCTTATCAACATATAACTGGGCCAATGTATCGGAGCTATAAGTCTCCTTGATGGGTAAGAAATGAGCTGACTTAGTCAGTCGATCGACTATAACCCATATTGTGTTGTTTCCTTTGCTCGTTTTTGGTAACTTGGTGATAAAATCCATAGTTACACACTCCCATTTCCATTCAGGAAGTTCAGGCTGTTGTAGCAAGCCAGATGGCTTTTGATGCTCAGCCTTGACTTGCGCACAAGTTAAGCATTTGGCTACATAAGCGGCTACAGACTTTTTCAAGCCTATCCACCAGTAGTTTGCCTTTAAATCCTGATACATTTTATCCGCTCCAGGATGGACAGAATATTTGGAACTATGGGCTTCCTGGAGGATAACATCTCGTAGTCCTCCATAGATAGGAACCCATATCCGCCCATTCAATCTCAAAAGTCCATCTTTGTGAAGAGTTAACTGTTCCTCGGTTACTCCTAACTTTTCCTTATGATAATTAACTTCCAACACAGCCTCTCGCTGTGCAGCTAATATCCTTTCAATCAAGTTATTCTTTACTTCCATTCTCCTAGCATTGATTCGGATGGGTTTCATCCTTTCTTTCCGGCTCAGGGCATCAACGACTACATTCGCCTTGCCGGGATGGTACCTGATCTCACAATCATAATCATTCAAGGTTTCCATCCAACGGCGTTGCCTCATGTTTAGCTCCTTCTGATTGAATAAATGTTGAAGGCTTTTGTGATCTGAATAGATCACAAACTTGATTCCATATAGATAATGCCTCCACAGTTTTAGTGCGAATACAACGGCACCCAGCTCCAAGTCATGGGTGGTGTAATTCCTTTCGTGCACCTTCAACTGTCTTGAAGCATAGGCAATCACCTTGCCTTTCTGCATGAGCACACACCCCATGCCAGTGTGCGACGCGTCGCAGTAAACTACGAACTCTTCGGTACCGTCTGGTAGCGTCAACACAGGAGCGTTGCTCAGCCTTTGTTTCAAAATATCAAAGGATTCTTGCTGCTTAGGGCCCCAAACAAACTTTTCCTTCTTCTTGGTTAGAGAAGTTAAGGGCGCAACAATCCTTGAGAAATTCTCAATGAATCTCCTGTAGTATCCTGCCAATCCCAGGAAACTACGGATCTCTGTGGGCGTCTTTGGCTCTTGCCAATTCATGACCGCCTATACCTTAGCGGGATCCACCTGGATACCATTCTCACTTACGACATGTCCAAGGAATTGGACTTCTCGTAGCCAGAATTCACATTTAGAGAATTTGGCATAGAGTTTCTCGCGATGCAGCAATTCGAGAATACATCGTAGGTGTTTCTCATGGTCGGCTTTATTCCTTGAATAGATAAGGATGTCGTCGATGAATACGATGACAAATTTGTCCAAGTACGGCTTACAGACGCGATTCATGAGATCCATGAACGCAGCCGGTGCATTTGTGAGCCCAAAAGGCATCACTAGGAACTCGTAGTGACCGTAGCGAGTCCTAAATGCTGTTTTATGCACGTCTTCATCTCTGACCTTCAGCTGATGGTAGCCCGACCTTAAGTCGATTTTCGAGAAATAGCTAGCCCCTTGCAACTGATCAAACAAATCGTCGATCCTTGGCAGTGGGTATCTATTCTTTATCGTGACCTTATTAAGTTCACGATAATCGATGCACAGACGCATCGATCCGTCCTTTTTCTTCACAAACAGGACAGGTGCTCCCCAGGGAGACGAACTGCGCTTGATGAAACCTTTTGCTAACAGTTCATCCAGCTGGGTCCGTAATTCCTTCATTTCAGTCGGTGCTAGTCTGTAGGGTGCTCTAGCAATAGGAGCCGCTCCAGGGATGATATCTATTCTGAATTCCACCTGCCTATCTGGTGGCAACCCAGGTAGGTCTTCCGGGAAAACTTCTGGATACTCCGAAATGACAGGAATGTCCTCTATCCTTGGTTTGGGTTCTTCGATAATCACTTGCGCCATGTAGATGACACAGCCCCTTTTTAAGCATCTTGAAGCTTTGAGCATGGTTACGTCCTCGGGCAATCCATACTGCGTATCCCCTCGAATGGTGAGCGATTCACCAGTCGGGGTCTTTAGCACAATTTGCTTTCTATTGCAGACGATCTGGGCCTGGTTGTGTGATAACCAGTCCATGCCCAGAACGATGTCAAAACCAGCTAGATTAAAGGGTAGTAGAGATAGAGGAAAAGAATGGTTCTTAATGGATATCATACATCCCTCTAATATAGTGGAGACGGTTTCTACAGTGCCGTCTGCTAGCTCTACTTCGTATTTCACATTTAGGGTTTTGATAGGCATGTTCAATAGTTTGCAAAATTTTTGGTCTACGAAGGATTTGTCAGCGCCTGAATCGAAAAGTACTCTTGCAAATATATTATTTACGAGAAAAGTACCTGTTATTACGTTGTCGTCCTGCAACGCTTCCTTCACATCCATTTTGAAGACTCTAGCGTTATTCTTTTTGGTTTCTTCAGTCTTCTTGGCGAGCTTGGGGCAGTTGCTCCTGATGTGCCCCTTCTTACTACAGTTGTAGCAGGTCGCGTCTTTAATCTTCTTACAGTCCACAGTCTTGTGATCTTTGGACTTGCACAGTCCACAAGTATGCGTCTTTGACTGGGACTGTGAGTTCGGCCCAAACCTGCACTTCCCAAAGTGAAATTTTTGGCAGTTCTTGCACTTGGGCTTTTCTCCGGTTTGTTGCCCTTCTTTTCTCGCCTCTGTTCCTTTCTTGCCATCACCGTTCCCACGGTGTTTCTTTCCCGACCTTCGCGAGGTATCATCCTCACGCTTCCTCTTTTCGGCCTCTTTGTTCCTCTGCGATCTCAGTCGGACCGCGTCCATCGTGAGGGACAAAGAGAGGTCAGTCACAGACCTGAAGGTCGTTGGCCGAGAGGCCTTCACACTAGCCTTTATCGCGGGTTCTAACCCCCCGATAAAACGAGCAATCCTCCTTGGTTCCGGGGTGACTAGGTATGGAACCAAGCGAGACACCGTATTGAAGCTCGTTAAGTAGGCCTGGCAGTCCAGATTTGTCATCACCAATGACACAAAATCGGACTCTATCTTCTCCACCTCATGCTGAGGGCAGTAATTTTCCTTAATGAGAGAAACGAATTCCTCCCACGTCATGCTGTAAAGCACAGCTTTTCCCGAGGCCTGAACCAGCGCCCTCCACCAAGCTAGGGCCTCGCCCTTAAACGACTGCGACACAAACTTCACTACATCCCTTTCAGCGCAGCCACTGATGTCCACCACTGTGTCCATCTCATCCAACCATGTTATACATTCGACGGCACCCTTCTCCCCCGTAAAGTCTTGGGGTTTACAAGATACGAAGTACTTGTATGTGCAGCCCCTGGCTCGGGAAGCATCAGTATACTCCCTTTCGCGATGAACACTATTTTCATTCGACGAGTGATTGTCGTCGTCCTTTTTGGGCTTGGACGAGTGGTTATCGTCGTCCTTCTTGGGTTTGGATAGTGGTTTGCTGTGGGTTTTTGAATGTGTCTTTGGCTTTGATAGTGGTTTGGAAACTGTTCTGCTTCGAGATTCTGTATATTGTCGATCTAGAGCTGCTTGCACAGCGTTGTCGACAAGAGCCTTGAGTTGAGCGCCCGTTAGATTTATTTGGGCATTATCGTAATCATCTTCATTTGTATGACTACTTCCTCCGTTAGGATTCGCCATAGTAGCTTGTATCTGCTGTAGAAGATAATGAAAATTCTATTTAGGAGTTTATCATTGAATTGTCTTTTATGGCAATTCATTAACCATGGTAACAAAGACCATATCTGGTTAATTTGTTACTCACTTTATATTTAGGATTTGAACATACTTATCCTAATCACAATTAATATTGCTAGTGGCATAAAAGCCTAGTCACGAGGACGTTATAATATTAACCGAGATTACAGAGAATCAAGGTATGAAGGTTTGAACCGTAGTCCTTTTACTCCTTCTGACAGGGAGTCCTAAACCACCACTGTCTTTTGCCTTATTATGACAATATGTTTGGCCCGTAGGCACTACATCGCTTATGGATGTTTAACAAGTGATCACCTTTATTGGTGATTTAGCCCATGATTTATTATATCATTGATTTGGGCTTTGGAATCCTTTAAGGATTCTTGTATAAGAATGGCGTGTGTAATTTTAACGAATCACATCTGCCATGATTGTTAACATGCTTACAGAGGTTAACAGGGAATCTGAATCTTTTAATTAGGTCTTACCATCTTGGCCGGATCTTAAAAGACACCTGGCTAGGTTTCACTCCGAAGATTCTTTATTTAGGCAGATCAAATTAAAAGGAATGATTTTGATTTATTTCATATATAGTAATAACAAAATGAAATTCATAATATAACATTCCATAATTTTAATACGATTACACACCGCCCTAAATGGGACTTTTAAACAGTACATACCTACATAGAGGTTAAAATAAGAGACAAGTCCACGCAGGGACTAATATAAGATAAGTGTCCACGCAGGGACTAAAGATAAGTCCACGTAGGGACTGAATTGCGATAAACGTCCACGTAGGGACTTATTTAAGATAAACATTACATTAGAACATACATAAGGACTAATGGTCACGTTTCTTCTTCTTGCCCTTCAGTAGGTTTGCTAAGCCCTTGAGGAATCCTCGGTGGCTCTTACGTTCTTCCTCGAATTCTCTCTCCACACGGCTCAAACGGTGGAGTATTTCTTCTTGTTCGGGAGTAGAGAAACGTGGTTGTGGCGCCTGTTGCGGAACTGGAGGTCTGGGAGGTGCTGGATACCCATGAGCTGAGTAGTCCGGTACTCCCATGTTCCCATGAGCTCCGTCGGGATAGCGTGCATTATACCTAGCCGCTACCACATATGGGTCGCGCTCATAGTTGTAGTTGTAATGTGCTTGTGATGACGGTTCGAACGGGTTGTAAGCCGTTGGACCCGTGTACGCAGGTATTGGTTAGTCATAACCAAATGGTGGCGAAGTTGGTGCAGCTGGTGCGGAGTTCGCCTCCTATACAGGACTTGAAGGTCCTTCTTCTTGTAGTGGCGGGTAGTGGCTACTACTAGAGTGTCGAGGGGTGCTGAAGTGAAATTCCCCTCCTCGTGTGGACATACGAGCATTTGTCCTCCTACGCCTTGGCGGATCAGGCATTACTGGCTGTACCGGTGGCGGAGGTGGTGGCGTAACTGCCACGAAATGTGGATCCTCAGAGGGATCTCGCGGATGTTGCGGCTGTTGTGATGTCTGTGGCGTGTGGTACCACTCGTGTTGATTAAACAACGCCATGAAGCTATCTGGTCCCTGATAGGGTGCACCATGGAAGGATGACCCATCAGAGATTTCTATTGGGTGCGTGGGCGTACCACGAGCAGGTTCTGTCGGATCAGTATCCTCGTCCATATGATCTTCGGAGAAGTGATCTTGTGGTCCTAACGGAACAAAGCCTGAAGGTTCCTGGATGTAGTCAGCTGGATTAAACTGACCTCTGAAGTATGGAGTAGGGTCGTCAAAATTTCGGTGCGATACCGAACGCTGTAAAGGTATGAAGGAGGGTTGCGGGTTGTTGGGATCATTCTCGGAATTTGGCCCAAATGAGTGCCGGTATGATGGCGTCGAGCTATGCGAGGTGGAATGCCTCGCAGGTTCGTAAAGGTCTCTTCGCCTTTGCGGTTCTTCACTCCTTGTGGTCGAAGGAGCTCGTGTATTTGAGGGTCCGGCTTTGTGATCGTGATGAGTAACGATCTCTCCTCTGCCTCTTCTTCCCCTTCCTCTTCCCCGGAATATCACTGGCGGCATATTTCCTGCTTTCAAAACTTTAAATACCATAATAAAAGAAAAAGACAACTCGGAATAACAATTCGAATTTGTCCTAAGTTCTTGTCTAGACTCAAGTATGTGCAATTGTGTCACTGAGATTAAACACCTTAGGATAGTGTTTAATTCACTCAATGTTGGCTCTGATACCAACCTGTCACACCCCGATTTCCACGTGTATCACCGGTGGGCCCGGTGGGGGATTACAGCGACGTAGTTGGCAACAATATAGTCAAACCACAATATATAAATGCACAGCGGAAGCATAAAGATAAATATAATTCAACCATTTACTGTAATATCAAATGTATCACAAGTAGTTGAAGAGTATCCACAGGAGGGATCAAAATAAATAAAAATATTGTTCAACAGATAAGACATCAAGCTTGCGAGACTTCTTTAGATGCTAGGGAGCTATTACCAGCCAATTACGTGTAGTACCTGCACTTAATCTTTTTGGGAAAATACGTCAGTTTACACTGGTAAATACAATCAACTGACTCATTTTGTAAAATGATTGAAAATTGGTTTGGATGCACGTGGCATAAACATGTTTGTTTAACTTGGGAGAATTATTTAAAATTATAATCTTGTGAACGAATTACATGTTCCTTCTATGCGTTCAGTAGCCCGGATCCTGTCCGGGTTAAAGATCAATAGACACACCACATTGCGTAAAACCGAGGCGGGTAAACCATCGGCTACGTCTTTTAATAGTATAGACATCATACCGGGTGTACGCCTACACTCGGGTGTCGAGGTCGTGGCCATTTCGTAAAATGATGCCAAGGATATCCGGTACATGGTCATTAACCCCCCAAAGGCTTTTAAGTAACAAGACTGTTTAAATGAGCCGATCAAACTATTCAATTAACCACCTAAGCGATGGAATTATTTGATGCTCAATCAAGCGGTATTTTATATACCGTAACCCAAGCCCGTATAAGGGAAAATAAGTTAAAAGTATTTACCTTTGCAAGTATTATCCTTATCAGTTAAATCACAGATATCTTTTACTGGGGCTCCTTATTCTGGAACGAAGGTTTTAAAATAACCTATTAGAATCCTAACGGGTCTTTATATTAGCCGTAGCCTAGACCGGTTAGTTCCGAGGAATAGATACGGTTTAATCGTGTGAAAGGCGAAAACCGAGAATGGAATGTGATTCTGACCCAACAAGTTCGGAGACTTGTTTTATATGGGTTTAATATTCACACTCTGGATTTTGGGGTCAAAATGATATGGTTTAACCCGTATCGGCTAATTTATGTAAACTAGTTACATAAGCCGAACCGTGCGCGCAATAGGCGCAACGGGTAACTGAAAGAGTCCTACACTGTTTTCCTAAGCTAATATACTTTAAAGAGGTTGTGGTATCAGTAGGATACCTTCCATAATGCCCGTAACGAGTTTTAGTTCATTATACGCCCCGTAAGGGTTTTCCGGTCATTTTAAAGACTTTTAAAAGGGATTTCTGAGTTCTACAGGAAACCTGAGGTTCCCGATCAGTTTAATAAGTTTAACATATCTTATTTATTACTTAAAATCAGTAGCAACTGGAATCGGGTCAAAAGACCTTGTAGAACTCAAGTTTTGGCCGAAAAGGGCATATTCGGTATTTACCGAACCGTAGCCATAACCGCAGGTTATGAGCAGGTTAAAATTGATTAAAAATCTTTACAAATCCCAAAATATTATTTAACTACAGTGGGTAAAAGTTTTGGTGACGAAATCTTGGTTTAGGTAGGCGTTATGCTAATTGCGCCGTTTATTACAAAAGTTTCTTATAAATGCGCTATTTAGCATAACTCCCATTCTAGACCTCGGATTGGCGTGAAACTTTAGGGACATGCTTAGAATTTAGTAAGCAAGGTTATGGTCCCTTCACGTGTCCGAAATACTCGTTTTATTTTAAAAAAGGGCGTTACGGTCAACTTTTAAGTAATTAACGGAAATGCGTAAAAGACTCGGACAAACAACGAACCGGTCACAGAGGGTGATACCATCACGTGACCTGGTTCTAAGAGAGTCCTAAGGCATATCTACAATGCACTAAAACGGGTCAGAACTGAAGTCAAACTTTTGCGACATTCGGCTCTGAACCGGGTCAATATATCCAATGGCCGAATCAAACGAGTTTAGACAAGTTTATTTACTTAATATCATGTTTTATGATCATCAAAACAGGTTTCATATCATTTATATTACAGATTATGCAAGAATCGCAAAAATAGCTTTCTGTTGACTTTTTAAGTACGCGTTTGACTCGACATTTGCACTAGTTAGAGTGGTGATCATGGGGAACCCTTTCAGAGGTTTATTACCCACATAAACACCAACACATAACTACCTTTGATTCGACATAAGATTGAGCCATTAAGGATTTATCTTGAAGTCAAACCGTAGTTACGACGGTTTGATTTTTAGCTATATTACTAAGTAAAATTAAACCACAAAGGATTTAAATGACTTACAGAAGCTTGAACACGAATTAGGATGCTAGAATAAAGCTTGGAAGCTCCAGAGATGATCAAGAGAATGTGTTTGAAGTGTGGTGAAACTTATGCATATAATGGGTCTATTTATAGTGTACAACTTGCCTCTTGATCATTACAACACACTAAACAAATGAGTATGGATGATGGGCAGGTGTCACTAGGTGCTATGGGTCGAGTAGGGGGCGCCCATACTTCTGGGAAACCCATTCCTACATGTTTTACCGCTTTAAACAGCCAACAGCCAACTTTCTGTCGCTGGGCATCGCTTACGGACCGTATGGCTTAGGCCTTGCGGTCCGTAAGCCTGGGGCGGAAACCAGCTTACCCTTTCACCCCCTTACGGTCCGTAAGGCAGACCCCTTGCGGTCTATAAGGGTTTGTTTTTAAATCTTTTTAAATCTTTTTGAAATGATTACTAAATCTTAGTAATTAATAACGAATCTTTGGTAATTAATAACCTGACCTTTCGGGTTTGAAGGGGTAACTTTGCGATATGGCCCTCGATTATTTACAACTAAGGGCCTCGTGTTATTTACCCGCATCGTTAAGTCCCCGGTTATCTTGTAAATTATTCGGAAAGTCTTAACTTTCATTATTGACGCTTTTAACCCCTCTCGTACGAATTTGATCATAACTTTCTCGTTTTAAAACGGAACTTCGCGGAATTTATATATTATATTCTAGTGAGCGTATTTTACTGTTACAAGGCTTTGGGTACGTCGAAGGGTCACTCAGAGGTATAATTAAACATGTTGACACAGTTAACCCCCGCAGCTTGAAATCTCTCACT
Source organism: Helianthus annuus (assembly GCF_002127325.2). Taxonomy (NCBI): domain Eukaryota; kingdom Viridiplantae; phylum Streptophyta; class Magnoliopsida; order Asterales; family Asteraceae; genus Helianthus; species Helianthus annuus. The sequence goes on along the minus strand of NC_035449.2, from coordinate 130,969,933 downwards.
TTCTTCCGCGTTTCGCTTCCGTACGATCCATGACTTATTCGTTTGAAGGTCGAGCATCGTTTAGAGTTACTATACAGTATACTTACCCTTAATTGACATTTATAACCCTCGAATTTGCATACTTTCAAGGTTTGTCAATATTAGTCCTTTATTAATTATTAAATGCCACGTGGAACTCAAGACACGTGTCAATACATTATTGGACTCAAAATTTTGAGGTGTTATACCAGTAGTTTGAGTTAGCAATGATACAATCCTAAAGGGTTGGAATATTGGAAGATAATTAGTTAAGTTATTAATGCGTAATGTGGTAGGCCCATGTTTTAAAGGTGACGTTACCCTCGGCTAAGTGGTCTGAGTCAGCAGGGATACAATCCCAAGTAGTCGGGTTAATGTATTAATAGTAGTTTACATATGAGGGGATCAAGCCATTCGCACCCCCGCCATCCAATACCAGTGGGTATTGAAGGAGGTCCTAGTAAGCTTGACCCAGGTCCTTGCAGGATCTATACACTGAACAAGGCAAGAACCTTACTAAACCATTCCCTTAACCCCCGACCAGGTAGCCAACATATTTCTATATAGACCGTAGAGATATGAATTGTGTAAATCTTTTATTTTATATAGACAGTAAAATAATGCCAAGACACCACGGACAAATGATAAGGAAGTTTCACCTTCAACATAAGAAACTAGTTATTAAAGTCATTAATACAAAACCAAATAAAAAGTGCAAAAAAGATTAAAAAAAAAGTATTACACTAAATGCTTGTCTTCACCAAGTGATGTAAGAGACTTAGGCAAATATGGCCTTTGATTGTCAAGAACTCTTACTATCAATCTTGGATCCCGAGACTACTACACACACTCTATGATGGATGATGGATGATGGTGGTGGATGAGGGTGGAGTGTGGGTGAAGTGTGAGAGAGGTTGTTTGCCAAGGGATGCCTTTGAAGTGAACCAAACACCTTTATTTATAGCCTACACAGAAGCCCGGACACGGCCCCGTGTCCATTGGACACGGCCCCGTGTCCACCCACATTCTCTTTCGTCATTAAATGCAGTTTGTCTGCATTAGTTGACCATGCCCCCGTGTCCGCTGGGAACTGCCCCGTGTGAAGAAGCGTATCTGTACTAACAAGATTTGCTTGGATTCTACGAATCTTAGCTTTGACCACGGTCGTGTGGAGCTGGGCACGCCCCCGTGTCGGGGAATAGAAGCTTCTACTCTTTTGTCCTTTCTGCAGACACTTGGGCACGCCCCGTGTCCGCTGGGCACGGGGCGTGTTCAGCCTTCTGAAATCTTGTTTTTGCTTGGGAAGATGTTGTCGAAGGGTCGGGCATGCCACGTTTCTGTCCTTTCTTGTGTTTATGTTAGATTTGGCTGTGTTTTTGCTTCTTTTGTTCATTTAAGCTCTTTTAACCCTGAAAATACAAAAGGAAGACAAAAGCACACTTTTCCAACATTAGTACTAAAAAGGGGTTAGTTTTATGACTTATTTGATGTAATTTATATGTTTCATTTTACACACATCAAATACCCCCACACTTGAATCTTCGCTTGTCCTCAAGCAAAACTCTTTATAATCTAGCTTACACTCCCAAATGGAATGGGTAGAAGAGAAATTTTGGGCTTGTCTTGAGTGTCGAGATTCCAAGATCTTTATTAGGCTTTATTTTTATGTTATTTACAATCCTATTTGTTATGATTTATTTAGAACATCTCATAAATAAAATTACTTATTTGGGCATAACATACCTCTTTGAAATTCCATTTATATACAAGTTCACATACCTCACGGGAGATCACTCAACACTCGGCCGAAGATGTATTTTTGTGAAACACTTGAAACCGGCATGGAACTTACTTCTACCATATACTTGCCAAGCAATCAATCCTCCTTCTTTTTAACTATAAACCTTTGTAAATATCAAGAGGACTTTGGGGAAGGGTTAGGCTTGGGTTAAAGGTAGGTGGTTTTGGGTTAGTGGTTAGTAGAAAAGGGCGAAAGGCGTAAAAAGCGTCGATTTTCGTAAAACTTTTTGTTTTTGTGACTTTTTATTTAAATGAAGCATTTTCAAACAAAGTTTCTTTTTGATGAACTTGTTTGTTTATTTCTAGGCTTCATAATATTTTTTTAAGATAAGGAATGTCACATGAAAAACCGAGCTTTTACTAAAATAAAGGGTTTAAAATAAAAAGGATTTTGGTGGGTAAAGGGTGTTTGTTTTGTGCGTTTAGAAATGAAAAGATTTAGGCTCAACGGGGTTAACTAGGGGAATTTTGGGTAGGTGGTAAAAAAAGAAAAAAATAGTGGCGTTGAAAGAAAAAGGTTAGTCCTAATGCCTCTATTATTTACTTACATGGGTTTAAGTTGGTAAGGATCGGGAATGTATCGTCATGGCAAGTTCTAGAGTCGTAAGAAACCAAGCGGCTATTCACACAAGAAACGAAAGATGAGCATTTAGTTTTAAAGATGTGTATTTATATGCTCAATTAAAGGCTCAAAACTCACTTTTTTTTGTGGGAATGGGTTTATTAATGTGATCAAGTATATAAAATCAAATTTAATTTAATTTGCCATGCCGTTTCATAATTTTCTTATGTTGGTTCTTTTTATCACGACACTGTCGGTTGTAAATTTGTAAAAATATAACCTTTTTAGAGCTTGTTATTCCCAATTTAAACCAAGACAAGTAAAAACATTGAAAAATTTTTGAAAAAATTTGGGGTGTTTAGCGGTTCCAATAGAGTTTTGTGTAAGGCTTATAATTAGGACTTGCAAAATTCAAGGTTTTAGCATCCCCTCCACACTTAAATTACACATTGTCCTCAATGTGTCCCAAAAATAAGTTTTTAGGTTGATTGGATGTGTAAAAAGGTTTGTAAAAACAAAAATTTATGTTACTGGGCGTCTAGACACGGCCCCATGGTGACCGGGCACGACCCCGTGTTCAGATTGCCAGTAACAGAAAGTAACAGAAGGCTGGGCATGGGGGCATGTTCAGTGAGCACGCCCCGTGTCCAGTTACCTGAACTAGGCGTTTTTCTGCAGATCCTTGAGCACGGGGCGTGTTGGCTGGGCACGGCCCGTGCTGAACTTGCTGTAATGAAGAAAAATTATGTCGGGTGGCTCTGTTTTTTGTGCATGGGGTGTTGGTTCAAGATTCCCTTAGTATCCTTCACCATCCCGAGTGTGTTTTACCCATGACAACATCATCAAAACACCAAATAATTTTGAAAACCATCATTCATTAAATAGAGAGAATTACATAAGGTCCTAATAAAAGCATAAACTAAAACTTAGATAAGTAGGTCAATAAACACAAGAAATCCCAAACCGCAAAGAAGTCCTAGCCAATAGTTTATTTTAAGAACAAAATTTGCGACAAAGATAATTTCGTCGGTTGAATGAGGCTTGAAGAACTTCTCCGCCATGTATTGTCCTTCACACGTCGTTGAGCCATTCTTCTATCTCCCGAGGGAGAAGAAAGGTGGGCTCATCATCATTTTGAGGGGGTGTAACTTCCACCGGAACTTCTTGTAAATTGTCAAGAGGAGGTTCCACGGGGATGTCATCCTACCCGGTGGGGTTAGTGACTCTAAGCTAAGTTCCAATCCTCTTGCGGAAGGATTGGTTCCATGGGAGGTGTCACAAGAATGTTCAACCTCTGGTGCAAGAGGTTGATTTCTTGGAAACTATTATCCAGCCCCACCGTCAGATAATTTATACGGTCGATCAGGACCTCCTCTACGGATGTCATTTCGTCGAGAGCTTCTCGTAGTGCCGTCACATAGCATACAAGAATTGCTTCGATTGAAGGCCTTCGTTCCCTTCGACTGTTCCTGGAATTTGCTGAGGAGGTTCCACTGTTTTGGCTTGACATTCTACGATAATAAACCGAAAAGAGTTCATTATAATGAAACAGTAACTCGAACAAGGCCTCGTGCTTACTAAGCACGACCCCGTGTTCACCTTTCTGCAGATTTTTGTAACAAGGAATCTTGGATCTTTAAATTTTTTTTCTAACTTTTGAAGCATTTTAAGCAGAAATCACTTAAAAGAATGTTGTAAAACTTATTTTTGACAATATCCCTTGAATAAAAACCTAGCAAACATCACACTAAAGCTTGAAAACATGAAAGTTTTAAGCTTTAATGGAGTTTTTTGAGAAGAAGATGAAGAAGAAGGCAATGGACAAAAGTAGAAAAGACAAGATGGTGACTAAGAACCTTCTTTAGAATATACCTAGTATGGTATGTGTGAAGATCCCATTAAATATCTGTCTTTGGAATGGTCCAAAATGTGCAGGAATCTTGCCTCATTTATAGAAAATGACAGCACGCTGGACACTTCCCCGTGTCGGCTAGACAAGGCCCCGTGTGCAGACAAGATTCTGACACTTTTTGTCCGTATTATGACCAAAAGTCAGACGGGAATCTTTTGGTGGACATGGGGGCGTGCTGACCTGGACAGGGCCCCGTGTCTAGAGGTTGTTTATGAAGTTTTGTCTATTTTTAAGGAATTTATCCGGATCGAGTGGTTCCTTACTGGACGGAACAACACCGAAATGCCTAAGATACCTTAGTTGCTCTAGATTTAGACGAGAACGCAAAAGATTATCGGTAAGGGTGATTCCTATGCTAAATGTAGGTGGAAAAGTCCAACCCTTTCCCGGGCTCTCGTTAAAGAAGGTGTATGTCGAATCGCTCAGGTCTATGTATGCATTGACGGAAGTCGATGGGGAGTCCTTCACGGCAAAATCGACACAGGGATGACTATCGCTCAAGTCTTCGCAAGAGTTAGAGGTGATTTCGGGAGCGACGACGTTGTTTTTATCCGAATGTGATCTCAATAATTCTTCTTGGGTGTTGTCTTGAGGTGAATTAGTTATGTCCATCTTAAGCTCTTTTATCCAATTAAGAATTAGTTCTTCCATTTGAAATAATTCTTCAAGAAGCATTTCATCTAGAAAGGACGATTGAGAGCATTCGAGGGAGAGATTGGGATTATTTTTTCTCTCGCCCCTCTTAAGGCTACAGGAAAACGATGGGTCTAAATAGTGGGGAGTGTAATTTAAAAAGTAACATTTTAAATCTTCATGAGTTCCGCCACATATTTGACACCACGTACCATAAGAGGAGCGGTAGTAAAAGAAATAAGTATCGCTGATGGTTGTGTCAGAAATTACCAACCGTCGGGATCTTACGATTCTGTTTTCAGTATCTGATACTTGGGCATGGGATGTGTTTTTTGGGCACGGCCCCGTGTTCAGCTACTGTCTGACTTAAAACAGGATTGCCAGTACCAAAGATTGGGTGAGGGGCGTGTTCAGCGGGCAAGGCCCGTGCTGAGCTCTACAGAAGCTAAAAATTTAAGGAAACTCCTAAAAAACAGAAAAATAAGAAAAACGATTAGGCCGATGATTCCTAACTTTTTTAAAATTCTTGTGTCCCCGCCAACGGCGCCAAAACTTGATGTGCGTTAGGTGTGATATATTTTTATCTATATTTTTAGCCCTTTTTTAACGCTTTAGTCAAGTTTTAAATTTATAAAACACGATATTCTACTAACACTAAACACACATTCTGGCAAGTGCACCCATCATGAGCGTAGTATAGCGTTGGTAAGATACCGAGGTCGTCCAAGGACACAAGAGCTTTTAATACCGGTTTATCCTCAACGTCTAATCAAATAATAATTTTAGAAAAAGGTTTAAACATGAAAATAAAAACTAAAAATGCTGAAAATAAAAATAAAATAAAAACAGATAGACAAGATGAATCACTTGGATCCGACTCGCCTTTAGTGTAACCTTTGATGTTTTTCGCACTTTTGCAATTTTTAAGAGATTATCTTAGTTATAGTAGTAGGCCCCTCTTTTGAAGGTGACGTTACCCTCAACCCAGTAGTTTGAGTCAGCAAGGATACAATCCTAAAGGGTTGGAATATTGGAAGATAATTAATTAAATTATTAATGCGTAATGTGGTAGGCCCCTCTTTTGAAGGTGACGTTACCCTCAGCTAAGTGGTTTGAGTCAGCAGGGATACAATCCCAAGTAGCCGGGTTAATGTATTAATAGTAGTTTACATATGAGGGGATCAAGCCATTCGCACCCCCGCCATCCAATACCAGTGGGTATTGAAGGAGGTCCTAGTAAGGTTGACCCAGGTCCTTGCAGGATCTATACACTAAACAAGGAAAGAACCTTACCAAACCATTCCCTTAACCCCCGACCAGGTAGCCAACATATCTCTATATAGACCGTAGAGATATGAATGGTGTAAATCTTTTATTTTATATAGACAGTAAAATAATGTCAAGACACCACAACAAATGATAAGGTAGTTTCACCTTCAACATAAGAAACTAGTTATTAAAGCCGTTATTACAAAACCAAATAAAAAGTGCGAAAAGATTAAAAAACAAAAGTATTACACTAAATTCTTGTCTTCACCAAGTGATGTAAGAGACTTAGGCAAACATGGCCTTTGATTGTCAAGAACTCTTACTATCAATCTTGGATCTTGAGACTACTACACACACTCTATGATGGATGATGGATGATGGTGGTGGATGAGGGTGTTGTGATGGTGGTGGAGTGTAGGTGACGTGTGAGAGAAGTGGTTTGCCAAGGGATGCCTTTGAAGTGAACCAAACACCTTTATTTATAGCCTACACAGAAGCCCGGACATGGCCCGTGTCCATTGGACACGGCCCCGTGTCCACCCACTTTCTCTTTCTTCATTAAATGCAATTTGTCTGCATTAGTTGACCATGTCCCCGTGTCCGCTGGGCACGACACCGTGTGATGAAGCGTGTCAGTACTATCAAGATTTGCTTGGATTCTACGAATCTTAGCGTTGACCACGTCCGTGTGGAGCTGGGCACGCCCCAGTGTCGGGGAATAGAAGCTTCTACTCTTTTGTCCTTTCTGCAGAAACTTGGACACGTCCCCGTATCCGCTGGGCACGGGGCGTGTTCAGCCTTCCGAAATCTTGGTTTTGCTTGGGAAGATGCTTTCGAAGGGTCGGGCATGCCACGTTTCTTTCTTTTCTTGTATTTATGTTAGATTTGGCTTTGTTTTTGCTTCTTTTGTTCATTTACGCTCTTTTAACCTGAAAATATAAAAGGAAGACAAAAGCACACTTTTTCCAACATTAGTACTAAAAAAGTGTTAGTTTTATGCCCCATTTGAGGTAATTTATATGTTGCATTTTACACAAATCACCAGCTAACAAACACAACCCCGTGTCTAGATAGGTATGACCCCATGTTATTGAGTTAAAGTTTCTATTTTCTGGTTCCATATACTAGAAGTAAGAAATTGCCCCGTGCTTTTATCCCAGTAACCCGGAAAACAGATTGATAGACAGGGCCCTGTGTGTGATCAGACATGCCAGTGCGTGCTGAACTTTAGAAAGTGGAAAAAATGTAGAAAAAGAAGAAAATTAAGAAGAAAAATAAAGAAGAAAAAAACTGATTAGGCCGTTGATTTTAAACTTTCTTAAAATCCTTTTGTCCCCAGCAACAACTTATGGTATATTTTTAGCACTTTTACTCGTTTAGCAAGCTTTAAATTTATAAAACACCATATAATTATTATCACTCTACAACATTTTAGGGCAAGTGCACCCATCGTTGGCGTAGTACGGTGGTGGTAACATACCGAGATCATCCAAGGACATAAGAGCTTTTAATACCAGAATATCGTCAACGTCTAATCTAACCAAATTTTTGAGAAAACATGTTTAGTAAATAAAATTTAAAAAGAAATTAAAATACTAAAAAGAAAAAATAGACGACACAGAATCACTTGGTTCTGACTCCTCTTTCACCAATCTTTTGATGATTTCTGCACTTTAGGTTTTTTTAAGAGATTATCTTAGTTATTGTGGCATGTCCTTCATTTGGAGGCAACGCTTCCCTTGGCCATATTGGTTTGAGTCAGCAGGGATAGAGTCCTGGAAGGCTAGAATACCGAAAGAAAATGAAGTAAGTTATTAATGCAAAATATGACATATCCCTCTTCTCATAATTAATTGGTGTTAATAATAAATATATAAATTGGTATATAAATACGTTTAAGATGTTTGTTGGGTTAAAAAATGTTAATAACCAATGTCCATGTTGTTACATGTTGGTATTAGGTATCTAAGCTAACTTGGTGCCGCATGATTACATCAATTATTATAAATGCAATACTAATGTTAATATAATAAATAATTCATAATACTGAACACATCAAATATGGATTTCAATATGAGTTAAATCATCTATAAAGTTGATAGGTTAAGTATTAAACAATTTGTCAATCAATTCATAATAATAATAATAATAATAATAATAATAATAATAATAATAATGATGATGATGATGATGATGATTATGTTAAACACTTCATTTATTAATAAATTAGGCACACGTAATTAGAGTACTATTTAACTTTTAAGTTAAGTTAGTGAAATATCCAAAATTTAATATAAAAAAATAAAATAATAATAAAAATAAAAAAAATAAATAAATATTTGTAAAATGAAAAATAAAAGAAAATAAGATAACAGTAAATAAATATATACATATATGTGATGTACGTAACATCATAAAGAAAAAAAAAAGAGAAAAGGAGTTAAAAATAAAATAAATATAACAAATAAAAAAAATTAATAACAATAACACAAACTATCTATACTACTTTATAAAGCATATAGGAAGGGCAAGGAAACAAATGTGTTGAAAACTCCTTTCAAGCATGAAGTACAACTCTCTAAAGCACAATACATTTATACCTTTCCAACAATACCCTCATCCAATCTTTGGGCGGCCAACAAAACCCAAAAATTTCATTTCAAATTTCAAATCCAGAGCCCTTTTTCATTTTGGTTTTCTCTCTCCCTCAAAGATCTGGATCTGCTCTTCCTTCCTTCTCTCTCTCTTTCAAATTCCCCCTGGATCTGCTCTCGCTCTAGCGATTCACCCTTAAATCAGTGAAGAATTAAATATCAATTTGTTTCTTGATGCTGATTCAAGCTTGCATCGTGTTACTGGTGGTAGCAGAGGGTGATGGGAAGATTCTAGAGTTCTGGTGTTCAAGCGACGCTAGAGACAAAATCCAGATCCATCAAGGTATCGATTTCACTCATTTACACCTTTATTTCCTTACTTATCAATTGTTTCTTTAAACTCAGGTTTTCTATTAAACCCTAGATTCGTCTACCCTCAACTTTGGGATTTCCATCACCGCTGCTCCCACGAAAGTGAAATCAATCCCTTCACCACCACTTCCCCTTCCACATCCGTATTGTAGGTTTCATCATCGATGTGGATCTGTTAAATTGTGTTTGATTTTCATTTAGTGTAGTTATTTCACAGGTTTAACCTCGCTCATGTCAAGTTTCTATTGAATTCCTTCATCTGTCATTCCGGTGACCTTAAATTTCATCTTAGCTTCAAATATATTTACCTCCGTCTTCCTTATTATATCTGCTCCTTGATGTACTTCTAATTCTGTCACAGGTAATCCTTTTTTCTCAGCTTAATATGCGTTTTACTAATTATACTGAGTATCGCTATCATATTTTTGTTAAATTCAAAGTTACAATTGCCGGCAAAGAAAGTTTGGATGATGAGATATGTATTTTTTGCACCTTATGTAAACGATTGGTTGCACTTTATATGTTTAATTTGTGTTCTAAAATTAGGTTTTCTGCAATATAAGAATGAGTTATCTGCAGGGCTTAAGAATGAAGCTTTACAGAATTTTGTTTGGATAATGTTGAAACCATTGGCTACGCGGGCCTGCTATAAAGAAAGGTAGTTATATCAGAGATCTTTCTTTCTGATATAAATATCTCACATATAGTATTTATAAAAGACTTTTTTTGTAGACTTGTAGTAGTTGATCTATTCATCAATACCTGTTAGATATCATTTATTTCTAAAGATTTCTTGTTTCGTCAATGAATGTTGATATACATGTTTTTTGGTTCTGAATTTGCTAGAATATTTGAACAACGCGGAGGCAACGTCATCGACCATCGATAAGGATGGTTGGCTACAAACAGGAAACATTGTTTATTTTGACCAAGACGGGTATTTGTATATAGTTGATCGCATTAAAAAGATGATAAAGTACAAAGGGTTTCAGGTAATCAAATAAATGAAAGGCTTTACTACAAAAGAGAGTAAAATTGGTTACCTTATATGAATAATATGATTGAGCTGCAGATTGCTCTGGGTGATTTAGAGGATGTGCTAGCATCTCATCCAGCCATTCTTGATGCTGCAATAACAGGGTGAGTGTGACCAAATTGTTAATCAAATATTTTCTTGGAAAGTGTACTAAATTGTGTAAATTTGGAAGTCAAAACATATGCTTTTGGACAAGTCAATGAAAATAATCTCAACACATAATAAGAATTTAAAGTTACTTTCATTTTTTAATTGGATTTGTGATATTGTTTTCGATCTGCATACTAAACAGAATCAGAGATGAGGAAGCAGGAGACATTCCAGTGGCGTTTGTGATGATGAAGGCCCGGAGCTGAAGCTTCTGAGTCAAGCATCATTGACTTTGTAGACAAAGAGGTCCGAATCAGTATTTGCAATCCAAAAAATCTTTATAATGTTGGCTGCAAGTTGTAGAGGTGCAAAATGTGTGGGTCGGTTTCTTTGGTCGGGGTGGGTAAATGGGTCATAGCAGGTGTTTTGATGCGGGTCAAGTCGACCCACAATCACTTTTTTATCCACCTTTTGATATTTTTGTGTTATTTATGTGCAAAATATGACTGTTAAAACTATATATTCACATAAATAATCAAAGTTTTTTTAATATATTGTCAAAATTATTATTTGCAATCTGAACATTATGATAATGCTGGTTGCAAGTCATATGTGTGGCAAAATAGGCAGGCGGGTGGGTAAATGGGTCAAAGAAGCTATATTTCGGGTCAATCCAACCCACAATCACTTTTTATCTATACTATATATAATATGCATATTGGAGGGGCAACTTTGGTCATTTGCCACTTACTTAAAAAGTACAAGCGTTGAAAGCTTTTTGTACAATTGTTCAATGCACAAAACATTAAATGCCAGCCTAATGAAATTTGGGGCGGCCATATCTATTTCATTTCCTGTATCCAAAATTTGAAATCCCGCTTCTCATCCCCAAACTCTCATTATCCCACTTCTTCTCATTTGCAGGGAAGAACCAGAGAAAAAAAGAGAGTTAGAGAGAGAACCCTATCGGCTGATAGGGTTTCAAGGTTATCATCTCAGGCAACGGTGGTAATTAGTCTAAATTTTGGAGTGATGGGGGTGGTGGAACCAATGAAGATTGGAGGTGATGTCGACTGTTAGGGTTTTGGCCGTGAAACAGACTATTCGGCGACTAATCTGGCGACAATCATTATGGTTTCACGAATCAGGTAAAACCTATACCTACATCCGATTTTCCTGTATACAAGGTTGTAAATCTACTAATTTCATGTCACTGTTAGTTATCGGTGAACTTGTGCTTACGCAGTTTAGCTGACAAAAGTGAATGAACTTATTTTTGGATCTTAACAAAAGTTTCTTTGGGTTTTTTGTACAAGATATATGGAAGATCCGTGTTCAACTTGCAAAATCCGTTACTTCGCCTCCACTTATTTGGGGAGTAGTTTGTGGAGCCGTTGCTTCCGGTACATTTGCATAAATCCATAACATCCTGCTTCAGTATGTTAGATCTACAAAATGAAATGGGAACTCTTGAAATCTTTCAGTATTGCATTCTATTATGTATATATATAGCTATAGATTCTAATTTGCATTGTAGGTATCTTCCACTGGACTATGGAAGATGTCGCTAAATTAATGGTCTGCATGTTGATGTCTGGTCCATTTCTAAGCGATTAGGCACAGGTATATCTCTCATGTTCGTTAGATTACAACTAAACGTGGTTTAGTTTTTTTTTTGAAAAGCAAGTAAATGTGGTATGTTAAATATCTTTTCCATTTTGTTCGTTACTAACTATAAAATGGGTAAATTTTAAACAGGGTCGGTGGATCGGGCAATGGGCATGGATCTTAGAAGCCAAGCAAGAGTAATTAGATTTGTTAGAAGGTTGTTTATTGATTTAATCTTAATTTATTAATCTTAATTTATTAATCTTAATTTGTTTTTTGTGGGTTTTAGACTTGTAGTTCTGGTGGATGATCAGAAGAAGCTCCCAAATTGGAACTATGATGGATCCAGCACCCCCCCCGGGGAGGATCTGTTCTCAAGTCATTTGATGAATTGAACAGTCCCCAAGTTATTTTCAAGGATCTGTTAGGACGGGGCAACAATATATTGGTACATTTAAAAAAAATCTATATATTTAGTATACTTTATACCCGGTCAAAGGGGCAAGGCTGGCAGGGTAACCAGTCAAAATGAGGTTCGACCATGTTACAAGTAAAAAACTCACCATTTTAGAAAACGGTCAATTTAGTTGGGGTTTGATTTAGACATAATGACTAATAAGAAGATTATACACGTGTGGGTTGAGTAGGGTAATGGGTCGTTGCCAGTCAGGGTCCGGGTCCGAATGAGTTCCACCCAAACTGTGTACTTGTTCAAGAGGGACTGTTTTAAAAACTGGTCAAATAGGTTTGAGTCAGAATAGGTTCAAACCTTTGGTCGGGTTGCCTGGGTTTCGATAAATGGGTCTTTGGTTTTCATAAAGCAAGGCGCTGAAGTTGTGAGTTAATTTATTTTTATACTACATACTTTATTGTGTTTGGTAGCATGGAATTCAGATTCTAAATGGGTCACGTGTGAGCAAGATGCTTGATTGGATCGTTGAGTTAAAATGTTTGGTTTTAATCAACTGGTTGTTGAATGGAGGGCTTTCGTGATGTGGTGCACTTGAATTTATGGGATCACTCTGCTTGTGTGACGATTTATGGGTTTTATTTTGATCAAATACTGGATTATGTATCAAACAATTCTTTTGCAAAGGTACCCGTGTAGCATGTGTTACAAGAAAGATGTAACGTATTAACATGTGATGCTCATTTAATCTCTGTTCTATTGATTTAAATAACTGCTATTCTATTGATTTAAATACATCTTTGTTTCACGTGCCCACATAGCTTACTTTGTATATGGGCACATGGGCCACCCACCCAAACCTGCATTTTTGCTGGCTAACCAAATATGCTAAACTATTGTTGGTTTGTTGAAGAAAAATGCTAAAGCATTCTTTTGGTGGCATGTGTTTTGGTGTGTTAATGTGTTATAGTAACCTCAAGGTAGGAATGGAACAGGCATCAAGGTGCATTTGGTGTGTGTTCATGGGGAACCTGAGTGTCTTAAAGATACACGGGTGTTTGTTAAAGGGTTGCTATTGTTCATGTGGTTTGGTTTCCTTTCATGTCGTTTCATTTCATGGTGGGTGGGTTTTTTCCTTTGTAAGGGTATTATGTGTGTGTGTTTTATAATCTGAGAATTGGGCTTGCTTAAATACATTATTATTTCAATTTTCAAGTATTTATTTGATCTGTTACATTTTCACTATCTTTCCTATATATGTATACATAATTAGTTCTAAATATTATAACTAAGAATATCATAACAATAATATAAGAAAAGTCATTCAGTTATGTGTCATCCAGGTGAAGGGCGAATACGGATCTAACTTATTCATATAAAGACTTTCACTATTAACATTCCGCCGCAACGCATGAGTTCGCATCAAATCATTTACATATATATGTTAAATTTTTAAATTGTGAAGGTTCATTTTTTTAAATAGAACTTAACTAAATCCTAAATTTTATTCAAGCAATATTTTCTAAATGTAGAAACTCGGTGTGGTTGTGAAGGTGGAGGGAGTTTTTTGTGCCACATGTCAGTCACATAGGCAGATGGGGCATGGCGGGCAAAACCCTCAAAACCATGGGGGTGGTGGGCAAGGTGGAGCTAAGGTTTTTTGTTTATTGTTTCTTTTATTGTAATTCTTTAAAAAAACAAAACACCAATCATCATCATCCTCCATTCACCCAAACCAATCAACACCCTCCCCATCCAAACCCTTTCCTCTCCACGCCCTTGGAGAATCTCAAGCCCATCCCCCCACGCCATATATGAGTCAGTGTTGATGACATGAAAGGCTTCACCCCATATCCATACCACCACACTGTGTGGTCTAAGGTTTCCAAAGATATTTTATGGTGTGTCATTTCACATTTTGTTGTTTAAAAAACGTTGACCAAACTGTAACTATGGAATGTTTTGAAAATCTTAACAAAGTAAAAAAAAAATAAATAAATAAATAAAAAAGGTATGTAAATGAAATGTAAGTCAATACACGACTGTCGCAAGTCAACACTTGCATAAGAAAATTTTAACTTTTAGAATTTTGTCGAATATAACTTCGAATGTTAAATATAGATCAGAAATTACAGGCGGATTGGTTTGGTTAGTTTGAGCTTATGGTTGTGCTTTTGTTGGTTTGGCGCAGTTCGGTTTGTTTATATTCTTTTAAAACTCTTTAAATCCCTATGACCGGTTTTGAAGTAACTTAACCGAAAATTTAGATTTTAGTTATGATCCAACTGAATTGAACATTCACATGCACACCCTTAGAATTACTAACAAGTGTTGTGTTTTCCTTTGCATCGCGAATTTGGTTTTGGTTATGGCTCAAAACCGAACCGCCCCGTACATAGCCATAAACTCACCAACCTAAGTGATATGTTTCCCGCCGCATCGCGCGGGTAAACGACTAGTTATGTAGAAATAGTTGGGGAGTGATGGATTTAAAACTAAAATAAAAAAAATAAATATTAAAGGAAAGATAAAAGAGAAATAAATGGTTGCTCTACACAATTGACCCAAAAAGAAAAGAAGAGACCTTGACCAATTTGACCCTGAAACCCTTCTCTGCACATCATCGCTGTACACCGCCGCCTGCAAGCCACCGACAACCTGTCCCACTCCGAGTGTGTCTCGCCGTCGCATCGCCGCCGCAAGACGCTACCACCGCCAACAAGCTGTCCTCCACCGCCTCATTTCCTCTATAAATAGGAACCGACCTGCAATAATTCCGGCCAACAAAAATAATTCCAAAAATCCAAAACCAACACCGCCCTCCACCGTGTCCCACCACTGCAACCACCGCTAGCACCACAGAAGGCCCCAATCGTTTCTCCGCTACTTCTCCGGCGACACCCGCTTCCCAGGTCGTTTCACTTTCGAAGCTAAGGTACCAAAACGAAACCTTATAATTAATTCATGCTTGTCTGTCCATTTTCATGCCCAGTTAAGTGTTGATAATCGGCTGAATCAAAAGAATGTATGTGAAATGTATTAATAACTCATAAAAAGGAAAGAGGACTGTGTTCACGCTATGTTTGAAGCTTGATGTAATTGAACAAAGTATATAAAATCAATAATAACAATAACTTCCATGATTTGCCTTTGAATTGGTTTACTTTAGTCATGAACTAATTTAGCTTTTAAACTTAGATGAGACTATTTTTTTTGTGTGTTATTTTATAATACAAAAAAAAAATGAGCATACATACTTGTAACAAAATTATGCAACTTATCTAAATCCATATTTTTGTGAGCAGAAACTCAAATGAATATTAATGCATTTCTAAGTGTATTCCATATTTTTAACTGTCCAAGAGTTAAAACCTTCTGTTGTTCTTGTCTAACTTGTACAAGGCTCCCAAGCACCCAGTAACATAATTAGCATAGTTTACTTATCCATGGTCTCATACTTAATTAATAAGTTTAAAAGGATTATTATAATATGCTAGTGAATCTATGTATATTGGAAGGAAAACGTAAATAGACTTGGTATATTCATAACTTTATGAGAAATATATATTTTATATAAATGCATATATATCAGATAGCTTGTATAAAATAATGAAATGTTAAACAGCTTTAGATCTCCACTATAGTAACTAAGAAATTTTAACAAATATTTAAATACCTTATAGATGTATAAATATTAAGTATAGATCTCGGAATTATATATTATGTGAAAAAAAAGAGACATGATGTTTATAATCCTTTGTAAATTAAATAAGATGATAACATCAAATCTGTCAAGCTCGGCTCGTAACCAAACTGGTCTACTTTTAATCCCACCTAGTTAAAAGCGTAAATCTTATCCAACGTAAGTTACTTGTAGGTTGTCACGACCCCCTTAAAGAACAAGTCTGACGTTATTGTGGATCATCTTTTGAGGTACGGATTCTTACCCAACTTTTACTGTTATATTGTTCTATTGTTTGTGTAACCCTTTTTTTTGAACGGATCTTTACTCCTATCCTTATAGTTATCATATTCGATTGTTACAAACCTTGTTTCTTATTTTCTATCCTTCGGAACTCCTAACGTTTTTGGCAATTCTCATCATTGTTTGATCATCCGTTCAATTCGTGCGATTATTTTGTATTCGAAATATTGAAATATATATATTTATTGCATGCGATAGGAATTTATTTTGTTTGTACTCATTATCGCATGTTCCTGTGTTACGATTTGGTTATGTAATTGCTTTGACGCTTAGAGAGCGTGTTTGAGATGTGATGTTGCAGTACCATTTGAGTTGTATTCTGTTACCCGAGCATGTTCCTACTTGTGGGGGTGACCACAAGCACGTCATTGCGGCATCGATGACGTGGCACTTACCGTGACGGTGAGCCTAAATCACGGCGTCTCCTTAGTACTAATGAGGTACATGAGGCCATTAGGAGGCGTATGGACTGATCCTAGAATATATGTGTAGGTTTTCTAGTGAATGGTTGTTGTGTATGCCCACACACCATCTCACGTCCGGTACGTAGGGTCTGCAGCTCTACGTGCATGTCTGTTATGTTATTCGGCTCAATGGGTACATCCAGTTGATACGATTATTATTGGCTTGCTTTATTTGCATCGTATCATTTCAGGTTATGATATTTCTGACTTGTTATATTAGTTGTAATCGTTACAAAATTATTATTTTTTTTATTTTTCTATTTTATTTTTTTTATCCGTACTGGGCATTTGGCTCATTCCGTAAATTCTTTTCTTTAACAGGTTCACAGGATAATCAGGGCGGGGTGTGAAAGAGAGAAGAATTAGCTCTAGGATTTTGGGAAAAGAAAAGGTTAGCCATTTTTGTAGCACATGCTAGTTTATCAAAATTGGGCATTTTACAATATGTAATAAACAATATAACTCTAGGGCTACTGTACACTCTTTTGGTGTTATAAAATGTTTAATTTATGGAATGTTGTCTTTTGTTTTGACTACTGTAATAGTGACACGTCACTCCATTCCGGGGTGGGGTGTTACAGTTATGGTATCAGAGCAAAGGCTCTTTCCTGTAGAAAACTTAAATATAGTAATTAAGACATGTGAGGAATGGGTAGATTAGGACTTGGGTAGGTTAAGATTTCGGTAGATTAGGATTTAGACTTATATCTTTCTTTGGTCCTTGTCCCCTATATTGAACCTTCGTATCCTTTCTTTTAGATGCCTCCTCGTCGTCAAACACGTAGGACTACCCGCACCGCGAACCGTACAAACAACGATACTGCTTCAAATGATACCCCGGTTGATCCGAACATGATTTCTGCGATCAACCAAGCTCTGGCAGGATTACTCCCTACCCTTGTTGCGCAAACTGTGGAAGCGGTTATTCAACAAACTCACCCCGAAGGACGCGCCAACACTGGACCAAATTCTGGGGGTGTAGTTGATGAGAATGCCACAGATAACACAGTTGAAGGCATCCACGTGTGGCTAAAGAGGTTCCAAAAGGAAAGGCCAAGGTCTTTCAGTTACGCGGCTACTCCAATTGAGGCCAGGATTTGGATAGCTCATATTGAGAAAATCTTCGAAGTATTGGGAGTCGCAGATCAATACAAAGTCAGATTAGCCACTTATAAGTTAGAGGACGACGCACAAACTTGGTGGGAAGGACATAAGCAAGTCAAAGGAGGCGATGCTTATGCTGCTGCCCTTTCTTGGACAGAATTCCGCACCCTGTTTTATGAGAAGTATTTCTCTACAGCTGATAGAGAATCCTACATGAGGGAGTATGCAGTAATTCGACAGGGAAACGATGAACCAGCGTCAGAGTTTATTACACGATTTGCAAGGTTGGCGAGCATTGTGGGGGATGCCGCGGGAACACCAGAGGTTCAGGCAGAAAAATGTAAATGGGCAGTTTGTGATCGAATCCGCAAGTCAATTATGTTTATGAAATTCAAGGATCTTACAGAGGTGGCAGATGCAATAAAGACTTTTGAGTTCGAAAGGAAAGAGTTCCTAGCTCGAACCGGGGAGAGCAAGAAAAGGGACAGGGATGGGTTACCCAAGCAAGTTACAAGCCAATCATCTAATGCTACACACCTTCAAGATCGTAGAGTTCAAGCAAATCGAAATTCTGGAAATCAGATACGACCATGGCAGCCTAGACCCCAAAACCAGAGACCTACCCAGAATCAGATTCAACCGTATACAGGACCCACTAAAGCACAATCCCCGAATCCACATGGAAACCCAAATCAGAATCAAGTTCCTGTATGCAACACTTGTGGGAAGATTCATCGGGGCGTTTGTCGCAAAGCTATGGGGGCATGTTTTAAATGTGGCCAGACTGGGCATATGATTAAGAATTGCCCGAATCCAGATAATAAGAAAAGCATTGGAGGAAGTGTCGCACCACCTAATACTGGAGGAAGAGTTTTTGCGCTTTCTGCCACTGACGCTGCTAATGCCCCAGGTACGGTATCTGGAATCCTTCAACTTGGTGAACGAAATTGTGACAACTCGAAACTTAGAACCTTTCGTTGTGTCTTGATGTTACATGTTTGAACGTTATATGACTAGCTAACTTGTTAACTTAATGATAAAGGTGAACCTTTTATGTGATTTTGTGCTTGTGCTTGTATGTGTAGTATGTATATATATATATATATATATATATATATATATGTGTAAGTGAGCCGAGAACCGAGAACCCGACTCGAGACCATGAGGTCTCGAGTGAACAGTAACTGTTGGGCCGGTTGGGCCATTTGATCCATCCGAAAACCCATTAGGGTGCACCATTGTGGAGCAAGTATATAATCCTTAGTGATAGCCACACTTGTCATTTTTGGACAAACAACACACATACTCCTCTACACACACACTCTCCATTCTCCCTCACTAAAACACTAAGCCACAACATCCTTCTCCTTCATTCTCGGATTCAAACGGCAACCATAAGGAGCTCTTGGATCGGCACACACACACCCATTTGGAAGCTTCATACACACCTTTGAAACCCATCAACCGGTTAGTGTCTTTATGATGTTTATTGTTGGTGTTAGTGTCTTTATGATGTTTATTGTTGGTGTTAGTGTTTTATGATGTTTATTGTTGATGTTGGTGTTTCATGATGTTCTTAATGTGTATGATGTTCTTAATGTGTATAATGATGATAATCGGTTAACATGTCTCGATTTCGGATATATATTGCATGATGAGTTAGTAATATCTTGTATCAAATGTGATTTAAACCACTCATTGTTGATGTTCATGAGACCTGTTTGCATATGTCATGTAATCGGATTAGTATAGAGCCGAGTTTGAGGTGTTATGTTTAAGTGTTTTGATGGTTATTCATGTTATGACTAGATTAATGCTAAAAGAACCCTAAAATATGATGAAAAAGTTTGAATAATCATGATGAACTACTTGAATATATGAAGAACAACATGAATGTGATATGAAGATGTCTTGAATATTTGAAAATTAGTATGTTTGATCCATTTCGGTTAAGGTTAGACAAGGAGACATGTTAGTGCAATGTTATTGGATAGTACATTATCTCATGAACATGAAATTCTATTGGTTTAGTACATATGTCAGGAAATCAGCGGATGTCCAGCCGAGACCTTCGGTCTCGACTCGAGACCACCATATGTCAACTCGAGATCACGGTTCCGACACAATGTTGCGAGTCGAGAACCTCTAGTCTCGACTCGAGACCATGCTTCATCAGCCCACAAACAACATGACTCGAGACCTCTGTTGCGGGTCCGGTTGCGACTCGAGATCACCTAGTCTCGACTAGTCATGCATGACTCGAGAACTCGTAGGCTTTAACTGAGATCGCACAGTCTCGATTCGAGATCGCACAGTCTCGACCCAAGACCATGCACGCACACTCGCTGGACTGGACTTGCATAGTTACGGGCCTATGTTAATGGGCCGATTGTATGGGTTTTTCTGTGTATTGCTAATTGTGTATGTCATGCACTGTTGGGACTTGCATTGCTACGGGCTTAAGATTGGGCCGGGTCTTTGGGCTTTGCTACTTGTGTACATGCTACTGTTCAACTCGTAGGTATTATTGTAAACCGCTATGCTTATACGTGTATGCCATGAATGATACCTATATGTGACTTTCTAGTATACGTGTAGAACATACGTGCACTGCTTGGATACGAACCTGACTTGAATGGTATCTATGTTAGGACATAGTTGACCACTTACAACTTGATTGACTTTTCTGTGTATCTGCCGAGCAAACCAAGGTGAGTTCACACCCTCTACAAAGCATGGGATTCCCTGGGTCGGGAATGGGGTTAAGGAACGTAGATTCCTCGTCCTCCTTGGGTAGGACAGCAGTGGTTCGGGAATGTAATTCTTCGTCCTTACGGACAGATAACTCGTACTAGACCAAAACTCTATCACGAAGTCCCTCCTTTTATATCGACTTAATCACCGGGCCAATGGCGAGCGGGTCATTAGTTAGATAGCGCTATTTAGGTCTGACAAACCTCACACCGTGCCGCAGAGGACGGGCGTGAACTAATGGATCTGGGGCACGTCAATGATGATAAACATTGACAGTTTCAGGGCACATAAAAATGACTACAGTCAGCAGTCGATATGGTAACAAGTCTAGTGTATACATGGGGTAGCCCCCACGGCCGAAATGCCAGATAACTAACACGGGGTAGCCCCCGCGGCTGGAATGTCAGAGTAACCGGGAATAAACAAGTCACGTTTTCAACTATGGGGTAACCCCCACGGCAGGATGCCAGATAAAGGAAACTGTTTTCGAAACAACTTAAAACGAACACCCAACCGTGAACTCACTCAACTAGTTGTTGACTCGTTACTAAATGCTTTGCAGGACCATAGGTACTTAGCTGGAGCTTGCATGGAGGAGAGTCGTTGTGGGACATGGATAGCTGCGTGTCATGTTAAACTTGAGAACAATTGAACTTATGTTTTAAATTTTAAGACTTATGCTTCCGCTTGCAACTTGAACTATGTTTTGATTTAACACCAATTGTATTGGTTAGACTTTATAACTACTTATATGCTTGTTCAATATGATTGGTGGCTGGATCCTGGTCAGTCACTCCTCTAAGCGGTAGTACTCCGCAGGTGGATTTTGGGGTGTGACAGATTGGTATCAGAGCCATTGGTTATAGTGAACTAGGTTTTAATAAAGGAGAAACGTTTTTGTTAAAACCAGACTATAGCCGGTATAGTGCTCAACGGTCCACAACGACGCTTCACTCCACATGCAAGGCTCGACATCCTAGGTGATATGATCTGTGTATATTGCCTACTTGTTAGTTACATGGTACATTGCCCATGGTATGCTTGATTAGTATAACTACTGTTGCTTGAACACATGTGTGCTTACTCTCTTCTGCCATGGCACTTTCGCGAACCTCTCTCACTCATGTTTCCCTCTTGTATGAAGATCATGAGTGGACGCGTTAACATGACACAAGCCCAGTTGACGGCTCTGATCAACGAACGAGTTGCCGCAGCACTTGCAGCTGCATACGCAGGAGGTATATCCTGCAGTCCGAACTCATCCTAGGATCTTTAGAATCCTACTCTCGTGAACCAAACTTTGTGTTAAACTCTGTCTTTATTTCACCTACCTTAGGTCAACATGCTCAGCCACCGGTGTGCACCTTTAAGACCTTTATGGACTGCCGACCGACTACTTTTAGCGGAACTGAAGGAGCAGTAGGTCTCCTCCACTGGTTTGAAAAACTAGAATCTGTCTTCGAAATGTGTGAATGCCCTGAGGCGCGCATGGTGAAGTATGCTACCGGTACTCTCGAGGGTTTAGCCCTCACGTGGTGGAACGCTCAAGTTCAAATGCTGGGGTTGGTTGCTGCCAACGCCACCCCATGGGAAACTTTCAAGGAAATGATCAGGGAGGAGTACTGCAGTCGCGATGACATTCATAAGTTGGAAGACGAGTTCTACAACCTCAAGATGACGGGGTCAGAGATTAAGGCGTATACTAAGAGATCGCATGAGCTCGCCTTATTGTGTCCTACTATGGTGGACCCTCCATATAAGCGAATTGAACTGTATCTCAAGGGCTTGGTGCCAGAAATCCAAAGTCATGTGACTTCAGCAAACCTGGCCACTATACAGCAGGTTGTTCAGTTGGCTCACCGTCTTACTGATCAAGCGGTGGAGCAGAACAAGTTACCAAAGCGTATAGGTGCTACAGTTACTTCTGGTTCCTCTAGTGACAACAAACGGAAATGGGATGGAACTTCAAGCAAGGGTTCAACTTCTGTGCAATCTCAGTCTCAGCAGAGAAAGACTGATGACTACAAAAGCCCCGGTCAGCAATCGTCTGGTGGTCAAGGTCATGGCGGGTACAAGGGGAATCACCCCAAATGAAATCGCTGCAACCTACACCACAGTGGGCCATGCACTAGGGGCAACTGTCATCGGTGCAACAAGCCTGGTCACGCCGCAAAGGATTGCAGGAGCTTATACCCCGCCAATCAGAATCGTCAGCAAGCTCAACAGAACCAGCGGCAGCAACAGGGTAACAACAAAGGGTGCTTTCAGTGTGGAGCTGAAGGCCACTTCAAGAAAGATTGTCCCCAACTGAACCAGAACAACAATAACAACAACAATCAGGGGAATGGTAACAATGGGAACCACAACAACAACAATGGTGCCAAGGGGCGAGTGTTCGTGATTGGCCAAGGTGAAGCAAGGAATGACCCCAACGTGGTGACGGGTAAGTTCCTTCTCGACGACTTTTATGTTACAGTTTTATTTGATTCGGGTGCCGATACTAGCTATGTGTCACTAGAAGTTAGTAAAATGCTTAAGCGTGTTCCAACACCCCTGAGCAACAAGCACACTGTAGAGCTAGCTAATGGTAAGAGTTTGGAGGCCTCGCACGTAGTCAAAGGTTGCAAACTTATTCTCGCTAACCAAACCTTCTCTATTGACCTTATTCCTATCGTCTTGGGTAGTTTCGACGTTGTCATTGGGATGGATTGGTTATCCCAACACCGAGCAGAGATTCTTTGCAACGAGAAGATCGTTCGTATTCCTGGTTCCGGTAGTGAACCTCTCATAATTCGTGGCGACAAGAGAAGTGCTGTTGAGAACATCATCTCTCTCCTTAAGGCCCAGAAGTGCTTACGAAAGGGCCACACTGCGGTTTTGGCTCTAGTTACTGACACCTCGGAGAAAGAAAAGAAGATAGAAGATTTTCCGGTTGTACGTGACTATCCTGAGGTATTTCCTGAGGAATTACCTGGTCTTCCACCCCATCGCCAAGTCGAGTTTCAGATTGAGCTAGCTCCTGGAGCTGCGCCTATAGCTCGTGCACCTTATCGTTTAGCTCCATCAGAGTTGGAAGAACTCTCTACGCAACTACAAGAACTCTTGGATAAGGGTTTTATTCGTCCTAGCTCATCGCCCTGGGGAGCTCCAGTACTATTTGTGAAGAAGAAGGACGGTACCTTCAGAATGTGTATCGACTATCGTGAACTCAACAAGGTGACTGTGAAGAACCGTTATCCTCTACCACGTATTGACGACTTGTTCGATCAGTTGCAGGGGTCGAGCTACTATTCAAAGATCGATTTGAGATCGGGATATCACCAGCTGAGAGTTCGAGAAGAGGATGTCTCTAAGACAACCTTTAGAACTCGTTATGGGCACTATGAGTTTTTGGTCATGCCGTTTGGGCTGACAAACGCACCTGCAGTTTTCATGGACTTGATGAACCGAGTGTGCAAGCCTTATCTGGACAAACTCGTTATAGTCTTCATCGATGACATCCTGATCTATTCTAAGAGTCAGGAGGAACACGAGCATCATCTACGACTTATTCTGAAACTCCTTCGAACAGAACAGCTTTACGCAAAGTTCTCGAAATGCGACTTCTGGCTTCGTGAGGTCCATTTCCTAGGCCACGTGGTAAACAAGGATGGGATTCACGTTGATCCATCCAAGGTAGACTCTATTAAGAACTGGCCTGCACCTCGCACACCAAAGGAAATTCGCCAATTCTTGGGATTGGCGGGTTACTACAGGAGATTCATTAAGGATTTTTCTAAGATCGCACAGCCTCTCACCTCGCTAACGCAGAAAGGCGTCGTTTATCGTTGGGGAAATGCACAGGAGTTAGCCTTTCAACATCTAAAGGATAGACTTTGTAGTGCACCTATCCTTTCACTGCCAGAGGGCACAGACGATTTTGTGGTTTACTGTGATGCATCAATTCAAGGTCTTGGTTGTGTATTGATGCAACGAGATAAAGTCATAGCCTACGCCTCACGACAACTCAAAGTTCACGAGAAGAACTACACTACACACGATTTAGAGCTGAGAGTTGTTGTTTTCGCATTAAAGTTATGGCGACATTACCTGTACGGTACCAAGTGCGCCATCTACACCGACCACAGGAGCCTAGAGCACATATTCAAGCAGAAGGAACTAAATATGTGGCAACGACGATGGGTCGAACTACTGAATGACTACGAGTGCTCCATCAGGTATCACCCGGGCAAGGCCAATGTTGTGGCTGACGCCCTCAGTCGAAAGGACACTGCGCCTAAGCGCGTGAGAGCTTTACAACTCACTATACATTCTAGTCTCCCTTCTCAAATACGAGCTGCTCAGATAGAAGCACTGAAACCAGAAAACGTTAGGGCTGAAGCCCTACGCGGGTCAAGACAACACTTAGAACAGAAGGAAGACGGTGCTTACTACGTAACAGGACGTATTTGGGTCCCACTCTATGGCAACCTACGAGAGCTTGTGATGGATGAAGCGCACAAATCTCGCTACTCGGTACACCCTGGTTCGGATAAGATGTACCACGATATTAAAACTACGTATTGGTGGCCTAGCATGAAGGCCCACATAGCAACTTACGTCAGCAAGTGTTTGACTTGTGCGCGAGTCAAGACAGAATATCAGAAACCCTCAGGCCTACTCCAGCAACCAGAGATACCACAATGGAAATGAGAGCAAATTTCCATGGATTTCGTTACTGGCCTACCTAGATCTCAGCGCGGAAACGATACTATTTGGGTGATCGTGGATCGACTCACGAAATCCGCACACTTCTTGGCGATTAAGGAAACGGATAAATTCTCCACTCTAGCGGAAATATACCTCAAGTAAGTTGTTTCGAGGCACGGGGTGCCCACCTCTATCATCTCCGATCGAGATGCACGTTTTACTTCAGAGCTGTGGCAAGCAATGCACAAGTCCTTTGGCTCACGTTTAGATATGAGCACAGCGTATCACCCTCAGACGGACGGGCAGTCCGAGCGCACTATCCAGACCTTAGAAGACATGCTTCGTGCATGTGTAATCGACTTTGGCAACAGCTGGGAAAAGCATCTGCCACTTGTGGAATTCTCGTACAATAACAGCTACCACACCAGCATTAAAGCTGCTCCGTTTGAGGCATTGTACGGACGTAAATGCCGGTCACCTCTTTGTTGGGCAGAGGTGGGGGATAGTCAAATCACTGGTCCGGAACATGTGGTAGACACTAATGAACGGATTGCTCAAATACGACAACGCATGGCGGCCGCTCGTGACCGTCAGAAGGCCTACGCCGATAAGGGCAGGAAACCACTTGAGCTCCAGGTTGGGGAGCGGGTACTACTCAAAGTTTCACCCTGGAAAGGTGTGGTTCGTTTTGGTAAACGAGGCAAACTTAACCCGCGATACGTTGGACCATTCGAAATCATTGAGAAGATAGGCAGGGTGGCCTACAGACTAAACTTACCAGCAGAACTCGGTGCAGTTCACAACGTTTTTCACGTGTCGAATCTGAAGAAGTGTCTGTCAGATAAGACCCACATAGTTCCTCTGAAGGAACTCACTATCGACGAGCAGTTACGATTCGTCGAGGAACCGGTTGAAATCACGGACCAGGATGTTAAGGTCCTCAAGAGCACTAGAATACCTCTCGTACGAGTTCGTTGGAACTCACGTCGCGGCCCAGAGTTCACCTGGGAGCGCGAAGATCAGATGAAACAAAAGTATCCCCAGCTGTTCGCAAACAGTACGACCACTACTGAGGCTGAAGCTACGGAATTTCGGGACGAAATTCCAGATCAACGGGGGGAGGATGTGACGCCCTAGGAAAACCGGGAAAACCATACAACTTAACTAGCTTCCTCAGTGAGTGCTTACCAAATTTCGGGACGAAATTTCTTTCAACTTGGGGATGATGTGACAACTCGAAACTTAGAACCTTTCGTTGTGTCTTGATGTTACATGTTTGAACGTTATATGAGTAGCTAACTTGTTAACTTAATGATAAAGGTGAACCTTTTATGTGATTTTGTGCGTGTGCTTGTATGTGTAGTATGTATATATATATATATGTGTAAGTGAGCCGAGAACCGAGAACCCGACTCGAGACCATGAGGTCTCGAGTGAACAGTAACTGTTGGGCCGGTTGGGCCTTTTGATCCATCCGAAAACCCATTAGGGTGCACCATTGTGGAGCAAGTATATAATCCTTAGTGATAGCCACACTTGTCATTTTTGGACAAACAACACACATACTCCTCTACACACACACTCTCCATTCTCCCTCACTAAAACCCTAAGCCACAACATCCTTCTCCTTCATTCTTGGATTCAAACGGCAACCATAAGGAGCTCTTGGATCGGCACACACACACACCCATTTGGAAGCATCATACACACCTTTGAAACCCGTCAACCGGTTAGTGTCTTTATGATGTTATTGTTGGTGTTAGTGTCTTTATGATGTTTATTGTTGGTGTTAGTGTTAGTGTTTTATGATGTTTATTGTTGATGTTGGTGTTTCATGATGTTCTTAATGTGTATGATGTTCTTAATGTGTATAATGATGATAATCGGTTAACATGTCTCGATTTCGGATATATATTGCATGATGAGTTAGTAATATCTTGTATCAAATGTGATTTAAACCACTCATTGTTGATGTTCATGAGACCGGTTTGCATATGTCATGTAATCGGATTAGTATAGAGCCGAGTTTGAGGTGTTATGTTTAAGTGTTTTGATGGTTATTCATGTTATGACTAGATTAATGCTAAAAGAACCCTAAAATATGATGAAAAAGTTTGAATAATCATGATGAACTACTTGAATATATGAAGAACAACATGAATGTGATATGAAGATGTCTTGAATATTTGAAAATTAGTATGTTTGATCCATTTCGGTTAAGGTTAGACAAGGAGACATGTTAGTGCAATGTTATTGGATAGTACATTATCTCATGAACATGAAATTCTATTGGTTTAGTACATATGTCAGGAAATCAGCGGATGTCCAGCCGAGACCTTCGGTCTCGACTCGAGACCACCATATGTCAACTCGAGATCACGGTTCCAACACAATGTTGCGAGTCGAGAACCTCTAGTCTCGACTCGAGACCATGCTTCATCAGCCCACAAACAACATGACTCGAGACCTCGGTTGCGGGTCCGGTTGCGACTCGAGATCACCTAGTCTCGACTAGTCATGCATGACTCGAGAACTCGTAGGCTTTAACTGAGATCGCACAGTCTCGATTCGAGATCGCACAGTCTCGACCCGAGACCATGCACGCACACTCGCTGGACTGGACTTGCATAGTTACGGGCCTATGTTAATGGGCCGATTGTATGAGTTTTTCTGTGTATTGCTAATTTTGTATGTCATGCACTGTTGGGACTTGCATTGCTACGGGCTTAAGATTGGGCCGGGTCTTTGGGCTTTGCTACTTGTGTACATGCTACTGTTCAACTCGTAGGTATTATTGTAAACCGCTATGCTTATACGTGTATGCCATGAATGGTACCTATATGTGACTTTCTAGTATACGTGTAGAACATACGTGCACTGCTTGGATACGAACCTGACTTGAATGGTATCTATGTTAGGACATAGTTGACCACTTACAACTTGATTGACTTTTCTGTGTATCTGCCGAGCAAACCAAGGTGAGTTCACACCCTCTACAAAGCATGGGATTCCCTGGGTCGGGAATGGGGTTAAGGAACGTAGATTCCTCGTCCTCCTTGGGTAGGACAGCAGTGGTTCGGGAATGTAACTCCTCGTCCTTACCGACAGATAACTCGTACTAGACCAAAACTCTATCACGAAGTCCCTCCTTTTATATCGACTTAATCGCAGGGCCAATGGCGAGCGGGTCATTAGTTAGATAGCGCTATTTAGGTCTGACAAACCTCACACCGTGCCGCAGAGGACGGGCGTGAACTAATGGATCTGGGGCACGTCAATGATGATAGACATTGACAGTTTCAGGGCACATAAACATGACTACAGTCAGCAGTCGATATGGTAACAAGTCTAGTGTATACATGGGGTAGCCCCCACGACCGAAATGCTAGATAACTAACACGGGGTAGCCCCCGCGGCTGGAATGACAGAGTAACCGGGAATAAACAAGTCACGTTTTCAACTATGGGGTAACCCCCACGGCAGGATGCCAGATAAAGGAAACTGTTTTCGAAACAACTTAAAACGAACACCCAACCGTGAACTCACTCAACTAGTTGTTGACTCGTTACTACATGCTTTGCAGGACCATAGGTACTTAGCTGGAGCTTGCATGGAGGAGAGTCGTTGTGGGACATGGATAGCTGCGTGTCATGTTAAACTTGAGAACAATTGAACTTATGTTTTAAATTTTAAGACTTATGCTTCCGCTTGCAACTTGAACTATGTTTTGATTTAACACCAATTGTATTGGTTAGACTTTATAACTACTTATATGCTTGTTCAATATGATTGGTGGCTGGATCCTGGTCAGTCACTCCTCCAAGCGGTAGTACTCCGCAGGTGGATTTTGGGGTGTGACAGAAATATCTATGTGTTATTTGATACAGGGGCAACCCATTCTGTTGTTTCTCACTTGTTCACAAAATACCTTATGATCGAACCTACGTCATTAGACCATACTCTATCTATCTCTACTCCTATGGAAAACTCGATTATAATCACACACGTATATAGAGATTGTCCTATTCGTATTGAGTCCTTTGTACGTGAAGCGGAACTTTTTCCTATACAAATGAGTGACTTCGATGTTATTCTCGGGATGGATTGGTTGACTCGTCATCATGTAGCAATTGATTGTTATTCTAGACGAGTCATATTCGGCGACCCTCTTCATCCTGATGTTGTCTATCAGGGGATCCAACCTCGTAAATCTCTTAAGATTATTTCAGCGCTCAAAGCTCAAAAGTTGATATCTCATGGTTGTGTTGGATTCCTAGCATCGGTTAAGGATACCTTAGTTGGCGAAGTCAGCATCGACAGTTATCCGGTTGTTCGTGAGTATCCTGATGTGTTTCCGGACGAATTACCAGGCTACCACCAGATCGTGAAATCGAATTCACCATCGACTTGGTCCCTGGTGCGGAGCCTATTTCTAAGGCGCCGTATCGTATGGCTCCGTTGGAACTGAAAGAGCTGAAGGAGCAATTGCAGGAGTTGTTAGAATTGGGATTTATAAGACCAAGCGTCTCACCTTGGGGTGCACCGGTCTTATTTGTAAAAAAAGAAGGATGGTAGTATGCGGTTGTGTATTGACTACCGAGAACTTAACAAGATTACGATTCGTAATCGTTATCCGCTACCCCGCATTGACGACCTTTTTGATCAACTTCAGGGCGCTAAGTTCTTCTCGAAAATAGATTTGAGATCCGGTTACCACCAACTTAGGATAAGAGAGGAGGATGTCCCGAAAACTGCCTTCCGGGCCATTATGAGTTCTTGGTTATGCCTTTTGGGCTAACCAATGCCCCTGCAGTCTTCATGGATTTAATGAATCGGGTATTCCATGATTTCTTAGACACATTTGTCATTGTTTTTATCGATGACATCTTGGTGTATTCCAAGAGCAGGGAAGAACATGAGGAACACCTAGGTAAGGTGCTTGAAACTTTACGACATAAGAAGTTGTATGCAAAGTTTTCAAAATGCGATTTCTGGCTCAATTAAGTAGCATTCCTCGGTCATGTTGTATCAGCGGACGGAATCAAGATGGATCCCGCAAAGATTGAGGCAATCACGAAGTGGCCTAGGCCAACTTCTGCTACGGAAGTTCGAAGTTTCTTAGGTCTAGCTGGCTACTACCGGAGGTTCGTGGAAGGGTTTTCCACCATTGCCTTACCCCTCACGCAACTTTTGAGGAAAGGAGTGAAGTATTCATGGAATGAGGAAAGAGAGAAGAGTTTTGAGGAGTTGAAGAAGCGACTTGTATCGGCTCCGATACTAACTCTTCCTTCTGGTTCAGGCGGTTACCAGATTTATAGTGATGCCTCAAAAAAAGGCCTAGGTTGCGTGTTAATGCAACATGGGAAAGTTATCGCTTATGCGTCACGCCAATTGAAACCTTACGAAGTTAATTATCCGACACACGACTTGGAATTAGCCGCAATTGTCTTTGCGTTGAAGATATGGCGTCATTATTTGTACGGCGAGACTTGTGACATTTTTACAGACCACAAGAGCCTCAAGTATATATTTACCCAGAAGGAGCTAAATATGAGGCAAAGGAGGTGGTTAGAGTTATTAAAAGATTACGATGCTAACATTCAGTACCACCCAGGCAAAGCTAATGTGGTGGCTGACGCTTTGAGCCGAAAGAACTTTGGCATTGTATCATGTCTTCAAATTCAACCTCGAATTATATCCGATCTTGACAGGATGGGCATTGGCTTTCAGGTTGGTAAATCGGAAGGTTATCTTGCCAGAATGCAAATCGAGCCCGACCTTATCTCAAGGATTAAGGATGCACAAAAGTCTGACGGTGAATTATGGGCAATATCACAAAATATTGAGGTTGGGAAGCAATCTGAGTTTCGGGTGGATGAGCAAGGAGTGATTTGGTGTGGCAAAAGACTGTGTGTACCCGATGATTCCGCCATACGTGAGTCATTATTAGCTGAAGCACACAGCTCGCCATTTTCTATCCACCCAGGATCTACAAAGATGTATCGAGATTTGCGTCAAAACTTTTGGTGGAATGGCATGAAGGAGGACGTTGCTAAATACGTGAGTAGATGTCTCACATGCCAGCAGGTGAAGATCGAACACCAGCGAGCTAGCGGACTTTTGCAGCCATTAGATATTCCGGTGTGGAAATGGGATGAAATCTCGATGGACTTTGTAACAGGTTTGCCCAAGACTTTTAAGAAGAACGATACTATATGGGTCGTTGTCGATAGGTTGTCCAAGTCGGCTCACTTTCTGCCGATTCAAGAAGGATTTTCAGTTAGTAAGTTATCTGAGATCTTTTTGCAAGAGATTATTCGGCTACATGGTACTCCAACCTCGATCGTGTCCGATAGAGATCCGAGGTTTACCTCACGATTCTGGAAAGGCTTTCAAGCTGCTTGGGGTACAAAATTAAAATTCAGCACCGCTTTCCATCCGCAAACGGACGGGCAGTCAGAACGCACGATTCAGACTTTAGAAGACATGCTTAGAGCTTGCGCTCTTGAGTGGACGGGAAACTGGGATGAGTATTTATGCTTGGTTGAGTTTGCATATAACAACAGTTGGCAAGCAAGCATTGACATGGCTCCGTTTGAGCTATTGTAATATGTTGGAATGAAGTTGGAGAAAAGGTAATCGAAGGACCAGAATTGGTTCGAATCACCAACGAGAAGGTTGCTATTGCTAGAGAAAAGTTAAAAGAAGCGCAGAGCAGGCAAAAGAGTTATGCAGATCGACACCGGCGAGCACTTGAATTTAATGTTGGGGACCACGTATTTTTAAAAGTTTCACCGTGTCGTGGTGTTCGTAGATTTGGGATCAAGGGAAAGCTTAGTCCCCGTTTCATCGGTCCGTTCAAGATTCTTGAAAGAATCGAGGAGGTTTCGTACCGACTAGCACTACCGCCTCAACTTTCTCACGTCCATAATGTATTCCATGTGTCCCTACTAAGGGGATATAACTACCACCCATTACATGTCATTAGTTATCCTTTACAAACTATTCAGGAGGATTTATCATATGAGGAACAACCAGAAGCTATATTGGATCGACAAGAAAGGGTCATGAGGAGGAAAATAATTCCGTTCGTTAAAGTCCTATGGAAAAATCACTCCGAGCGTGAAGCAACGTGGGAAACTGAGGAATCGATTCGTTCTTTCTACCCTTGTCTATTTGAGAAATAGGATCCAGGTACGTGTAGTTGTGAACCTCATTCTCTCGTTTAAGTGATGAAATTTTCATTATCATTGCTTATATGGTTATTGATTCTGTAACCTACAAAAAAATTTCGAGGACAAAATTCTTTTAAGGGGGTAATAGTTGAAATATCCAAAATTTAATATAAAAAAAATAAAATAATAATAAAAATAAAACAAATAAATAAATAAATATTTGTAAAATGAAAAATAAAAGAAAATAAGATAACAGTAAATAAATATATAGATATATGTGATGTACGTAACATCATAAAGAAAAAAAAAAGAGAAAAGGAGTTAAAAATAAAATAAATATAACAAATAAAAAAAAATTAATAACAATAACACAAACTATTATGTAGAAATAGTTGGGGAGTGATGGATTTAAAACTAAAATAAAAAAAATAAATATTAAAGGAAAGATAAAAGAGAAATAAATGGTTGCTCTACACAATTGACCCAAAAAGAAAAGAAGAGACCTTGACCAATTTGACCCTGAAACCCTTCTCTGCACATCATCGCTGTACACCGCCGCCTGCAAGCCACCGACAACCTGTCCCACTCCGAGTGTGTCTCGCCGTCGCATCGCCGCCGCAAGACGCTACCACCGCCAACAAGCTGTCCTCCACCGCCTCATTTCCTCTATAAATAGGAACCGACCTGCAATAATTCCGGCCAACAAAAATAATCTCAAAAATCCAAAACCAACACCGCCCTCCACCGTGTCCCACCACTCCAACCACCGCTAGCACCACAGAAGGCCCCAATCGTTTCTCCGCTACTTCTCCGGCGACACCCGCTTCCCAGGTCGTTTCACTTTCGAAGCTAAGGTACCAAAACGAAACCTTATAATTAATTCATGCTTGTCTGTCCATTTTCATGCCCAGTTAAGTGTTGATAATCGGCTGAATCAAAAGAATGTATGTGAAATGTATTAATAACTCATAAAAAGGAAAGAGGACTGTGTTCACGCTATGTTTGAAGCTTGATGTAATTGAACAAAGTATATAAAATCAATAATAACAATAACTTCCATGATTTGCCTTTGAATTGGTTTACTTTAGTCATGAACTAATTTAGCTTTTAAACTTAGATGAGACTATTTTTTTTGTGTGTTATTTTATAATACAAAAAAAAATGAGCATACATACTTGTAACAAAATTATGCAACTTATCTAAATCCATATTTTTGTGAGCAGAAACTCAAATGAATATTAATGCATTTCTAAGTGTATTCCATATTTTTAACTGTCCAAGAGTTAAAACCTTCTGTTGTTCTTGTCTAACTTGTACAAGGCTCCCAAGCACCCAGTAACATAATTAGCATAGTTTACTTATCCATGGTCTCATACTTAATTAATAAGTTTATAAGGATTATTATAATATGCTAGTGAATCTATGTATATTGGAAGGAAAACGTATATAGACTTGGTATATTCATAACTTTATGAGAAATATATATTTTATATAAATGCATATATATCAGATAGCTTGTATAAAATAATGAAATGTTAAACAGCTTTAGATCTCCACTATAGTAACTAAGAAATTTTAACAAATATTTAAATACCTTATAGATGTATAAATATTAAGTATAGATCTGGGAATTATATATTATGTGAAAAAAAAAAAGAGACATGATGTTTATAATCCTTTGTAAATTAAATAAGATGATAACATCAAATCTGTCAAGCTCGGCTCGTAACCAAACTGGTCTACTTTTAATCCCACCAAGTTAAAAGCGTAAATCTTATCCAACGTAAGTTACTTGTAGGTTGTCACGACCCCCTTAAAGAACAAGTCTGACGTTATTGTGGATCATCTTTTGAGGTACGGATTCTTACCCAACTTTTACTGTTATATTGTTCTATTGTTTGTGTAACCCTTTTTTTTGAACGGATCTTTACCCCTATCCTTATAGTTATCATATTCGATTGTTACAAACCTTGTTTCTTATTTTCTATCCTTCGGAACTCCTAACGTTTTTGGCAATTCTCATCATTGTTTGATCATCCGTTCAATTCGTGCGATTATTTTGTATTCGAAATATTGAAATATATATATTTATTGCATGCGATAGGAATTTATTTTGTTTGTACTCATTATCGCATGTTCCCGTGTTACGATTTGGTTATGTAATTGCTTTGACGCTTAGAGAGCGTGTTTGAGATGTGATGTTGCAGTACCATTTGAGTTGTATTCTGTTACCCGAGCATGTTCCTACTTGTGGGGGTGACCACAAGCACGTCATTGCGGCATCGATGACGTGGCACCTACCGTGACGGTGAGCCTAAATCACGGCGTCTCCTTAGTACTAATGAGGTACATGAGGCCATTAGGAGGCGTATGGACTGGTCCTAGAATATATGTGTAGGTTTTCTAGTGAATGGTTGTTGTGTATGCCCACACACCATCTCACGTCCGGTACGTAGGGTCTGCAGCTCTACGTGCATGTCTGTTATGTTATTCGGCTCAATGGGTACATCCAGTTGATACGATTATTATTGGCTTGCTTTATTTGCATCGTATCATTTCAGGTTATGATATTTCTGACTTGTTATATTAGTTGTAATCGTTACAAAATTATTATTTTTTTTTATTTTTCTATTTTATTTTTTTTATCCGTACTGGGCATTTGGCTCATTCCGTAAATTCTTTTCTTTAACAGGTTCACAGGATAATCAGGGCGGGGTGTGAAAGAGAGAAGAATTAGCTCTAGGATTTTGGGAAAAGAAAAAGTTAGCCATTTTTGTAGCACATGCTAGTTTATCAAAATTGGGCATTTTATAATATGTAATAAACAATATAACTCTAGGGCTATGTGTTGTCTTTTGTTTTGACTACTGTAATAGTGACACGTCACTCCATTCTGGGGTGGGGTGTTACAGTTAGGTTGGGTAATTACGTGTTAAATTAAAATAATAGATAATTGAATGGAAATTCAGGGTTATTGCGGGTACAATATAAAGTAACACATATGTTATAACACAACATCTTAGCATGATGTCATAAAAAGAAATTTGCAAAAACACCTACACGCCTTGTACATGAAAATGTTTATAAATACAACTTGCATGTCCATTTTTATATGTTATAATCACGAGTCACAGAATTTTAAAGATACATAAAATGGTGAAAGCAAAAGAATCACTCTTGATGGTTTTATGCATAAGCTTTCTTATGTTATCAACATGTTACTACGGTATGCTCTATTGATCTGATTATTTTATCATGTTGTGTATTTTACATGAACTTACTAATCAATATCAATCTTGGATTCTTAGGTGAAAATGTTAATCTGTTAATGCAATAACGTCTGTAGCTTCCGTTAGTATGTAGTCATGTTTTGTATAGTTGTGTATATGTTTTGTATGTAAAGCAAGTCAGGATACGGCGTCGTTTTGTTAAGTGCTAAAGCTGCCAGCCGATCGGCTAGCTCAGCCGATCAGACAGCCCAACCGATCGAGTAGGCTGTTCGATCGGTTAGCATTGTCAGCCGATCGGCTAGCCCAGCCGATCGGCCAGCACTCTCTATCCTGACTGCCTATAAATATCTGTTCGATCAGCTTGTTTAGGACCTTTGACACTTTCACTTTCTAAGCAACCTTATGTCAGGCTGAGTTCTCTCCGGAGCTTGTACATTTTCACATTATATCAATAGAATATCAGACCGTGATTCAGAGTAGAATTTGTTCTCGTATATCTACTATGTGATTACATGAATTCCGCGCATTAATCACTTACGATTCAACTACGTTTCCGAACAAGAAGATCCCATCTGAGGGACCAACAAGTGGTATCAGAGCATCAGGAAGCTGAATCGAGATCTACGAAGACGAATTCACCAGAATTCGAGCCGTTCTTGTTGATTTAGAGACGAATTCATCGGAATTCGAGCCGTGTTTGCTGTTTCAGAGACAAATTTCGCTGGAAATTTGTTACTTCTGCCGATTCGACTAAAAAATTCACCGGAAATTTGACAGATTCTTCTACTCTCTTCTCAGATCTAGCTTTATTTTTCACTTTATCACCATAAAATCATCGGAAAAACTTAAAATTCAGAGAGATTTTACGGTTAAAATTTGATAAATTTGTTACAGATCGATTCGCAAACATCAAAAGAACAATCCTACAAGTTTTCATAATTGATTCAACCTAAAACTTGTTCAAATTGATCAAAATCTATGGAAAAAGTTTCGTATTTGCTGATGTCAGCCGGTCGAACGAACTAGCCGTTTCTTATACTTGCTGACGTCATCAACTTGGTTGCATAACCGTTCAGATATTTTCAGTTAGAAAGTGTTGCTGACATCATCAGTGTTAGCCGATCGAACGAGCAAATCGATCGGACAGCATTGTTAAAATTTGATATCTTTGCTGACATCATTTTGCTAGCCGATCAAATAAGTCAATCGATCGGACAGTAATTGTTTACTGAGTATATCTTTCTGATTGTCAGTCGATCGAACTAGCTAATCGATCGAACGAGCCAACCGATTGTGGGTGTGCTAATCGATCGAACGAGCCATTCGATCCAAGTGTTTTTGTGATTACATCTTTGAAATTCAAAATTTTTCTAAGTGTTTGATAAACATCTCAGGTACTTAACAATGGAAGAATTCATGAACCCATTCAGTGAAATGTATGCATTTGCTGGAAACACTGGAGATAATTCAACAAACCGATCAAATGAAAATGCTCCAAGCACGAGAAAGACGTTGTCCGATGCACTAAGTGTAGAAAGCGCTTATGGAACCTATAATAAGCCACCAAAGCTATTGGCAATCGAAGAGTATAACCGGTGGGCAAAAAGATTCGAAGAATGGTTGAAAGCTTTCGCGTACCCCAGCTGGAAAAGCTTAAAAAACGGCTTTAACAATGGAAGAATAGATTTTGAAAACATGTCAGAAAGTGAAGAAATCGAATACTATGTGGCTGAACAGAAATGTATAGCTTTAATAAACCAGTCAGTGAGAGAAGATATAATCTCATTGATTGAGTATTCAAACGCAAAGGATCTTTGGGAGAAATTACAAGTAAAATGTGTGGGTACTGCAGAGATCATCAAAAACAAAAAAAAATTACTAAAGAAGGAATTTGATCTGTTCGGATGTCTGAAGAATGAGCCTGTTCTGAAAATGATTGAACGTTTTGGGCATCTAAAGCTGGAGTTGGCGAGACATGGGGTCTTATATTCTCAAGAAGAGCTAGTTGACAAGTTATTTGACTCTTTGCCAGACGAAATGGATTGGCAATACTTTGCATTGATGATCAAGAATACAATCAAGTCAAATGATCTAACGGTTGATTTGCTGATAGAGAAACTAGAAAGTCATGAGCTGGAAATAAAGAAAACACATAAAGTCAATCACTCGTTATATCAACAAAATGTGGAACTTTATTATCCAAAGAGCTTGATTCAAAAGACAGGATCTCCCAAAACAGCCTTCACAGCAGAAAGTTCATAACCAAAGAATCAAGAAACCTCACACAGTGGTTTTCATGGAGGAATGTCTTCTAATACCACAAGTCAAGGACCATCATCTAGCACTTCAAACCAACAGCAATCAGTGTTAGTGCATAAATGTCTATCGCCTCCGTCAATCTATTTCGTAGCTGAAACAGAAGTAATCTAGGCTTTTATTGTAATTTTAGATAGAATTAGCAAGGTGGCATTTTGGTAATTAATGAGAAATCTCATTAATTCCAAGGCCTATAAATAGGAGCTTTAGGTTTGAAGTTTAAGACTTTTTGCTCTTATTGTGATTTTGGAGATTCAAGTCTAGAGAGAGAAAACTCTCTCTATGTGATTTTTGTATCGGACACGTCCTATTCTTCAATAAAATCACGATTCTAGTACGTTATTGTGTGTTCGGTCACGCATGTTCACGGATTCCGCACGTCGAACGTTCGTTACGCAATCGAACAGTGTCAAAACTTGTTAGTGCATAAATATCTATCGCCTTCGTCAATCTATTTCGTAGCTGAAACAGAAGTAATCTAGGCTTTTATTGTAATTTTAGATAGAATTACCAAGGTGGCATT
Source organism: Helianthus annuus (assembly GCF_002127325.2). NCBI lineage: Eukaryota > Viridiplantae > Streptophyta > Magnoliopsida > Asterales > Asteraceae > Helianthus > Helianthus annuus. The sequence continues at coordinate 130,931,390 of NC_035449.2, read as the reverse complement.
TTGGTAATTAAAGAGAAATCTCATTAATTCCAAGGCCTATAAATAGGAGCTCTAGGTCTAAAGTTTAAGACTTTTTGCTCTTATTGTGATTTTGGCGATTCAAGTCTAGAGAGAGAAAGTCTAGAGAGAGAAAGCTCTCTACGTGATTTTTGTATCGTACTCGTCATATCTTGCAATAAAATCACGGTTCTAGTACGTTATTGTGTGTTCGGTCACGCACGTTCACGGTTTTCGCACGTCGAACGTTCGTTACGCAATCGAACGGTGTCAAAACCGGTCCTACAAGTGGTATCAGAGCTAGGAGCTCGATTGCTTTGATCAAACACATTGATTCGTACCAGATTTCAGCCATTTCAGATCCGAATTTCATCATTTCTTCATCTTCTACTCATTTTTCACGTTTTTTTGCTGAAATTCGACAATTTGAATGGGTTTTTACGGTCCGAATCGGCTGAATTTTTGATACATTGTGCGAAAACACCTGATCTATAACCCTACCAAGTTTCAGATCCAAACTCCTAGCCGTTTAGGAGTAATCGAAGATTTTCGGTTCGTTTTTGCGTCAAAATTCAGGTCCGCTCATACGAACCTTGATGTTTCGCTTGTATGGTTCGCTTCTTGTGACATGTGTGGTTCGCTTATTGTGACATGTGTGGTTCGCTTATTGTGACAAAAGTTGATTTCGCTCTTATGGTCATTTCATAGGTTCGCTTATTCGGTCACATTAATCATAGTTCCGGTCCTTGTGCAATAGATAAGGTTCCGCTCATAAATGTTTCATGTGGTTTCGCTCTTATGGCAATCTCCTGATTTCGCCTGAATTGTCATCGATTTGCAACCCAAGACAGATAATCGGCCCTATTAGATTTTAGAAGATAAAACTGATTGTCGGATCTTTAATTGATGATGTCGGCCACGTTTATATAATTCACATGAAATTTTAGGATGCATTAATTTGAATTTTCAGTATCCATGTGCTACATATTGAATAGGCCCACTCATGTTGTAGGTTAAGTGGATTGGGTGGCCAAATTAAAGTCTCTGGTGATTGTAAATTGTCGGACATATTGTGTTGGCAAATTGAAGTAGTTGGTCATTTTTGCGGCCCAATCATATGTGTATGTTAAGTCATCGGTCCAATCACAGTAAAGTACAATTTTAACAATCACAAAGGTTTTGACAATATGTGTTAAGTCATCGGTGCAATCACTGTGTTGGTCCAATCACAGTGAACATTTAGATTTGTTGGGTTGCATGATTATCAATTTGTTAGAGGTTCAGCCCACTATAACAGAACGGCCCAATCAATGTGTTGAACATTTAAATGTTGTCGGTAAATGGGTTTTAGACCCAATCACATTTGATCAAAGTGTCTTCTACTTGAACGGTCAAATTTGTTTTTGTTGAATATTGCGGCCCAATCATTGTTTCCGGCCCATGTGCGATTACTATTAGGTGTGAAAAACAAAGTAATCTACCGGTAATCAAAGTGTCATTATAATATTCAAACCATCCAAAGTGGTTCCACTATAATATTCGGTCCAATCATGTTATTTTGAGCATTGATGTTGTCGAGTTATTGGGTATTGAGTGTTAGTTGTGGTCTAATTAGGTTTGTGATATTTGTTTTTAGTTGTCGGCTTAGTGAAGATTGAGGTCCAATTAAAATCAAGTGGAAATTTAAAGTAAATTGTGACTTCACATAAACTCTTTTATTGATTCACCAAAAATAGTTGTTGGACATTAAAGAGATAGGATTAAATGTTTTCATGTGAATAATCATTCAGTTATATTGTTGAAAGCCCATGTGATCACTATAGTCGGCCTATGTGATTGGTTTTTATTGTGGCCCAATATAGAATCATATGGTAAACTGTTGTTGTCGGCCATTTTCAAAAGTGTTAGCATGTGAGAATAACTTGAAAATCAAAGTTTATTCTTGAAGGTGATCAGATTGTTTTTGTCGTTCAGTACTATTAATCAAGTGGTGGGTGAAAGTTAATTTTGTTTGACTCCCTTGATCGGGTCACAATTTGTTTCAAAGGATTGTGTTTTTGTTCGAGTTTAAAGTGCATCAAATCGAGTGGCAATCCAAACAAGTTGCCACCCGATCCTAATGAGTTCCATTTGTCCATGTTTCAGGTGATTTGTCAAGCATTGGATACTCGCACGAGCGAATCCCCACTCGATCCATTGTCGTCTAATCTTTGATAGTCATTTGATTGTGTGAAAATTTAAATCGTTTGAAAATTTGTTGTTGTGTATTTTTCATTACCGAAGATGGATTCTGAGATTTATATTGCAATGAACAAGTTCGATAATTTTACAGGTATCAAGGGAGAATCAATTGATGAGTTGATCGAAAGGTATGTCAAGTTATATTTAGAGATAAGGAGATTGAAGATAACCAAGACCAATGAGGAATTGAAAGACAAATTGGCAAACGCATTGCCATATGATGAGTGGAGTACTTACTTGATGATGTTGAAGAACAATTCAAACTATGAATTTTTCAATTTGAGCGAGTTCGTCGAGAAGATTCAAGCTCAAGAACTTGAATTTCAAAAGATTAGAAAATTAAAGTCTGATACAAGAGAGAAGAGTAAAGAAGCAACTGATGAAGCAAAATTCAAATCCAAGGAAAATGTTCAAGTGGTAGAGAAGCAAGTTGAAGAAATTTCAGTTATCAAGATCGAGAAGAAAGCTGAAGCTGAAAAGATGACCGAGAAGTGCTTAAATTGTGAAAATCTGAAATATGAAAATGCCAAACTCTTGCGGGATTTAGAGAGTTTGTCATTAGAAAATGAAAATCTTAAAAAATCAGAAAATTTTTTGAAAAATCAAAAACAAAATTTAGAAAACGAAAAAGTAAAAATTGAGAAAGATTTTCAAAGCCAAATAAAGATTTTAGAAGATGAGAAAGATATTTTTGGTAAAAATAATCTTGAAAAACAAATTGTAATAAATTCTCATCTTGCTAAAATCATTCAGCTTGAAAAAGAAGCTGAAAGTGATCGGAATAAAATTGCTGAGTTAGAAAATAAGTTGAAAGGTTTTGTGACTTCTGCACCATATGTGTGTCCAGAACCGATCAATTCTATTCCAATAAGTGACGATGTCACAAACTTTGACAATGTCAAAGTTGAAGATTGTGATGAGAAATCTGATGATGAAAATGAAAAAATTGAAAAACAAAAATTGTTTTTGAAATTAAAAGAATAATTTCAAAATACTGTTTTGCAATCTACTGAAATAGGTGAATGCTCTAAGCAAGAACCTTTGAAGAAGAAAGTGGAACAAAAACAAAAAGTTAAAAATTTTAAAAATTTTAAAAATGAAAATAAAAGCTCATCAGATCAATCATCCAATCGCAATCAAAAATCACAAAAATTGAAAAATCAAAACTCAAAAGTTGTTGGCAATAAGTGGTGCAGGTCGGACAACAGTGCTCAAAAGTCAAATCCAGCAATCAAGAGGATAAGGGAATATCACCAAGCGAAACAATGCTATGATCTGAGCGTCTGGTGTGACAGTGGTGAATGGTAAAATAACAGAATGTGTTACACTTGTGGAGTGAAAGGACACATTGCTGTTAACTACCAAAATTGGAGCTATGAGACGAGAAGATGCTATAACTGTCAAATCAGAGGTCACATTGTCAGAGATTGCCCAAGGAAATCAAGTGAAAGATTGAGGGTTAATTCTCAGAAGTTGGCAAAGATTCCAGTCAACATCAAGCCCAAAGAACAAAAGGTTCAAGAACCTAAAGTTCAAGAGACGAAAACTAAAGTAAAGCTTTCTCAAGGGCAGAAAGACAGACTGCGAAAGAAGAGGAAGAAGGCGAGAGAGTATCTGGAGAAGATTTTGTCCTCGGGTTTATCTGGTGGATCAAATAAGAGTTCCGATGAATCGACTCCCTCGAGTGCAAAGTCAAGCCAGGCGAATTCATCGGATACAAATCTGAGGACGAAAGAAGAAAAGAAGAAGAAGAAAATGGTCGGCGATGAATCTGACAGGTCAAAGTCAGACCAACCACCTTCAGGCGATGAATCTGACAGGTCAAAGTCAGACAAGCCATCTTCAGGCGATGAATCTGACAGGTCAAAGTCATACAAGCCATGTGCAGGCAATGATTCTGGTGTGTCAAAACCAGAAGAGCCATTTGTTGAGGTAAAATCTGAGAATTCAGGTTTAACAATGGATGCAAATTTTCCACCATTGTTGAACAAGAATTCAAAATCACCCAAGGACAGTCAGGCTTGGGTGAAACTATTCAAATAGAAAAACCTGACTTGCCGGAACTCCCAGGGTGGTAATTGGGGAGTAGGAATCGGCATCTTTCTTGAGAAATTCACTTCGGTGATATTTCGTCTTTCAAAAGATAAATTAAGGACATTAAGTTGTACTTGATTCATCTTTCCTACAAGTGGTAATTTGAAGAACAAGGTGATGAAACCCTGAGTTTATGAAATGACACACAAAACTAATTTTCCGGAAAAACCATTTTGATTAAAACAAACTTAAGTGTTTTGAAATCATAATGGGAAAATAGTTTGTTGTCAGGGGGAGTTTTGATTATTTACGCCAAGTGGATGGAGAATTGAAGCAATTCTCATCAAGTTGCCAAGTTTGTACAGTTTGTTTCAAATTTTCCCAGAAAATCAAAATTGAAACAGATTTTGATTTTAGGGGGAGCAAAATTTTTAAAAAATTAGAAAATTTGAAAATGTCAAAAACATCAAAAATTTTCAAAAATGAGTTTTTGTTGCATAAAAGAGGAAATGATAGTACATCAGTGGTCTATCACAACACGCTAAAGATAGGTAATGTTTAAAAGTGATAAACAATCTTACTACGGATGTGTCAGTAGATTTTTGCACACTTAGTAAATTGAAATGAGATATAAACCTAAATTCAAACTTGCTTAATTCGTGGGTAACTATTCTTGGATATATGGGTAACCCCCGAAATCTTGTTTCAAAGATCCCTATTTCTGAGATACTTGGTCTTTATACTCAGTGATATCTGGGGTATTATTCCGGGACTTCTGCTGTGAGGAAATACTGACCAAGTCCCCGAATAATACTTTCTACAAAATGCTTTGAAATATAAGCGCAGCCCTCAGCAAGTTGATAAAACAATAAAATTGATAATCACTGCTGTTGTAACAAAAGATCCTCTAAAGGGGACCCACCGAAAGTCAAAGCCGTCATCTCTCTGCAATTTACCCCTGAGCTCTCACGGCCCTCGCAATTTACCCCTTAACAGATATCATCTGTGGTATACTCACCTGTAAGACTGAACATTGGGATTTGGATATGGGAGTATATTCAAGTGGAGTGATACACATTTAAGTTCAAGTTTCTAAAACATTAATATGGTATCTCGATTCAATTGAAAGTTGTGTGAAAATTTAAAGTGGACCAATATACTGACAATCTAAGTAAATTGTTTAAAACTTGAAATGTTTAAAAGCTTAACGGTGTTGGTGATATGTCTGAAAAACTGATATGATCCTCTTGCACAAACTCACAAAAATATGTTTGTACATATTTTATTTCTGCATTTAATTTCTGCTATTGCATTTATGTTTCATAGTATGAAAAATCCAAAAAGATTTTCGAGAACTGATGTTGAAAAGTTGATATTCAAAATCTCAAAGGCTAAACAAGATGAACAGTTGGATTGGTTAATTGGTTTGAAATATTGAATCAGAATTTGGAATGTTTCAAATTTTGTTAAATTTTAAATGTGAAAGATAATCCTCAAATGTTTAGTTGATTCATTTAGTTGAATCACAATATTGTTTGTTATAATTATGTGTTTGAGATGTGTAGGTCTCTGATTCTGTTGCTACGGAAAACCAGACGTCGATCCTAAAAGCACGGAAGCTTGACGAAAGTGGGAGCCTGAAGAAAGAGACTACCAAGAGGGAGAGCAACTGAAGCTGAAGACAGATCCACGGGGATTCTGTTCGAAAAAGAGAAAGACAAGACGCTACGAGATTGACTGCGGCAATATCCAAGGGGGAGATTGTTAGTGCATAAATGTCTATCGCCTCTGTCAATCTATTTCATAGCTGAAACATAAGTAATCTAGGCTTTTATTGTAATTTTAGATAGAATTAGAAAGGTGGCATTTTGGTAATTAAGGAGAAATCTCATTAATTCCAAGGCCTATAAATAGGAGCTTTAGGTTTAAAGTTTAAGACTTTTTGCTCTTATTGTGATTTTGGAGATTCAAGTCTAGAGAGAGAAAGTCTAGAGAGAGAAAGCTCTCTACGTGATTTTTGTATCGTACTCATCATATCTTGCAATAAAATCACGGTTCTAGTACATTATTGTGTGTTCGGTCACGCACGTTCACGGATTCCGCACGTCGAACGTCCATTACGCAATCGAACGGTGTTAAAACCGGTCCTACAATCAGCACCAAAGAATGTCTTTCAATGCAACATCGCTGTTGATTTGAAAAATGGTCAAAATTTTAGTGAAGAGTCAGCAAAACAACAGATGGTTTTCTTAGCATCTGTATTGGAGTCATATGAAAGTCTCGTAGCAGGGAAGATTGGTGATCGGAGTGTCGCGCTCCGGTCAAAGATAATATTTATATACCCTAATTACCCTTAACAAATAGCTAGTGGTAGCAAGGGGTCGAACCACGAAGAGTATGTGGTTTGTGTGCGGATTTGATTGAATTATGAATAGTTGTCACGTTTATGAAGCTTGCTATATTGTTTTTGTATGTTTTTGTTTGATTGGAAGTCGTGAATTAGAATAACTAAAATGGTTAACTAAATTAACTACGCACGATTACTAAACGCAAGAAGTGAAAATGGTTGTTTGAACAATAATAAGAAAACAAGGTTCACACCCGGTTCGGTAATTGCATTCCTAGGGTTCCTACACGTTTTAAGATTGATTCAATTGCAAAAACGATTAACAAGTTTAGTGTTACACGGCTTAGGTGCCAAGAGCTATCAACGTTATAAAGAACGGACCACAATGCACTTCGTTACCAAGAACATGTAAACTCTAACCTAGACAAAGCATAATTGCACATATTCATTTCACAAAGTCAAGTTTAATCTTCACTCGACGGTTTACGAATTCAATACAAATGCAAGACAATTATCATAAGTTTCAAATCAATAAGCAATTTGTCACAAAATCAATCCAAGAACAATGTTTTAACCCTAGACTTACAATTAACCTACACCGGGGTGAAACCTCCGAGGAATTAGCCGCTCATGGTGTAAATAGCACGATCAACGGATGTAGAAAGCTTGACTTGGATCATCGTGAAGCGTGAAGATGGAATGATGGATGAGGGTTGGAGTTTTGATTGAATGATGATGGTAAATGGATGTGCGGTGTGGTGAATTGATGGGAGGAATGGTTGTGATGGTGATGAACTAGGGTTTGGATTCGGATGAGAATTCGGGTTGTTGGATGGATGGTAGATGGAATAGAGATGAAGTAGTAATGAAAGATAGTTGAATAATGGCTCCAAACCTTGTTTTCAAACTCCAAATGAAGTGTAACTCCCGAATTGAAGGAGCTAGGACCAATAGGAATCGAAATAAACCCCCAAATGGCCAACATTCGCGTTTCAAAAAATCAACACCCGTCGCCGACGGGCCTGACCCCGTCGCCGACGGGTTCCCAAAATTGTTCCTGTGGCCGACGGGCTAATCGTCTGGATACGGCATATGTGGCATACGGGGTTATCTGGGACCCGTCCGGGACGGGCTATACCCCGTCGCCGACGGCTTCTTGAACACCAGTCCCCCATTTTTCATCCTTGCACTTCCGGTTGATCCGTAACACATCCCGGTGCTCCGGTTTTCGACCCGGTGACCCGTAAAGCTCTCGAAAAGCTCCTTAAACTCCCTTAAACCTGCAAAACACAAATCTAATCAAGAGTAGGCAATTCGAAACTAAAACTTGTGTAAAAACATCAAATTAAACAATTACAAGCACCGGTTTTCACCCACGTATCACATCCCCACACTTGTCTTTTGCTTGTCCTCAAGCAAATCTGTTTTTCACTTTCACGTGGGTCGAACAACGAACATACATCCCATTCCCGAGACAAAGGTTAAGGTCTAATGTCATGCTAAAGTTCAAACTCTTTACAATATTCAATGTATTTAATGGTAACGTGCTTTAGATACACAAATGGTTACCCAAGATTAACCCGCCCGTAAAACTAACAACTCATGCATATCCCTCACAATGTGCTCTCCACTCGGCTTAAAGTTTGCTAACATGTATAATGTATTAGCTTTTCAACAATTAATCGCTCAAAACCGATTAGAACACGTACCCGCATAGGCTTGCAACTCAATCATCCTCCACTATTGAACACAAATACTAAGCACAAGTCAAAAGGTTTTTGAGGGGTTGTAACGGGGCTAGGCGAAGGGTAGGAATAGGATATTTTTAAAGTGACTAAGGTGATGAAAAATTCGATTTTTATTACAAACCACTAAACTAAACAAGACTACAAATAAACATCAACTATGAGGCAACAACTTCCGCCTTTTATTCAACCAACTACTATCACATCTTTTTGTGTTTTTCTCAATGCTTTTTCATTCTTTTTCGCAACATTTTCTGAAATTTTTTTTTTTCAATACAAATGAATCACAACTATACAAACTTAAGATCCTATAATCGAATTTTCATCACACGGGTTTAAAAATAAAAGGCTTATGGTTATGGGCTAAGTGGGTTGTCAAATGAAAGGTTTAGGCTCAAATTGGGCGACTAGGGGACTTGTTTGGGTAAGGATAGATAAATGGTTTAAAAGGAAAAGGTTTACCTAATGCCTTTATCATTCTCGTGCTTGTATTCGGTCTATAGTCTCGAATGTATCAAAAGTTGCAAGTTCTACAATACGCGACTAATGGCCCACTCAAACAAAGAAACATGTGAATGTGAATCTATGATGTATAAAGGGCTCAAACCTCACGTATAAGGGTATGATATGTGATATGCATACATTGCTAGTTCCTTAGGCGAATTATTCTCAAATAACCACCCGCTAAATACCCGATATGCTTATTAATTTGAACTTGACCATGACAAAAGACCAAATGGGTTGTGACATCCCTCGTTGACTTGGTTACTTGTGCTTTTGAGATTGCTTTGAAAACAAGACATTTTGAAAAATTTTGAAATTTTCCCCCATCCCCACACTTGAGGTAAACATTGTCCTCAATGTGTAGTATTTAAATGAACGGGTCAAAATCGAAAATTTTTACTACTCCCCCATCCCCACACTTGAGGTACATATTGTCCTCAATGTGTAAGAACTAGAGTTTTAAAACGCACAAGGGATGTGACACAGCTAACCTCCCCAAAATTACACCCCGGAAAATAAAATACAATTTACAATCCACTTATTTGCTAACTAAAAATCAAAGATAAAAAGAAACGTATGCACCTGGTTTTTCGCTAGTTCCTCGTGTGCTCTTCATCTTTTCAACAAAGCGGTCGTCTCACGAACATAATGTACCTACAAATCTTAACCCTTGTGTAGAAGCATGCTTCTCACAACCATCAAAATTTGTTAGTTACCTAGTTCTACCCCTTTTATGAAATTATTACCAAGCCATATATTATTTTACCTTTGACTTTATGTGGAAAATATTTTACAACAACAATAAACCTAACTCACTTTCGTAGGAATCACGACGGCATTTAGCATATGCACGCAAGCCCTTTAAACCTCCCGATAGCTCGGGAGGACGAGTCGGTCTCGTGAGGGTTATATAGGGAACACACCCACAAAGTTCATTTACCTAGACATAAATTAAATAAAAACGAAAAGAAATACGGAATATAATATACAACAACAACAACATAAAACATACCATGCCTCTACCGCTGATATCGCTCGTTTGGATCCATGGGCGGGTTGGGTTGGTATGGATAACCAGTGAGGGCCTCGAACATCTCCCTATAGTTATCTAAGGGGCTTTGCTCCCCTTGGGGCGGTGGTTGGTACGGGATTGGAACGAAGCTAGACCCTACCGCTTCGGGCCAATGCGGAGTCGGGTCGGATGGGCCTTGAGGATAGGGAAGATCGGAGTAATTTGTCCACCCCGAGTGCTCGGCGTAGGGGAGGCCGGCTTGGTAGTCTCTATGGTGTCGCTCCTGATCATGCAACACTTTGGCGTTATTAAGCGCCATCTGTTGAGAGACGTACATGGCACTCCAGCGGCGGCGGTTCAATTCTTCTTCTTGTTGTCGACGCGCCGCTTCCGCTTCTTCCCATGCCCGCCTTCGGGCTGCTTCATCCTCCTGTTGCTTTGCTAACTGTTCCATGTGTGATCTTTGCATGGCTTGGAACAGTTCTTGCTCTTCCATGAACTTATTCATTCTTTCACGTTAGGCTCCTTGAGCGTCCCAGTATTCTTGCATTGAAGCTCCGTAAGACCCTTGCCAAGCTTCTCTCCTTTGATTGTATTCCCGACCTTCTCCTATACACGCGGAGACATTATCATATATCTCCTGTTGCCCCCTATCAAAATTTTTGTAAGAGGGCACACGTCTCCGAGTCACAAAACCTGCCACCTCTGCGTTAATCTCTCTGTGTGGCCGCATGTATCGTTGCCTCGGTCCTTGTGCCCCGGAAGGTTCAGCTTCCTGCTCCTCTTCTTCCTCCATCTCCACATCTTCTTCCCGCACGGGTGGTGCCCCAGAAGTACGGACCTCATACTTGTTCCCCAACTCATCGGTCACAACATACTTATGGCTCGAGAACTTGACCTCTATCTTCCAATTTTTCTTCATGTAAGCCACGTTAAATTCCTCCACTGGCTTAGAGACCCATAGTGCTTCCAAGGGTAAACAGTTTTGCTGCACAATCATGGCACTAATGAGGCGTGCATACGGAATAAACCGCCTCTGTGACGACTCCCTGGTAGCCCATGTGTTCATCATTACTATGTGCCTCCACGACAGTGTTGGGGTCCCATACAGTAAGGCGTGCACCACCCTACAGTCACTGACTCTCACTCCCCCGCGATCACCAAACCTCGCTAAGATGTTTTCAACTGAGATACCTTGAAGAATCTTTCCTTCAAGCGACATTTGTTTCCGCTTCATTTCCCCCCCTTGGTGGGTCGGTAAAATAACATCTGTCAATTGATCAACATCATTTGGGTTCATATGGTTATCCAAAAACTGCTCGATGGTGGGGTAGTCATATGCTTGTGCTCCCAAAGAGTCAAACCGAGCAATACGATTCATAGTTTCGAACGACATCGTCATGTTACCTCGAGTTGTCTTCCCCACTAGCTTCCATTGTGAAGGGGATTCATTCTTGTTGACAAGCCTCAAGGTGGACAACCACTCACATATTTCCGACAAGTAAATCCTAGAAGTATTGTCTTCACACCAATCCAAAACACTCTCCCATCCTAACCTCTCAAACATTTGTACAATCCCGATCTTCCGGAATTCTTCTACATTCACGGTCCGTTCACATATCACTCTTGTTGGAACCGACGTGTTCACCCCATTTACCATCTTCCATTTCCACAACTTCGCTTCTAACTTTCTATCTTGATAGCTCGACAACTGTTTGTTCTTCTCGTCGTCCCAAATTCTGGCACTTTGGCTATCCCTGAACTTTGCCCATTCCCAATCTTGTCGGTATAATCTTGGATCATTTTCCTCAACAGAGCTCAGTTGCTCCCACTTCTTCGGTATTAAACCGGAAGAAGACCCAATCCCGGATGATGAAGCTTGACCGGTAGTCTTTTGTCTCTTGCTTCCCGCCATGACTACAATCACAAACAAGCAAAACATCAATATAGATTCAACCTTCATTAACTCCCAAACTTTGAACATGAGGTACGATGTTGATAATTTAATTTAATTAACAAGTATATGCAAAATCGCCTCTTTAAACTTCCAAAGTCGCTCACTTTGTCATAAACTTATTAATCTTTTGTTAATCTTACAATCTCATATAATTTCAACAAACATTCAACATCATCTTCATGCTCAATCATGTTCATAACAGTGTAATCACTTCACTATGGTTATGACATACTCAAATTCCATTCAAAACAACTAATCTTGCTCAAAATCATGCTAGCACAACATACATTGTCTAAACAACCTACTCTTAAACCAACAAGTTTAAAATTTCGGAAGAAAAACACTAATATATGATAATCAAGCATAATTCTAAGAAAAATCCATACCTTTGATGTTGTTAGACAAGAAGAACTAAGAAAAGATGGCAAACAAGCAATTTGATGAACACCCCTTCAAAAACCCTAAAGAACACGCCCAGAAATCTCGCACAATAGCAAGAATTGATGAAAACCGTGTTAGGGGTTTTGTTCCTCTCGAAAAATTACTCAATATGGACCCGAAAATCAGTGGATTTGGTGGAGGATTGAGGAAGTTATGGAAGCTTGAAGGTTGCTAGGGTTCTTGAGGAGGAAGATGGAGAAGATGAAGGAATTGGGTAAGTAGGAGAGAGAAAGCAGGGAACTTTGTGACCTTTAGATGGTGTAAAATGATTGTGGACCGAATTTGTGGTGAATAATGGGTTTGGGTGGTGTTTGGTTAGGTAAAAAGGAGTTTTAAATCGTTTTCTAGACCCTAGACCCGACCTGCGTCGGCAAGAAATTGGGAACCCGTCGCCGACGGATCCCACCCCGTCGCCGACGGGCAGCGTATTTGAAGAGTGGGGCGACGGCTTAACCGTCTGCCGACGGCCAAAACTCACCCGACGGGTCATTAGAGACCCCGTCGCCGACGGCCACCACCCCGTCGCCGACGGGTACAGGTTTATTTATTTATTTATTTATTTTTTTTTTGAAAAAATATGAGGAAAATTATGAATTTTTACCAAAGGGACTATGTATATAAGAAATTCCTAAAAATTATTAAAAATGTTTTTGTGATTTTTTATAAGTTAAAATTTTCAAACAACTAACCGTTAACGGCCCTACCACCCCCCAAAAAGTCGTGTATTGTCCTCAATGCACCAAATCAAGTCTAACACATACCTTGTATCTTCATGACCCGTTTGGAGTGCCCGAACTTCACACAATCAAGAAAGGTTAGTATGAAACGGAAACGATTCACATCCAACTACGCAAACAATTGAATAGATATACATAACTTTACAAAAAGTGTTACCGGTCCTTTTACTTCACCTCATATGTTGGCACGCTTACCAAGAAACATACCAACTCCACATTTGCGTCCTTTTTCTCTTCGTTACCATCAAGGAATGGTTTAAGGCGGTGCCCGTTAACCGTTTGCTTCGACCCGTCCTTCGGGTCCTTGATTGTAACATCTCCAAGTTTTCCGACCCGTGTAATCACATACGGGCCCATCCACTTACTCTTGAGCTTTCCTGGGAAGTATTTAAGCCTCGAATTGTAGAGCCAAACCTTTTGACCCACTTCAAACTCCTTTGGCTTCAACTTCGCGTCATGTGCCCTCTTCATGTCATCCTTGTACTTTGAGGCACACTCGTACGCTTCTTCCCTAAGCTCCTCCAACTCACAAAGCTTTAACTTTCGCTCCTTTCCTGCATCGTCATATTTCATGTTAACCTCTTTTATAGCCCACCAAGCACGATGCACAAGCTCAACCGGCAAGTGACAATTTCGCCCATAAACTAAGCGATAAGGAGTGGTTCCAATAGGTGTTTTATGAGCCGTTCTATAAGCCCATAAAGCATCATTCAACTTTGTTGACCAATCCTTTCGGTCGGGTCGAACAGTCTTTTGCAAAATTTCTTTTATTTGCCTATTGGAAACCTCGACTTGACCGCTTGTTTGTGGGTGGTAAGGAGTAGCAATTCGATGGTCAACACCATACCGTTTCAAGAGTTTGCCAAAATTAAAGTTCTTGAAGTGAGATCCCCCATCACTAATGATCACCCGGGGAACCCCAAATCTAGAAATTATATTCGTTTGAACAAAATTGCAAACAACGGTGTGGTCATTCGTTTTGGTGGCAATCGCTTCGACCCATTTGGATACATAATCGACCGCCACCAAAATGTATAAATTGCCATGCGAATTAGGGAATGGGCCCATGAAATCGATCCCCCATACATCAAAAATATCTACAATAAGGATCGGTTGCATGGGCATTTCATCCCTTTTTGATATACTCCCTAACTTTTGACACTCAACACAATTTTTAGCGAAATTAAAAGCATCCTTAAAAATAGTCGGCCAATAAAGGCCGCTATTGAGCACTTTGTGTCCAGTTTTGTGACCACTAAAATGGCCCCCACAAGCAAATGAATGCAAGTGCATCAAGACGCTAGGAATCTCCTCGTCGGGTATGCATCTTCGAACGACTTGATCCGGACAAATCTTGAATAAGTCCGGTTCTTCCAACGTGTAATACTTGATTTGAGACAGGAAGTGCAACCTCTTCCTTCTATCCCAATGAGCCAAGTAGTTGACAATATTAGCATACCATGGTAATATTCCAACTTTTAGAATTTGCTCATCTGGAAAAGTCTCATTAATTTCTTCACGGGAAGAATCCTCTACACTCAACCGAGACAAATGGTCCGCGACCACATTCTCGCTCCCTTTCTTATCTCGAATCTCTAGGTCAAACTCTTGTAGCAAGAGAACCCATCGGATTAGCCTCGGCTTCGCATCCTTCTTGTCCATGAGATATCTAACTGCAGAATGGTCGGAATAAACAATGACCTTAGTACCCCATATATAAGCACGAAACTTATCCAACGCATATACCACCGCAAGTAGCTCTTTCTCGGTGGTTGTGTAATTCAATTGTGCATCCGAGAGAGTCTTACTTGCGTAGTAAATGGCAACCGGTTTCTTGTCTACCCTTTGACCCAACACGGCCCCCACCGCATAATCACTTGCATCACACATAATTTCGAATGGTAACGACCAATTCGGTGATTGCAAGATTGGGGCCTCAACCAACTTTTGTTTCAACACATTAAAGGCATTTTGACAATCTTGGTTAAATTCAAACGGTTGGTCTTTTAGTAATAACTTACATAGGGGTTTGGTTATATCACTAAACCCTTTTATAAATCTTCTATAAAACCCCACGTGACCCAAAAACGACCTAATACCCTTAACATTCGTGGGATAAGGTAAGGTAGAAATAACTTGCACCTTTGCACGATCAACCTCTATCCCACGACTCGACACTACATGCCCCAACACAATCCCCTCTTGAACCATGAAATGGCTCTTTTCCCAACTCAAAACAAGATTTTTCTCAACACATCTTTTCAACACTTTTTCGAGTTGGTCAAGGCATGTATCAAATGAAGACCCAAATATTGAGAAATCATCCATGAAGATTTCCAAAGACTCCCCCACCATATCTGAAAAGATCCTCATCATACACCTTTGAAAGGTGGCGGGGGCATTACAAAGTCCAAATGGCATCCGCCTAAATGCGAAAGTACCATACGGACAAGTAAAGGTAGTCTTTGCTTGGTCTTCCGGATGTATAGCAATTTGATTGTATCCGGAATAACCATCCAGAAAACAATAAAATTTTTGTCCGGCCAATTTCTCAACTATTTGGTCAATAAACGGCAAAGGGAAATGGTCTTTGGAAGTTGCGGCATTCAACTTCCTATAGTCAATACAAATACGCCACCCGGTTACCGGCCGAGTGGCGACCTCTTCACCTGCGTCGTTTGTGACGACTTGAATACCCGCCTTTTTTGGAACTGTTTGTGTCGGGCTCACCCATTGGCTATCCGAGATAGGGTATACAATACCCGCATCTAGCCACTTCAAAACTTCCTTCTTCACTACTTCTCGCATATTCGGATTTAGTCTTCTTTGTGTGTCGCGAGAAGGGTTCATTCCATCTTCCGTGATGATCTTGTGCATCACCACCGAGGGACTAATTCCCTTCAAATCCGCAATGGTCCACCCGATAGCGGCTCTATGGGTGACCAATACCTTCATCAACCTCTCTTCTTGCTCCCCGGTTAAATTGGATGCAATAATGACCGGGAGCGTGCTACCTTCACCCACATAAGCATACTTAAGATGCTTGGGTAGCACCTTCAACTCTAATGCCGGAGGTTCTTCCAATGACGGCTTCAACTTCGTGTCTATGCTTTCCGGAAGACTTTCCACTTGATGTGTCCAAGTGGGCCTTCCTTCTTTTGCCGCCATAACCTCCAACTCTTTCATCTTTTCATCCATGCTCCGATTTGTTTCTCCTTGCAACCTGTCAAACATGAAACACTCCTCTATTGTGTTTTCCCCTTCGACACTAGTGTCACATAGAGGTATACACTCGTCAACGATGTCCTCCATGTAACATTCATCGCCAACTAGAGGATCCGTTAATCCCGAAAAGACATTTAACCGCAACCGACGGTTACCAAAAGTCATGTCGACCGTGCCCGATTTGCAATTAATTTGGGCATTCGATGTTGCCAAAAATGGTCGACCAAGGATCACCGTTGGTTGCTTGGTTCGGTCCAAAGAAACATAATCTAATACAAGAAAGTCCACCGGATAGTAAAAGTCCTCAACCTTGACTATTACATCTGTGACTATCCCACGGGGTAGTTTAGGAGTCAAATCGGCTAACACCACGGTGGTGTTAGACACTTGAAGTGGACCAAAATCGTATTGGTCATATAAGCTACCCGGCAAGATACTCACACTTGCCCCAAGATCCAAAAGTGCCCTTGTCATTTTAAATTCACCAACTTGTATTGAAATAATGGGCGCCCCCGGATCTTGAAGTTTTGGCGGAAGTGCACCCGAAAGAATTGAACTCACATTTTCGGTTAAATCAAGTTTCTTAGGGAACTTGTGAGTTCTCTTTTGGGTACATAAATCTTTCAAGTATTTAGCATATGAAGGAATTTGTTTGATAGCATCTAAGAGTGGTAAGTTAATTTTAACTTGTTTAAAAATTTCCCACATCTCTTCTTGATGTGGGCCTCTTTTGTTTACCACTTTCTTAGATGGTCCCAAAAGAGCTTCGGGAAAATGGGCGGTATTACCCTCCACACCCTTGTCCTTAGCCTTTGGGATGGGAACGGTCGCAACGGGTGTATCTTTTTTAATTTTTAATTCATTTTTATTTGACCCGTTCGACCGTTATTCTCTTCATCATCACTCGCATCTTCCACCACCCCTTCAACAAACTTGGGTGGTGGTGGCTCAACACCATTATCTATCACTCGACCACTACGTAAAGAAATTTTGTTTATTGGTACCTCACGTTCATCGTGGTGTCGCTTGGAAGTCCTCCTCCACTTCCGTGAATTTGAGCCATCTCTTGAGCAAGTTGCCCCACTTGCTTCTCTAATGCCTTTTGAGATTTATCCCTCACTTCAAACTCTTTCTTCACTTCGGCTTTGAACTCATGGTGTGAATTGGTAAGAGCTTGTTGTGAGTTGGTAAGATTACTCACGGCGTTCATGATGGCATCAAACTTTGAACTTATCGACTCATCACCTTGGGAGTTTGATGCACCACCCCCATTTCCACTTTGGTTGTAACCCCGTTGATAACTGCCTTCCCGATTTTGGTTACCACTTTGGTTGTAATTCCTTTGGTAACCCCCTTGGTTACCACCTTGACGATTGTTGTATGAAGACCCACCTTGGCCACCTTGATTACCCGATTGGAAATTCGGATTCATTTGATTTGAGGCGTTACCATACCGGAAATTAGGGTGATTTCTCAAACCCGGATGGTAAGTGTTGGAATTCATGTCGTATTGCTTCCGATCCCCATACACTTGATTTACCTCCTCGGTGTAATCACTCGATCCCGTTGGGCATTGCTTGGTGCTATGCCCAATATCACCACAATCTTCACACACTTCAAATTGAACCGCGTTCACCTCCTTCTTTTTCTTCATGTTAAAACGTTTAAACAATCAAACTTAACATTACTTTGGGTTTACATTTACATACTTTGGATTTTCATTATTACGCTTCCGCTATTGATACTATGTTTGGTTTAGAACATCAATTGTATTGAATTGGGTTTTGCGAACTATCTTATTGATATTATGCTATGTTCAATATGATTGATGGCTTGATCCTGGTCATGTCACGCCTCCAAGCGGTGGTACTCCGCGTGTGGGTTTTGGGGGTGTGACAGATAAAAGCGAAAGTGACTGCAAGAATTGCAGGAAAGACTGCAAAGATTGTCGTACTGTCGCTTACCTTAACAACAAAAAGGTTGAAGATCTGACAAAAAGAGTCAGAGAGGTAGAAAACCAGATCTTAAACCGGGATAAATTGCTGAAAGCTTCAAACGATCGTGCAAAAGAGTTAACTGAAAAAATTGAAAGTTATAAAAGTGACATAGAAAGAACTAAGAAAGAAAATGAAAAACTCATTCTTGAAAATCGTCACATCACTGAAAATTTTGAGAAGCTTAAGCGAACGATTAAAGATTCAGATGAACGTAATGGCAAAACAAGAAAAGAGAATATTCAACTGTCAGGTGTGTTCAGGGTGAAAGAAGAGTTAATAAATAAACAATTGGATGAAATTGCAAATCTAAAGCGTCAATTTCAAGAAGCAAAAATTGAAAACGAACGCATCCAATTAAAATTAACCAGCTACAACTCCGCAAGCTTTGTTTTGCAGCACATTGTTCCCAAACCCATCGGGAAAAACAAAGCCGGCGAAGATGTGTTTTCGGACGGAACAGGGGTGGGATATGATGGTGCACTACATCTGTTGATTTCGTCTTGGATCGAGTCATACTTTGCATTGTATAGATTAGGGCACGTTTTACGAGAAAACTGGAAAGTATATATGTTTAGGAAGTTAGTTTCGCTCATATGATAATAGGCTATAGGTTTCACTTATTAGTTCACATGAAGTTTCGCTTATATGGACATGTCCATATAAGCGAAACATCAAGGCCTATATATAGCAGTCCATTCGAGCGAAACTATAACGATTCCCTTGTATTCCACGCCAAAATGCTGCCGGTGTGAAGAACTGCGTGTAATAGAGTGTTAATCAATAAAATTAGCAGTTTTAGTGAAGATTCAGCTGTTTCTACCTCTGTTTCTTGTTATTCCGCACCTGAAACGAAGTAAAACTCCTTTGATGGACTCGTTCGGGTCAGATCACGATCCTACAAGTGGTATAAGAGCTCATGAGGAGTAGTTCTGCAGAGAATAGCTGGAATTTATCATCATTTCTTGTTTCTATACCTTCTTTCATCATTTAAGAAAATTTTACTAGTCGAAATTGGCTCAAAATTTCTCAGACTGTGTGTTACTAGACATTAACAAACCGTGGAAAGTTTCGGACCAAAATACGGACTAAAAATGGATCATATTGACCTCCGATTAGGTTCCGCTTTTTCGGACATTGAGTAGTTTCGCTTTTGTGTCACAAAGATCAGAGGTTTCGCTCCAAAATCAAGTAGTTTCGTTCTTGTGAACCAAGGGGTTTCGCTCCAAGTGCATAATAGGGTTTCGCTTATTTGGACTTAGCAGTTTCGCTCCAAAGGACATCAGTAGTTCTGATTTTCTGAACATCCTAGTTTTGCTTTTGTGGAAATCTGTGGTTTCGCTCTTGTGTACAAAAACCTAGTTTCGCTTATTTGTCACTTACCTTGGAAAACGTGCTAAGTCATCATGGATACCGAGTTCTACAATGCGTTTGCAACACCGTCGGGTCCAGCTGCTGTTGTTCAAGCTATGAATATAGAAAACGAGACGGGTAGCTCCCAAAAGCCCCCGAAATTGATGAGTATCGAAGAATACTATGGGTGGAAAGATAGATTCGAGAACTGGGTTCGGGCGAACCATCTTAGATCATGGGAATGCATACTGAAGAAATACGTGTTGCCTCGAACATAATTTCAGACTACCAAAAATCTATCAGAATTCACGGAGCATGAATGGGTTAGGTACAAAGCTGAAAAAATGATGATAAATCTGCTTCAGCAAGCAATCAAAGAAGACATCTTCATTCTGCTTCAGCACGACAAAACTGCAAAATCAATCTGGGATGCACTTAAAGTCAAATTTGAGGGAAGCGAGAACATGATAAAAAGCAAGAAAGCGCAACTAAAGAAAGAGTTTGATCTGTTTAGTAGCTTACCGGGAGAGGATACTAAAAAGCTGATTGAATGATACTGTCACCTAGTGCGATCAATGTTGATGTTAAGTATTGAAAAAGATCGTGAAGAGTGGGTAGAAAAGCTGGCTGATGCATTACCACAAAAAGAATGGGGAACTTATTTGATGGGTTAACGATTTCTCAGTTTATCGAAAAGATCGAGTGTCAGGATCTGGAACAGCAGAAGATCGCTAGGATGAAAAGTTCAAGTGGTCAACAAGACATAAAGATGTATTACAAAGGAAGTATTCCAGTTCCCGAATCTGAGAGAAGTTCGAAAATTCAAACTGCTTTCAGTGCTGGGGATTCAACAGAAAAAGCTGATCAGAGTTCAACCAAAAGCAGCAGTGGATTCTCATCATTTCCAAGTGTAAATCCTAAAGAGTTAAACACGAGCTTTCAGTCTCAAAGCACAAAGACAGGAAATGGCTACGTGATTCAGTGCAATATCGCTCTAAATCTTCCAGAAGGTCAAAGTTTCTCAGAAGACACTGCTAAAGACCACATGGCTCTACTTGGTTCAGTGTTGTTATTTTATGAAGGGCTTGTCGCTGGTCGGATCGGAAATCCCATGCTCACTAAAGAGGACTACGATCAAATAGACGCCGAAGAGATGGAATTAATGGATATCAAATGGTGTCTTGCTAGTGTTCTTAGACGGGCTGAAAAGTTCAAAACGATTACCGGGAGAAATGACTTTCTCGATGCTCATGTATCTACTTTAGGTTTTGATAAATCTAAAGTTACTTGTTTTCGATGCAGGGAGAAGGGCCATTTCAAACGGGAATGCAAGAACAGGGAAGCTAGTGGTGCTCAGAATCCATTTGGAAAAGATGATTACTACCGGAAAGCCATTCATGGTAGGAAGATTGAGGATTTAAAAAGAGCATGTTTAGTAGACTTCAACTGGAGCAACTACATATCACCTGAAAGCAAAGCATGTTTAGTCGATCAAGATGATGAGAGACTACCTGAAGGTTTCAGCTGGGATATGTTTCTTGATGAAAAGGGTGATTTCAAAGCGTTCATTGCAAAGATTGTCAGAGAGCCAGATATGTTTACCACTTGGATGAAGTCTATCGGTGTGACGGTGAAAAGTGTGGAGGAAGAGACTGTTACGTCTGAAGAAAGCTCAGAAAGTGTTGATGAAGGTTCTCAGAGTGCAGATGAGAGTGTGCAAAATGATGTTACTTCAGAAAAAGAAGTTGTATTTGATCAAACACCATCAGATTCTGGTTTATCAGATGCTGATTCTGAAAAATCTGTACAGTTTGATCAATCACCAGTTGATAGTAGCAGTGATGATGAGGAAGAGAAACATATCAATATTGCTAAACCTCATCTATCTCCTGAAAGTTTTCATTTCTATTTTGCAGATCGTGTGAAGATACTAAAGGAGAAACGAGCTGCTAAAGAACAACAACAAATGAATACTGAATATGTTGTTCAGAATGAGAAAGTTGAAAGTGTGGCTGAGGAGATTGCTAAAGATGTAAAGGTGGTTGAGACAGAGAGAGTGGTAGAAGTGGTAAAGACAATTGAGATTGAGAAGATTGTTGAAGTTGTAAAGCCTTGCGAGAAGTGTTTGGAAGCTTGCAAGGGATGTGCAGCAAAAGACGAAATAATTGCTGAATATGAAAAGAAAATGGAGCAGTTACTGTTCAACCTCAACTATATGAAAGAATCATATGATGTCTTGAATAAAACAGTAACTGGTCTCCAAAAGACAAACTGAGAAAGAGAACAAGCATTAACGATGATGAATGCTGTGATGATGTCTAAGCAAAAAGCAATAAACTTCTACATCGAAGAAAGTGCTAAATGGAAGCAAGAGTTGGAGACAGAAAAGATATAAAATGAGAGAATTAGACGTTTATTACAAAGTTATTCTAGTTCTGATTATCTCATTGATCGTATTTACCCAACTGTTGCAGGTATGGAAGCTTTTCAAGATGAGAAGCCAAAGAAGAAGAAAGATTGTGGTAAGAAACCGACTGTTAGCTATAACAAGTGTCTGCCTCCAATTTGGGAAGGGTATTCTCCTAGAAAACCAAACGAGGAGCAACTTGAGAAAGCAGTCAATATAAAGCTAAAAACCGACACAACTGACATTTTACCAGATAACATTGATGTCACGTTTACCTCGTCAGATACTGATCATGAGTCTGAGTTAATAAAAAAGGTGGTCGATCAGGTGTTAGATACTGAGGAAGAGTTCGAGTTAAATTCTGAGTCCGGAGGGTCAAATTCGTCAGTCAACAGTCAAAATTCGTCGGTCAAACGGTTTTATAGTAAAGAATTTTTGTTATCAAAAGCAAATTTGGATGATGAAACATTTGAAGTCACATATACTTTAAATGATTCGGACAAATTATACTATTGTTGATGCACGGAATGTCTGTTGACTGCGTCTACAAAAAGTCCAAAGTCAAGATTGGTCAATAGGGGGTCAATGTGTAAATATTGTGTGAAATAGGTTTAGGATCGCTTATATGTCATTGTATTGTTCTGGACCGCTTATTTGACTTTGTTATGGATCGCTTTTAGGGTAAAAGATCTGGATCGCTTATATGGCCTGTCACATAAGCGACCCAGGATATCTATAAATAGGTTAGAGCGGTTCATCATTTGTAACGGTGTATGTGTGTGCTTAGGAGCCGAAACTCTGTCAAAATTTCATCAGAAAGCAATAAAAAGATCAGGATTGAAAGGATAAGCTGTTGTAACTTCATATATGTTGATTCCGCCTTCATACATGAAGATGAACTACTCTGACTGACTTTTCGGGTCATAGAACGGTCCAACAAGTGGTATCAGAGCTCAGGATGAGGAGTTCATACTACTACAGCATAGATCTGCAGAAATCTCTCTTTTCTACTCACTTTTTCTCATACTTTTTCAGTTTCTAGTGGTTCCAACGGTCAAAATTGTCTGAAATTTGAGTATATTGTATAAAACACACTAATAACAAACCCTAGAAAGTTTCAGAGTGAAATTCGGACTAAAAATAGGTAAAACAGGCTAAAAACTATGGATCGCGTTTTCGAACATTCAGGATCGCTTATCTGGACATAATCTGTTTGGATCGCTCAAAATTTAGTGCTAGGATCGCTCAAAAAATCTGTTTGGATCGCTTTTTCAGACAATATTCCTGTTTGGATCGCTCGAACGGACATTACCTGGCCCGCTCGAACGATCATACTTTGGATCGCTCATTCGGACATTCTTGACTCGCTCGAACAGCCATAATTTGTCTGAACCGCTCGAACGGACACATTTGGATCGCTTTTCTGACATTTTGTGGACCGCTCGAGAGGACATAGTTGGTTATTGTCTGGTCCGCATATTTGGACATTTCTGGTTCGCTTATTTGAACCAAATTAGTTCGCTTTACTGTCAAGCTGTACAGACAGGATCGCTTTTGTGGTTCTGTTATTTTTCAAAATCAAAATTTTTCTAAGTGTTGTCTGATTTTGCAGGTACGTTCACGATGGACGATTTGTTCTTGAATCCATTTAGCGACATGTACGCATTCACAGGAAGTTCAGGAAACAACGATACGACATCGAACAATACGAATGAGAATCAATCAAAAGAGAAAAAGAAAGAAGCTTGGGAGTCCGAAAGCGCATTTGGAAAGTTTAACAAACCTCCTAAGTTGATGGCTATAGAAGACTACAGCAGGTGGGCAACAAAGTTCGAAGATTGGCTAATGGCATTCGCTTTTCCCAGCTGGAAGAGTATGAAAAACCGTTATGCTGAGGGAAAGAGGAATGGTGAAGCTTTAAGAAATGCTGAAGAAATTGAAACTTTTGTAGCTGAACAAAAGTGTGTAGCTTTGTTGTTTCAATCAGTTCGGGAGGATATTATTTCGTTGATAGACTATGCCAATGCTAAAGACTTATGGGAAAAACTCGAAAAAAAGTGTCTTGGAAGCAAAGAGATTGTAAAAAACAAAACAAAACTGCTTAGGAAAGAGTTTGACATGTTTGGTTGTCTTAAAAATGAATCCGTTTGCAAAATGATTGAACGATTTGGTCATCTGAAATTGGAGCTTGCACGACACAAGATCACGTATTCTGATGAAGAAATTGTTGATAAATTGTTTGATTCATTACCGGATGAAGTGGATTAGAGATATTATGCATTGATGTTGAAGAACACTATTGCTCCGGAAAATCTGACTCCAGATGTGGTGATTGAAAGACTTGAAAGCCATGAGCTAGAGTTGAAGAAAACATATAAAGTTAATCACTCATCTTATCAGCAAAATCTGGATTTGTACTATTCGAAGAGCTTGATGCCGAAAGCTACTTCTCCAAAAACAGCATTTTCTGCTGAGAATGTTTCTCTAGCAAGCAAAGAAGGTCAAAGCAGTCCAAGCAGTGGAAGCCACAGTGGTTATCACAGTGGATCTACGTCTTCTGCAAATCGTTCTGATGAGAAGTTTTCCTGCAATATCGCGATAGATCTGAAAAACGCACAGAATTTTGATGAAGAGTCGGCCAAGCAACAAATGGTTTTTCTGGCATCTGTGCTAGAATCTTATGAAGGGTTGGTGGCTGGTAAAATCGGGAATACAAATCTGACGAAAGAAGATTACGATCAGATAGACCCCGAAGAAATGGAACTGATCGACATTCGTTGGGCAATGGCAAGTGCAGTTCGACGTGCACAATGCTTCATGGAGATTACTGGGAGAAAAACGATCGGTGGTCCATCTACAAAATTAGGGTTCGATAAATCCAAGGTGACGTGCTTCAAGTGTAAGCAGAAGGGTCACTTCAAGCGTGAATGTAGAAACGCGTACGCTGATGAGTTAGAGAATCCATTTCGTGACGATTATTACAAAAAGGCAATCTACCATCAAAATAAATCCGAGCCGCCCAGATTGAAGCAGTCTGAAGATAATAGAGACAAATCAAGAGCTCTGGCTGTGATTTATGACGATAAGGGGTATGATTGGAGTAAAGAAGTCCTACCAGAAGATGATGCGGTGGGTTACGCATTCATGGCAAGTCATGATGAACCCATTCCGTGGAAAGATGATCGTACGGAGGAATAGAAGTATAAATATCGGAAGATGATTGCTGAAACAAAAATCATCAGACTTTCTGGTATCTTTCTGGAAGCTAGAAGAGCAAACAGATGGGATCCAGATAGAGAGTGTTATCTTGATAGATATGGAAACATCGCGATTGATGACAAAACACTTGATATCGAAGCCATCATCAATGAGTACAAAGAAGATGATGAATATTGGCAGCACAAGTGGTGGGGAACACCAACGTCAAAGATGATTGAAGAAGAAAAAGAGAAAGAGAGAAAGGAGAAAGAAGAGAAAAAGATGAAAGAAAAAGAAGAAATTGAAAAAGTAAAGCAGGTTGACACAGGCTTGATCGATACTACGCAGGAGTTGACATCTGAGAACCTGGAAAAGATGGCTGATAAAGTGCTGGCTGCAAAAACACTCGAGGTAGATCCTACTTCTGTTACTGAGTCAAAGGATCAGGTCAGTCAAAAGACGTCAACAAATGTGTCAGGTAACAAAGTCGATGGTAATGCTGACTGCAAAAATTGCACCAAGCAATGCAATTTTTGTAGTACTGTCACATACCTAAACAGTGAGAAAATCAAGAATCTGACAACAAAGGTTAGAAAGGTTGAGGATCAGATTCTTGAACGTGACACAAACTTAAAAGTTTCAACTGAACGGGTCAATGAATTAACTACTGAATGTCAGAAAATTAAAACTGAAAATGACAAGTTATTTCTTGAGAACCGACAAATTTCTGAAAAATTTGAAAAATTGAAAAGTGTTGTCAAAGATAGTGATGATCGAAATGGAAAAACATTTAAAGAAAATGAACATCTAAGAGCTGTTTTGAGACTAAAAGAAGATTCAATTAACAAACAACTGGATGAAATTGCTAAACTAAAACTTCAAGTTCAAGAAATTGAAATTGAAAATGAAAGAATTCAGTTGAAATTAAACAGCTATAGCTCAGCAAGCTTTGTTTTGCAGCATATTGTTCCCAAACCTATAGGAAAAAACAAAGCTGGTGAGGATGTGTTTTCTGATGGAACGGGTGTAGGGTTTCACAAAGTTCCACCGCCGATTTTGCACAATTACACTAAAAAGGAATCTGGGTTGGTTGAACTTGAGGAAGAAAGTGATGTTACACTTCCTGAAAACATTGATGTCACGTTCACGTGTTCCAATGAAGAGGGTGTCCAAAATGATGTGGTGAAAAGTGTGTTAGGACCGGTTTGACTCCGAAACGATTGCGTATGAACTCGTACGACGTGCGGAATCCGTGTACGAGTAAAACCGAAACACACGAGACGTACTATTAACGTGATTCTTTGATAGATCTGAAAAGATACAAGAACCGTGAATCACCTTTTGCCTTTCTCTCTCTACTTTCTCTCTCTAACCTCTAAGCTCCAAGATGTAAAATGGCAAAAGTCCCTAACTAAAAGCCTAAGGCTTCTATTTATAGGCCAAGGTATAAGGAGAGTTCTCCTTATTTACAATCATGCCACCTTGCCTTTTAATAACAAGATATAACAATATAATCACTAAAGATCTTCTGTTTCTGCTACGAACTGAGATGACGGAGGCGATAGCCATAAATGTACTAACAGTCTCCCCCTTGGATATTGCCGCAGTCAATCTCAAACATTCAAACTCGTAGCTTCTTTTCTTATCTTTTTCTCTCTTTAGCTTGAATATAATCCCGTTGGATCTGTCTTCAGCTTCAGTTCCCCCTTTCGGTAAACTCTTCAGGCTCCCCCTTTCGTCAAGCTTCCGTGCTTTTGGGATCAACACCTTGCTTTCCGGTTACAAGCTCTTCCTGGAATGATTCCAGGCACTTTGCACGCTTCTGTTTGCGTTGAGCTCGTCTTCAGACTCCCCCTTAGACTCGACTTTTGGGATCGTAGTCTGGATTTTTCCTGTAATAACTCATACAAATGATAAGTAACAATATTTTCAAATTCATTAAACATGTTCTCTAATACACTCCCCCTGTCAACAAACATAACAGATATGGCAATATAAAGAATCCAATTTTCTCACACATTATCATTCAAGTTCAAATTAATGACCTTGAAGATATTCACAAACTGTTTTTGAAGATTTTCCAAGAAATTTCAAGTTTCAAATTAATGAACTCGTTTTGTTTTCAGAAACACAATCAGCATACTTCGATTTTGAAACTCAGCAACTCAGACATCGGTTTATCGAAAATAACGCAGAAATCAAAATCTTTTTGTGTTTTCTGAAAATATAAAGCTGTAAAGAAATATATACAAACAATATTTACAAACAATATTTTTGTTTTGAGTATGCATCAGAGGATCATATCAGTCTTTGATCAGTCACAAGTACCGTTAAGCTTTAAATCATACTCAGAATTAAACAATTCACTTAGATTGTCAATATACTGATCCACTTAAATTTTCATACAAATTTCAACTAATTCAGGATACGATTTTAGATATTTTAAGACTTAAACTCATTCATGTGTCCCACCTCTTGAATATACTCCCGTATCCAGAATCCCAATATTCAGTCTTACAGGTAAGAATACTACAATGATGTCTGTACATAAATTAGGGTATGCGAGAACTGAGGGATCTCAGGTCAGAACTTCCGTTCAGCAGAGAGATATTAGCTTCGACTTTGCAGTGTGTTCCCTTTAGAGAATCTTTTTAGCTACAACAACTGAGTATCAATTTTATTGTCTAATCAGCTGAGGGCTTTATGCTATATTTCAAGCATTTTGAAATAAAGTATTAGCCAAGGACTAGGTCAGAACTACCGTTCAGCAGAAGTCCCGGAATAATACCCCAGACATCATAGAGTATAAACACCTAGTATATCAGAATACGAGACCTGTCAAACGAGATTTCAGGGGTTACCTATATATCCAAGTAGCGTTCCCCACAAAATAAGCAAGTTTTGAATTTAGGTTTATATCCCGAAAAAGCTTACTAAATGTATAAAAACCTATCGACATATCATCAGTGAGACTGTTTAATGCTATTTAATCATTACATTTCTTTAGCATACTGCAACTGTCTACTGATGTACTATCATTTCCTCTTTTTACGCAAAACTCAAATTTTTGATTTTATCATGTTTTTGGCTTTTACAAATTTTCTAATGTTTTTGGATTTTCTAACAATTTTTCTCCCCCTAAAATGCAAAACCATTAAAGAAATTTGACAAACCGATACTGATAGCTTTGTCTCGCCATCCATTTTCTGCTTCTCATGCTCTGTTACGCAGAAAACATAACGTACCCCCATGATTTACAACCCATGGATTTTGACCATTAGAAAACCATTCTTCAACCTGTGAGTAATCATGTTTGTTCCGCCGTGAGGGTTTCGGCATAGTCCATCACCACTTATTCTAAGTAAACTAACATCAAACATCCCAAACATCAATCCAAACCAACACAACCAACAAACATACAACAATCATCAAAACCAACACAAATTCATAGAAAACAACAAACAAACTCCCTGTCTGACCAAAACCAGGGATCTTCAACCTCTTCCCGTGCAACACACTCACAATCTTCATCTGCATTTAGTACCTGCACATTCAAACTTTATCAAATACACAAACAATTTGTCATAAAAATTTCAAACAATAAAGATAGATGCCGATTCATGCTTCGCAATCCAGGAAGCTCCGGCAATTCCACCACTTAATCAAACATGGTATCCACCCAGGCCTCAGGAGCCTTAGGTGTAACCTTGATTCGAGCAACCTGAATTTTAAAATTTTCAGCCTTGAGCGGAGGAAAATTTGCATCATAGGCAACCAAAACTGAATCCTCAGACGTTTTCTCCTCAGAAGTTGAACCTTTCGTTTCAGCTTTTGGTTTCCAAATTTGTGTTTGTTTTTCAGATTTCTTTTCAACATTCTCAGTTTTTATCTCATCGACACGTTTCTTAACCGACCATTTTTGACCTTCTGGAGCACCTCTTTTATAAAAATTTGTTTCTTTCTGAACCTGTTGCTTTTGAACAACATTTTTAGGTTTCCAGATTTTTCGAGGTTCTGTCACAACAACTATCGGTCTCCAAATCTGTGTTGTAGTCGATCCGGATGTATGAGAATTCCAGGTCTGTCTTGAATCGAACCTGTCCGATTTTGGTTTCCAAATTTGATTTGATGCAAACTTGTTTGTAGTGTACCTCCAAGTTTGTCTCGAATCAAATCTGGTTGACCTTGGTTTCTCATTACCAGATTTCTGTTTTTTAACATCAACAGACTTTGGAATTTGACATTTCCGTGCAACGTGTCCAATTTGATCACATTTAAAACAAACTTTCTTTGACACATCTTTTGGCTGTTGTTGTTTCTTTTTCATGGCCTCAAACTCTGCATTAGATTGTGTTCCAAGTTTGAGTTTTTCTTCTTCAGTGAAACTTTTTCCTTGAACAAAATTCATTTTTGTCTGAAAATTTGACCTTTCAGTTCTGTTTCGATTATGTTTCTTCCTATACCCCAAACCAGATTTCATGTTTTTCTTCTTAAAACCAGGTTTGTTATAAGACCCTTTAAAACCTTTACCCGCAAACTTCGATATTTCAGACTTCTCAATTTCAACCATCTTGAAAACTTTGTCAATTTTCTCTGAAATCACATTCTGAATCGAGAAAACCACATCCAAGAATAGTTTGTCCGATCCAATCATGGTATAGACCAATCCTTTTGAATCATCATTCAAATTTTTCTTAGATTTTGTATCTTTCAGATATCCATCATAAAGATTTCCTTCATCTTCATCTTGTGATTCAGACTTACCTTTTGTAGACTCATCTTTCAAAACACTATCAACCACCTTACTCACCACCTCTGAATCATCAGCATCATCAGATTTGGTGTAAGTAACATCGATACTGTCAGGTAATTGGTCAGCTATGTTCAAACCCTTTGCCACTTTTTCCTCATCATAAAAAGTATAATTGTCTCTCAATGGTGGTGGTACCTGATGATATTCTGAACCAATACCCTTTTTACAATCATTAGTATCTTTGTTATCAGGTGTGATATTGAAAATACGTTCGAGAATGTACGAAGAGTCATGATAACTTTGAAGTTTTGTAACAATCTTTTCTTTTTCAGCCAAGACTTGTTTAAGATTCGCAATTTCATCAACACGTTTGTTTAATTCAATTTGCTTTTCTTTAAATTGTCTTTCATATATTTCTTTAGTTGTTAAAGTTTCAGACAATCTTTGATCAAAACTTTTGACTTGGCTCTTCAAAGTATCATAAGCTTCTTGTACTTTCTGACTTGACCATTTTAAAGAATCATACTGTTTTTGTAACTCTAGAAACTTAGATTCTTTCTCAATACAATCAACACATTTTTTATCACATTTTTCTTTCAAAACTGTATTTTCTTTTTCAAAATCATGACACTTTTGTGTTAGTTTCTCAACTTTTAATTTTAGACTTTGCTCTGTGTCAATCTTTTCTCTACATTTCAGTTTTAACACATGTTCAAGTTTGTACATTTCATTATCTTTTGTTTTGATTATTTCTTCTTTTTCAATACAGGCTTTGCACTTTTCAATGCAATTCCTGCACTTGTTTTCCTTTTCTTCAACTAAATCAACATCTGGTAGTTCAGAAGATTTTGTTACCTCAGTAATTGGCACCTTGACATGATCAGCTGCCTGTGTCTCCTGTATCTTCTCAACATTTTCTTCCATATCTTTCTGATTCTCTTCACCAGCAAGCTTTGCAACAGTCTTTACTTCTTCAATCATCTTCTTCAACTCTTCTTCTTTTCTCTTCTTCATCTCTACCACCTTTGGTAGACTTGTTTCAAAGACTTCTCTCAACTTGTTCATCAACTCTGGCAAATAGCTGCTATCAGAAAGCCTTTTTGTGTTGAAAACACGCTCACTTGGAAACACATTAGTCACTGCATCAAAATCAACTTTTGACGGATCTACCACCGGATTCCCCTGTGGATCCAAGTAACACTCCAACTCTTCATTCCATCTCTTGGCTCTCTGTGCTTCATGAAATGATTCATACAGCTTGCCAATTTCCCATCTTGCACTATCTTTTCTCCACCATGTATCATGATCATCTTTTGCCACGAATGCATAACCAACCGCATCCTGTTCTGGAAGAACTTCTTTGCTCCAGTCATAGCCTTCATCATCATAAATGACTGCTAGAGCCCTTGATTTTTCTTCCTGCTGTTTCAACCTTGGTGGTTCAGACTTATTTTGATGATAAATCGCTTTCTTGTAATAGTCTTCGTTAAACGGATTTTCAGAAGCTTCAGCAACATATGAATTTCTGCACTCGCGCTTGAAGTGACCTTTTTGTTTGCATTTAAAACATGTCACTTTGGATTTGTCAAAACCCAGTTTAGTAGATGGTCCTCCAATTGACTTCCTCCCTGTAATTTCCATGAACCGTTGTGCTCTACGAACTGCACTGGCCATGCACCATCTGATATCCATTAGTTCCATCTCCTCTGGATCTATTTGATCATACTCTTCTTTTGTCAAATTGGTATTTCCAATCTTCCCTGCAACGAGGCCTTCATATGCTTCCAGTACAGACGCTAAGAAAACCATCTGTTGTTTCGCTGATTCTTCACTGAAGTTCTGCCCATTCTTCAAATCGATTGCAATATTACACTGAAATACATTCTTTGAAGCAGTTTGATCTGAAGTGTTTGAAGAAGCACCACTGTGAAAGCCACTGTGAAGATTTTCATTGTTCACTGTATTCGAGCTTTCAGCAGAAAAAGCTGTTTTTGGAGACCCAGCTTGTGGTATATGACTTCTGTAGTAAAGTTCCACATTCTGCTGATGCGATGGAATGTTGACTTTCGATCTCTTCAATTCTAACTCATGGCTTTCAAGCCTTTCAATCAGCAAGTCAATTTTTAATTCCTCTGGCTTAATTGTGTTTTTTAGCATAAGCGCGAAATATTGCCATTCCTGATCATTTGGTAACGAATCAAACAATTTATCTACCATCAGATCTTCATCATAACTAATTCCATGCCTTGTCAACTCCATCTTCAAATGTCCAAACCTTTCAAGCATACTACAAACCGATTCATTTTTCATGCAGCTAAACAAATCAAACTCTCTACGCAACAACTTTTTCTTGTTTTTAACAATCTCATTACTCCCAATGCATTTTCTCTCCAATGCTTCCCACAATTTCTTTGACGTTTTTTCTTGTTCAAGCAGTGAAATAATATCCTCTCTTACTGACTGTTTAATCAAAGTTATCATTCTGTATTCAGCAACAACATTCTTTACATCTTTTTCTGTATAATCTTTCTCCTCGATTAACTCTCCTCCTGCTTTTTCTGGTGCTTGATATTCAGTTACTAACTTCAACCAACTTTCAGGAGCGAAAGCTTTCACCCATCCTTCAAACCTATTCTTCCACCAATTGTAATCTTCGACTTTCATCAATTTCGGTGGTTTTTGTTGACTACCATACATATTTTCATACTTCAAATTTTCTGATATCTCTTTTGAAACTTCTCTCATTTCAGTTCTTCTTTCTGACGATTCGGAAGTAAATGCGTTGTAAAATGTGTTGTAGAATTCCTCAGCCATGATTTGAAATTCTTCAATTACCTGAATGAATTATGTAAACACCGATTAGTTCAAAGACTTTTAACAAACTTGATTTTGAAAGTTAATTGATTTGATATGATTTAAAAATTTATATGATCCAAATCAATTCTAAAATACTTTCTCAATTTGATTATTATCAACCGATCGGATATGCTAGTCGATCGGGTGAGAAGTGAATGCTAGTCGATCGAGTGGGAGGTGTTGTTAGCTGATCGAGTGGGAAAAGGTCTCTGTTCGATCGAGTAGGAAGGTATTGCTGTTCGAGTGGGACTTTGCTAGCCGATCGAACAGCTGTTCGATTGAAGTATTGTAGCGGTGGTGCTAGCCGTTCGGCTAGGAATGCTGTGCTGTTCGATCGAACAGAGTCAAAAAGTCAAAGTGTTTAATGAATGTTATGCTGTTCGAGTGAATGACTTTCTAGCCGATCGAACAGTTGTTCGATTGAAGTGCACTAATATGCTGTTCGATCAAGAGTTTCTAGCCGATCGAACAGCTGTTCGATTGAATGAAATTCTAGCCGTTCAAGTAGCTGTTCGATCGAGTTACCTACTCGATACACATAACCTTCTGTTCTAGTGATAATTGCTGCTCGATCCAAGTAAAGGCTAGCCGATCGGTTAGCACATGCTAGCCGATCGGTTGGGAATGGATGCTGTTCGATCCGTTGAAAAAGGAGGTGAGTCCTAGTCGTTCGGCTAGGTCAACAAGTCAACGTTTTTAATGAATGTCAGAAGTTTCTATTCGATCGAACAGGAGGTGCTAGCCGTTCGATTAGGCCAATCGATCGAACAGCTGTTCGATTCAAAATTCCTGTTCGATCCAAAATTCCTGTTCGAGTGATAACTTCCTGTTCGAACGGTTAGCACTTTGCTAGCCGTTCGACTAGCCTAACCGAACGGTTGGTCTACTCGATTCAAGTTCCTGTTCGATTAAACTTCCTGTTCGAACGAGTTGCTAGTTCGATCGAACAAGAACTGATGAACAGTTTGACGAACGGTTTCAGCAAAAAGTTCACAAAAACGCAGATTTCTCCCAAACGGCTTGGAATTTTGACCTGAAAATTTGTAGGATCATAGATCAGATATAGGCGCACAACATATCAAAATTTCAGCCAATTTCAACCGTAAAAACACTGTTAATTTTGCGATTTTCAGATAAAAACGTGAAGAACAAGAAAGTTAAGAAGAATTTGACAAATCTGAGTAAATTTGACTCTGAATCTGAAGGATTTCTGTGCGAATTCGTGCGTTTGATCTGTGCAATCGAGCTCCTGCTCTGATACCACTTGTTAGGACCGGTTTGACTCCGAAACGATTGCGTATGAACTCGTACGACGTGCGGAATCCGTGTACGAGTAAAACCGAAACACACGAGACGTACTATTAACGTGATTCTTTGATAGATCTGAAAAGATACAAGAACCGTGAATCACCTTTTGCCTTTCTCTCTCTACTTTCTCTCTCTAACCTCTAAGCTCCAAGATGTAAAATGGCAAAAGTCCCTAACTAAAAGCCTAAGGCTTCTATTTATAGGCCAAGGTATAAGGAGAGTTCTCCTTATTTACAATCATGCCACCTTGCCTTTTAATAACAAGATATAACAATATAATCACTAAAGATCTTCTGTTTCTGCTACGAACTGAGATGACGGAGGCGATAGCCATAAATGTACTAACAAAGTGTGGTAGACAAAGTGCTTAAATCGGATTGTGACACTTCTGAGGAGGATGGGTGTTTTCTAGACAAATACATTCCGAAGCAAAAGTCCAAAAACAACTTACATGATGAATCTGATCTTGTCATGTACAAGATGTCGGGATCGGATAAGTTGTTTTCGGATTCTGAGTTTCCATTAGAGAATGTTAATTTGAAGAAATTGACAAATGTTTTCAAACTGGTCGAAGTCGAGTTGTCAGCAGTGAACGATCTGAGTTGAAAGAAAGAGAGGGTTTACAATAAGAAAACTGTTTATCCACCACGTTTTTACAATAACAACAGAAACAACTGGTCGAGTGGTTATCAGGGGGGTAAACCGTATCAGAAAAGAAATATTTCAAACAAGAAGTTTGTTGAAAAGAAAAAGTTTGTGAACAGTTCAAGTTCACTTGCTGATGAAGAAAAAGAAATTTTTTCAAAATCGAACAAAGAATTTTTTGAGAAGAGAGCTTCGCAGGCTCAGTCTGAAGGCACGAGTCGGGTAGTTGATACTCGTACTTGTTTTAGATGTGAACAAGTTGGTCATATTGCACGAAAGTGTACATATGTGAAGCCTAAGACTGAAGCTGTGAAGGTTCAACAAAAGAAAAATGATGAGAAGGGTAAAGCACCGATGTATGTTGAGAGGAAAGTTGTTGAGAAGAAAAATGTTAAAATTGACAACTTGAAAGTGAAAACTGAACCTGTAAAGAAGTCGGTAACTAAAAATGACACATTTTATAAAAAGGTTGCAGTAACTCAACAGGTGTGGAAACCTAAAATTGAACCAAAAGTTGAGAAGAAAGTTTCAACTTCTGAGGTGAAAAAGGCTGAAGAGTCAATTATTGTTGATTATGATGCAAATTTTCCGCCACTTAAGGCTGAAAATTTCAAAATTCAAATTGCGAGAGTCAAGGTTGCACCTAAGGCTGATGAGGCCTGGGTGGACTCAATGTTTGACTAAACAGTTTGAATTGCCGGAGCTTCCTAGTTTGCGAAGCATGAATCGGCATCTTTCTTGAAGTTGTTGTAAATGATGATTTGTTATGTGCAGGATCTTCCAAAACTTGTATCCAGGTGGATAATGGATAGTGGAGCGTCAAGGCATATGACAGGGAAGACCGCATTGCTGTATGATGTGAATAACATTAATGGTGGTTATGTGGGTTTTGCGGGTAATCAAGGAGGCAGGATCATAGGTGAAGGAACGTTGTCAAATGGCGTTGTAACGTTTGAGAGAGTTAACTACATCGCTGAGTTGGAGAACAACCTACTGAGTATTTCCCAGATCTGTGACAGGATGTATACTACTCATTTCACCGACAAAGAATGTTTGATCTTGAAACCGGGATTTGTGATACCTGAAGAGTGGATCATCATGAGGGCACCAAGAGTCAACGATCTGTACGTGTTGGACATGAGCGTTGCTACTACAACCACGGGTCAGGCTCATTGTTTTGTGTCCAGAGCAACGGAGAAAGAGTCAAGGTTATGGCATCGAAAGATGGGGCATATTCACCTAAGGAAAATGAATCACTTAGTGCATAACGACTTGGTCACTGGAGTGAATATTAAAGAGTTTCATCTGGAAGGGGAGTGCATAAGTTGTGTCAAAGGCAAGCAGAAGAAAAAGTCACACCCTACAAAGCAAGTTAATTCAGTCTCAAGACCGTTGGAACGTCTTCACATGGATTTGTTTGGTCCAGTGAACGTCAAGAGTATAACAGGAGATTCCTACTGTCTGGTCGTGACTGATGACTACTCCAGATTTTCGTGGGTCATGTTTTTGAAAACAAAAGACGAAACCTTTGATAGTTTGATGGTATTATTTAAGAAAACTGAGAATTTGTACCAGAGACCGATTTGTAGAATTCGAAGTGACAATGGTACTGAGTTCAAAAACAGTAAGATGGAGGAATACTGTGATGAAAGAGGTATACTGCATGAGTTTAGTGCTCCGTACACTCCTCAGCAAAATGGAGTTGCAGAACGCAAAAACCGGACGCTAATCGAGACAGCCAGAACGATGCTTGCAGATTCTAAATTACCAATTAATTTCTGGGGTGAAGCTGTTTCTGCTGCATGCTATACTCTCAATAGAGTTCTTACTGTAAAGAAGTTCAACAAGACGTGTTTTGAGCTACTCAATAAACGCAAGCCGAATTTGAAGTATCTAGAACCGTTTGGGTCACCCTGTACGGTGATAGAGCCTAGTGGCAAGTTTGGTTCAAAGAGCTTTGAAGGAATATTTGTTGGATATTCAGGTCCTACTCGACGTGTCTTTGTTCCAAGTGAAAAGCGTATTATTGAAGCTGTGAATGTTGAATGTCAGGGTTACACTATGCCGCCTCAGAATCCTGGTGATTCATGGAGTTATAATTATGACAAACTTTGGGAATCGTTTGACATGAGAGAAGAATCAGAGGAAGAGGAAGATTTCTTTGATGAGCTGGATATTTTACGAGAGTATGAATCGTCGCTCAGGTTTCCAGCAGAATATTCTAGAAGACCTCGGGAGACTTCAAATGACGATGAAGCAGGTCCTAGCAATGCTGGTGAACATGATGATGAAGTTGCTCCTGGTAATCAGTCGGTGGTGAATGATGATCAAGTAGCTGAAAATATGCCAGTATTTGACCATGGTGATTCAGACCTTGAGGGGGAGCATATCCAGTTGTCAAGTCAAACAAACCAAGTTGGTGAACAGGATGCAGAGCAGAATGTTACTAATCTGGAAGGAAATGTAGATGTTCCAGGCGAAGTGATGCCGCGAACTCTTTCTTATCATCCAGAGGAGTTAATTATAGGAGAAATGCAATCAGGCGTTCGGACGAGACGTCAAATTGACCAGGGCTTAACATGTTTTTATTCTACAATAGCACCTTTACAAACTGAATTTTCATTAAGTTGTTTTATCTCGCAGGTCGAACCAAGAACTTACAAAGAGGCGCTTACTGAAGACTCTTGGGTCATAGCAATGCAAGAAGAGTTAGGTCAGTTTGAGAAGTTAGGTGTTTGGAAGTTAGTGGATTTGCCGGAGGGTCAACGAAAAATCAATACAAAATGGGTTTTTAAATGTAAGAGGGACGACAGAGGAGTGGTTGTCAGGAACAAAGCTCGACTCGTTGTTCAGGGCTTTAGTCAACAGGAGGGGATTGATTTTACCGAAGTCTATGCTCCTGTAGCACGACTAGAGGCTATTAGAATTTTCCTAGCATGTGCTTCCTGGAAAAATTTCAAAGTATATCAGTTGGATGTAAAATCAGCGTTTCTTTATGGGAAGGTCAAAGAGGAGGTTTATGTTGGTCAGCCGCCGGGCTTTACTGACCCGATCCACAAGAACAAAGTTTATTTGCTGGACAAAGCGTTGTATGGTCTACATCAGGCGCCGAGAGCCTGGTACGAGACTTTGTCTCAACACCTACTCGCTAACCAGTTTATACGCGGAAAAGTGGACGCCACTCTCTTCACTAAAGTCGTTGATGGTCATTTTCTGATAGTACAAATTTATGTAGATGATATTATTTTTGGGTCAACGAATGAGAAATTGTGTAAGGATTTCGAACAGGTGATGAAGCAGAAATTCGAAATGTCATCAATGGGGGAGATGAAATTTTTTCTGGGTTTACAAGTTGAACAACTTCTTGAGGGAATTTTCATTCATCAAACGAAGTACATGCATGATATTCTAGAGAAATTTGGGATGTCAAGTTCTACTCCAGCTACTACCCCACTTGCGACTAATCATGGGATTCACCCAGATCTCACCGGAGACAGGGTTGATGAGACTCTTTACAGATCCATGATAGGTTCTTTGATGTACCTAACTGCTTCACGTCCTGACATCATGTACCCAACGTGCCTTGCAGCAAGATACCAGTGTAACCCGAGAGCATCGCACATGATTATTGTCAAGAGGATTTTACGATACTTGAAAGGCACACCCACATTGGGTTTGTGGTATCCTCGCAAAGACGATTTTACGCTCGAAGGGTATTCCGATTCGGATTTCGGATGCTGCAAAGTTAACACGAAATCAACGACAGCAGGATGCCAGTTCTTTGGTTCCAGATTGGTTACCTGGCAGTGTAAGAAACAAACATCTGTGGCGCTATCTACATGTGAAGCGGAGTATGTTTCTGCTAGCAGTTGCTGCTCTCAGATCCTGTGGATACAGCAACAGATGCGCGACTACGGTTTGCAGTTTCTTAACACACCTCTGTTTGTTGATAATGAGGCTGCAATTAATATAACTAAAAATCCAGTACATCACGCTAAAACTAAACATATCGAAATTCGTCATCACTTTATTCGCGATTGCTTCGAGAAAAAGTTGATACGAATTGAGAAAATCCACACTGACGAACAAAAAGCTGATTTGCATACCAAAGCTTTTGATAAAAATCGGTTTCAATATTTGTTAAAACTTAATGGTATGAAATTACTTTCGGTGTCGGATGGGGTTGTGAGCGTTGATGAGAGTACTGTTGCGGATGAAGATGAGAAACAATCTGCGTTGGTTTGTCGGTTTTTTACTTGTTTTGGTATTTAGGGGGAGATAGATAGTTGTACATAGTTTATTTTGAGAAAAATACAAAAACAGTAAAAAATGCAAAATACAAAAACATGATAAAATTGAAAAAGAGCTTGTGTATATAGGGAAAATGATTGTACACCAGCTAGACAATTACAGTATGCTAAAGATTTGGAAAGACAAAATGAGTTAAACAGTCTCACTAACGATGTGTCGATAGGTTTTCGCACATTTAGTAGATTTTTTCGGGATATAAATCTAAAATTTCAAAACTGGTGAAATTCGTGGGGAACACTACTTGGATATATAGGTAACCCCTGAAATCTCGTTTGAAAGGTCTCGTATTCTGATATACTAGGTGGTTATACTCTATGATGTCTGGGGTATTATTCCGGGACTTTTGCTGAACGGTAGTTCTGACCTAGTCCTTGGCTAATACTTTATCCAAAATGCTTGAAATATAGCATAGAGCCCTCAGCTGATTAGACAATAAAATTGATGATCAGTTGTTGTAGCTGAAAAGATCCTCTAAAGGGGACACACTGCAAAGTCGAAGCTGATATCTCTCTGCTGAACGGAAGTTCTGACCTGAGATCCCTCAGTTCTCGCATTTAACCCCTAATTTATGTACAGACATCATTGTAGTATTCTTGCCTGTAAGACTGAATATTGAGATTCTGGATACGGGAGTATATTCAAGAGGTGGGACACATGAATTGATCTATGTTCTTAAAACACTTAAACAGTATCCTGAATAGATTGAAGTTTGTGTGAAAATTTAAGATGGATCAGTATATCGACAATCGAGGTGAATTGTTTAAGTCTGAATATGTAATATAGCTTAATGGTACTTGTAATCTGTCTGAAAAGCTGATATGATTCCCTGACACGCTCACCAAAAATAAAACTTGTAAATAGTTTACTTTCCGCAATTTAAGTTTTCTGTTATTTCATTTTTTTAGTTTAGATCACATTAAAAATCCAAAAAGATTTTATTTCTGCTTTATTTTAGACAAACCAAAGTAGAAAGTTGATTGTCGGATTCTAGAAAGATGAAGCAGATGCAGGAGATTCTGAGCTGAAGATCGAGGAAAGCTTATATTGTTGGAAATGTGTTTGTTTTTCAAAGTAAAAAACAAGTTCATTAAATTGATACTTGTTATTTTTAGAAAAGTTGAAAATAGTTTTACTAAATCAGTTTGATTTGTCAACAAATCAACCAGGGTCATTAAATTGAACTTGGTAGATAAATCAAGTATTCAGGGTCATTAACTTGAACTTGAAAACTTGAGTGGATTTCTAAAGCTGATTGAATTAGTTTTTATTATTGGAAAAGTTAGATTGTAATGTTATTGGTTAAGTAACAGGTTTGGACATTATTTCCCAACGGAGGCAAATTGTCAAAGCTTGAACCAGATATCTCAAGATTCCAGCATACTGAGAGGGGGAGTCTGTGAAAGGGGGAGTCTGGATCAACAGCTATTGGGAAATTGATGTTAGAGTCAGGTGTTAATGCTGAAACCTGTGAAGAATGCTTGTGAAGATAGATAGAGTTGGTGAAAAGACAAAGACTGAAGACTACGGATCTGAAGATGCTAATAGACTACGTCAACATCCAAGGGGGAGTCTGTTGATGCACGGAATGTCTGTTGACTGCGTCTACAAAAAGTCCAAAGTCAAGATTGGTCAATAGGGGGTCAATGTGTAAATATTGTGTGAAATACGTTTAGGATCGCTTATATGTCATTGTATTGTTCTGGACCGCTTATTTGACTTTGTTATGGATCGCTTTTAGGGTAAAAGATCTGGATCGCTTATATGGCCTGTCACATAAGCGACCCAGGATATCTATAAATAGGTTAGAGCGGTTCATCATTTGTAACGGTGTATGTGTGTGCTTAGGAGCCGAAACTCTGTCAAAATTTCATCAGAAAGCAATAAAAAGATCAGGATTGAAAGGATAAGCTGTTGTAACTTCATATATGTTGATTCCGCCTTCATACATGAAGATGAACTACTCTGACTGACTTTTCGGGTCATAGAACGGTCCAACAACTATGACAAAGAATTTCCAATAAGAAGTGTTCGTTTTGACATGATCAAAAAGATTTTCAAAATGACAGAAATTAATATTTCTGTAAAAGATTTAAATCTTAATGAAAAATCTAAAAAATACACTTCAAGAGTTCAACAACGTTTAAACAAGAAAAAGGGTTACAATTCTGGTTCGAGTTCTCAAAAGAAACCAAACCAAAATCGTAGCTGCAAAAAGAAAGGCGTTGGTTTTATTCCATCAGAAAATTGTAAAAATGAGAAACATACTAAAACAACAACAGAATTTGTTTCAGGTGGAAGCTCAGAAGAAGAACAGAAGAAATCGTTCTGGAGACAGTCAAATCAAGACTTTCTTGCTGAAAAGAAGAAGATTGGAACAGCAATGCCTCATTCAAAGGAAACTCGTACTTGTTACAGATGCAATGAAGCTGGTCACATTGCATGGAATTATCAGAAAAAGCCAAAACAAAATAGGGAGTTTCTCAGAAATTGAAAGAGAAAGTTGTTGATGTTAAACCACCAATCAATAGACTTAAAATTTTTGAAAATTCAACTTATGAGGTTGGTGAGTGTTCAAAAAAGAATTTTTACAAAAACAAAGAGAATAACAACCAAGTGTGGGTTGTTAAGAAAGTTGAGAAGAATGTCGGCGATGAATCTGGTTCCACAAAGCCAGAAGAGCGACAGGTTGATGTGAAAATTTCAGTGAATGATGATGAGTTTCCATCACTGAAATTTGAAGAAGTTAAACAGAAAGTTGGAAAGGTTGACATCTCGAAGCAGTTTTACAAAGAGAAAACTAAGTTTGATGTCGAGAAAACATTTAATGGAAATTTAAAGAAAATTTTTGGGAAAATGTTGAATGGGAAAGCAAAGGGGGTTAAAGACTTTTATGCAACTAAAAAGGCAACATACAACCCCACTGCGCAAGAATTGAAAGCCATCAAGTCTGAAAAGACTTGGATGGAAGTCTGTTTCCCTTGAAGTCTTATGACTACGCCGGAGATCCCAAGTTTATATCGTGGATCAGGAATCGGCATCATTTACGTTTATGAGTTTGTATGAAAAAGTTCTAAAATTTTTAAATCTTTACAGGTTGAAGGACTACGCCGGAGGTTCCAGGATGGTAAGTGCGAAGCAGGAATCGGCATTCTGATTGGTAACATGATGCATGTAGACGTAACATTCCTACAAGTGGTATTGGTGTGACAACTCGAGTTTCCGAGATTCCACTTCCGCATTTATTGCACGTTCACTGTTTGTTTAGTTGCTTACTTACACAATTTGTTTGCTTTGTAACTGTATACGTTTTGATTTGATAAGGTGTATTGTGATTGTTGCATGGTTATGAGTTATTTTACGAATGATTTGACAAATACATGAACTTGGTGATGAAACTGTAAATTATATGTGGTGTGGGTGTTTATGTAAAGGATGATACTTAGGGGTGTTTAGTGGTAATATTGAAAATAAAACAAAACCCCTTAACCCTAATCATATTCACCAATTCCAATCAGACGGCAGTTCAAATCATTCTCTCTAGTCACCTCCTACAACCATTCCTCTCATCATTCTTGGCTACACAAGTTCTCTTGCATCAATCTTGATCTTCCAATCCATCTAGAATCAATCTAAGGTAATTTTTACAATTATACGTTGATTGATACCCTTGTTCATTTGATTTCATACAAACCCTAACAATCCAAACAATGGCCCAGTGTTTACTTGATTATGCTTGAATGAGTGTGTGATTGTTTGTGAATGAATGCTAATCGATGCCTGATACTAGGATGCAATTGACATGCTAAAATTGTTAAACAGTTGTTTTGATTAATAGTAGTGTTGATGAATGAAAAGTAGGGTTTTGATCGTAACTGTAACTGTTCCATGTGTGACACCTGTGTCACTTCAACCATCAAACAAACGCCAAATCAATGAAATATTGTATTTCATACTTTGGACATATATAAATATGTGTATCGTTTGCACATATCAACTCTTGTTCGATTTCAAGCTCTAAATCGCTTTCTGAAGAATTATACGCAAACTGGTGCATAAAACGTACTTAGTTTAATGCGACAAATACTCCGGAACATCAACATATACTCAACATACCTTAAATAACCCTTACATAACTTAGAAATAAGTTTTGAAGGCTTTGGTATGGCAAAAACAAGTTAATTCGCTTACAGGGACTAAACTTGACAAACTGCGAAAGTATGCCAATTTGAACTGTAACGAACATTCCAGAACATGTCCATAAGTTAAACATACCATAAACATCCTTTACATAGCTTAGAAATAGGCTTTGAGGGGTTTGGTATGCTAAAATAAACTTTTGGGTCATTTAGGGACTAAAAGTGTCAAAAAGTGCACAAGTTTGCACTTTCGCGCATTACTTACGTTCTGAATACATCCGGACATCCAAAAATTTATGTAAGCATCCTAATATTATGCCTTAGTGTTTGGCATGAGAAAAATCCATTCGTCGCGTCATTTGGATCGTCTTTCGCGCTTATGCGCATTCCGTCGTAATTAAGCGAACATCGCGATCGTACAGCCAAACGAACCGACATCCGGAATATTTTTTAGCATATTTCAAGTCCCCTACACTTCAACTTCATCTTAGAGCCTTGAAATGAGGTTAACGGGGCTTAAAAGTGCCAAAAATGGGCTAAATTGCATGTTTCTGAAGTGCAGGGACTAAAACTGAAAATTCTGATCTGTGACCCTCAGGCGGGGCGCGTAAGGATTTCCCAAATCCTTACGCGGGGCGCGTCAGACTCCCATAACAGATAAGATCAGCTAGACAGCAAATTTCGGCTGGTTTAACCACAACCACATGTTTTAAACTTGCCCTTTCAGCTCACTAAGGGGTATTTTTAGTAACCACAAGTTTACGACAAGTGTACGCGCAAGATTCAATCACGTTTTTCAAGAAACGGTCCTAACGGTTCGGGAAATACTATAAATACCCCACCCCCATTCTTGCAAAAACTCACACAATCTGATCAAGAGCTCTAAGTTGGAACCTTTGTTTCATACCTGAGCCATTTTGATCTAGATTAGCATTCGGGGACCCTCCGTAAGTATTCTTTCGCTCTTTTATTCGCTTTTCGAGTCCGAAAGTCAACGTTTTGTTGACTTTCTGCATTGACCAGCCTATGGTCAACCCGAAGTTCATGGAACTTCATAACGTGAGCGTGATCACGATGGTTATAGTCCGTAGTGACTATACCTACTGATTACCACGTTATCTAGGCTCAGTGACGAGTCGTAGTTTCGGCCAAAATGTGCATTCTTGCATATTTTGTAACCAAACTACTCGTAGGCATCAAAGCCGTTTGTTTTGATGCCAGACCTGTTTTCTAAACTTAGTTAAGCATGTTCTAACATGCTTAGCTCATCACTTTTAGTATAGTGCTTATATAGGGTCGTAAGGTAAGCGATCTAAACCATCGCTTATACTTTCGAACCCGACCCATTTGGTCGATCATTAGGATCCGACCAAACACATTAGGTGACCATAGCTATAACCTTCCGAGGTTATGCCTTGTGGTCACGATGTTAGGCGTTCCAAACGCGTTCTACGCGAACGACGCGTTAAGGTAGCATAAGCTACCTAAACGGGTCGTAATGGGTCGCAAGCACTTAGGTTAGGTTTCATTTTAGTATGTAGGCTTTGTTAAACCATATTACACGAGTCTCCATACTCGTTTGGTTTACGAACCCGCATACTATCCGATCCTTCCGATTTTGGTCCGGTATATTAATATAGCTACCTATTAGGTGCCGTTTGATATTCCGTGATCTCTAGCATTATCTGGTTATTATACAAGGAATTCAAAGCAAATCTCAGGTGAGTACATTGAACCCCTCTTTTACTGTTTTCTAAACTGTTTTGGGGTGAAACACAT
Organism: Helianthus annuus; assembly: GCF_002127325.2. NCBI lineage: Eukaryota > Viridiplantae > Streptophyta > Magnoliopsida > Asterales > Asteraceae > Helianthus > Helianthus annuus. The sequence goes on along the minus strand of NC_035449.2, from coordinate 130,886,410 downwards.
GTGCCTATCTGTTACATTCATGCTTTCCATGTTTTCACATCATATGCCTGCTATGTTGTTAGTACATTATAGTACACGATTTCATTACATTTCATGCTATGTATGCCCATTGTGTGCGTACTTAGTACATTGATTTACATTACATTCCTGTTGCATATGTTTACTCAGCATATGGACACATTGATTTACATGAACATTTCTGTTGCATATGTTTACTCATCATATGGACACATTGATTTACATGAACATTTCTGTTGCATATGTTTACTCAGCATGTGGACACATTGATTTACATGAACATTTCTGTTGCATATGTTTACTCAGCATATGGACACATTGATTTACATGAACATTTCTGCTTTGTATGTTTACTTAGCATACTTAGTACAATTGTTTATATCACATGCCTTCATTTTGTTATGACATTTGGTTTGTTTAACATGGGACAATACATTCATTAACATTAGCTACGCCATTCGTTAGTAGGTAGTGGTACCATAGGAATTGACAACTCCCGTTCCTGAAATCCTGGGTTTGATAGGATTGGAAGGAATGACCGAATTCGATATACATAACTTAGATAAACCTTTAATTTGTTTAAGGGTTTATCGCCACAGTCTCAAGGCTTGGATGTATGCATATTTCACAATACCGCATAAATGTTAATATCAATAGAGCATGCATTTTTCCATAGAACATAACGTTGATTTAAACCACGTTTTACTTCAACGACTTGTTTTGTGCATTTTACATATGGTTTAAGTTGATACATTTCGCTTACCATACCTGATACATTTTGGGATACACATTACATGATTTACATTGAACATAAACACGTTGACATTGACATACACATTTGGTGATTTACATTGAACATAGACATTTGACATGGTTTACACAATAAACAATTGAGTTATACAAGAACAATCTTACATGGTGGATGGTTTGGGTAAGTGATTAAGTAACGAGGCGTGTGTAATATGATACAAGCATGGTGGATACGCCGCTGGTACTTCCTATATATAAGTGTTTGTATGGTATTACATATCGTAGCGTTATTTGAATCATTTCAATTTGAGACATATGACATTTTATACAAATAACACACTTTTCACGAGACATTGTTTTACAAACGACTTATCTTATACAAACACATTTTACATGGTTATCCGTTTAACCATACAGTGTCTTCTTATTTGTACATATCATCTGATTTTATCGTTTTTCAAATGATTTACAAGATAAAGCAAAATACAAGGTTCATGACTAAACATTTTCTCAAACATAAGTCATGAATTCCGTTTTCACAAAACCAATGAATCTCACATGCATTTTTATGCTGACGTACCTATTTTCACATGTGTTTTCAGGAAATGATGCATAGGACTTATCAAGACATACTTAGGCGGACCTGTGCCTTAGTGACTTAAAACGGGACAAGAACTAGTTAATTTATGTTATGTACTCTTTGGTTCTTGTTTAAACAATGTAAACTTTCATGTTTGATCAATAAAACGAAACTTCAATTGCCATGGATTTGAAACAATTAATTCTGTTACAACACTCCCCGACATTTCCGCCACGTTTTGTATGTTCTACGTGGTCGGGGTGTGACAGAAAAGTTGGTATCAGAGCCAATGGTTATAGGGAATTAGGTTATTAGTAATACTTTGACCTAGTCTATAACCTTCCTAGGATCCTAAGGCGAGTTTACTTGCGTTTAGTCACAAAATAATACCGTCACCTATCCTTAGGCGACGACCACAACAAGAACATAAATTTCAAAACCGCTTTGAAAACTAATCATCTGTTCTAGGATGATTGATTACTAGGTTTTGAACCCCTTTGAATTTTCAAAACTCTCGTCAAAGTTTTGGGTCCTAAATAGTGTGAACACGTGCAAACTGGAAGAGTGAATGCCTGTACCCTGGGTTTTCTGTCTAAGGTTAGATTGTTCGTACAAATCCACATAATCGGACCAGTCACTCTTACCTGGGAACTCTTGGGGTGAGTGTCCACTTATAGGCGAGCATGTCTTCGCGATACACTATAAGGATCTATTTGCTTTGATTCAGCCTTGGTGTTGTTTGTTTGCTTCGTGGTTCAAACAAATGACCATCAACCATGACTATGGTCGGTAATTGTAACATCCTATTCTTACCCAATGCCATTTCATTTGCTTTCTTTCTTGTTTCTCTTTTAGAATGCCTCCTCGACGCGAAAACCAGATAGCGACTGCAGAACTGGCAGAGATCATTGCGCAGCAGATGGCTGCTTAATTCCCAAATCTCTTCGCTCAATGGAACCAAGCCAACAACAACAACAATGGTACATGCAATTTCAAGAACTTTAACTCGGCTAAACCACTCAAGTTTAGTGGTTCTGAGGGAGCAACTGGGCTTCTTCAATGGTTCGAGAGCATCGAGAATACTTTTCGCCACGTGCAGTCCCCGGATAATCGCAAGGTCGAGTTTTCTTCGAGTGTGTTTCAGAAGAGGGCTCTTACATGGTGGAACGGGGTAATGAGAGACCGTGGTGCAGATGTTGCTCTAGCACAGACATGGGCTGAACTAAGAGCTCTTATGATGAGGGAGTTTTGTCCTCGTCATGAACAACGAGCGTTGGAGAAGGAGTTTGATGATTTGAAACAAGATAGTGGCGAACACAGGGCATATACTGATAGGTTTGAGGAGTTGAGTCTATTTTGCCCAACTATGGTCGCCCCACTCGACAAGGCTATCGAAAGGTACATCGACGGCCTGCCTGACGCGGTACAAGACATTGTCACTGGTAGCAACCCTACCACACTCCGTCAGGCCATTGAGCTATCTGCAACCTTGACTGAATCGCAGATTAGAAAGCATAAACTTTTTCAAAAGGGTGACAAGAAGCCAATCGAGGAATCAAAGACCATGGATGAACAGACTGGATCCCCTGAGAAGTCTAAGAAGCGTAAGGCTTCGCAGAATTGTGCGATTGCTGCTCAACCCAACCAAAACACCCGCAACCAACCAACTCAACCTCCTGCAAAGAAACCTTATGCCGGTACTGCAGCGAAATGCGACAAATGTAATGCACACCACTTAGCTCACCTACAGTGCCGATTATGTGCATCATGTGGGCGACTCGGTCACCTGGCAAATGCTTGTCGATTTACCCCAAACCAAGGTGGTCCAAACCAACCTCAAGTAAATCATGCTCAAGCTCGTCTTCCACTAGGTCCTAGCTTCAACTGTGACGAAATGGGCCATTTCCGGAGAAATTGCCCAAAGATTGCTAATGCGAATCCAGCGCAAGGATGAGCATCGGACCAACTAGAAGACAATGTTGTTTAGAGATAATCAAACCTTATGTATTATTTTCTTTTGTAGTCAAGGTCCATGAAACAGTTGTTGTTGTTTATAAATAAATCTTTTATTCTACATTGCAATGTACAAATGTGATGTCATGTATAAACAACGTATCCTCTACAATACCAACAATCAAGGAACCGTATTCCTTGAAGAACAGACTACCCCGTAATTTCTTCCATTTTATTATCTCTTGTGTTTCCCGCGAATACCCAAAGTACCACTATAAATTTTTAATAGGGTACCTAAGGATATTTCCGTATCTTCAACAATTATTGTACCTTAATTCGAAAATTGCGTTTTCTTGAAAACGAAATCGAATTTATAGGAGATCTTTCTATCTTCATAGTTAGATTCTTGCTAATGTTTAAAGTACCGAATGAAATCCATGAAATGGATTCCTAGTGTGCTTTAAATGCATGTACGTAATCAACAAAACAAATTAACAAATTAAAGATCTAGATAAACAATTTTGTGGTTATGTGACTATGTATTTATGCATCTTTTCTTTCCATTTATGCATTTTGTGTTTTTGTATACTCTGGATATTCGCTATCCAAATCCTCGTAGAATCTTTCATACCTTCATATGAGGGATTCGTAGTAGGACATTCAAAAAGGTACTATCATAAATCCTTAATGGACTTCTACGTTGTAGTTTAGTCCTTTGGATTATAAAGTACTATTCCAAAGTTTAAGGATAATATGCGTTGATATACTTAAAGAGGCCCTCGGGTGGTCTAGTTAAAGAGATCCTACGTCGACCTAAGTTAAAGAGATTGGTTCGACAATCTAGTTGAATATATCATGCGTTGATATAGTTAAAGAGGCCCTCGGGTGGTCTAGTTAAAGAGATCCTACGTCGATCTAAATTAAATAGATTGGTTCGAAAATCTAGTTAAAGACATCCTACGTTGGTGTAGTTAAATATTTCTCTTGGGTATTTTAGCTGAAGAGATTATTCTTTGATATTCTTCCCATACGCATTATGAAATGAACTGTGTGGACTGTGTAAGGAAGTACATAATTATGGAGGCCTACATAATTATGGAATTCAGTGCACAGAAACCACAGGAAGTTATGTCATGTGTTAAGGCCTACAGTGACAAGAGTAATGATACGGGAGAAGTCTTGGATTTTGACCCATGTCATTCATCCTTACACTCCCCAATTCTGATTTCAAGCACACACAAGTTTCCTATGATAACTCTTCACGGGAAATGTTCTCCTGCCCGTAGTTCGAAACTCCATGTTTTGTTACTACAAGGACTTCACTTTGTGGGTTGAAATTTTCGCTATGGATCCTAACATGCCCCAGAGTTTTACCTAAGGGTTCAATGGATTTGTCTGAAAGCGAAACCGTCACGGCTGTCTTCACAAGTTTCCTCTAAAACTAAATTTCGGGACGAAATTTCCTAAAGTAGGGGAGACTGTGACACCTGTGTCACTTCAACCATCAAACAAACGCCAAATCAATGAAATATTGTATTTCATACTTTGGACATATATAAATATGTGTATCGTTTGCACATATCAACTCTTGTTCGATTTCAAGCTCTAAATCGCTTTCTGGAGAATTATACGCAAACTGTTGCATAAAACGTACTCAGTTTAATGCGACAAATACTCCGGAACATCAACATATACTCAACATACCTTAAATAACCCTTACATAACTTAGAAATAAGTTTTGAAGGCTTTGGTATGGCAAAAACAAGTTAATTCGCTTATAGGGACTAAACTTGACAAACTGCGAAAGTATGCCAATTTGAAATGTAACGAACATTCTGAAACATGTCCATAAGTTAATCATACCATAAACATCCTTTACATAGCTTAGAAATAGGCTTTGAGGGGTTTGGTATGCTAAAATAAACTTTTGGGTCATTCAGGGACTAAAAGTGTCAAAAAATGCACAAGTTTGCACTTTCGTGCATAACTTACGTTCTGAATACATCCGGACATCCAAAAATTTATGTAAGCATCCTAATATTATGCCTTAGTGTTTGGCATGAGAAAAATCCATTCGTCGCGTCATTTGGATCGTCTTTCGCGCTTATGCGCATTCCGTCGTAATTAAGCGAACATCGTGATCGTACAGCCAAACGAACCGACATCCGGAATATTTTTGAGCATATTTCAAGTCCCCTACACTTCAACTTCATCTTAGAGCCTTGAAATGAGGTTAACGGGGCTTAAAAGTGCCAAAATTGGGCCAAATTGCATGTTTCTGAAGTGCAGGGACTAAAACTGAAAATTTTGATCTGTGACCCTCAGGCGGGGCGCGTAAGGATTTCCCAAATCCTTACGCGGGGCGCGTCAGACTCCCAGAACAGATAAGATCAGCTAGTCAACAAATTTCAGCTGGTTTAACCACAACCACATGTTTTAAACTTGCCCTTTCAGCTCACTAAGGGGTATTTTCCGTAACCACAAGTTTACGACAAGTGTACACGCAAGATTCAATCACGTTTTTCAAGAAACGATCCTAACGGTTCGGGAAATACTATAAATACCCCACCCCCATTCTTTCAAAAACCCACACAATCTGATCAAGAGCTCTAAGTTGGAACCTTTGTTTCATACCTGAGCCATTTTGATCTAGATTAGCATTCGGGGACCCTCCGTAAGTATTCTTTCGCTCTTTTATTCGCTTTTCGAGTCCGAAAGTCAACGTTTTGTTGACTTTCTGCATTGACCAGCCTATGGTCAACCCGAAGTTCATGGAACTTCATAACGTGAGCGTGATCACGATGGTTATAGTCCGTCGTGACTATACCTACTGATTACCACGTTATCTAGGCTCAGTGACGAGTCGTAGTTTCGGCCAAAATGTGCATTCTTGCATATTTTGTAACCAAACTACTCGTAGGCATCAAAGCCGTTTGTTTTGATGCCAAACCTGTTTTCTAAACTTAGTTAAGCATGTTCTAACATGCTTAGCTCGTCACTTTTAGTATAGTGCTTATATAGGGTCGTAAGGTAAGCGATCTAAACCATCGCTTATACTTTCGAACCCGACCCATTTGGTCGATCATTAGGATCCGACCAAACACATTACGTGACCATAGCTATAACCTTCCGAGGTTATGCCTTGTGGTCACGATATTAGGCGTTCCAAACGCGTTCTACGCGAACGACGCGTTAAGGTAGCATAAGCTACCTAAACGGGTCGTAATGGGTCGCAAGCACTTAGGTTAGGTTCCATTTTAGTATGTAGGCTTTGTTAAACCATATTACACGAGTCTCCATACTCGTTTGGTTTACGAACCCGCATACTATCCGATCCTTCCGATTTTGGTCCGGTATATTAATATAGCTACCTATTAGGTGTCGTTTGATATTCCGTGATCTCTAGCATTATCTGGTTATTATACAAGGAATTCAAAGCAAATCTCAGGTGAGTACATCGAACCCCTCTTTTACTGAACTGTTTTGGGGTGAAACACATGTGCCTATCTATTACATTCATGCTTTCCATGTTTTCACATCATATGCCTGCTATGTTGTTAGTACATTATAGTACACGATTTCATTACATTTCATGCTATGTATGCCCATTGTGTGCGTACTTAGTACATTGATTTACATTACATTCCTGTTGCATATATTTACTCAGCATATGGACACATTGATTTACATGAACATTTCTGTTGCATATGTTTACTCAGCATATGGACACATTGATTTACATGAACATTTCTGTTGCATATGTTTACTCATCATATGGACACATTGATTTACATGAACATTTCTGTTGCATATGTTTACTCAGCATATGGACACATTGATTTACATGAACATTTCTGTTGCATATGTTTACTTAGCATATGGACACATTGATTTACATGAACATTTCTGCTTCGTATGTTTACTTAACATACTTAGTACAATTGTTTACATCACATGCCTTCATTTTGTTATGACATTTGGTTTGTTTAACATGGGACAATACATTCATTAACATTAGCTACGCCGTTCGTTAGTAGGTAGTGGTACCATAGGAATTGACAACTCCCGTTCCTGAAATCCTGGGTTTGATAGGATTGGAAGGAATGACCGAATTCGATATACATAACTTAGATAAACCTTTAATTTGTTTAAGGGTTTATCGCCACAGTCTCAAGGCTTGGATGTATGCATATTTCACAATACCGCATAAATGTTAATATCAATAGAGCATGCATTTTTCCACAGAACATAACGTTGATTTAAACCACGTTTTACTTCAACGACTTGTTTTGTGCATTTTACATATGGTTTAAGTTGATACATTTCGCTTACCATACCTGATACATTTTGGGATACACATTACATGATTTACATTGAACATAAACACGTTGACATTGACATACACATTTGGTGATTTACATTGAACATAGAAATTTGACATGGTTTACACAATAAACAATTGAGTTATACAAGAACAATCTTACATGGTGGATGGTTTGGGTAAGTGATTAAGTAACGAGGCGTGTGTAATATGATACAAGCATGGTGGATACGCCGCTGGTACTTCCTATATATAAGTGTTTGTATGGTATTACATATCGTAGCGTTATTTGAATCATTTCAATTTGAGACATATGACATTTTATACAAATAACACACTTTTCACGAGACATTGTTTTACAAACGACTTATCTTATACAAACACATTTTACATGGTTATCCGTTTAACCATACAGTGTCTTCTTATTTGTACATATCATCTGATTTTATCGTTTTTCAAATGATTTACAAGATAAAGCAAAATACAAGGTTCATAACTAAACATTTTCTCAAACATAAGTCATGAATTCCGTTTTCACAAAACCAATGTATCTCACAGGCATTTTTATGCTGACGTACCTATTTTCACATGTGTTTTCAGGAAATGATGCATTGGACTTATCAAGACATACTTAGGCGGACCTGTGCCTTAGTGACTTAAAACGGGACAAGAACTAGTTAATTTATGTTATGTACTCTTTGGTTCTTGTTTAAACAATGTAAACTTTCATGTTTGATCAATAAAACGAAACTTCAATTGCCATGGATTTGAAACAATTAATTCTGTTACAACACTCCCCGACATTTCCGCCACGTTTTGTATGTTCTACGTGGTCGGGGTGTGACACCATGGGAGTCTGTGATTAGGTTTTGGATATTTCGTATGATCTGAGTTTTTGTAAATGATCTGAGTTTTGTAAATGATAAAAGATCCGAGTTTTGTGATGAGGATTTGGTCCGAATTTTAGGTAAGGAAGGAATGGTCCAAACTTTGTGATATGATAGGTCCGAACTTTGTGATATGATAGGTCCAAGTTTCTGAAGAGTTGTTTGGTCCGAATTTTCATTATCATTGCCTTGTCCGAGTTTTAATATAAGGAGCATGGTCCGAGTTTTAAAATAAGGAGCATGGTCCGAGTTTTAATATAAGGAGCATGGTCCGAGTTTTTAAGAGAGTTGCTTGGTCCGATTTTGTTCTATACATGGTCCGAATTTGGTTAAGTTATTAACCTTGTGAACTTTGTTAATTCTGTTAAGCAGATGGCATTATTAGTTATTAACTCAGTTAAGTTGAGTTGATTAATTTTGTTATGTGACATCTGTGCTTGTAGTCATTGTAAACAATTCAGTTATCAATGAAATAAAGTTATTTAATCCCAATGTTTGTTTATTTGTGTTTGATATTTTTCATGTTTTGACTTTTATCGGATTTCAAACTCTATATCGCTTTCTAGAGAATTATACGCAAACAGGTGCGTAAACGTAATCAATTAAACGCGACAAATACTCCGAAACATCAATTTATGCTTAACATACCTTAAATAACCTTTACATAACTTAGAAATAAGTTTTGAAGGCTTTGGTATGGCAAAATCTAGTTTATTCGCTTACAGGGACTAAAATTGACAAACTGTGAAAGTATGCCGATTTGAACTGTAACGAACATTCCGGAACATGATTATAAGTTAAACACACCCTATGTATCCTTTACATAACTTAGAAATAGGCTTAGAGGGGTTCGGTGTGCTAAAATAAACTTTATGCTCATTCAGGGACTAAAAGCGTCAAAAAGTGCATAAGTTTGCATTTTCGCGCATAACTTACGTTCTGAATACATCCGGACATCCCAAAATTTATGCAAGCATTAAAATATTTTATTTTAGTGTTTGGCATAAGAAAAATCCATTCGTCGCGCAATTTGGATCGTCTTTCGCACTTATGCGCATTCCGTCGTAATTAAGCGAACATCGCGATTGTACGGCCAAACGAACCGACATCCGGAATATTTTTGAGCATGTTTCAAGTTCCCCACACTTTAACTTCATCTTAGAGCCTTGAAATGAGGTTAACGGGGCTTAAACGTGCCAAAAATGGGCCAAAATACATGTTTCTGAAGTGCAGGGACTAAAACTGTAATTTCTGAACTGTCACCCTCAGGCGGGGCGCGTAAGATCCCATGTATGTCTTACACGGGCCGCGTGGCCTCCCCAAACCTGCAAAATTGTTGCAAACAGCTGTTTATAGCTGTTATACACCTCAAAACCCAATGCAAATGGTATTTTCAAAACAAGGGACTGAAACAATGGGCTCTAATGGTTTTGCAAAACAATGGGTACACATGGACGGCCTAGATAGAAGCACGTTTCTCGATAAACGATCCTAACGGTTGTGCCTTGCCTATAAATACCCAACCCAACTTCATTCATTTCCCACATTTAATCTGATTCAAATCCTTCTTAGTGGAAGTATATACTTCCTACCTGAAAGCGAATCGGGTTAAATCTTGCGGGGACCTTCTGTAAGTATTCTTTCGTGCTTTTCATTCGTTTTATCGTTAAAGTTAAACTGTGTTTGACTTTCTGCATTTACCAGTTTATGGTCAACACGAAGTTCGTTTGAACTTCATAACGTGAGCGTAATCACGATGGTTATAGTCCCTAGTGACTATACCTACTGATTACCACGTTATCTAGGCTCAGTGACGAGTCGTAGTTTCGGCCAAAATGCGTTTTCTCGCGTATTTTGTAACCAAACTACTCTAGAGTATTAAAACCGTTTGTTTTAATACCAAACCTGTTTTCTAACCTTACTAAACATGTTCTAGCATGTTTAGCTCGTCGCTTCTAGTTTTGTGCTTGTCTAGGGTCGTAAGGTAAGCGATCTAAACAATCGCTTATACTTTCGAACCCGACCCATTTGGTCGATCATTAGGATCCGACCAAACACTTTAGGTGACCATAGTTGTATAGGGAATAACCTTCCGAGGTTATACCTTATGGTCACAACGTTTAAGTAGTTGTATGATACGTATGCCTTAGGTAAATTACCAAAATACCCTTTTTGCGCCAAAATTCATTTTAAGCCTGTGTAACATAATTTTTGGTATCTAAACTTATTTAACAATAATATTAAACATGTTAAGGCATATTTTACTTGTCATAGGACTAGTTAGGCATTCCGAACGCGTTTTACGTGAGCGACGCGTTAAAGTAGCATAAGCTACCTAAGCGGGTCGTAACGGGTCAAAAGCACTTAGGATAAGTTTCGTTTTAGTATGTAGGCTTTGTTAAACCATATTACATAAGTTCCCACACTTATTTGGTTTACGAACCCTCGTACTACCCGATCCTCCGATAGGTCCGTTTATTAATGTAGATACCTATATAGGTGCCGTTTGATTCCGTGATCTTCTAGCATTGCTTGGTGGTTATCCTAGGACCTCTAAGCAATCTCAAGTGAGTACATAGTACCGCTCTTTTACTGTTTTTCAAACATTTTGGGGTGAAACACATGTGCCTACTTGTTACTTTCATGCTTTCCATGTTTTCATATCATATGCTTGTTATGTTCAATAGTACACATATAGTACATGCTTTCATTGTGTTTTTGCTATGTATGTCCATTGTGTGCATACTTAGTACATCGTTTTACATGACATTTTATGCTACGTATGTTCGTTTAGTGCATACTTGGTACATTGTTTTACATTACCTTTTCACGCTATGTATGTTCGTCATACCTAGTGCATTTGTTTTACATCACACGCTATGTATGTTCATCATACCTGGTGCATTTGTTTTACATCACACGCTATGTATGTTCATCATACTTAGTGCATTTGTTTTTCATCACATGCTTACATATTGGGTATGACATTTGGTTTGTTTAAGTGGGACCATAAAGCAGGATAAGAGGCAGGATTATCTTTAAACCCTAAATCCTACCCTTCTTCAACCATCTCATCGGATAATCCGTTCCCCCAGGGATTGAATCCCTTTTTACAAAGAAATATTTGGATTGCCAACCATCCTCGTTCCTGGTGGCACGAAGTATCAATGGGTCACCAGAAGTAGAGTAAAACAAGAATCGACAAGAGCCGTGGCATCTAAGTCGGTATGCTAGGGGGAGGTCATGGACAGAAAGATCAGGAATGTGGTTTCTCTTGATTTGGTCAAGAACGGATAAAACACGCCAGAGCATTGGCATGGTTTGGCTGAAAGAGATTTTGGTGGTATTGAAGAACTCGGTGATGAAATCTGGAAAGGGGAATTGTAGCCCTAGGGTAAAAGGGAAAGCACTAAAGCATATCCACTCGTTGGAGACCATGTCCGACCGGATTTCCCGGTCAAACGGTCTAAATATGGTCCCTTCCGGGAAGATGCCGGAGGATTTCAAGGCTGACAGATGGGCACTATCGAAGGTACATGCTTCCTTCTCCGGCTCTTGGAGAAGGTTCTGTTGGATGAATGTGGGAGCCGAGTCGCTTGAACTGGACCTCGTTTGCCTAGGCATTTGGTCGCCTGAATTCTTGCCGGAGTAAGATAAAAGATGAATACGAAGATGAGGGAGAGAATATTACCTTTTTCCTTGTCTATTGTGGTTAAAAGAGAGATAAGGACGAGAAGATATAGGGCATGATGAGTAAATATAGGCCGGGTGGTTGAAAGCTGTCACATCAATGGTCTTATCTTTTAATTGTTGGTGCACTACATCTGCTGATTACGTCTTGTATCGAGTCATAGGTGTGACAACTCAAATTTCCAAGATTTCTATTTCGCATTTATTGCACGTTCTTGTATTATTTAGTTGATTTATTGCACGTTCTTGTATTGTTTGAAGTGTGTTGTGAGATGTTGCATCGTTATGTGTTAATTGCGATAAACTTGTCAAATGTGTAAACTTGGTGGTGGAACTATGAAATAGTTATGAGGTGGTGTGCATGTGTAAAATATAATACTTAGGGAGGTAGAGAGTAATTAGTGAAATCCTAGATACTTAACCCTAACCTCATTTTACTAATCATTTGCACACAAAACATAACACGTACTTGCAACTCTCTAATCCCCTAGCAATCATCATCACCACCATCATTGGCACAAGGCATTCATCACTTTCGATTCCTCTATTTCGTTAGAATCATTCAAGGTAATTGTTATTGATCATTGTAATACTTGTAAACCCTAAGTGATTGTTGATTGTATTGATTTTTGATTCTTGTGAACTCTTGAAAACCCTAGTTCTCCATATAATGTCTGTGATTTTGGATTTGATTCTAATTATAATGATAATGACGCTGAATGATTGTTTAATCGATTGGTTTGATGATTGAGAATACAGGATTTATGTGATGATTGAGATGATATTAGACTAGCATAGTGTAATTAGGGTTTGAGTGTGCGAACGAAAGAACGTAACTGTTGAATGAAAAGAAATGTAACTGATGCAATCTCGATGAACGTATGAGTATGTGTTTTGTCTGAGCTTTGAAACCTTGAATTAAATGTCTGAGTTTATTGAGTGTTTTGTGGACCGAGTTTAGCATAATATCACAAGACCGAGTTTAATGAGGCAGCCTTGTCCGAGTTTATGTAAAGGACCTTTGGTCCGAGTTTAAGCAATACAAAAGTCTGAGTTTAAATGGACTATATATGTCCGAGTTTAATGGACTATATATTGTCCGAGTTTAATGGATTATATGTTGTCCGAGTATAATGGACTATCTAATGGACCGAGTTTAACATGATCACACCATGTCCGATCTTTACAATTAAAGGAGGTCCGAGTTTATTATCATGTTTGTCCGAGTTTCACAAGCATGAGTCATAGTCCGAGGTTTTGATGATGCATAGTCCGAGTATAATAGTTAATGTATGTCCGAGTTTGTAGGTTATACTTGGTCCGAGTTTAGGGGGGGGAGGATGTATCTGAGTTTCATTGAAATTAAGGTGGTCCGAGGTTCTTCAATGAAACTCTTGTCCGAACTATAACACCCCACACCCCTACCCGAGTTTAAACACCCTTGTGGTCCGAAATTCTTATGTGTAAGATATGTTGTTCAAGTTTTGAAACCCCCCTTGTGCTATCTGAGTTTTAAACAGGGGAAACCCCCCCCCCACACTTGTCTGATGTGTAATTGTCTGATGTTGTGTGATTGTTCTGATGATCGAATACTGAATGATATATATATACATATAGATATATGATTTCATGATATGCATGCAGTAAATGATTATAATAAACTGCTAATAATCAATAACGAATTGATGATGATGAACACACGATTAGAACAATGTTGTCTGAACTTTATAAGTGACGTGTAACCTGAGTTTAGAACAAACAGTTAAAGCTTACTGCATGTACTATATGTGACTATATGCTATTGAATGGTACTACATGATCTTATATGTGCGAACAATTCTTATCATCTCATCCTGTACACAACCCTCACACAGCTCACAACTGTTTAGACATAAGTAACATGTAAACCCTACTTGAATGTAACACTTACATTGATTCACGTGCAATGCATCCTAGGTCGTGTGTTACGGACTTAGAGATTTATAAACCCTAGAAGCAATAACATACCGAGCAAACCAAGGTGAGTTCACACAGCCAAGGCATGGGGTTCCCAGGGTGGGAATGGGATTTGATTATTTACTGGTACTTATCTATACTGGAACGTAGTGATGTGATTTGATGAACTATGGTACAAACTCCACTGTTAGAACTACTACTAGACTAGTAACACTTATTGAACTGATCTTCGCACACCTGCCAAGGGTTGGCCGCGATATTATGACTGACTTCGCACACCTGCCTTTGGAAGGCCGCGAACTGTAATTTACTAATCTTCGCACACCTGCCTGGTAGGCCGCGATACAGGTAAACCTAGTCTAGAATACACGGGGTGAACACCCCCTAATATCTTCGCATACCTGCCTGGGAGGCCGCGATGGAAACTAATACGATACATGACATAACGAACGAACATACTACTACGCACACTATACTATTACTGAACTGTAACCTGTGGACTCGCTCAACTAGTTTGTTGATCCTCTGTTACATGCCTTGCAGGTCGTTAGATACATGGAGCTTGCACAGGGAGGAGCAGGTCGTTGTGGAGTATGGATTATGTTTTGAAACTTAGGGGACTTATGTTACACATTTGGGTTTTCGTACTTATGCTTCCGCTATACTACTAAAACTATGATTATGGTTGAACACCTATCATATTGAATGACTGGTTTTCATTTACTATATTTGGTATTAATTACATGTTCGATATGATTGGTGGCTTGATCCTGGTCAGTCACGCTCCCAAGCGGTGATACTCCGCAGGGTGGATTTTGGGGGTGTGACAATAGGTTTAGTATGTTAGATCTGTGCATGAAATTAGAGAAAATATGAAAATGTATAGATGTTGGGTTAGTGGGCCGCTCATTAGTCCATTAGGTAAGTGGGCCGCTCGAGTGTCAATCAATATGGGCCGCTCATGTGACAACATGCTGGGTCGCTTATATGTCATGTTGGGCCGCTTATTGGGCCTGTCCAATAAGCGGTCCCAAAGCCCTATATATACCTCTAGAGCGATCTCATTTGCAATGTTCCTGATTTTCGTACCGAAGTGCTGCCGGATCGAAAACAGGTTGTATTCATCGTCAAATCAATAGAAAAGAAGATTAAAGTGATATACAAGCTATTCCTACGTTGATTACTTGTTTTCCGCACCTGTAATTGACGAAAACACCTCTGAACGACTCGTTCGGGTCACCAAACGATCCTACAAGTGGTATCAGAGCTTCAGGAGGAGGAGTTTTACAGGAAATAGCTGGAAATCGTCAAAAATTCTGTCTTCTTCTCATTCTTTTTTAGATTCAGATATTTTCCACGGTCGAAACTTGCTGAAAATCTCAGGGATTGTGCGCGATGGTATAAAGACCAACCCTTGAAAGTTTGGGGTTGAAATTCGAAGAAATAGTGGGTTAAATTGTTGTCCGAAGTTGGATCGCCTTTCTGGAATAACTCTGGATCGCTCATTGGACCTAGCTTTAACCGCTCATTCGAACAGGAGTTGAACCGCTCGAAATTGATTGTGTTTGGACCGCTTATACGGTCGGGTGACTTGAACCGCTCGAACAACAATTTAGAACCGCTCATTCGATCGGTCTGACTTGAATCGCTCGAAAGAACAGTCTTGGATCGCTCAAAAGAACATTTTGGAATCGCTCGAACTGACATTTTTAGTGGACCGCTCCAAATACACTTTGTATTGAATCATTCATTTGATTATCATATGAGTCCGCTTATTTGTTCATTGTGAACTCGCTTTTCTGTCAGCTGTCTTGAAAATCGTGTTAAATCATCATGAATTCTGAGTTTTACAACGCCTTTGCTACACCGAGTACTCCAGCCGCAATTGCTCAAGCCATGAGTATTGAAAACGAGACGGGAACCACCCAGAAACCCCCGAAACTGATGAGTATTGAAGAATACTACGGGTGGAAAGATCGCTTTGAAAACTGGGTTCAGGCAAATCATCTCAGATCGTGGGAGTGCATATTGGAAAAGTACACATTGCCTAGAACAGAACTGCAAGTTATTAAACAAATATCTGAATTTACAGATCAAGAACGTGCAATGTACAAGGCAGAGAAAATGATGATCAGTTTGTTACAGCAGGCAATTAAAGAAGACATATTCATTTTGCTACAGCACGACAAAACTGCTAAATCAATTTGGGATGTTCTTAAAGTAAAATTCGAGGGTAGTGAAAGTATGCTCAAAAGCAAGAAGGCATTGCTTAAAAAGGAGTTTGATTTATTTAGCAGTTTGCCGGGTGAGGATACTAAAAAGCTAATCGAGAGATACTGTCACTTGGTGCGATCGTTATCGATGTTAGGAGTTGAAAAAGGTCGTGAGGAATGGGTTGATAAATTGGCTGATGCGTTACCTCAGAAAGAGTGGGGAACGTATTTGATGATATTGAAAAACACGGGTGTTTATGACAAACTAACAATCGGGCAGTTTATTGAGAAGTTAGAGGGGCAGGATCTGGAACAACAGAAGATAGCCCGGATGAATAGCTCGAGTGGTCAACAGGATATTAAAATGTACTATAAAGGAAGTGTTCCAGTTTCTGAAACTGAAAGAAGTCCGAAAATTCAAACCGCTTTCAGTGCTGGAGATTCAGCAGACAAAGTTGATCAGAGTTCAAACAAGAGTAGCAGTGGGTTTTCATCGTTCCCGAGTGTGAATCCGAAAGAAACTAACACAAGTTTTCAGTCTCAGAGTACAAGAACTGGGAACGGATATGTGATTCAATGCAACATAGCTCTTAATCTTCCAGAAGGTCAAAGCTTCTCTGAAGACACTGCTAAAGACCGTATGGCACTTCTGGGTTCAGTTCTGTTATCCTATGAAGGTCTAGTTGCTGGTCGGATTGGAAATCCTATGCTCACAAGGAGGATTACGATCAGATAGACGCCGAGGAAATGGAACTCATGGATATCAAATGGTGTCTTGCTAGTGTTCTTCGTCGGGCTGAGAAATTCAAAACCATTACCGGGAGAAATGACTTTTTAGATGCTCATGTTTCAACTTTAGGTTTTGATAAATCTAAAGTTACTTGTTTTCGATGCAGGGAAAAAGGCCATTTTAAGCGGGAGTGCAAAGGAAGAGAAGCCAGCGGAGCACAGAATCCATTTGGGAAAGATGATTACTACCGCAAAGCTATCTATCAGCAAGTTGGCCAATCCCAAGAACCTCAGACAGCTCACGGAAGAAAGATTGAAGATCCGAAGAGAGCATGTTTGGTAGATTTTAGCTGGAATGATTATATACCATCCGAAGCCACAGCAGCACGCATTATTGATCAAGATGATGAGAAACTACCAGAAGGTTTCAGTTGGGATATGTTTGTGGATGAGAAGGGAGAGTACAAAGCTTTCATTGCCAAGATTGTCCGAGAGCCAGATTTGTTTGCTACTTGGATGAAATCGATTGGTGTGAATGTGCCAAGTGAGAATGAAAAATTTGTGTCATCGGATGAAAATTCAGAAAGTACCGATGAACTTTCAGAAAGATCTGGAGAAATTTCAGACGGTTCAGATGAGAGTTTATCGATTTCTGATGAGAGTGTACAGAATGAAATTGTTTCAGAAAAACCAGTTGTATTTGATAAAACACCGTCTGATTCTGGTGTTTCTGATGATGATTCTGAAAAATCTGTTCAGTTTGATCAGTCACCTGATCACAGCAGCAGTGATGATGAGGAAAAACATATAAATGTTGCTAAGTCTCATCTTTCTCCTGATAGTTTTCATTTATATTTTGCAGAACGGATGGAGAAACTGAAGGAAAAACGAGCTGCTCAAGAACAACAAACTGAATCTGAATGTGATATTCAAATTGCTGAGAATGTTGCTGATAAGATTACTGAGGTTGTGAAAGAAGAAGAAAAGGTGATTGAAGTAAAAAAAGTGGTTGAAGTTGTTAAAACCATTGAAGGGGAAAAGATTGTTGAAGTTGTCAAGCCCTGTGAGAAGTGTTTAGAAGCATGCAAGGATTGTGCAGCTAAAGATGACATCATTGCTGAGTATGAAAAGAAGAAAGAGCGGTTATTGTTCAATCTCAACTACGTGAAGGAATCGTACGACGTATTGAACAAAACAGTAACTGGTCTACAAACAACAAACACTGAGAGAGAACAGGCGCTAACAATGATGAATGCAACTTTAATGTCGAAGCAAAAAGCCATAAATTTCTATATTGAAGAGAGTGCCAAATGGAAGCAAGAGTTGGAAACCGAAAAGATTGAAAATGAGAGGATTAGGAGGTTATTGTTGAGCTATTCTACCTCTGATTATCTTATTGATCGTGTTTACCCAACTGTTGCAGGTTTGGAAGCTTTTCAAGACGAGAAGCCAAAGAAAAAGAAAGACTGTGGTAAGAAACCGACTGTTAGCTATAACAAGTGTCCGCCTCCAATTTGGGATGGGTATTCTCCTAGGAAACCAAATGAGGAGCAACTTAAGAAAGCAGTCAATATAAAGTTAAAAACCGACACAACTGACGTTTTACCAGACAACATCGATGTCACGTTTACCTCGTCCGATACTGATCATGAGTCTGAGTTAATTAAAAAGGTGGTCGATCAAGTGTTGGATACTGATGAGGAGTCCGAGTCGAAATCTGAGTCTGGAGGGTCAAAGTCGTCAGTTAACAGTCAAAATTCGTCGGTCAAACGGTGTTACAGTAAAGAATTTTTGTTATCAAAGGCAAATTTGGATGATGAAACATTTGAAGTTGCATACACTTTAAATGATTCGGACAAATTATATTATGATAAAGAATTTCCAATAAGAAGTGTTAAAACTGAATTGATTAAAAAGGTTTTCAAACTAACAGAAATTAATAGAAAACCAAGACCTTACACTTCAAGAGTTCAACAACGTTTAAACAAGAAAAAAGGTTACAATTCTGGTTCTGGTTTTCCAAAGAAACCTAACCAAAATCGTAGCTACAAAAAGAAAGGATTAGGTTTTGTTCCACCAGAAAATGATAAAAATGTGAAAAATTATAATACAAAATCTAAATTTGTGTCAGGTGGAAGCTCTGAAGATGAACAGCAGAAACCGTTCTGGAGACAGTCCAACAAAGAGTTTCTTGCTGAGAAAAAGAAAAATGGAGATGAGATTTGTTATCAAAGAGAGACTCGAACCTGTTACAGATGCAATGAAGTCGGTCACATTGCATGGAACTGTACACAGAATGCCAAAGCAAAATAGGGAGTTTCTCAGAAGTTGAAAGAGAAAGTTGTTGATGTTGAACCACCGACTGAAAAACTTAGAATGTTTGAGAATTCAAAATTCGAGGTTGGTGAATGTTCACAAAAGAAAAAGTATGAGAAAAAAGGAAAAGACAACCAGGTCTGGGTTGCGAAGAAGGATGAAGTGAATGTCGGCGATGAATCTGGTTCCACAAAGCCAGATGAGCCACAGGTTGAGAAGAAAATTTTAGTAAATGATGAGGAATTTCCATCATTGAAGTTTGACGAAGTTAAAAAGAAAGTGGGAAAAACTAAGATTTCAAATCAGTTCTACAAAGAAAAGAATGATTTTGATGTCGAGAAAACATTCAACGGAAATGTTAAGAAGATATTTGGGAAAATGTTGAGTGGAAGAGCAAAAGGGGTCAAAGATTTTTACGCCACGAAAAAGGCTACATACAACCCGACTGCTCAGGAGTTGAAATCCATCAAGTCTGAGAAGACTTGGATGGATGTTTGTTTTCCATGATAGTCTAAGGACTACGCCGGAGATCCCAAGTTTATATCGTGGATCAGGAATCGGCATCATTCTAGTTTATGATATGTTTGTTTGAATGTTTGTGTTTAATGTTTGAATGTTTTGCAGATGAAAGGACTACGCCGGAGCTTCCAGGTTGGTGAGTGCGAAGCAGGAATCGGCATCCTGATTGTTAAAATAGTGATGTAGAGGTCATGTTCCTACAAGAGGTAACCTTGGTCCTACATGTGGTTGGATCTACAAGTGGTAACTTTGATTTTACAAGTGTTATTGGTGTTTGAGATGTTTACATTTACTTGTGATACTGTGTTTGTGAACTAAAATGCAAGTGGTAAATCAGGGACATTAATTTGTACTTGATTTACTATTCATGTTAAAAGATAGACAAGATGATGAACCACATCCCCGTACTTAAAAATGATAAACCTACAAGTGGTTGTTATCAACACAAATTCATTTTCCGGAAAAATCATTTTGATTAAAACAAACTTAAGTGTTTTGAAATCTAAATGAGAAAATAATTTGTGATAGGGGGAGTTCAGATTGTTTATGCCTAGTGAATGGCGATTTGATGTGATTCAGTGTCAGTTGTCAAATTTGTACAGTTTGTTTTACATTTTATGTTTCTAGTAGGTCAAGAGTCTTGAAGTTTTCAAATTTTCTTTAAAATGTGTTTGCATTTTAGGGGGAGTAGGGAAATTTCTGAAAATCCAAAAACATTTAAAAATTTAAAAAAAAAATGAGTTTTGTTGCGAAAAAGAGGAAATGATAGTACATCAGTGGACTATCACGGCACGCTAAAGAGATGTAAAGATTAAATAGTGTTAAACAATCTTACTGCGGATGTGTCAGAAGATTTTCGCACATTTAGTAAATTGAAACGAGATATAAACCTAATTCAAACTTACTTGATTCGTGGGTAACTATTCTTGAATATATGGGTAGCCCTCGAAATCTTGTTTGAAAGGTCCCATATTCTGAGATACTAGGTCTTTATACTCAGTGATATCTGGGGTATTATCCCGGGACTTCTGCTGTATGGAAGTACTGACCTAGTCCCCGGATAATTCTTTCTGCAAATGCTTGAAAAAGCGCCGCCCTCAGCATGCTGATGAAACAATAAAATTGATAGTCGCTGCTGTTGAAATGCAAAAAGATCCTCTAAAGGGGACCCACCAAAAGTCGAGCCGTCATCTCTCTGCTGAACGGAAGTTCTGACCTGAGCTCTCACGGTTTCGCATCTTACCCCTTTACAGATATCAGCTGTGGTATACTCACCTGTAAGACTGAATATTTGGGATCTGGATACGGGAGTATATTCAAGTGGAGTGATACACAATTAAGTTTAAGTCTCTAAAACATTAATATCGTATCTCGTATCGATTGAAAATTGTGTTGAAAATTTAAGAGGACAAACATACTGACAATCTAGGTAAATTGTTTAAAGCTTATAATGAAATCAAGCTTAACGGTGTTGGTGATTTGTCTCATAAACTGATATGATCCTCTTGCACGAACTCACAAAAACATTGTTTGTAAATATTACATTTCTTTATGTTTTATCTGCAAGTGGTGTTAACAAATGTCTCTCAGAAAATCCAAAAAGATTTTAGTGTGTTTTAGCTTAAATTTTTGAAAAAGTCAAAAAGATTTTCGACAACTGATATTGGAAATCTGATTTTCAAAATTCCGAATGCTAAACATGATGAACAGCGTTTGAGGGGGAGTGTATGTATAAAGCAAATTATTTGTTTAAAATCTAGCCTTCTTCAAGTGGTTCATCATAGAGTGTTTTTGAGGAGAGTCAAATGTTGATGCATAGTTATTGAAATCAATTTGCAAAAGAAATTTACTTGGAGGTAGAGTTTATACAGGTTAGCCAGGCAAAGATCCTGAAGATGTTGCTGAAGATCAAAGGAATGCCAGCAAATCGAGAGGGGGAGTCTGTAGATAGAGAAAGAAAAGCTCGAAGACTGATCAAGACTGAAGATGTGAAGATACAGCATGATGTGACTCGATAGTCGACTCCATCAACATCTGAGGGGGAGTCTGTTGGTGCACTACATCTGCTGATTACGTCTTGTATCGAGTCATAGGTTTAGTATGTTAGATCTGTGCATGAAATTAGAGAAAATATGAAAATGTATAGACGTTGGGTTAGTGGGCCGCTCATTAGTCCATTAGGTAAGTGGGCCGCTCGAGTGTCAATCAATGTGGGCCGCTCATGTGACAACATGCTGGGTCGCTTATATGTCATGTTGGGCCGCTTATTGGGCCTGTCCAATAAGCGGTCCCAAAGCCCTATATATACCTCTAGAGCGATCTCATTTGCAACGTTCCTGATTTTCGTACCGAAGTGCTGCCGGATCGAAAACAGGTTGTATTCATCGTCAAATCAATAGAAAAGAAGATTAAAGTGATATACAAGCTATTCCTACGTTGATTACTTGTTTTCCGCACCTGTAATTGACGAAAACACCTCTGAACGACTCGTTCGGGTCACCAAACGATCCTACATTAATTACCTCGGCCACCGTGAAAAATGTAACCGTTAGTGCAGGATGTCAAACGGTAACATTTTTGGGACAATTGTTATGGTTGAAATTTTGAGCCCATATCCTGGAAAATATCTTGATATATATCTTGTTTATATTGTATCTGTTTACATCCGGGATGCTGACTCAGGATATTGGTAACATCCTGAATGGTATCCTCAGGATCACTAACGGATTGAATGCAGGTACGTGGGTTAGAAGCTAGCAACGTTCATGAAGACCTTTTCTGCTGAAGACTCGGTCCAAGTCGTTCACAGGAAGCCGTTGAAGCCGCATTACTCGGTCTACAACGTTCACATTGGAATATTCGGAGCATCCCATGTTTATAGGAATTTTAGTTTGTAATTCGTTACTATAAATAGTGGGTATATCAGATCAACTAGGACATCACAATCACACTCTCTACGTTCTCAACACTTGCTCTCTCGCAACTTTCACAAATTCATTGTAACACTTAGCGATCTGATCTATATCCTGCACTGTATCCTGAAGTTTAAAGCAATAAGAAGAACTAGGCAGCTGCGATTGTCAGCTCCCGAGGTTTTATGCCGGCGATCTAGATTGATCAAGGGCTTTCCTCGTACATCTCATGTCAGTTACTTTACCTTTTTGCTCATTGTTTGATCGTAGATACAGCTCAATATCCTGAGCCGTATCCTGAACACTGTTTTTCCAAAGAACATAACCAGCATATTTTCAACACACTTTTTAGCACACTACCTCACTTAACTAATTTGATCACTTAATTGCTTCGGTAATTTTTGACCAAAACAAACATATGCAACAGGAATGTAATGTAAATCAATGTACTAAGTACGCACACAATGGGCATACATAGCATGAAATGTAATGAAATCGTGTACTATAATGTACTAACAACATAGCAGGCATATGATGTGAAAACATGGAAAGCATGAATGTAACAGATAGGCACATGTGTTTCACCCCAAAACAGTTTAGAAAACAGTAAAAGAGGGGTTCAATGTACTCACCTGAGATTGCTTTTGAGTTATTGTGTAATAACCAGACAATGCTAGATCACGGAATATCAAACGACACCTAATAGGTAGCTATGTTAATATACCGGACCAAAATCGGAAGGATCGGATAGTATGCGGGTTCGTAAACCAAACGAGTATGGAGACTCGTGAAATATGGTTTAACAAAGCCTACATACTAAAATGAAACCTATCCTAAGTGCTTGCGACCCATTACGACCCGTTTAGGTAGCTTATGCTACCTTAACGCGTCGTTCGCGTAGAACGCGTTTGGAACGCCTAACATCGTGACCACAAGGCATAACCTCGGAAGGTTATATCTATGGTCACCTGATGTGTTTGGTCGGATCCTAATGATCGGCCAATGGGTCGGGTTCGAAAGTATAAGCGATGGTTAAGATCGCTTACCTTACGACCGTATATAAGCACTATACTAAACGTTACGAGCTAAGCATGTTAGAACATGCTTAACTAAGTTTAGAAAACAGGGTTGGCATCAAAACAAACGGCTTTGATGCTCACAAGTAGTTTGGTTACAAAATACGCAAGAATGCGCATTTTGGCCGAAACTACGACTCGTCACTAAGCCTAGATAACGTAAAAATCAGTAGGTATAGTCACTACGGACTATAACCATCGTGATCACGCTCACGTTATGAAGTTCCAAGAACTTCGTGTTGACCATAGGCTGGTCAATGCGGAAAGTCAACAAAACGTTGACTTTCGGACTCGAAAAGCGAATAAAAGAGCGAAAGAATACTTACGGAGGGTCCCCGAATGCTAATCTAGATCAAAGAAACTCAGGTATGAAGCAATACTTCAACTTAGAGCTTTTTAGATCAGATTCTTGTGGGTTTTTGCAAGAATGGGGGGGGGGGTATTTATAGGAAAAGGATAACCGTTAGGATCGTTTATCGAATAACGTGCCACGATCTCGCCCGTACACTTGTCGAATTATTGTGGTTACTGAATAATGGCCCTTGGCTCTTGATTGGGTGAAAGGGCATTGCCCCTTGAACGAACGAAAGGCCAACTGCAAGTGGGTTCAATGAATCTGCTATAATGGGGACCCTTTACGAACCGTATGGCTTATGGCTTACTGTCCGTAAGCCTTCACTTTGGCAGATTTACAGTTTTGGTCCCTGCAGCTCCAAAACTTTGTATTTGATGCATTTTTGACACGTTTAAGCCCCGTTAACCCCATTTCAAAGCTCTTAAATGAAGTTAAAGTATAGGGAACTTAAAATGTGCTCAAAAATATCCTGGATGTCGGTTCGTTTGGCCGTACGGTAGCGATGTTCGGTTAATTACGACGGAATGCGCATAAGCGCGAAAGACGATCCAAATTGCGCGACGAATGGATTTTTCTCATGTCATACACTAAGGCATAATATAAGGATGCTTACATAAATTTTTGGATGTCCGGATGTATTCAGAACGTAAGTTATGCGCGAAAGTGCAAACTTGTGCACTTTTTGACACATTTAGCCCCTGAATGATCCAAAAGTTTGTTTTAGCATACCAAACCCCTCAAAGCCTATTCCTAAGCTATGTAAAGGATATTTATGGTATGTCTAACTTATGGACATGTTCCGGAATGTTCGTTACAGTTCAAATTGGCATACTTTCGTAGTTTGTCAAGTTTAGTCCCTATAAGCGAATTAACTTGTTTTTGCCATACCAAAGCCTTCAAAACTTATTTCTAAGTTATGTAAGGGTTATTTAAGGTATGTTGAGTATATGTTGCTGTTCCGGAGTATTTCTCGCATTAAACTGAGTACGTTTTATGCACCAGTTTGCGTATAATTCTCCAGAAAGCGATCTAGAGCTTGAAATCGAACAAGAGTTGATATGTGCAAATGATACAAATATTTATATATGTCCAAAGTATGAAATACAATATTTCATTGGTTTGGCGTTTGTTTGATGGTTGAAGTGACATAGGTGTCACAGTCTCCCCTACTTTAGGAAATTTCGTCCCGAAATTTAGTTTTAGAGGAAACTTGTGAAGACAAATGTGACGGTTTCGCTTCCAGACAAATCCATTGAACCCTTAGGTAAAACTCTGGGCCATGTTAGGGTCCATAGCGAAAATTTCAACCCATAAAGTGAAGTCCTTGTAGTAACAAAACATGGAGTTTCGAACTACGGGCAGGAGAACGTTTCCCGTGAAGAGTTATCATAGGAAACTTGTGTGTGCTTGAAATCAGAATTGGGGAGTGTAAGGATAAATGACATTGGTCAAAATCCAAGACTTCTCCCGTATCATTACTCTTGTCACTGCAGGTCTTTAACACATGACAAAACTTCCTGTGGTTTCTGTGCACTGAATTCCATAATGATGTAGGCCTCCATAATTACGTACTTCCTTGCACAGTCTGCACAGTTCATTTTATAATGCGTATGGGAAAAAAATATCAAACGAATAATCTCTTCAGCTAAACTACCCAAGAGAAATATTTAACTACATCAATGTAGGACGTCTTTAACTAGATTGTCAAACCAATCTATTTAACTTAGATCGACGTAGGATCTCTTTAACTAGACCACCCGAGGGCCTTTTTAACTATATCAACGCATGATATATTCAACTAGATTGTCAAACCAATCTCTTTAACTTAGATCGACGTAGGATCTCTTTAACTAGACCACCCAAGGGCCTTTTTAACTATATCAACGCATGATATATTCAACTAGATTGTCAAACCAATCTCTTTAACTTAGATCGACGTAGGATCTCTTTAACTAGACCACCCGAGGGCCTTTTTAACTATATCAACGCATGATATATTCAACTAGATTGTCAAACCAATCTCTTTAACTTAGATCAACGAATGATCTATTTAACTAAACTACCCACGGGGAATATTTAACTACATCGACGTAGGATGTCTTTAACTAGATTGTCGAACCAATCTCTTCAACTATATCAACACATATTGTCCTTAAACTTTTGGAATAGTACTTTATAATCCAAGGGACATAACTACAACGTAGAAGTCCATTAAGGATTTAAGATAGTACCTTTTTTGAAAATCCTACTACGAATCCCTCATATGAAGGTATGAAAGATTCTATGAGGATTTGGATAGCGAATATCCAGAGTATACAGAAACACAAAATGCATATATGGAAAGACAAGATGTATAAACACATAGTCACATAACCACAAAATTGTTTATCTATATCTCAAATTTGTTAATTTGTTTTGTTGATTGCGTACATGAATTTAAAGCACACTAGGAATCCATTTCATGGATTTCATTCGGTACTTTAAACATTAGCAAGAATCTAACTATGAAGATAGAAAGATCTCCTATAAATTCGATTTCGTTTTCAAGAAAACGCAATTTTCGAATTAAGGTACAATAATTTTTGAATATACGGAAATATCCTTAGGTACCCTATTAAGAATTTATAGTGGTACTTTGGGTATTCGCGAGAAACACAAGAGATAATAAAATGGAAGAAATTACGGGGTAGTCTGTTCTTCAAGGAATACGGTTCCTTGATTGTTGGTATTGTAGAGGATACGTTGTTTATACATGACATCACATTTGTACATTGCAATGTAGAATAAAAGATTTATTTATAAACAACAACAACTGTTTCATGGACCTTGACTACAAAAGAAAATAATACATAAGGTTTGATTATCTCTAAACAACATTGTCTTCTAGTTGGTCCGATGCTCATCCTTGCGCTAGATTCGCATTAGCAATCTTTCGGCAATTTCTCCGGAAATGGCCCATTTCGTCACAGTTGAAGCAAGGACCTAGTGGAAGACGAGCTTGAGCATGATTTACTTGAGGTTGGTTTGGACCACCTTGGTTTGGGGTAAATCGACAAGCATTTGCCAGGTGACCGAGTCGCCCACATGATGCACATAATCGACACTGTAGGTGAGCTAAGTGGTGTGCATTACATTTGTCGCATTTCGGTTCAGTACCGGCATAAGGTTTCTTTGCAGGAGGTTGAGTTGGTTGGTTGCGGGTGTTTTGGTTGGGTTGAGCAGCAATCGCAAAATTCTGCGAAGCCTTATGCTTCTTAGACTTCTCAGGGGATCCAGTCTGTTCATCCATGGTCTTTGATTCCTCGATTGGCTTCTTGTCACCCTTTCGAAAAAGTTTATGCTTTCTGATCTGCGATTCAGTCAAGGTTGCAGATAGCTCAATGGCCTGACGGAGTGTGGTAGGGTTGCTACCAGTGACAATGTCTTGTACCGAGTCAGGCAGGCCGTCGATGTACCTTTCGATAGCCTTGTCGAGTGGGGCGACCATAGTTGGGCAAAGTAGACTCAACTCCTCAAACCTATCAGTATATGCCTTGTGTTCGCCACTATCTTGTTTCAAATCATCAAACTCCTTCTCCAACGCTCGTTGTTCATGACGAGGACAAAACTCCCTCATCATAAGAGCTCTCAGTTCAGCCCATGTTTGTGCTAGAGCAACATCTGCACCACGGTCTCTCATTACCCCGTTCCACCATGTAAGAGCCCTCTTCTGAAACACACTCGAAGAAAACTCGACCTTGCGATTATCCGGACACTGTACGTGGCGAAAGGTATTCTCGATGCTCTCGAACCATTGAAGAAGCCCAATTGCTCCCTCAGAACCACTAAACTTGAGTGGTTTAGCCGAGTTAAAGTTCTTGAAATTGCATGTACCATTGTTGTTGTTGTTGGCTTGGTTCCATTGAGCAAAGAGATTTGGGAATTGAGCAGCCATCTGCTGCGCAATAATTTCTGCCAGCTCGGCAGTTGCTATCTGGTGTTCGCGTCGAGGAGGCATTCTAAAAGAGGAAAACATGAAAGGAAACAAATAAATTGGTATTGGGTAAGAATAGGATGTTACAATCACCGACCGTAATCACGGTTGATGGTCATTTGTTTGAATCATGAATCAAACAAACAACACCAAGGCTGAATCAAAGCAAATAGATCCTCATAGTGTATCGCGAAGACATGCTCGCCTATAAATGGACACTCACCCCAAGAGTTCCCAGGTAAGAGTGACTGGTCCGATTATGTGGATTTGTACGAACACTCTAACCTTAGATAGAAAACCCAGGGTACAGGCATTCACTCTTCCAGTTCGCACGTGTTCACACTATTTAGGACCCAAAATTTTGACGAGAGTTTTGAAAATTCAAAGGGGTTCAAAACCTTATAACAGAGAGTTCAAAACCTAGTAATCAATCATCCTAGAACAGATGATTGGTTTTCAAAGCGGTTTTGAAATTTATGTTCTTGTTGTGGTCGTCGCCTAAGGATAGGTGACGGAATTGTTTTATGACTAAACGCAAGTGAACTCGCGTTAGGGTCCTAGGAAGGTTATAGACTAGGTCAAAGCATTACTAATAACCTAGTTCCCTATAACCATTGGCTCTGATACCAACTTTTCTGTCACACCCCGACCACGTAGGACATACAAAACGTGGCGGAAACGTCGGGGAGTGTTGTAACATAATCAATTGTTTCAAATCCATGGCAAATGAAGTTTCGTTTTATTAATCAAATATGAAAGTATACATTGTTTAAACAAGAACTAAAGAGTACATAACATTAATTAACTAGTTCTTGTCTCGTTTTAGGTCACTAAGGCACAGGTCCGCCTAAGTATGTCTTGATAAGTCCTATGCATCATTTCCTGAAAACACATGTGAAAATAGGTACGTCAGCATAAAAATGCCTGTGAGATACATTGGTTTTATGAAAACGGAATTCATGACTTATGTTTGAGAAAATGTTTGGTCATGAACCTTGAAATTTGCTTTATCTTGTAAATCATTTGAAAAACGATAAAATCAGATGATATGTATAAATAAGAAGACACTGTATGGTTAAACGGATAACCATGTAAAATGTGTTTGTATAAGATAAGTCGTTTGTAAAACAATGTCCTGTGAAAAGTGTGATATTTGTATAAAATGTCATATGTCTCAAATTGAAATGATTCAAATAACGCTACGATATGTAATACCATACAAACACTTATATATAGGAAGTACCAGCGGCGTATCCACCATGCTTGTATCATATTACACACGCCTCGTTACTTAATCACTTACCCAAACCATCCACCATGTAAGATTGTTCTTGTATAACTCAATTGTTTATTGTGTAAACCATGTCAAATGTCTATGTTCAATGTAAATCACCAAATGTGTATGTCAATGTCAACGTGTTTATGTTCAATGTAAATCATGTAAGGTGTATCCTAAAATGTATCATGTATGGTAAGCGAAATGTATCAACTTAAATCATATATAAAATGCACAAAACAAGTCGTTGAAGTAAAACGTGGTTTAAGTCAACGTTATGTTCTGTGGAAAAATGCATGCTCTATTGATATTAACATTAATGCGGTATTGTGAAATATGCATACATCCAAGCCTTGAGACTGTGGCGATAAACCCTTAAAAAAATTAAAGGTTTATCTAAGTTATGTATATCGAATTCGGTCATTCCTTACAATCCTATCAATCCCAGGACTTCAGGAACGGGAGTTGTCAATTCCTATGGTACCACTACCTACTAACGAACGGCGTAGCTAATGTTAATGAATGTATTGTTCCATGTTAAACAAACCAAATGTCATAACAAAATGAAGGCATGTGATGTAAACAATTGTACTAAGTATGCTAAGTAAACATACGAAACATAAATGTTCATGTAAATCAATGTGTCCATATGCTGAGTAAACATATGCAACAGAAATGTTCATGTAAATCAATGTGTCCATATGCTGAGTAAACATATGCAACAGAAATGTTCATGTAAATCAATGTGTCCATATGCTGAGTAAACATATGCAACAGAAATGTTCATGTAAATCAATGTGTCCATATGCTGAGTAAACATATGCAACAGAAATGTTCATGTAAATCAATGTGTCCATATGCTGAGTAAACATATGCATCAGGAATGTAATGTAAATCAATGTACTAAGTACGCACACAATGGGCATACATAGCATGAAATGTAATGCAATCGTGTACTATAATGTACTAACAACATAGCAGGCATATGATGTGAAAACATGGAAAGCATGAATGTAACAGATAGGCACATGTGTTTCACCCCAAAACAGTTTAGAAAACAGTAAAAGAGTGGTTCAATGTTCTCACCTGAGATTGCTTTGGAGCTTTTGTGTAATAACCATACAATGCTAGATCACGGAATATCAAACGACACCTAATAGGTAGCTATGTTAATATACCAGACCAAAATCGGAAGGATCGAATAGTATGCGGGTTCGTAAACCAAACGAGTATGGAGACTCGTGAAATATGGTTTAACAAAGCCTACATACTAAAATGAAACCTATCCTAAGTGATTGCTGTCACACCCTGTCTTTTGCGGAAGCGTATGATGTGTGACTAGCTTGTTATCATTGCATTCGATCATAATAAACAACTACATGATTTAAAACGATGTTCATCCATTCGGAAAATTTTGAGGATCACAAACACTTGTCATTTAAGTTTTAAAACACAACCTTCATCTAGGTTACAATTCAACAAAAGTGGATGACATCTAAACTTGTAGTCTACTTCTAGTTACAACACTTGCGCCCAAGATCCATCCTGTCACCTGAAATACATGTAATTTTGGAAAACATCAACATAAAGTTGAGCGAGTTCATGCGTTTTGCATACCGAGTATGAAAACATGGTATGTATCTTGTATAAATAAAGTATTCTTGCAAAAATCAAGTTTTCTTGTGTACACCACGTACTAATTGAATGTTTGTACAAAGACATTTCGGCATGTGAGGACATATGGAGCATTAGTGTTGGCTCCTTTAAGGCATGTGAGGACTTATGGAGCATTAGTGTTGGCTCCTTTAACTATGTCGATTACCCTCGACTGTGTCGATTAACCTCGACTGTGTCAATTTCCCTTGACTGTGTCGATTACCCTCGACTGTGTCGATTTACCTCGACTGTGTCGATTTACCTCGACTGGGACACCGAAGCACTCAAGAGGTCACATAAGGACCATGAGTGGGGCTCGACCGTACCCGTTAGATCTAACCCTCGTCCCTAATTACTGAATGTTTTTAATGGCTTGGTACTAATTTTTACCAAGACTTTATGGCATTTTTAGTATTAAGTCTATGCTCACATGATCTAGTAATTTCTAGGCATTTCTTAAAGCACATCATACTTGGTTCTCGTTCTCACCAAGTGTGCTTCTCGTATTTTTGTATTCTCGATTCGTATTGCACTCGGTACTCGTTCTCACCAAGAGTGCTTCTTGTATTTTTACTACTTGTAAAAAAATTATAATATTTGTAACATGTATTTCACCCCCGAGAGTTGTAAAACCAAAAACAGTTAAAGAAAAGGGGGAGCATGAACTCACAACTTTGCGTTCCTGCGTCGTAAACTTCACCGGAGTTGCTTATCTAGCGTCGTGACCTAAACGCGTTTTATTAACGTTAGTCACTAGACTTGTATTGCACACGTGCAAGTCACTATCTTTTGTATTTGTGTTCTTGTGTTAAAAATATTTATATTTTTAACTATTTGTCTTATATCATTTTCTCAAAAATAAATATACGTATCTTGTATTTTGCACCCGAATTATGTATTTTGTCCAAGTAATATATTTTCATAAATATATCCTCTTGTATGTGTCTAAGCATGTTGTATGTGTATTTTCATGTTTATACTCCTCATGAGTATTTAGTGTATCTTTACGTCTCAATACGCTAGCACGTATAACACATACTATATACACTTAGCACAAAAGTTGGTGATAAAATAATATATATTTTTCTCTCAAAAATATACATATTTATATCCACTTTTATTTTTGAAGAAATCCTCATTTCTTATCACCAAAAATTAGGGAAACCTTGGTAATACCTTTAAATACATTTTTAGGGAATAAGTTCTTCAAAAACTTATATTTTTCTAAGTGTCAAAATTTATAAAAATTTTGACAGAGTTTCCCCTAAAAATGGAGGTTTCCCATGTTTTCAAAACATGTGTTTATTTTCTTTTAAATCGTCAACAATCATCAACAACAATTATCAACAATAATCATCAACAACAATTATCAACAATAATCATCAACAACAATTATCAACAATAATCATCAACAACAATCACTAATTTTCCCCATTTCATGAACTTGCATATTTACAAAAATGTGTAGTAATTTACTAGCACATTTAGTAAGTCTTGTTATCTTTAAAAATAAGTTTAATTTCTTAAAAAAAAACTTTATTTTTAAAGAATATGAAGTTCCACAACTTCTAGTCGGTTTTTACGAAAATTATTTCTTTGTTAAAACTTTTGTTACACTAGTGTTCGCACACTTGTTTGATCACAAAAAATCACTTTTGTTTGTGTAAGATCCGGATTAGAACATGTGATTTCTTTTGACGCTTGGTCTTTTGAAAATACCACTTGTGGACACATAGATCGGCTAGTTTTAGACACTATTTCATAAGTAAAAATACTTTTACACAAGTTCATGTTTCTTGTGTGGTAGAGTTTCACCTTTTAACCCTTGCACCATTTCAAACAAGCTTATGTCAAGATCCATGATCTTAACCAAACAGGGTTAAATGATGATCCGAGCTACCACAACGTAGATCGGGCCTAAATAATCACAAATTTCAATTACTACAACATTTACACAACTAGTGAGCTTTTAACCATCATTTTTCATGTTTTAGTAGACTTTAATGCACCATTTTGTAAGATTTCGAGTTTTAATCATTACACATCACATTAACCACTTCAAAATAGCTCAAGAATGTGTTTTAAGCAACATACCACTAGCTCGAGGCTAGGGAAGTATCTAGACGCGAATGTGGTGGATAAAAGCTAGAGAAAGAGGTCCTTCGAGCTCCGAGTGCACCAAGCCTTCTTATGCGTGACACTTGACACTTGTATGATGTTGGAATGTGAAGAACAAAATCGAAAAATATGATGGATGATCAAGGGGTGTTCGGCCGAAAGTTTTTGAGGGAGAGGAGAGAGTAGTTTTGTGGTGTTGGGTGGTGAATTGTCTAGTGTGCCATCTCAAGGTATTTATAGACATTCCATATGGCATATTCCTAGCATATTCCTGGCATATTCCTGTAATATTCCTGGCATATTCCTGGCATATTCCTGGCATATTCCTGGAATATTCCTAGCATATTCCTAGCATATTCTTTGGAATATTCCTAGCATATTCCTAGCATATTCCTGGAATATTCTTAGCATATTCCTAGCATATTCTTGGAATATTCCTAGCATATTCCTAGCATATTCCTGGAATATTCCTAGGTTTTCTGCGTTGTCTGCGTTTTGCAGTGTAAGCACTGTGTCGCGTAGGAACACACGGTACGTGCTTAAACTTGAAAAATAACGTTTTTAAGCGTTTTAATTTATTTTTCAACACGAACCTGATTAAAATAAAATTTTAATCATAATAGAATATTTGTGGGATTAAATATTATCCGGGCGGCCATCAACGTTCGTTTCGCAGTTTTGTCGCAATTAGTTCTGCTCTTAAAGTGTGTTTCGGGTGCTTTTTAGTGCTTATTTTTGCTTTCATATAGCATATATATTAAACCCTTGTATGTACTCTTGGGTTTTAATGTATTCTTGTTATTGGACCTACACCTAGGCTCCAATTTTATTGTCTGACTGCTTTCTGCAGTTCCGTTGACACAGTGTGTCTTACCGGTGAGTTTACTAATATTTTTGACGCAACGCTCTCGTTTTTGCATAAAGCAATATTTTGTAGTATAAAACGTACATGAATTCACTTGTATGGAATTCAGAAACTTATTTCTCTTGTAAACTAGATCATGTATGTTCATTAAGGCACAGATCACTGTTCATTTAGTGTACGGAATGTACGGAAAAGTGACGGTTGTCACAGTCTCCCCCCGTTAAAAGAATTTCGTCCCGAAATTCAAGCGATGCCATCGGTCGCAGGGGAGTTGTGAAACCAATATGGTCACTTATATTTGAAACACGTCTTTGTGTTCTCATGTCATGTATTTTATCATGCTCAAGTAAATCAATCATGTCTTTTCTGCATTTTGTGGACTCATGGTCCGAAACCTCAACAGGTTGTATAGTATATCATTGACGTGAATCTTATTTGTGGGAACTATGACTGTTCCTTGCGTCAGACTCCTCTAAAGACTAGACACATGAATGTGTCGCGATCACTACTGATCTTTTTCTGGAAGCTTCATCTTGTGAACAATGGTTCTGATCCCTACACCGGGGATTCAATCTTTTCGTTTTCCAATTCACACTACGCCCTTTCTAGGCGCGGCTCTCAATTTAGTCGTGCTTCTTGTCTCAAATTCTTACGATTTCTGCCTCTCATCGGCGTAATCTTTCTGTGTTCTGCGGGCTGTCTTGATATAATCGCATATATGAACGACCTTGCCTCTAGATTTTTCCTGGACCATCTCGGCCGGTTGATCCATTATTCCCGGTCTCCGTTCAACACAACGGGAATTGACTCATTACGTTCCATCTAAAGCTTTACACAAAGCGGTTTAGACGGCGGCGTGATAAATACTGTTGTAGGAAGACTCTACCAAGGGTAAGTGAGTGTTCCAACTTTTTATCAAAGTTTATCACACAAGCACGCATCTTGTTCATACAGTCTGCATCGTTCAACAGCTCAGTTCATATTCGAGTTCTTACGATCATCGGTGTGCTGCAATCCCTTGCGATCAGTAAAGATCGTGCAACGTTTTCTTTCAGGTAATAACGCCCAGTTTGCTGCGCGCAATGACTGTACCTATCTCAAGGGTTCTTCTCATGATTCCTTAATCAATGTGCCACGTATGTAATGTCGTGGTCTTGTTGCATCGGCGTACAATCGAGACTTTGTCGAGAGGCGTCACATAATTGCAACTCTAGCTCCTTAGCTCTTGGTTGCAGGGTTGGCACGAATCTCGTTCTTATCCATCATGGATCTGAAAGTTCTCACTTCGCGAATTCGAAATCCGCTTTTCGTCATCATAGCGCTTAACTGTTCTTTCTCTAAGAGTTGCAAGGTAAATTGCAGTTGTTGCTCACGACCTTCCTTGGTCATTGGCCATATGAGAATGTAGTCAATAAGTATATGGCTTATCTAGGTATGGCTTACACGTTCGATTTCATGAGGTCCATGAATATTGTCGATGCATGTGTTAGGCCAAATGGTACGACAAGGAACTCGTAACTTCCAAAGCGAGTCCTAAAGGTCGTTTCAGGGACACTTCCTTCTGGTATACGCAGTCATGGACATCCTGTCCTCAAGTTGATCCTTGGGTGGCAACTAGGATCTTATGATTTTGTCTGTTTATGTTGCCAGTCGTTGGCAAAGGATTCTGATTCTCAATTCTTAGGAATTTACGCAAAATGGAACTGCCAACCTTCTCCTCATATCCCTAACTAAAGGCGTCATGTCCTTAACTTCCTCTGTCTGGTAGCTCTTGCAGTTACGTCTGGAGCTCATGCTTTACGGACGAAGTTAGTCGGTAAGACATTATTCGACACTGGTGCTGCTCTTGGCACGTGGTTTATCCTAAACTTCTCTTGACGCTGCGAAGGGGCATTTCTGGCAAGTCTTTTGAAAAGGCTACTGGAACTTCTTCCATCGCGGGGATGTTCCCAGGTTCTGCAGTCTACTCAAAGGCATTTCTATGCCTCTTCGACCAATGAAGGATGTCGTAGATCTGCCGCCTTATGGGGTCTAGCATCCTTGCGCCTATTACAGTAAAGTTGGGTTTCATCATTCGCACGAGGGATGCGTCTGATTTTCTCGTATTGACGACTTCAGCTGCATACTTGGATTTCCGATCCATGCTGATTATTATGACCTCACGAGTCAATGGTAACAGAAGGTTACGGCCCTCTGAGTGCCTAATCACGATCCTTAATCGCTTCGACTGTTTAAGTTATCCTTCTATATGCCCATTTCTAAAGAATACGGGACGTCTATCTTACTTGAGACTAGGCCAAGAAATTTCTTAAGTTCTAAGCATGCAAGGTTAAGGTTGATGCCAGTATTAGAAATAGATGCATAAGGGTGGTTAATAGGGAACGTACCCGTAACCGCATCTGGATCCTAGCGTGGTTCACGAGTTCGATCGTGAAAACCCTTCCTTGCTTGTTTCTTCTTTGGGCAATCTTTCCTAAAGTGCCCTGCTTCACCACATTTGTAGCAACCGGGTATTCTCTTATTTCTTCCATCTGGGTCCTTCGCCCAACAGGCGTCCCTGTTGTGCCCTTCTTTTCCACACTTTCCACACCTAGGCTTCAGACATCGACCTTTATGGTGAAAAGTGCATTCTCTGCACCTCGGCTTAGTCCCCGAGTAAACATTACCACCTGCCCTATTAATGGCTCCATCAGTGCTCCTGCCATGTGGCGAATTCACTTTCTTTCTTTTGTTTGCTTTAGAGCTTCCATAGTTGAGTTGGGTGCTCATCTTTAGGTTTGAGGACTTCCTCTTCTTGTTGCTTGACGACTCCACATGAGTCTTTTTCTTGTTATCCTCAGATTCCGAAAATTTTCCTGCACGTAGAGCCTCTTCAGTAAGGGTGACACTCATATCGATAGCCTCTGCGATGGTTGAGGGTTTTGAGGTAGTAACCATGCCCCTAATCTGGGGTGCAAGTCCCCAAATGAATCGTTCTATCCTCTTGAATTCCGGTTTGACTAGGTAGGGGACGACCCTAGACAAGTCGCGAAATCGCTGGACGTATTCAGGAATCTTCGGTCCGTCCATTTTCAAATTCCAGAACTCCACCTCAAGCTTCTGGATTTCAGTCCTAGAACAATATTTCTTTTCCATCATTTCCTTGAGCTCGTCCCAGCTCAGTGCATAAGCAGCATCTGCACCAAGGGTCTGAACCTGAAGGTTCCACCATGAGAGTGCGCCATCCAGAAATAACCCTGAGATATAGGTAACGCTTTGTTGGGGTGAACAGTTACTCATTCTTAGAACTGAGTCCGTCTTTTCTGTCCAACGAACAAATGCAACGGCACCTCCTGTGCCAT
This sequence comes from Helianthus annuus, assembly GCF_002127325.2. Lineage (NCBI taxonomy): Eukaryota > Viridiplantae > Streptophyta > Magnoliopsida > Asterales > Asteraceae > Helianthus > Helianthus annuus. The sequence continues at coordinate 130,848,906 of NC_035449.2, read as the reverse complement.
CAAAATTCAAAGGCTTGCAGTCCAGGAACTGTTTATAGGTGCAGCCAGTTGGAGGGTTATTCTCAGTCGTTCCATTGATGTGCTTAGAGCGAAGGGCTTCATGTCGTGCAATTGCCTGCGAGATGCATTCTTGCAGCTCGGCTTCTGTTCTTGGTAGCGTACTGGTGTTTGTGTCTCGCCTGGGCGGCATTCCCTTCTGCCAAAACGGTATGAAGTAGGTTAGGCAACATTCCAGGTGTCTATGAGGTACATAGCACCATAAGCCATTATGTAATCACCCAATTTCACATGTATACATAAATACTCAATGTATGAGTGGGAAACAGTTACTGAGCCTTCACTTAGGCTTGCCAACTTGGCTTAAAACGAACTTGAGGTTACATTGCCTCGGTCATTTAGGTTTCAGTTATTTCCCGCTACATTGGTTTTCTTAGGTTTTTGGCTTTACTGGGGCGTACATTTTCCCTTAGAGGGGGTTGCTCGTGTATGGGTGATAGAGAGTGCAAAGTCGCTGAATCTCTTGAATGTTTCTCATCTTCACTTGCTTAAATGTCGTTTTCCTCAAACGTCTCGTACGCAGGTAGAAGTGTCAGTCACGAAGTAGGCTGAGACAGGCTTCCTACTTTCTTACGTGCTAAAGCACTGATCTATGTGATGTTCTACCAGATGAAGGTGAGGACACCTATACATTGAATTTGGTGTGGTTTTCATTAACTCGACCCGTAGAGTCCACCAGGATTTCTGTGCACTACAAGTCGTTATTACGTGGGCCCCCGTAATAATAAATTGTCTTGCACAGTTACCCCAATTTTCTCTCGTCCAAGCAGATGATTGATCTAGGAGGGGACACTACTGTCCTTACACTCCTTGCCATGGAAAGGACCATTGCGGAGGTCCATGCGCTAACATTCGTTACTGTTATGCGCGTATAGGCACGATGATTAGATGGAATAGGAATGGAGAGAATTCCTAGTAGTTGGAGGGGCACCATCGTGATGAATACTTCATCTTCCTTTTCTAGTCAAGTATGTTGTCAATTTTGCTTCACATAATCCGGAGGGATCTCGTCCCGTTGATTAAGAGTTCGTTCAAGGTCGCCGCCTCTGCCTCGTCATCACCACCGTAGTTTGGCATCTTCACGTTCGAGAGGGAAGAGCAGCCATCTCCTACGGAAGTAAGCTCAGAGTCTTGTCTGGTAATCACTCCCAGCCACGAGCTTTGCAAAGGACGCGATGTCGATAGCTTCATCGTGCGAGTCACGTACCGTAATAGGAGTCGGAGTCGAAAGAATTTTATTCACGTCAATAATCATTCCGTACACTTATTCGTATGCATGAATACAAATAACAAATATGCTACTTAGCATAATCAAGTAACTTAATGCATTATACCACGTATAACTCTCGTTTTGGGGGGGGGGGTCATTTTGTCAAGTCTAACTTTTGTAGACTATGCCTTGGTTGGCACCTTACTCTATGGGTATTCCTCACTAATGTCCTTGCCTTTTCTTTTCTTTGAAAAGTGTCTGACTCGTGGATCTTGGCGCTTTCGTGAATGCAATGAAAACCATTTTGTAAAATGTTTTTGTGAAAGCACTTTAGTGATTGTAGTCTAGACTCGAGAAGGAATCCTAGTTCACTACAATCGAAGCTCTGATACCAAACTGTCACACCCTGTCTTTTGCGGAAGCGTATGATGTGTGACTAGCTTGTTATCATTGCATTCGATCATAATAAACAACTACATGATTTAAAACGATGTTCATCCATTCGGAAAATTTTGAGGATCACAAACACTTGTCATTTAAGTTTTAAAACACAACCTTCATCTAGGTTACAATTCAACAAAAGTGGATGACATCTAAACTTGTAGTCTACTTCTAGTTACAACACTTGCGCCCAAGATCCATCCTGTCACCTGAAATACATGTAATTTTGGAAAACATCAACATAAAGTTGAGCGAGTTCATGCGTTTTGCATACCGAGTATGAAAACATGGTATGTATCTTGTATAAATAAAGTATTCTTGCAAAAATCAAGTTTTCTTGTGTACACCACGTACTAATTGAATGTTTGTACAAAGACATTTCGGCATGTGAGGACATATGGAGCATTAGTGTTGGCTCCTTTAAGGCATGTGAGGACTTATGGAGCATTAGTGTTGGCTCCTTTAACTATGTCGATTACCCTCGACTGTGTCGATTAACCTCGACTGTGTCAATTTCCCTTGACTGTGTCGATTACCCTCGACTGTGTCGATTTACCTCGACTGTGTCGATTTACCTCGACTGGGACACCGAAGCACTCAAGAGGTCACATAAGGACCATGAGTGGGGCTCGACCGTACCCGTTAGATCTAACCCTCGTCCCTAATTACTGAATGTTTTTAATGGCTTGGTACTAATTTTTACCAAGACTTTATGGCATTTTTAGTATTAAGTCTATGCTCACATGATCTAGTAATTTCTAGGCATTTCTTAAAGCACATCATACTTGGTTCTCGTTCTCACCAAGTGTGCTTCTCGTATTTTTGTATTCTCGATTCGTATTGCACTCGGTACTCGTTCTCACCAAGAGTGCTTCTTGTATTTTTACTACTTGTAAAAAAATTATAATATTTGTAACATGTATTTCACCCCCGAGAGTTGTAAAACCAAAAACAGTTAAAGAAAAGGGGGAGCATGAACTCACAACTTTGCGTTCCTGCGTCGTAAACTTCACCGGAGTTGCTTATCTAGCGTCGTGACCTAAACGCGTTTTATTAACGTTAGTCACTAGACTTGTATTGCACAAGTGCAAGTCACTATCTTTTGTATTTGTGTTCTTGTGTTAAAAATATTTATATTTTTAACTATTTGTCTTATATCATTTTCTCAAAAATAAATATACGTATCTTGTATTTTGCACCCGAATTATGTATTTTGTCCAAGTAATATATTTTCATAAATATATCCTCTTGTATGTGTCTAAGCATGTTGTATGTGTATTTTCATGTTTATACTCCTCATGAGTATTTAGTGTATCTTTACGTCTCAATACGCTAGCACGTATAACACATACTATATACACTTAGCACAAAAGTTGGTGATAAAATAATATATATTTTTCTCTCAAAAATATACATATTTATATCCACTTTTATTTTTGAAGAAATCCTCATTTCTTATCACCAAAAATTAGGGAAACCTTGGTAATACCTTTAAATACATTTTTAGGGAATAAGTTCTTCAAAAACTTATATTTTTCTAAGTGTCAAAATTTATAAAAATTTTGACAGAGTTTCCCCTAAAAATGGAGGTTTCCCATGTTTTCAAAACATGTGTTTATTTTCTTTTAAATCGTCAACAATCATCAACAACAATTATCAACAATAATCATCAACAACAATTATCAACAATAATCATCAACAACAATTATCAACAATAATCATCAACAACAATCACTAATTTTCCCCATTTCATGAACTTGCATATTTACAAAAATGTGTAGTAATTTACTAGCACATTTAGTAAGTCTTGTTATCTTTAAAAATAAGTTTAATTTCTTAAAAAAAACTTTATTTTTAAAGAATATGAAGTTCCACAACTTCTAGTCGGTTTTTACGAAAATTATTTCTTTGTTAAAACTTTTGTTACACTAGTGTTCGCACACTTGTTTGATCACAAAAAATCACTTTTGTTTGTGTAAGATCCGGATTAGAACATGTGATTTCTTTTGACGCTTGGTCTTTTGAAAATACCACTTGTGGACACATAGATCGGCTAGTTTTAGACACTATTTCATAAGTAAAAATACTTTTACACAAGTTCATGTTTCTTGTGTGGTAGAGTTTCACCTTTTAACCCTTGCACCATTTCAAACAAGCTTATGTCAAGATCCATGATCTTAACCAAACAGGGTTAAATGATGATCCGAGCTACCACAACGTAGATCGGGCCTAAATAATCACAAATTTCAATTACTACAACATTTACACAACTAGTGAGCTTTTAACCATCATTTTTCATGTTTTTAGTAGACTTTAATGCACCATTTTGTAAGATTTCGAGTTTTAATCATTACACATCACATTAACCACTTCAAAATAGCTCAAGAATGTGTTTTAAGCAACATACCACTAGCTCGAGGCTAGGGAAGTATCTAGACGCGAATGTGGTGGATAAAAGCTAGAGAAAGAGGTCCTTCGAGCTCCGAGTGCACCAAGCCTTCTTATGCGTGACACTTGACACTTGTATGATGTTGGAATGTGAAGAACAAAATCGAAAAATATGATGGATGATCAAGGGGTGTTCGGCCGAAAGTTTTTGAGGGAGAGGAGAGAGTAGTTTTGTGGTGTTGGGTGGTGAATTGTCTAGTGTGCCATCTCAAGGTATTTATAGACATTCCATATGGCATATTCCTAGCATATTCCTGGCATATTCCTGTAATATTCCTAGCATATTCCTGGCATATTCCTGGAATATTCCTAGCATATTCCTGGCATATTCCTGGCATATTCCTGGAATATTCCTAGCATATTCCTAGCATATTCTTTGGAATATTCCTAGCATATTCCTAGCATATTCCTGGAATATTCTTAGCATATTCCTAGCATATTCTTGGAATATTCCTAGCATATTCCTGGAATATTCCTAGGTTTTCTGTGTTGTCTGCGTTTTGCAGTGTAAGCACTGTGTCGCGTAGGAACACACGGTACGTGCTTAAACTTGAAAAATAACGTTTTTAAGCGTTTTAATTTATTTTTCAACACGAACCTGATCAAAATAAAATTTTAATCATAACAGAATATTTGTGGGATTAAATATTATCCGGGCGGCCATCAACGTTCGTTTCGCAGTTTTGTCGCAATTAGTTCTGCTCTTAAAGTGTGTTTCGGGTGCTTTTTAGTGCTTATTTTTGCTTTCATATAGCATATATATTAAACCCTTGTATGTACTCTTGGGTTTTAATGTATTCTTGTTATTGGACCTACACCTAGGCTCCAATTTTATTGTCTAACTGCTTTCTGCAGTTCCGTTGACACAGTGTGTCTTACCGGTGAGTTTACTAATATTTTTGACGCAACGCTCTCGTTTTTGCATAAAGCAATATTTTGTAGTATAAAACGTACATGAATTCACTTGTATGGAATTCAGAAACTTATTTCTCTTGTAAACTAGATCATGTATGTTCATTAAGGCACAGATCACTGTTCATTTAGTGTACGGAATGTACGGAAAAGTGACGGTTGTCACAATTGCGACCCATTACGACCCGTTTAGGTAGCTTATGCTACCTAAACGCGTCGTTCGCGTAGAACGCGTTTGGAACGCCTAACATCGTGACCACAAGGCATAACCTCGGAAGGTTATATCTATGGTCACCTAATGTGTTTGGTCGGATCCTAATGATTGACCAATGGGTCGGGTTCGAAAGTATAAGCGATGGTTTAGATCGCTTACCTTACGGCCCTATATAAGCACTATACTAAAAGTGACGAGCTAAGCATGTTAGAACATGCTTAACTAAGTTTAGAAAACAGGGTTGGCATAAAAACAAACGGCTTTGATGCTCACAAGTAGTTTGGTTACAAAATACGCAAGAATGCGCATTTTGGCCGAAACTACGACTCGTCACTGAGCCTAGATAACGTGGAAATCAGTAGGTATAGTCACTACGGACTATAACCATCGTGATCATGCTCACGTTATGAAGTTCCAAGAACTTCATGTTGACCATAGGCTGGTCAATGCGGAAAGTCAACAAAACGTTGATTTTCAGACTCGAAAAGCGAATAAAAGAGCGAAAGAATACTTACGGAGGGTCCCCGAATGCTAATCTAGATCAAAGAAACTCAGGTATGAAGCAATACTTCAACTTAGAGCTCTTTAGATCAGATTCTTGTGGGTTTTTGCAAGAATGGGGGGTATTTATAGGAAAAGCATAACCGTTAGGATCGTTTATCGAATAACGTGCCACGATCTCGCCCGTACACTTGTCGAATTATTGTGGTTACTGAATAATGGCCCTTGGCTCTTGATTGGGTGAAAGGGCATTGCCCCTTGAACGAACGAAAGGCCAACTGCAAGTGGGTTCAATGAATCTGCTATACTGGGGACCCCTTACGGACCGTATGGCTTATGGCTTACGGTCCGTAAGCCGTCACTTTGGCAGTTTTACAGTTTTGGTCCCTGCAGCTCCAAAACTTGGTATTTGATGCATTTTTGACACGTTTAAGCCCCGTTAACCCCATTTCAAAGCTCTAAAATGAAGTTAAAGTATAGGGAACTTAAAATGTGCTCAAAAATATCCCGGATGTCGGTTCGTTTGGCCGTACGGTCGCGATGTTCGGTTAATTACGACGTAATGCGCATAAGCGCGAAAGACGATCCAAATTGCGCGACGAATGGATTTTTCTCATGCCATACACTAAGGCATAATATAAGAATGCTTACATAAATTTTTGGATGTCCGGATGTATTCAGAACGTAAGTTATGCGCGAAAGTGCAAACTTGTGCACTTTTTGATACTTTTAGCCCCTGAATGATCCAAAAGTTTGTTTTAGCATACCAAACCCCTCAAAGCCTGTTCCTAAGCTATGTAAAGGATATTTATGGTATGTCTAACTTATGGACATGTTCCGGAATGTTCGTTACAGTTCAAATTGGCATACTTTCGTAGTTTGTCAAGTTTAGTCCCTGTAAGCGAATTAACTTGTTTTTGCCATACCAAAGCCTTCAAAACTTATTTCTAAGTTATGTAAGGGTTATTTAAGGTATGTTGAGTATATGTTGCTGTTCCGGAGTATTTGTCGCATTAAACTGAGTACGTTTTATGCACCAGTTTGCGTATAATTCTCCAGAAAGCGATCTAGAGCTTGAAATCGAACAAGAGTTGATATGTGCAAACGATACACATATTTATATATGTCCAAAGTATGAAATACAATATTTCATTGGTTTGGCGTTTGTTTGATGGTTGAAGTAACACAGGTGTCACATAAATGTTTCATTTCGCAGATTTCAAAAACACAAAGAATGAGTGGTATGTGAAAGAAACTGGGAGAAGACGCAGGAAAGCCACTCCTATTGTTAAAAAAGGTGAAGGATCGTCATCAAAACCTAGAAAGAAGCAAAAGAAAGCAGCAACAATGTCTTTGATTGATGAACCGGAAGAAGATAATCTGGTGGTAACTGCTAAAAAGGAACAAGTGACAGCTACAGAAGATGATCCATTTAATGTTGATGTGTTATTTGATACTGATGTCTTGGAAACAGGGCCAGAAATTGTTGCTAATGTTGAACAAGTTGTAAATGTTGAAGCACAGAAAGAGAAAGAAAAGGTTGTTGATGATATTGAGGGTGACGATGTAGATAAAAGTACAACAAGTTCATCAAGTTCTTCAGATGATGGTATTGACGAGATTGAAAGTCGTAAAAGAATTCAAGAGGAGATAGAAAAAGAGAAGCTGTTAAGAAAGAGAAAGAGACCGGAGAAAGACGATGATGATGTTTATGTGCCTTCTCCAGAGCATGTCTCAGGATCACAATCTTCTCCAAAAGTTAGAAAGAAAGATGGAGGTCGCAAGAAAGTAGTTTCTCCAAAGATACGCAAAGTCACTCCAAAGAAGACTCCGAAGATCGTGTTAAAGAAGAAACAAACAAAAGAAAGTAAGAAGCCTCCCACACCACCACATGAACCCACACCACCACATGATCCAACACCACCACAATCACCTATTCAATCACCACTCAGACACCCTACTCCACCACAACAATCTTCACCACCTAAACAACCAACACCTCCAAGACAACCATCACCTATTCATCACTCACCACCACCACAACAAACTCTATTCACTTCACAAGATCTCTTTAGTACACCTCTACTTACTCAAATGCAACCTGGTTCGTCTGGCAAAGGTCTTTATACTCCACAGGATAATCTTTTAGATATTGGAAATTTCGACTTTGCAAACAATGAATAATTTTTGAAGTTGGAGAAAAAGATGGACGAAGTGTTAGTGGAAAACAAGAAGTTAGTTGCTGAAAATAAGAAAGTGTCTGATAAAGAAAGACATCTTGAGATGCGTGTGAAGAAGTTAGAGAATGAAAATCAAGAGTTGGTGAAAAAGGTTGATGCTAATCAATCTGAGATTGATGTATTGAAAGTACGTGTTGCAGAGCTAGAAGAAGAGAAGACAAGACGTGATGAACAAAATGAATACTTCAAGTTAAAGAACAAAGAACTGGAAGCAGCTAAAAAATCAAGAGATCATGAGTTCTATATGCTGAGTAAAGTCGTTGAAAGCATGCTTGGAACATCAGTAGAACAAAAATTTGAAGAGCTGCAAGTTGAGGAGATCAGGGCACAATGTCAAGCAGAAATGGATAAACAGATGCAAGATAAAGGTAAGGGAGTTGAAGGTAGTTCTGCTATGACAGAAAGATCAATTGTTCCTTCAATGGTTGTTGAGAATCCAGAACCTATTTCTGCTATTTCTGGCCTGTTTGAAGATGAAACTCCTATGGATGAGTTGATTGGAGATAGTGATGACGATGATGAAGAAGAAGAGGAAGAAAAGAAAGATGGTAAAGATGATAAAGTATTTTCTGCGAGCAGTCATAGTTCTGATGATAATGACGACGATGCTCAAGGAGGTACTGGATTGAGAGTTACTGAAGCTTCTTCAGAACAAAATGTTGATGATTTGATGAACGACACTGTAAATGAAGAATCAGGGGAAGCTAGTGGAAAGGGGGAGTCTGGTAATTCTCAGATCGTTGAACATTCTGAAAAGTTATTCTTGGGATTGAATGTTTACAGAGAAATGTTGCATTCTGTGAATCCTGAATTCAAGATTGATTCTGAAGAAGAATTGGAATCTTTTGATATCAATCAACAACCTGAATACACGTATAAGTATGTTGAAGAGGCTGATAAGTATGATTGAGTTGAGATTGAAGACTGGACGGATGATGAAGATGTAGTTGAAGATACTTCTAAGCTTCCTACACTTATGGAGTTCTTTGCTGAGGAAAATAGAGAAGAATTAAGACAAAAGGTTGCTGAGGCAGTGAAAGATAAAAACTTTGACAGTACTCAAAAGGACATGGAAAAGGAAGATAGGTCGAAGTGGTTCAGAAAGAGTCACGAGAGAAAGTTTAAAAGACCTTTGAAGTATTATGAGCGTGATCGAAGTGTTTCTCTTGGTGATATTATCAGTTGGGGTTACTTACCACAAGTAAATGCTTATGCAATCAGACGAGAATGCGGAGTTCAGTACTTTGAACGTTTATATGACATTATGTCATTACCTTGGTGGGATGTAGATGAGTTACCGAAGGTGAAATGTTTGGATTATCCTGTTCGAAAGAATGATGTGGCTATGTGGGGTTACATTAAGTATGAGTCATTGAAAGAATTTCGTAAATGGAAGCCGCATCATCCAAAGCGTGTACAGAGGGTAAATCCAGATATCGATGTTACAGAGACTATACTTAATGTCAAGCCTCCGAGAACAATGAAGACAATTCCAACGCCTCAGATGGAACAAGACTTTTATAAAGGCTTCATTGGTTGGGTGTATAGTTGTATTTCAACTAAAGCAATAATTACTTACAGAGCAGGAGGGGAAATTCGAGAAATACATGTTTATGATCCAATGTGGCTGGTAAATTGCTCTGCAAAGGACATAGAATGTCTTTTCATCAACAAGATTCATTATCAACCAGAAGATAGAGAACAAGCACAGCAGTTTCAACGTGTAGTTTCCCTTTGCTTTCAAAAAGGCATCAATTCTGAGAGTAAATGGAAATCATCTTGGTGGTCGCTTGATGAGAAGATGAAAAGGAAAGCTAAACGTGAACGTCAAAAGCTTGATTAAAAGAAATGTACATTTTTGAAAATTCAAGTTGAAGAAGAGAAAGCGAGGAAGAAAGAGAATGAAAGAATAAGGATTGCGCTGAGCAGGAAGCCGAAGCCAAGGGAAGAGACGTATAGAGCTGTTTGAAGATCCGAAGACTAGACAAAGACTGCGGCTTTATCCAAGGGGGAGTTTGTTGGTGCATAATGTCTAAAGCCTGCGTCTTAGTTGTAGTTGATTAATGTATAGGGTCTGTTTTGGTTAATTATGTATTGTAAAGGGGTTAAAGGTGTAATTGTATGTTTTTCATGTTGAGGTTTCGCTTGAATGGACATATGCCATATAAGCGGAACTACTTGATAAGGTTTCGCTTATATGGTCATGACCATTCAAGCGGAACTACATCACCTATATAAACCCTAAGTGTTTTCTCATTTTGTACGTCGATGTCACAAGTGTAGCCGACCTGCTGACCTTGTATTTCATGAAAGTTGAATGAGAAAACAGTGTTAAAGTGTATCTCTTCTGTTTCTACTCATTTCTTCTATAGTTTTGCTTTGATTCATGCCAAATATGTATTTCCGCTACATATTCGGTAGATGCTAGCTCCGATTGTCTCAAACGAAGGACAAACTCGATCCTACAGATATATAGGTAACCCCTGAAATCTCGTTTGATAGGTCTCATATTCTGATATACTAGCTTTTTATACTCAATGATGTCTGGGGTATTATTCCGGGACTTCTGCTGAATGGAAGTTCTGACCTAGTCCTTGGATAATACTTTTCTCAAATGATTGAAACATAGCATAAGCCCTCAGCTGATTAAACAATAAAATTGATAATCATTGCTGTTGTAGCTAAAAGATCCTCTAAAGGGGACATACTGATAAGTCAAAGCTGATATCTCTCTGCGCATACGGAAGTATCGAACTGAAATCCCTCAGCCCTCGCATTTAATCCCTAAATTATGTACAGATATCATTGTAGTATATTCACCTGTAAGACTGAATATTGAGATTTGGATACGGGAGTATATTCAAGAGGTGGGACACATAAATAAGTTTAAGTTCTTAATTCACCTAATTCATATCCTGAACATATTGAAACTTGTATGAAAATTTAAGATGGATCAGTATATTGACAATCAAAGTAAATTGTTTAAAAGCTTATAATGTTTTCAAGCTTAACGGTACTTGGAACCTGTCAGTAGCTGATATGATTCCCTAACACGCTCACCAAAAATATGTGTGTAAATAGATTACTTTCATTACATTCTGTATTTCAGTTTATGTTATACATTTCTAGGTTAGAATCTGCATTGAAAACTCAAAAAATTTTGCATTTCTACTTTATTTTACGACAAACCAAAGTGGAGAGTTAATCTTCAGATTTACAGTCTGATGCAGATGCAGGAAGTTGTTCTGAACTGAAAGACGGGTTGGGAGCTAATCTTGATACAAACAGAGAAAATGAAAAGTCAAAATGCAAGTTCATTAAATTGAAACTTGTAAATTTTCAGAAAAAATGTTGATCAAAACATCATTGTGTCTTTGCTTCGGGTCAACCAAGGTCATTAAGTTGAACTTGGTAGACAAATTAAGTACCTAGGGTTATTGTGACAACTCAAGTTTCCAAGATTCCATCTTCGCACTATTGCACGTTAATCGTTTAGATTGTTTGTTCACACGACTTGGTTGTTTCACAATTGTACACGCTGTAATATGTTAAATGTGTTAAGGGTGTTTTATATATATATATATATATATATATACGTGATGTGCATTATTTGTGTATGTTTAAAATATGGTGGTGTTAATTTATATTTTATAAACAAAACAATAGATGGATGCCTAGCCGAAAACCCCCACCCGAAAACATCCTGTGGCGAAAACACTTTGTTGTTTTCGTCCACTACTAACCGGCGAAAACCACAAATGTGCTTTGGCCCATAGCAATCTGTTTTAATACCTTATTCTCCACTTTATGTAGAAGCTTAATCGCCAAACCCTAGAGTCCTTGTTCCTGTGCGACGGCAAGTATCAGTTTTCAAGCCTTCCCTTTCGATCAAGTTAGTGACCTTTTATATCGGTTAGTTGTACTGTCATTCGAGTCATGCATGAATTGATTACATGTCTGTATCTTAACTGATATTGTTATGCGGCCATGAATGATCTGATGTTGGTATAGTGATTTTGATTGCACAATAAATTGATAGTTCACATGATTCCAGATGCAATCCCTTAATGGCCGACATATGCTAATTATCATCACACATGATTCTGACATTCTAATCACTAAAATCACATGCAAATATTATTGATTTTTTGGATATGCATGACCGACAACATTTGGTTTGGTGAATTGTAGCTTATTTCTTTTAATGACCTTTTGACTTTGAAAAAAAAAAAGAATTGATGATGATGGAACCGACATGACATCTGCTTATACAACCATTGACTTTGTAGTATATGTTGATATTGGGGGTCCAATGAGGAAGCTATGTATGCATTAAAGGTCCAATGAAAAGAAAATGAATAACCTGACATATTTGGTACATGTGATTCTATATGCAAATTGAAAATTGGGAAAGGGTCAATCGGCGGAAGGGATCTTGCGGCCCAATGAGGGTTGGCGGTGGTGGATTTATGTCGGCCACTAGGGCATTTAGGTGGTTGTGATATTGTTTGTTAACATGAGGGCTATCCGACTTTTATAAATACAAAGGGGGAGTCCGAACTTCTTGTGAGGACCCTAGGTCCGACTTTAATGAATGTTGAGCATGGTCCGATTTTTAATATGTGGCCTATGTCCGAAGTTTGAATGATGTTTATCATGTCCGAATTTCTTTACAAATGTGCATAGGTTCCGAATTTCTTACAAGTTATACTCATATGTCCGAATTTCATAAGTGTGATGTGTTGTCTGAGTTAGTTGTTATGCTAGTTCGACCTTTATACTTGATAACCTAGTCCGACTTTTATGCCTGACAACTTAGACTGAACTTGATGCTTAGCGAATGATCCGACTTTTGTTATTAAATTGTCTGAGTTTACTACGATGCTAAGTCCCAAACCCTGTATACTGTATGATACAATAACTGCATGTTACTGTGTGATATGATACTGTGAGTTACTGTTTGAACATCAAGGACTTGTAAACCCTAATTGAATGTAAAATACTCACATCGAGTTTATGTGCAATGTACCTTAGGTCGTGAGTAACGGACCTAATCAATTATTAACAGTAGAAGCAATAACATACCGAGCAAACCAAGGTGAGTTCACACTCTTACCAAGGCATGGGATTCCCGGGGTTTTGGGAATGGGATTGAAGGAATAGATTTGTACTTGCACTGTTACTAGACTACCATACCATCGTCCTCGGTTGTGCAGGACACATACGTAAAACCTACGTATACTTGTACTAATCACTGTCCTCAGGTTGCGAAGGACACTCACGTAAAACCTACGTGAACTTATACTTACTACTGCCTCGGTTGTGTCAGGCACTTACGTAAAACCTACGTAAACCCCCGCGTACCCCTAACCTCGGTTGTGAAGGTTACTTACGTAAAACCTGTATACTGTATGATACAATAACTGCATGTTACTGTGTGATATGATACTGTGAGTTACTGTTTGAACATCAAGGACTTGTAAACCCTAATTGAATGTAAAATACTCACATCGAGTTTATGTGCAATGTACCTTAGGTCGTGAGTAACTGACCTAATCAATTATTAACACTAGAAGCAATAACATACCGAGCAAACCAAGGTGAGTTCACATTCTTACCAAGGCATGGGATTCCCGGGGTTTTGGGAATGGGATTGAAGGAATAGATTTGTACTTACACTGTTACTAGACTACCATACCATCGTCCTCGGTTGTGTAGGACACATACGTAAAACCTACGTATACTTGTACTAATCACTGTCCTCAGGTTGCGAAGGACACTCACGTAAAACCTACGTGAACTTATACTTACTACTGCCTCGGTTGTGTCAGGCACTTACGTAAAACCTACGTAAACCCCCGCGTACCCCTAAACTCGGTTGTGAAGGTTACTTACGTAAAACCTACGTAAACTTGTACGTATTACTGTTCTCGGGATATGTAGAACACTTACGGTTACGAATAGTCTAGTGGTTATACAACATGGGAAGCCCCCACCAATAGAACATACGATCGGCCCAGTAGAGCCACATGTTACAAACGAACTTACTATTACGCATTTACTTTCTGTGAACTCGCTCAACTAGTTGTTGATCCTATGTTACATGCCTTGCGGGTCGTTAGATACATGGAGCTTGCACAGGGAGGAGCTGGTCGTTGTGGGCTTGGATCGTGATTGTCTTGTTAAACACTTATGACATTTGATACTTTATTATGATGGGTTTTATTTATACGCTTCCGCTAAACAATGATAACTTACTTATGTTTTGGTTATAGAGAACTTGGGGGTGTGACAGATTGGTATCAGAGCCATTGGTTATAGAGAACTTGGTTTTAATATGGGAAAACATTTTTATTAAAACCAGACTATAACCAGAACAGTGCTCTTAACGATCCACAATGACGCTTCGCTCCACGTGCAAGACTCAACATCCTAGGTAATAAGGTTTATGTTTATTGCCTACATGCTAGAATTGCATAGAACTTTGCTCGTAGTATGCTTAGATTACACTGCTCATTACTTGTTATTGCTTGAGAACACCTATGTGCTTACACTCTTCTGTCATCGCACTATTCGCGAACCTTTCTCACTTATGTTGCCTTTGATGTGAAGATCAATGGCCGGACGAATTAACATGACACAAGCCCAGTTGACGGCTTTCGTTAATGAACAAGTTGCTGCGGCACTTGCAGCTGCTCAAGCAGGTAGTATACCCTGCAATTTAGACTCACACTAGGATCTTTAGAATCCTACATTAACTCTTGTGTTTAACCTTGTTCTATTCGTACACAATAGGTCAACACGCTCAGCAGCCCGTCTGCACTTTCAAGAACTTTATGGATTGTCGTCCTAGCACATTTAGTGGCACTGAAGGAGCGGTTGGACTCCTCCACTGGTTTGAAAAGCTCGAGTCTGTGTTCGAGATGTGTGAATGCCCTGAGGCTCGCAGGGTCAAGTATGCCACTGGTACTTTAGAGGGGATTGCTCTAACTTGGTGGAATGCACAAGTGCAGATCTTAGGGTTGGCAGCTGCTAACGCCACCCCTTGGAATGATTTTAAGGAACTGATCAAAAGGGAATACTGCACTCGGGAAGACATTCATAAGTTGGAAGACGAGCTGTATCATTTGAAAATGGTTGGGTCAGAGATCGAAGGTTATACTAAACGGTCGAATGAGCTGGCCGTGCTATGCCCAACTATGGTGGACCCTCCAGTTAAGCGTATTGAGTTGTATCTCAAGGGTTTGGCGCCAGAAATTCAGAGCCATATGACATCGGCTAATCTTGACAACATCCAGGCTATTCAACGCCTCGCTCATCGCATCACAAATCAGGCAGTGGATCAGAACAAACTGCCTAAACGTATCAGCGCTGCTGCTACCGCTACTACTTCTGCTACACTTGCTACTCCCAGTGACAACAAGAGAAAATGGGATGGGGATTCTAGCAAGGGATCAGCTTCAGTTCAGTCACAGGTTCAGCAGCGAAAGACTGACAGTTATCAGAGTCCCAGTCAGCACTCCTCAGGCAGCCACAGGCAGGGTGGATATCGAGGGAACCTCCCAAAGTGTAACAACTGCAACAGACACCACAGTGGCCAGTGTAACAAAGGTCGCTATCAAAGATGCCTCAAGATGGGTCATGAGGCCAAGGATTGTAGAAGCCCTCGGCCTGCGAACCAGAATCAGCAGCAGCCTCAAGCACAGCAGAATCAGCAACAGGGCAACAAAGGATGTTTTCATTGTGGCGCAGAAGGGCACTTCAAAAGGCATTGTCCTCAGCTAAACAGGAACCAGAACAACAACAATAACAATAATCAGGGAAATGGCAACAACAACAATAATGGTGGGAACAACAACGGCAATGAAGCAAGGGGTCGTGCATTTGTGTTGGGGCAGGGTGATGCCAGAAATGACCCCAACGTAGTTATGGGTAAGTTTCTTCTCGACGATATTTATGTTACTGTTTTGTTTGATTCGGGTGCGGATACGAGTTATATGTCTTTGAAAATGAGTAAATTGTTAAAACGTACACCAACACCTCTAAACACCAAACATGTCGTAGAACTAGCAAATGGTAAAAGTGTAGAAGCCACGCATGTAGTCAAGGGTTGTAACATCGTTCTAGCGGGTCAGGCCTTCTCAATTGATCTCATTCCAATAGTTCTGGGTAGTTTCGACATCGTCATCGGCATGGATTGGTTGTCCAAGCAGCAAGCAGAGATCTTATGTAAGGAGAAGATCATTCGTATTCCTCGTTCGGGTAAAGAACCTCTTGAAGTTCAAGGCGACAAAAGTGGTGCAGTGGTTGGCATTATCTCTTTCTTGAAGGCTCAGAAATGTTTACGAAAGGGGCATACTGCCATTTTGGCACTTGTTACTAATGCATCGACGACAGAGAAAAGAATAGAGGATATTCCAGTTGTACGCGAATTCCCTCAAGTGTTTCCTGAAGATTTACCTGGTCTACCGCCTCATCGTCAGGTCGAATTCCAAGTCGAGCTAGCTCCAGGAGCAGCACCTATAGCTCGCGCACCGTATCGTTTAGCTCCAACTGAACTGGAAGAACTTTCAAAGCAACTACAAGAGCTCTTGGATAAGGGCTTTATTCGTCCAAGCTCTTCGCCTTGGGGAGCTCCAGTATTATTCGTGAAAAAGAAGGATGGCACTTTCAGGATGTGCATAGACTACCGCGAACTGAACAAGGTCACAGTGAAGAACCGTTATCCTCTTCCACGCATTGACGACTTATTTGACCAGTTGCAAGGGTCGAGTTACTACTCCAAGATTGATCTAAGGTCAGGGTATCATCAGCTGAGAGTCCGGGATGAGGACGGTTCCAAGACAGCATTCAGAACTCGCTACGGTCACTACGAGTTTCTAGTCATGCCATTTGGGCTGACGAACGCGCCCGCAGTCTTCATGGATCTTATGAACAGGGTGTGCAAACCCTATCTTGACAAGTTCGTCATTGTCTTCATCGACGACATCCTGATCTACTCCAAGAGTCAAGAGGAGCACGAGCAGCACCTACGATTGATTTTGGAACTCCTTCGAAAAGAGCAATTGTACGCCAAGTTTTCTAAATGCGACTTCTGGCTTCGTGAAGTCCACTTCTTAAGCCATGTGGTGAACAGGGATGGGATTCATGTTGATCCATCCAAGGTAGATTCGATACGGAACTGGCCTGCACCGCGTACACCAACAGAAATACGCCAATTCTTGGGTTTGGCGGGATACTACAGACGATTCATCAAAGACTTTACTAAGATCGCACAGCCGCTTACTATGTTGACACAGAAAGGTGTTACCTATCGTTGGGGTAATACACAAGAAACTGCTTTTCAGTACCTGAAGGATAGACTATGCAGCGCACCTATTCTCTCACTGCCAGAGGGCACAGGCGATTTTGTAGTATATTGTGACGCATCGATACAGGGGCTTGGTTGTGTATTGATGCAGCGGGATAAAGTTATTGCCTACGCTTCACGGCAACTCAAAATTCATGAACGGAACTACACGACGCACGATTTAGAGCTGGGAGCTGTTATTTTCGCGCTTAAGATATGGCGACACTACCTGTACGGTACCAAGTGCACAATTTACACAGATCACAGGAGTCTCGAGCATATCTTCAAGCAGAAGGAATTGAACATGCGTCAACGACGATGGGTCGAGCTACTCAATGATTACGAATGCGCCATCAAGTACCATCCAGGCAAAGCCAATGTTGTGGCTGACGCCCTCAGTCGGAAAGATACCTTGCCTAGGCGTGTACGAGCTTTGCAGCTCACTATTCAGTCCAATCTTCCTACACAAATACGAGATGCTCAGGTGGAAGCATTGAAACCAGAAAACGTCAGGGCAGAAGCCTTACGCGGCTCAAGGCAACGATTAGAACAAAAGGAAGACGGCGCCTACTATGTAACAGGACGTATTTGGGTCCCACTGTATGGCGGTTTACGAGAACTTGTGATGGATGAAGCTCATAAGTCTCGCTACTCGGTACATCCAGGATCGGATAAAATGTATCACGACATCAGAACTACATATTGGTGGCCTAGCATGAAGGCCCACATAGCAACTTACGTCGGCAAATGTTTGACGTGTGCAAAAGTCAAAGTGGAGTATCAGAAACCAGCGGGCCTACTTCAGCAGTCCAAGATACCGCAATGGAAATGGGAAGAAATTTCCATGGATTTTGTTACTGGCCTGCCTAGATCCCAGCGTGGGAATGATACTATCTGGGTGATCGTAGATCGACTCACAAAGTCTGCTCATTTCCTGGCTATTAAGGAAACAGATAAGTTCTCTACCTTAGCAGACGTCTACTTGAAAGAAGATGTTTCGAGGCACGGAGTGCCAACCTCTATTATTTCGGATCGAGATGCACGATTCACGTCAGAGCTATGGCAAGCAATGCACAAATCTTTCGGCTCACGGTTAGACATGAGCACAGCGTATCACCCTCAGACGGATGGGCAGTCTGAGCGAACGATCCAAACTCTTGAAGACATGCTTCGGGCATGTGTTATTGATTTCGGCAACGGCTGGGAAAAGCACCTTCCTTTGGTGGAGTTCTCATACAATAACAGCTATCACACCAGCATACAAGTCGCTCCATTCGAGGCATTGTACGGGCGTAAATGCCGGTCACCTCTCTGTTGGGCAGAGGTGGGGGATAGTCAGATCACGGGTCCGGAGATTGTAGTGGACGCCACAGAGAAGATTGCACAAATACGACAACGCATGGCGGCAGCACGCGACCGTCAGAAAGCCTACGCGGATAAGCGTAGGAAACCGTTGGAATTTCAGGTCGGGGACCGGGTCTTATTAAAAGTCTCACCCTGGAAGGGTGTGGTCCGTTTTGGCAAACGGGGCAAACTAAATCCGCGGTATGTCGGACCGTTCGAGATCATTGAGAAAATAGGCAAAGTGGCCTACAAGCTAAACCTACCAGCTGAACTCGGTGCAGTTCACAATGTATTTCACGTGTCGAATCTGAAGAAGTGCCTGTCAGATGAGACCCTCATAGTTCCTTTTAAGGAACTCACTATCGACGAGCGGTTGCAGTTCGTCGAGGAGCCAGTTGAAATCACGGACCGGGATGTTAAGGTCCTCAAAAGCAAGAGAATCCCTCTTGTTCGAGTTCGTTGGAACTCCAAACGTGGCCCAGAGTACACCTGGGAATGCGAAGACCAGATGATAGAAAAGTACCCCCAGTTATTCGAAACCAATGCAACCACTACTGAGGCTGAAGCTACTACAGAATTTCGGGACGAAATTCCAAATCAACGGGGGGATGATGTGACACCCCAGGAAAACCAGCAAACGATACAACTTACCTAGTTTCCTCAGTAACCGCATGCTAAATTTCGGGACGAAATTTCTTTCAAGTTGGGGATAATGTGACAACTCAAGTTTCCAAGATTCCATCTTCGCACTATTGCACGTTAATCGTTTAGATTGTTTGTTCACACGACT
Organism: Helianthus annuus; assembly: GCF_002127325.2. Classification (NCBI taxonomy): domain Eukaryota; kingdom Viridiplantae; phylum Streptophyta; class Magnoliopsida; order Asterales; family Asteraceae; genus Helianthus; species Helianthus annuus. The sequence goes on along the minus strand of NC_035449.2, from coordinate 130,829,400 downwards.
TGGTTGTTTCACAATTGTACACGCTGTAATATGTTAAATGTGTTAAGGGTGTTTTATATATATATATATATATATATACGTGATGTGCATTATTTGTGTATGTTTAAAATATGGTGGTGTTAATTTATATTTTATAAACAAAACAATAGATGGATGCCTAGCCGAAAACCCCCACCCGAAAACATCCTGTGGCGAAAACACTTTGTTGTTTTCGTCCACTACTAACCGGCGAAAACCACAAATGGGCTTTGGCCCATAGCAATCTGTTTTAATACCTTATTCTCCACTTTACGTAGAAGCTTAATCGCCAAACCCTAGAGTCCTTGTTCATGTGCGACGGCAAGTATCAGTTTTCAAGCCTTCCCTTTCGATCAAGTTAGTGACCTTTTATATCGGTTAGTTGTACTGTCATTCGAGTCATGCATGAATTGATTACATGTCTGTATGTTAACTGATATTGTTATGCGGCCATGAATGATCTGATGTTGGTATAGTGATTTTGATTGCACAATAAATTGATAGTTCACATGATTCCATATACAATCCCTTAATGGCCGACATATGCTAATTATCATCACACATGATTCTGACATTCTAATCACTAAAATCACATGCAAATATTATTGATTTTTTGGATATGCATGACCGACAACATTTGGTTTGGTGAATTGTAGCTTATTTCTTTTAATGACCTTTTGACTTTGAAAAAAAAAAAAGAATTGATGATGATGGAACCGACATGACATATGCTTATACAACCATTGACTTTGTAGTATATGTTGATATTGGGGGTCCAATGAGGAAGCTATGTATGCATTAAAGGTCCAATGAAAAGAAAATGAATAACCTGACATATTTGGTACATGTGATTCTATATGCAAATTGAAAATTGGGAAAGGGTCAATCAGCGGAAAGGATCTTGCGGCCCAATGAGGGTTGGCGGTGGTGGATTTATGTCGGCCACTAGGGCATTTAGGTGGTTGTGATATTGTTTGTTAACATGAGGGCTATCCGACTTTTATAAATACAAAGGGGGAGTCCGAACTTCTTGTGAGGACCCTAGGTCCGACTTTAATGAATGTTGAGCATGGTCTGATTTTTAATATGTGGCCTATGTCCGAAGTTTGAATGATGTTTATCATGTCCGAATTTCTTTACAAATGTGCATAGGTTCCGAATTTCTTACAAGTTATACTCATATGTCCGAATTTCATAAGTGTGATGTGTTGTCTGAGTTAGTTGTTATGCTAGTTCGACCTTTATACTTGATAACCTAGTCCGACTTTTATGCCTGACAACTTAGACTGAACTTGATGCTTAGCGAATGATCCGACTTTTGTTATTAAATTGTCTGAGTTTACTACGATGCTAAGTCCCAAACCCTGTATACTGTATGATACAATAACTGCATGTTACTGTGTGATATGATACTGTGAGTTACTGTTTGAACATCAAGGACTTGTAAACCCTAATTCAATGTAAAATACTCACATCGAGTTTATGTGCAATGTACCTTAGGTCGTGAGTAACGGACCTAATCAATTATTAACACTAGAAGCAATAACATACCGAGCAAACCAAGGTGAGTTCACACTCTTACCAAGGCATGGGATTCCCGGGGTTTTGGGAATGGGATTGAAGGAATAGATTTGTACTTACACTGTTACTAGACTACCATACCATCGTCCTCGGTTGTGCAGGACACATACGTAAAACCTACGTATACTTGTATTAATCACTGTCCTCAGGTTGCGAAGGACACTCACGTAAAACCTACGTGAACTTATACTTACTACTGCCTCGGTTGTGTCAGGCACTTACGTAAAACCTACGTAAACCCCCGCGTACCCCGCTTCTGCTAAACAATGATAACTTACTTATGTTTTGGAACACCTTTCATATGGATTTGGTTTGGTTTAATTACAATTACTGTTACTATATACATTGTTCTATATGATTGGTGGCTTGATCCTGGTCAGTCGCGCTCCCAAGCGGTGATACTCCGCAGGTGGATTTTGGGGGTGTGACAGTCATTAACTTGGACCTAGATACTTAAGTGGATTTCTCGAACACTGATAATGTAAAAAGGGTCAAAAGGTCAAATCATCACGAGTCAATAAGTCAACTCGATCAAAGGTCAAACAGTTTGAAAAACACAAGTTACTTCGATCGAATGAGCTAATCGATCGGCCAGCATTCCTAGCCGATCGAGTAGCCTAGCCGTTCATGTGTCACCCCATAAATAGGCAGTCAAAACACAGTTAAACGATTACTCTCTTCGAACGAACTAACTCTCTCTCAAATCGATTCACTGTTTTCCCGAAGATTTCTTGATTCTCTTTGCAACTTTTCATTGGTTTGTTGGTGTACTCATCATTTTCAATGGCAAAGGTACGTTTTTCACATCAAAATCTTTGAATTTCATCATGTTCTTCATGTTCATCTCTGTCGGCCTTTCTTTCTTAGATCTAGGAAGATTTAGGAGGTTATAATGGATTTTGATTGTAGGGTTTTGATCGCAATGATGAGATCTACAAGATTGCCGGTTCAATTTGTGCATAAACATGATTTAAACTGGTAGATCTAGGATTGTTATTGTTCGACTATCAGCAAGTTCTTTGTGAAATTAGACACTGTTTAGGATGATTTAGACAAAGATAAGCATAGGGTTTTGATCGCGACAACATTAGGATTCTAGATCTATGCATAATTTGTGTTTTTGTGTATAAAAACTTTTTGAATCATCTGATAGTGTTTCTGTAGGATCGTGTTTCGACCCAAACGAGTCGTTCAGAGGAGTTTTTGTCAATTACAGGTGCGGAAAACAAGTAATCAACGTAGAAACAACTTTCAAATCACTTTAAACACCTTTTTGCATTGATTTGACACTGATTACATTCAAATCTCGATCCGGCAGCACTTCGGTACGAGTTACTAGGGACTCCCTAATGGTTTCGCTTATGAGACTATATATAGGACATGGAGATCTGCTTCAACATACATGTACAAATAAGCAGACCTCCTAAATGACATAAAAGCGGACCTAACATATGACAAACAAGCGAACCTCTCTATGTCACTATAAGCGAACCTATCAGCTTAAGACCCTATGAGCGAACCTATCTCTTAACACATATACAATATCCTGTTTTCTCATAAAACGTGCCCTAATCTAACATTCTAAGTGTCACACCCCGACCGCGTATAACATGCAACCGCGGCGGAAAACGTCGGGGAGTGTTGTGGACAGAATTAAATTGTTCCATAACCATGGCATACAAGTTGTATTTTATTTATAAACAAAGGTGTTACATTGTCTTAGAAAGAGAGTACGGAAATCAAAACATAATTATGCTAGTTCAACTTCATTTTTAGGCTCTAAGGCACAGGTCCGCCCTAGAATCATGATCATCGTCCTATGGAATAGCTCCTGAAAACACATGTGAAAGTAGGTACGTCAGCATAAAAATGCCTGTGAGATACATAGGTTTTGTGAAAATGGGATTCATGACTTGAGTTTTAAAGAATGTTTAATAACAGTCAGTCATGAACCTTGTAATTTGTTTTGCTTTGTAAATCATTTGAAAAATGATAACATCAAACGATATGTATAGATAAGTGCAAGGTTAAACGAATAACCAAGTAAAATGAGTTGAATAAGATAAGTTGTTTGTGAAAATAATGTCTTGTGAAGAATATGTTACTTATGTAAAGTGTAATGTGTCTAAACTGAAATGACTTAGATAACGCCACGATATGTAATATTATACAAACATTTATATATAGGAAGTACCAGCGGCGTATCCATCATGTTTGTATCATATTACATACGCCACGTTACTTAAATCATTTACCCAAAACAATCCACCATGTAAATTGTTCATGTGTAAACCAAATGTCAAGTGTTATTGTAAACCATGTCAAATGTTTATGTTCAAATGTAAACCACCAAATGTGTATGTCAATGTCGACGTGTTTATGTTCAATGTAAATCATGTAATGTGCATCCCAAAATGTATCATGTATGGTAAGCGAAATGTATCAACTTAAACCATATGCACAAAACAAGTCGTTGAAGTAAAACGTGGTTTAAATCAACGTTATGTTCTGCGGAAAATGCATGCTCTATTGATATTAACATTTATGCGGTATTGTAAACTATGCATACATCCAAGCCTTGAGACTGCGGCGATAAACCCTTAAACAAATTAAAGGTTTATCTAAGTTATGTATATCGAATTCGGTCATTCCTTCCAGTCCTATCAAACCCAGGACTTCAGGAATGGGAGTTGTCAATTCCTATGGTACCACTACCTACTAACGAACGGCGTAGCTAGTGTTAATGAATGTATTGTCCCATGTTAAACAACCCAAATGTCATAACAAAATGAAGGCATGTGATGTAAACAATTGTACTAAGTATGCTAAGTAAACATACGAAGCAGAAATGTTCATGTAAATCAATGTGTCCATATGCTGAGTAAACATATGCAACAGAAATGTTTATGTAAATCGATGTGCCCATATGCTGAGTAAACATATGCAGCAAAAATGTTATGTAAATCAATGTACTAAGTACGCACACAATGGGCATACATAGCAAAAAATGTAATGAAATCATGTACTATAATGTACTAATGAGCATAGCAGATATACGATGTGAAAACATGGAAAGCATGAAAGTAACAGATAGGCACATGTGTTTCACCCCAAAACAGTTTAGAAAACAGTAAAAGATGGGGTTCTATGTACTCACCTGAGGTTGCTTTGTTGTTCTTGTGAAATAACCAGGTAATGCGAGAGGTCACGGAATATCAACGGCACCTAATTGGTAGCTATGTTAATATACCGGACCAAATCGGAAGGATCGGACAGTACGCGGGTTCGTAAACCAAACGAGTATGGAGACTCGTGTAATATGGCTTAACAAAGCCCACATACTAAAATGAAACCTAATCTAAGTGCTTACGGTCCATCACGACCCGTTTAGGTAGCTTATGCTACCCTAACGCGTCGTTCGCGTAGAACGCGCTCGGAACGCCTAACATCGTGACCACAAGGTATAACCTCGGAAGGTTATAGCTATGGTCACCTAATATGTTTGGTCGGATCCTAATGACCGACCAAAAGGGTCGGGTTCGAAAGCATAAGCGATGGTTTAGATCGCTTACCTTACGACCCTATATAAGCACTAAACTAAAAGTGACGAGCTAAGCATGTTAGAACATGCTTAACTAAGTTTAGAAACAGGTTTGACATCAAAACAAACGGCTTTGATGCCCACGAGTAGTTTGGTTACAAAATATGCAAGAATGCACATTTTGGCCGAAACTACGACTCGTCACCGAGCCTAGATAGCGTGGTGATCAGTAGGTATGGTCACTACGGACCATGACCATCGTGATCACGCTCACGTTATGAAGTTCCATGAACTTCGTATCGACCATAAGCTGGTCAATGCAGAAAGTCAACAAAACGTTGACTTTCGGACTCGAAAAGCGAATAAAAGAGCGAAAGAAGACTTACGGAGGGTTCCCGAGTGCTAATCAAGATCCAATAGCTCAGGTATGAAGCATAAGCATCAACTTAGAGCATTTAGATCTGATTTGTGGGTTTTTACACAAAAGGGGGGGGGGTATTTATAGGAAAGGTGGAACCGTTAGGATCGTTTTATCGAATAACGTGCTTTGATCTCGTGCGTACATGTGTCCAGGGGTTAGATTCAGTGTACTTGACCCTTGGCCCTTCATTTGGGTGAAAAGGCATCGCCCTTTGATCGAACGAAAGGCCAGATTCTGCATTAAATGCAGAATCTGCTGTCAGACATGTTCACGCGGCCCGCGTGAAAGTGGGTGCAGGTCTTACGCGGGTCGCCTAGCCCCGTCTGATCTGCACCACTTGCAGAATTTACGTATTCAGCCCCTGTTGCGTTTTTAAGCTATTTCCAGCCCCTTTAAGACCTGTAAAGTCACCTTTAAGGCCCTAAAATGATGCCTAAACATTGTGGACATGAAACATGCCCAAAAATATGTCGGATGTCGGTTCGTTTGGCCGTACGATCGCGATGTTCGCTTAATTACGACGGAATGCGCATAAGCGTGAAAGACGATCCAAATGACGCGACGAATGGATTTTTCTCATGCCAAACACTAAGGCATAATATAAGGATGCTTACATAAATTTTTGGATGTCCGGATGTATTCAGAACGTAAGTTATGCGCGAAAGTGCAAACTTAGGCACTTTTTGACACTTTTAGTCCCTGAATGATCCAAAAGTTTGTTTTAGCATACCAAACCTCTCAAAGCCTATTTCTAAGCTATGTAAAGGATATTTATGGTATGTTTAACTTATGGACATGTTCCGGAATGTTCGTTACAGTTCAAATTGGCATACTTTCGCAGTTTGTCAAGTTTAGTCCCTGTAAGTGAATTAACTTGTTTTTGCTATACCAAAACCTTCAAAACTTATTTCTAAGTTATGTAAAGGTTATTTAAGGTATGTTGAGTATATGTTGATGTTCCGGAGTATTTGTCGCACTAAACTGAGTACGTTTACGCACCAGTTAGCGTATAACTCTCCAGAAAGTGATGTAGAGTTTGAAATTGAACGAAAGTCAAAACACGAAAAATGTAAAACACAATGAAACAAACATTGGGATCAAATAACATTATTTTATTGATAATTGAACTGTTCATGATGATTACAGGCACAAATGTTACAGTCTCCCCTACTTGTGGAAATTTCGTCCCGAAATTTATTTAGAGGAAACTGATTGAAAAAGATGCGGGTATTTTGCCTTCATTTGGTCTTCACGTTCCCAAGTAAACTCGGGTCCACGCTTAGATTCCCAACGAACCTTGACCAAAGGAATGCGCTTGCGTTTGAGCCACTTGACTTCACGTTCCATGATTTCTACCGGTTTCTCAACAAATTTCAGTGTTTCATCAACACGAATTTCGTCAAGCGGTATGTGGAGGTTTTCATCAGCTAAACACCTCTTGAGATTGGACACGTGAAAGGTTGGATGAACATTTCCAAGTTCAGGAGGTAACTCAAGTCTGTAGGCTACCTTACCGATTCTTTCGACGATCTTGAATGGTCCAACATATCTAGGTGCAAGTTTTCCTTTCTTTCCAAATCTGATCACACCTTTCCAAGGTGAGACCTTAAGTAATACACGATCACCGACTTGAAAATCCAAGGGTTTGCGTTTTAGGTCCGCGTAACTCTTTTGACGGCTTCTAGCTGTCTGAAGGTTATCACGAACTTTCTTTACCTTTTCTGTTGTCTCTAAAATGAGGGCAGGTCCAGTAAGTTGAGCCTCGCCAATCTCATTCCAGCAGACTGGTGAACGACATTTTCGACCATAGAGAGCCTCGAAAGGAGCCATGTTGATGCTGGAGTGATAACTGTTGTTGTAGGAGAATTCAATCAATGGAAGATGTGAATCCCAACTACCACCAAAGTCTATCACACAAGCTCTAAGCATATCCTCCAGTGTCTGGATTGTTCTTTCAGATTGACCATCCGTTTGCGGATGATAAGCTGTGCTTAAATTGAGTTGAGACCCCATAGCAGATTGCATGGTTCTCCAAAAATGAGAAGTGAAACGAGCATCTCTGTCAGAAATGATGCTCAAAGGAACACCATGTCTAGCTACAATTTCATCTACGTAGATTTGAGCAAGTCTGTCAGCTGAATAATCCTCACGGATTGGCAAGAAATGTGCTGACTTGGTAAGACGATCAACGACTACCCAGATGGCATCGTGACCTTTCTTTGTGCGCGGGAGTTTAGTAATGAGATCCATAGTAATGTTTTCCCATTTCCAAACTGGGATCTCCGGTTGTTCCAATAAACCAGAAGGACGCTGATGTTCTGCCTTAACCTTAAGACAAGTAAGGCATTTAGATACGTATAAGGCAATGTCTTTCTTCATACCAGGCCACCAATACTGAATACGAAGATCCTTATACATCTTATCTGAGCCAGGATGAATGGAATAACGAGACTTATGGGCTTCATCCATAAGCAAGGTACGAAGATCATCTTGGCTTGGGACCCACAAACGGTCCATGAAATAGTACGATCCATTGTCTTTCAGTTCAAGAGCAGGTGTTATGTGATAAGGAAATTCCTTATCCATTAAACCTTGTGAAACACAGGCTTGTTGAGCCTGAGAATTACGGGCTTGGATATCGGTTTGAACAACAGATTGGACACGTACACAATGAAGCTTAATACGTTCCTTGCGACTCAATGCATCGGCTACGACATTCGCCTTACCAGGATGGTAGCGAATCTCGCAGTCGTAGTCGTTTAGAAGTTCAACCCAACGTCTTTGCCTCATGTTGAGTTCCTTTTGATTGAAGATATGTTGAAGACTTTTGTGGTCAGTGAAAACCACACATTTTGTTCCGTACAAATAGTGTCTCCAGATCTTAAGAGCGAAGACAACTGCACCCAACTCAAGATCATGAGTGGTGTAGTTCTTTTCATGTATCTTCAACTGCCTTGATGCGTATGCTACGACTTTGTTTCTTTGCATCAGGACGCAGCCAAGTCCTAATTTAGATGCGTCGCAATAAACGACGAAATCATCGTTGCCCTCAGGCAATGTTAGGACAGGTGCGTCGCAAAGCTTTTGTTTCAAAGTCTGAAACGCTTCCTCTTGTTCGACTCCCCAATCAAATGGCTTGTTCTTCTGAGTTAGAGCAGTTAGAGGAACTGCAATCTTCGAGAAATTTTCTATGAAGCGGCGGTAATAACCCGCTAGACCAAGAAAAGAACGAACTTCAGTAGGGGTAGTAGGTGTATCCCAATCCTTAATCGCACTGATCTTGGAGGGATCTACATGAATACCTTGTTCATTGACAATATGTCCTAAGAATTGAACCTCTTTAAGCCAAAATTCACACTTGGAGAATTTGGCGAAAAGTTGTTCTTTCTTTAGGAGTTCCAATGTAAGACGAAGATGTTGCTCATGATCAGCTCGCGTTTTAGAATATATCAAAATGTCGTCAATGAAAACGATGATGAACTTATCTAAATAAGGCTTGCAGACCCTATTCATTAAGTCCATGAAAACAGCAGGAGCATTAGTCAAACCAAATGGCATGACTGTGAACTCGTAATGTCCATAACGAGTACGGAACGCTGTCTTGGGAATGTCTTCTTCATGTACACGAAGCTGATGATATCCAGATCGTAGATCAATCTTTGAAAAGTAAGATGCGCCTTGTAATTGATCGAAGAGATCATCAATGCGAGGTAGGGGATATCGATTTTTGATGGTAAGCTTGTTAAGCTCACGATAATCGATACACATCCTAAAAGATCCATCCTTCTTCTTTACAAAAAGAACAGGAGCACCCCAGGGTGAAAAGCTAGGACGGATAAAACCTTTGTCGGAGAGTTCCTGCAGCTGTTTAGATAATTCTTGCATCTCTGACGGTGCAAGACGGTATGGAGCTCTAGCAACGGGATTTGCACCAGGTACGAGATCAATACGGAACTCGACTTGGCGTGCTGGAGGTAGACCAGGTAAGTCTTCAGGGAATACTTCGGAATAATCCCGAACGACAGGAATATCTGAAATAGACTTACCCTTGCCTTTATCTGCTGTAACATGTGCTAAGAACGCCACATAGTGCTTTCGCAGATACTTCCGTGCTTTAAAACAGGACATGAGTTTGAGACCACCGGCAGGCTTCTCACCACGAACCTGTAGGATCTCGCCTGTAGACAGCGGCACACGAACAATCTTCTCAGAACAAACTATCTCTGCGCGATGCTTGGATAACCAATCCATTCCCACTATAACGTCGAAGCTTCCAAGTTGCATTGGCGTGAGGTCAATAGGGAAAATATGGTCGTTAAGATTCAACTGGCAGTTGCGTAGAACAGAATTAAGAACAATGGGTTCACCACTGGCAACCTCTACTGTCAAAGGTTTACCTAGTTTCGTTCTAGACACGTGAAGCATTGTCTCGAAAGACAATGACACGAAACTCTTGTCGGCACCCGAATCAAAAAGAACAGATGCTGGCTGATTATTAATAAAGAACGTACCGTTCACCACCTCGTTGTCGGCTTGTGCTTCTTGTGCATTCATGTTGAAGACTCGACCTCGAGCCGGTGCCGGATTCTGGTTCGCATTCTGGTTCTGGTTGACTAGTCTTGGACACCGATTTCTGTAGTGGGTCAGATCCCCACAATTATAACATGCACCTGGTGGGTAGTTTGGTCGTGCAGCCTGACCCTGTTGTTGAGCAACCTGTTGAGCAGGGTTCTGGACTGCGTGATTCTGAGCAAACCGACAAACATCGGCAAGATGACCTGACTTCCCACAGTTAGTACAGAAACGGCACTGATATTGTGGCTGGTGGTGACTGTTGCATCGATTGCACAAAGGTGCACTTCCTGAGTAGGGTTTCTTTGCTGGAGGCTGGTTGGGAGCTGCCTGGTTTGCTTGGGCAGTGACAGCAAAATTTTGGGAAGCCTTACGCTTCCTTGACCTCTTTGATGAGCCAGAATCTTTTCCATTCTTGTTCTGGCCTTTCTTACTATCCTCCTTGTCAGCCGACTGCTTCTTGCCCTTGTCACCCTTCCTGTGTAGTTTATTCTTTCGGATCTGCGACTCAGTCAGTGTCGCTGATAACTCGATTGCCTGACGGAGTGTGGTAGGGTTGCTACCAGTAAGAATGTCTTGTACTGAGTCAGGTAGGCCGTCGATGTACCTTTCGATGGCCTTATCGAGTGGGGTAACCATATTCGGGCAAAGAAGACTCAGCTCCTCAAACCTATCTGTATAAGCCCTGTGCTCGCCACTATCTTGCTTCAACACATCAAATTCCTTCTCCAATGCTCGTTGCTCATGACGAGGACAAAACTCCCTCATCATAAGAGCTCTCAGTTGAGCCCATGTCTGAGCTAAAGCAACTTCTGCACCTTGATCTCTCATAACCCCATTCCACCATGTTAGAGCCCTCTTCTGAAACACGCTTGATGAAAACTCGACTTTGCGATTATCCGGACACTGCACATGGCGAAAAGTGTTCTCGATGCTCTCGAACCACTGAAGAAGCCCAGTTGCTCCTTCAGAACCACTAAACTTGAGTGGCTTAGCCTGGTTAAAATCCTTGTATTTGCATGTACCATTGTTGTTGTTGGCCTGGTTCCATTGAGTAAAGAGATTCGGAAATTGAGCAGCCATCTGCTGCGCAATGATCTCTGCCAACTCGGCAGTAGCTATCTGGTTGTCGCGTCGAGGAGGCATTCTAGAAGAGAAAAACATGAAATGAAACGAGTGAGATGTTTGGATGAAGAGAATGAGATGAAGCAAAAGCAAAAAGCAAAGACGGCGGTTATGCATTGCAAAGCAAATAAGCGACATGAAATGTCTAGTCAAAGTAAATGGGTCAGAATTAGTGTATCGCGAAGACATGCTCGCCTATAAGTGAACACTCACCCCAAGAGTTCCCAGGTAAGAGTGACTGGTCCGATTATGTGGATTTGTACGAACACTCTAGCCTTAGACAGAAAACTCAGGGTACAGGCATTCACCCTTCCAGTTCGCACGTGTTCACACTATTAACCCAACACTTTGACGGGATTTTTGAAAATCCAAAGGGGTTCAAAACCTTATAATAGAGGGTTCAAAACCTAGTAATCAATCATCCTAGAACAGATGATTAATTTTCAAAGCGGATTCGGAACCGAGGTTCCCGTTGTGGTTATCACCTAAGGATAGGTGATGTGCATGTTTTAAACTCTAAACACAAGATAACTTGTGTTAGGGTCCTAGAATGTTATAGTCTAGGTCAAAGCATTACTAATAACCTAATTCCCTATAACCAATGGCTCTGATACCAACTCTTCTGTCACACCCCGACCGCGTATAACATGCAACCGCGGCGGAAAACGTCGGGGAGTGTTGTGGACAGAATTAAATTGTTCCATAACCATGGCATACAAGTTGTATTTTATTTATAAACAAAGGTGTTACATTGTCTTAGAAAGAGAGTACGGAAATCAAAACATAATTATGCTAGTTCAACTTCATTTTTAGGCTCTAAGGCACAGGTCCGCCCTAGAATCATGATCATCGTCCTATGGAATAGCTCCTGAAAACACATGTGAAAGTAGGTACGTCAGCATAAAAATGCCTGTGAGATACATAGGTTTTGTGAAAATGGGATTCATGACTTGAGTTTTAAAGAATGTTTAATAACAGTCAGTCATGAACCTTGTAATTTGTTTTGCTTTGTAAATCATTTGAAAAATGATAACATCAAACGATATGTATAGATAAGTGCAAGGTTAAACGAATAACCAAGTAAAATGAGTTGAATAAGATAAGTTGTTTGTGAAAATAATGTCTTGTGAAGAATATGTTACTTATGTAAAGTGTAATGTGTCTAAACTGAAATGACTTAGATAACGCCACGATATGTAATATTATACAAACATTTATATATAGGAAGTACCAGCGGCGTATCCATCATGTTTGTATCATATTACATACGCCACGTTACTTAAATCATTTACCCAAAACAATCCACCATGTAAATTGTTCATGTGTAAACCAAATGTCAAGTGTTATTGTAAACCATGTCAAATGTTTATGTTCAAATGTAAACCACCAAATGTGTATGTCAATGTCGACGTGTTTATGTTCAATGTAAATCATGTAATGTGCATCCCAAAATGTATCATGTATGGTAAGCGAAATGTATCAACTTAAACCATATGCACAAAACAAGTCGTTGAAGTAAAACGTGGTTTAAATCAACGTTATGTTCTGCGGAAAATGCATGCTCTATTGATATTAACATTTATGCGGTATTGTAAACTATGCATACATCCAAGCCTTGAGACTGCGGCGATAAACCCTTAAACAAATTAAAGGTTTATCTAAGTTATGTATATCGAATTCGGTCATTCCTTCCAGTCCTATCAAACCCAGGACTTCAGGAATGGGAGTTGTCAATTCCTATGGTACCACTACCTACTAACGAACGGCGTAGCTAGTGTTAATGAATGTATTGTCCCATGTTAAACAACCCAAATGTCATAACAAAATGAAGGCATGTGATGTAAACAATTGTACTAAGTATGCTAAGTAAACATACGAAGCAGAAATGTTCATGTAAATCAATGTGTCCATATGCTGAGTAAACATATGCAACAGAAATGTTTATGTAAATCGATGTGCCCATATGCTGAGTAAACATATGCAGCAAAAATGTTATGTAAATCAATGTACTAAGTACGCACACAATGGGCATACATAGCAAAAAATGTAATGAAATCATGTACTATAATGTACTAATGAGCATAGCAGATATACGATGTGAAAACATGGAAAGCATGAAAGTAACAGATAGGCACATGTGTTTCACCCCAAAACAGTTTAGAAAACAGTAAAAGATGGGGTTCTATGTACTCACCTGAGGTTGCTTTGTTGTTCTTGTGAAATAACCAGGTAATGCGAGAGGTCACGGAATATCAACGGCACCTAATTGGTAGCTATGTTAATATACCGGACCAAATCGGAAGGATCGGACAGTACGCGGGTTCGTAAACCAAACGAGTATGGAGACTCGTGTAATATGGCTTAACAAAGCCCACATACTAAAATGAAACCTAATCTAAGTGCTTACGGTCCATCACGACCCGTTTAGGTAGCTTATGCTACCCTAACGCGTCGTTCGCGTAGAACGCGCTCGGAACGCCTAACATCGTGACCACAAGGTATAACCTCGGAAGGTTATAGCTATGGTCACCTAATATGTTTGGTCGGATCCTAATGACCGACCAAAAGGGTCGGGTTCGAAAGCATAAGCGATGGTTTAGATCGCTTACCTTACGACCCTATATAAGCACTAAACTAAAAGTGACGAGCTAAGCATGTTAGAACATGCTTAACTAAGTTTAGAAACAGGTTTGACATCAAAACAAACGGCTTTGATGCCCACGAGTAGTTTGGTTACAAAATATGCAAGAATGCACATTTTGGCCGAAACTACGACTCGTCACCGAGCCTAGATAGCGTGGTGATCAGTAGGTATGGTCACTACGGACCATGACCATCGTGATCACGCTCACGTTATGAAGTTCCATGAACTTCGTATCGACCATAAGCTGGTCAATGCAGAAAGTCAACAAAACGTTGACTTTCGGACTCGAAAAGCGAATAAAAGAGCGAAAGAAGACTTACGGAGGGTCCCCGAGTGCTAATCAAGATCCAATAGCTCAGGTATGAAGCATAAGCATCAACTTAGAGCATTTAGATCTGATTTGTGGGTTTTTACACAAAAGGGGGGGGTATTTATAGGAAAGGTGGAACCGTTAGGATCGTTTTATCGAATAACGTGCTTTGATCTCGTGCGTACATGTGTCCAGGGGTTAGATTCAGTGTACTTGACCCTTGGCCCTTCATTTGGGTGAAAAGGCATCGCCCTTTGATCGAACGAAAGGCCAGATTCTGCATTAAATGCAGAATCTGCTGTCAGACATGTTCACGCGGCCCGCGTGAAAGTGGGTGCAGGTCTTACGCGGGTCGCCTAGCCCCGTCTGATCTGCACCACTTGCAGAATTTACGTATTCAGCCCCTGTTGCGTTTTTAAGCTATTTCCAGCCCCTTTAAGACCTGTAAAGTCACCTTTAAGGCCCTAAAATGATGCCTAAACATTGTGGACATGAAACATGCCCAAAAATATGTCGGATGTCGGTTCGTTTGGCCGTACGATCGCGATGTTCGCTTAATTACGACGGAATGCGCATAAGCGTGAAAGACGATCCAAATGACGCGACGAATGGATTTTTCTCATGCCAAACACTAAGGCATAATATAAGGATGCTTACATAAATTTTTGGATGTCCGGATGTATTCAGAACGTAAGTTATGCGCGAAAGTGCAAACTTAGGCACTTTTTGACACTTTTAGTCCCTGAATGATCCAAAAGTTTGTTTTAGCATACCAAACCTCTCAAAGCCTATTTCTAAGCTATGTAAAGGATATTTATGGTATGTTTAACTTATGGACATGTTCCGGAATGTTCGTTACAGTTCAAATTGGCATACTTTCGCAGTTTGTCAAGTTTAGTCCCTGTAAGTGAATTAACTTGTTTTTGCTATACCAAAACCTTCAAAACTTATTTCTAAGTTATGTAAAGGTTATTTAAGGTATGTTGAGTATATGTTGATGTTCCGGAGTATTTGTCGCACTAAACTGAGTACGTTTACGCACCAGTTAGCGTATAACTCTCCAGAAAGTGATGTAGAGTTTGAAATTGAACGAAAGTCAAAACACGAAAAATGTAAAACACAATGAAACAAACATTGGGATCAAATAACATTATTTTATTGATAATTGAACTGTTCATGATGATTACAGGCACAAATGTTACACTAAGACAAAGACTCGATACAAGACGAAGTCGACAAATGTAGTGCACCAACAAACTCCCCATCAGATGTTGACGGAGTCGTTCATCGAGTCTTTGACAATGTCGTATCTTCGCACCCTCAGTCTTGATTAGTCTCTGGGCTTCTCTCTCTCTATCTTCATCTTTTTCTCTTAGATATTGACATCTTTAAATTCCTCATCCTCAACAAACACTCCCCCTCAAATATTGACTCTTCCTGCATAAAACTCTACCACAAACATAAGTTTTACAAAAAAACTTAAGCATATAAACAATATTTGAAACTTATCACAAATCAATCAATCAATCAGGTACTGATGAACCACTTGGAATTGTAACATTTTTCTGATCAAAACAAACACAATCTCCCAAACCAACTGTTCATCATGTTTAGCACTTAGAATTTTGAAAATTTGGTATTCAATATCAGTCGTTGAAAATCTTTTTGAATTTTCAAAATTTATGCTAAAACACACTAAAATCTTTTTGGATTTTCTGAAAGAAAGAAATTGACACCACTTGTAAATCAAATGACAGCAGAAATGAAATATTTACAAGCAATATTTTTGTGAGTTCGTGCAAGAGGATCATATCAGTTTTGAGACAAATCACTAACACCATTAAGCTTTAAACATTCTCAGTTCTAAACAATTTACCTAGATTGTCAGTTTATTGGTCCATTTGAAATTTTCAAATAAATTTCAATTGATTCGAGATACAATATTAATGTTTTAGAAACTTAAACTTAATTGTGTATCACTCCACTTGAGTATACTCCCGTATCCAGATCCCAATGTTCAGTCTTACAAGTGAGTATACCACAGATGATATCTATAAAGGGGTTATGTGCGAGGGCCGTGAGAGCTCAGGTCGATACTTCCATATACGCAGAGAGATGACGGCTTCGACTTTTGGTGGGTCCCCTTTAGAGGATCTTTTATTACAACAGCAAAGATTATCAATTTTATTGTTTAATCAAATTGCTGAGGGCAAGCTTATATTTCAAAGCATTTGCAGAAAGTATTATTCGGGGACTAGGTCAGTATTTCCATACAGCAGAAGTCCCGGAATAATACCCCAGATATCACTGAGTATAAAGACCTAGTATCTCAGAAAGAGGAACCTTTCAAACAAGATTTCGGGGGTTACCCATATATCCAAGAATAGTTACCCACGAATTAAGCAAGTTTGAATTTAGATTTATATCTCGTTTCAATTTACTAAATGTGCAGAAATCTACTGACACATCCGCAGTAAGATTGTTTATGTTAGGACCGGTTTGACTCCGAAACGATTGCGTATGACACGTTCGACGTGCGGAATCCGTGAACGTGAATGACCGAAACACACGAGACGTACTCAATCTGTGATTCTATAGAAATGTATGAAAGTGTACAAAGAACACGAATCACCTTTTGCCTTTCTCTCTCTACTTTCTCTCTCTAGCTTCTCTCTCTAACCTCTAACCTTCAAAATGCAAAATGGCAAAAGTTCTAAATGAGAACCCTAATGGTTCTATTTATAGGCCAAAGGTGATAAGGAATCTTTCCTTATTTACAATAATGCCACCTTGCCTTTTAGTAACAAGATATTACATTATAATCACTAAAGTTCTTCTGTTTCTGCTACGAACGGAAATGACGGAGGCGATAGACATTACTGCACTAACAGACTCCCCCTTGGATATTGCCGCAGTCAATCCGTAGTCAAGCTCGTAGCGACTTTTCTTTCTCTCTCTCTTGAGTCTTCTTGAAGCTTTAACACGTATTCAGCAACATAGACTCCCTCTTGCTTGAACAGAATCCCAGTGGATCTGTCTTCAGCTTCAGCTCCCCCTTTCGGTAAACTCTTCAGGCTCCCCCTTTCATCAAGCTTCTGTGCTTGGGGATCGACACCTGGCTTTCCGGTTACAAGCTCTTCCAGGAACGATTCCTGGCTCCTTACACGCTTCCGTTTGCGTTGAGCTCGTCTTCAGACTCCCCCTCAGACATGGCTATCGGGATCGTAGTCTGGAATAACATCTGCAACACTCATACGTTTATAAGTGACAATGTTTTGAAATTGTCCAGAAATCGTATTCTGGCTCTTTTAAACTTTCTAAATCAAGATCCTGGCTTTAAAGATATAATAATATGAATATATCCAAGATTATCTTGACTTCCTCCCCCAATCAAAAAGCTTCATAGATTTGGCAGTCTCAGTGAACATGATCGGAAACTGGCTCTTTACAATAAATTTTAACAATATTAGCATCCAAATCCTTCACGGTTAAACATCCAAGTCCAACTTAATGACCTTGGAGATCTCACAAACTGTTTTTGATTTTATTTTAAAACTTCAAGTTTCAAATGAACTTGTTTTATTTTCAGAAACACGATCAGCGAACTCAGATTTTGAAACTCAGCATTCAGATATCGGTTGTCGAAAATAAAGCAGAAATCAAAATCTTTTTGTATTTTTCTGAAAGATAAAGCAGTAAAGAAATATGTACAAACATATTTACAGACAATATTTTTGTTTGAGTTCGTGTCAGAGGATCATATCAGTTTTTGACAAGTCACAAGTACCGTTGAGCTTAGTTACACATTAAGAATTAAACAACTCACTTAGATTGTCGATATATTTGTCCACTTAAATTTTCGCACAAATTTCAACTGATTCAGGATACGAATTAGGTGTTTTAAGAACTTAAACTCATTCATGTGTCCCATCTCTTGAATATACTCCCGTATCCAGAATCCCAATATTCAGTCTTACAGGTGAGTATACTACAATGATATCTGTACATAAATTAGGTATGCGAGGGCCGAGGGATCTCAGGTCGATACTTCTGTATGCGCAGAGAGATATCAGCTTCGACTTTTTGATATGTCCCCTTTAGAGGATCTTTTAGTTACAACAGCAGCGACTATCAATTTTATTGTTTCATCTGCATGCTGAGGGTTTATGCTGTGTTTCAAGCATTAGCAGAAAGTATTATCCAAGGACTAGGTCAGAACTTCCATTCAGCAGAAGTCCCGGAATAATACCCCAGACATCATTGAGTATAAAAACCTAGTATATCAGAATACGAGACCTTTCAAACGAGATTTCAGGGGTTACCTATATATCCAAGTAGTGTTCCCCACGAAATAAGCAAAATTCAAACTTGCTTAGGTTTATATCCCGAAAAAGTTCACTAAATGTATAAAAACCTATCGGCATATCATCAGTGAGACTGTTTAACACTATATAATCATTACATTTCTTTAGCATACTGTAACTGTCTACTGATGTACTATCATTTCCTCTTTTTACACAAAAACTCATTTTTTGAATTTTATCATGTTTTTGGCTTTTTCAAATTTTCTAATGTTTTTGGATTTTCTGACAAATTCTATATCTTACTCCCCCTAAAATTCAAAACCATTTAAAGAAAATTTGACAACCTGATACTGATAGCTTTGTCTCGCCATCCATTTTCTGCCTCTCATGCACTGATTTGTAGAAAATTTAACGTACTGCCATGATTTACAACACATTGATCTTTTACAGTTTGAAAACTGTTTTTCAATCTTGTGAAATTAATCATGTTTGTTCCGCCGTGAGGGTTTCGGCATATTCAATCAGAATTTCCCCTGATAATAAACTATTTTCCCATTATGATTTCAAAACACTTAAGTTTGTTTTAATCAAAATGGTTTTTCCGGAAAATAAGTATTGTTTGATTCACACACGGGGTTTATTCATCACCTTGTTCTTTCATCAACTACTACGAAAGTTAAATCAAGTACAACTTAGTCCTTGATAAAACATTTCTCAAGAAAGATGCCGATTCCTACTCCTCAATTACAAACCTGGGAGTTCCGGCAAATTCAAATAACATTTTTTTTTGACAAATTTAAAAACAACATATTTTTTATTTTTCAAATTTTGACAAAATGAAAACATATTTTTGGTTTTTAAATTTTTCAATTTTTTGGATTTTTGAGAATATTGTTTATTTATATACAGAAAACAAACAAACTGTGACAACTCGAAATCTAGAACCTTTCGTTATGTCGTGATGTGACTTGCTTGTACGTTACGTGATTAGTTAACCAATTGAACTTAATGATATACGTGAACTTTTATGTGTTTTGTATGTGTGCATTGTATATATATTTATTTATTTATACGAGTTATATGCGAGCCGAGAACCCGACTCGAGACCATGAGGTCTCGAGTGTCTAGTAATCGGTTTTGGGCCTTGGGCCGAGAACCTTTGGCCGGTTGGGCCTTTGGGCCGTAAACCCACTCGAAACCCACTAAGGGTGCACACACTTGAACTAGCCTATATAAACCACCCTTAGTTATTTGTTACCACTTTGATGAACATCACAACACACACACTCTCCTACTTCTCTCTCACTTAAACTCTAGAACACAAACACTTCATCATTTTCGGACCTTTGAAGTTTGGATCGGCTCACACTCGAATCGGCTAGAAGCTTCACACACACCTCACCAAACCGGTTAGTATCCATGATGTTTTGACTCATATTTGTGGTGTTTGTGCTTGAATGGATGTATGCATGAGATGATGCTTAGTGTTAGGATTTACATGATGATTCTTGATATGTATGATGTTCTAATGTGTATAATGTTGATAATCGGCTAAAGGGTCTTGACTTCGGACATATATATAGCATGATGGATTTTGGTGTTTTGTGTTTGAATGAGGTTGAACTATTTATGTTGATGAACATGAAACCGAGTTACATATGTCATATATTCGGCCTAGTATAGAACCGAGCCTATAGTGTTATGTTAGATAAGTGAGATTGTTAACCATGATTATGCTTATGATTGATGCAAAATGTGTTAGAATAAGGTTGAATATGTGATGAATGTGTTTGAATATTTGAAGAACACTTTGAATGATAGTTAAGAATGTGAAAACCCTTGTGATTTTGATCCATCTTTGACTAGTAACCTGATTAGGAAAACTGTTAGTGGAATGCTATTGGTAGTTTCCGGATTTGGGCCTGATTATACTGTACCATTAATCTGACCATCTGCATCAACACGTGAACTTGAAAACGACTGCTACCGACTCGCAATCACGCAGTTGCGACTCGCAACCACAGCGTGATGACTCGAGACCACGCGGTTGCGACTCGCAACCATAGCAGGACAAGCCGAAACCACAGGTTACGAGTCCCGTTGCGACTCGAGACCTCAGCATGACAAGCCGAAACCACGGTTGCGACACCGGTTGCGACTCGCAACCACCTGAGATCAACACACAGCATGACTCGAGACCATGCTTGCGAGTCCGGTTGCGACTCGAGACCACACTTTGGGCCTAAGTTAGTGGGCCGAATTTATGGATTTCTGTGCTACTGTTGATGAGTTATTTGGGCCTGTTATCACGAGCCCAACTGTTTGGACTTTGAACATGTGATTAACTGTTACCTGTGAACTGCTACTGATTAAACGTGTCTGCCATACGTGTTGAACATTTGTGCACTACTTGGTTCGAATCTGATTATACGTGATAACCGTGATAGGACGTTATTGACTACTTGCGACTTGATTGACTTTCTGTGTTTGACTGCCGAGCAAACCAAGGTGAGTTCACACCCTTTACAAAGCATGGGATTCCCTGGGTTGGGAACGGGGTTAAGGAACGTGGTTCCTCGTCTACCATTGGGTAGGACGTCAGTGGTTCAGGAATGTGATTCCTCGTCCGGATGGACGGATAAACGTACTAGACTAAAACTCTATCACGAAGTCCCTCCTTTTTGTATCGACTAATCGCCGGGCCAATGGCGAGCGGGTCATTAGTTAGATAGCGCTATTTAGGTCTGACAAGCCTCACACCGTGCCGCAGAGGACGGGCGTGAACTAATGGATCTGGGGCACGTCAATGATGATAGACATTGATGTTTTCAGGGCACATAAACATGACTACAGTCAGCAATCGATACGGTAACGAGTCTAGTATACACATGGGGTAGCCCCCACGGCTGGAGAGCCAGATGATGTACATGGGGTAGCCCCCACGGCCGAAATGCCTGATAACTACATGGGGTAGCCCCCACGGCCGGAGTGCCGGAGTAACTGGGAACGAACTGGTCACGTTTTTAAAACTATGGGGTAACCCCCACGGCAGGATGCCAGATAAAGTAAACTGTTTTCGAAACAACTAAAACGAACGCCCACCCGTGAACTCACTCAACTAGTTGTTGACTCGTTACTACATGCTTTGCAGGACCATAGGTACTCAGTGGGAGCTTGCATGGAGGAGGATCGTTGTGGGACAGGGATTGCTACAAGACTATGTTAAACTTGAAACTTTTGGAACTTATGTTATAACTTTAAACTTATGCTTCCGCTTGCAACTTAACTTGTTTGTTTTGAAACACCAATTGTGGTGGTTAAACTTTTATAATTACTTATATGCTTGTTCAGTATGATTGGTGGCTGGATCCTGGTCAGTCACGCCTCCAAGCGGTAGTACTCCGCAGGTGGGATTTTGGGGGTGTGACAGATTGGTATCAGAGCCATTGGTTATAGTGAACTTGGTTTTAATAAAGGAGAAACGTTTTTGTTAAAACCAGACTATAACCGGTTTAGTGCTCAACGGTCCACAACGACACTTCGCTCCTCATGCAAGGCTCGACGTTCTAGGTAATATGATGTATGTATATTGCCTACTTGTTAGTTGCGTAGTACATTGCTCATGGTATGCTTGATTAGTATAGCTACTGTTGTTTGAACACATGCGTACTTACTCTGTCCTACTATCGTGCTTTCGCGAACCTCTCTCACACGTATTGCTTTTATTATGAAGAACCATGTCTGGACGCGTTAACATGACACAAGCCCAGTTGACGGCTTTGATCAACGAGCGAATTGACGCAGCGCTCGCAGCTGCACGCGCAGGAGGTATATCCTGCAGTCCGAAATTGCTCTAGGATCATTTGGATCCTACTCTCGTGAACCAACCTTTGTGTTAAACTCTGTCTTTTCTTTCACCTACCTTAGGTCAGTATGCTCAGGCACCGGTGTGCACTTTTAAGACCTTTATGGACTGTCGACCCACGACTTTTAGCGGCACTGAAGGAGCAGTAGGTCTCCTACACTGGTTTGAGAAACTGGAGTCGGTGTTCGAAATGTGCGAATGCCCTGAAGCGCGCAGGGTGAAGTATGCTACTGGTACTCTCGAGGGTTTGGCCCTCACGTGGTGGAATGCTCAAGTACAGATGTTAGGGTTGGTTGCTGCCAACGCCACCCCATGGGAAACTTTCAAGGAAATGATCAGGGAGGAATACTGCAGTCGTGACGACATTCACAAACTGGAAGATGAGTTCTACAATCTCAAAATGTCGGGGTCAGAAATTGAGGCATACACTAAGAGATCGCATGAGCTTGCTTTGTTGTGTCCTACTATGGTGGATCCTCCCTACAAGCGAATTGAACTCTATCTCAAGGGCTTGGTGCCAGAGATCCAAAGTCATGTGACTTCAGCAAGGTTGACTACTATCCAGCAGGTTGTACAGTTGGCTCACCGTCTTACTGACCAAGCGGTGGAGCAGAACAAGTTACCGAAGCGTATAGGTGCTGCAACTACTTCTGGTGCTTCTAGTGGGGATAAACGAAAATGGGATGGAACTTCAAGCAGGGGTTCAACTTCAGTGCAAACTCAGTCTCAGCAGAGAAAGACGGACGATCACAAGAGCCCCAGTCAGCAGTCGTCTGGTGGTCAAAGTCATGGTGGATACAAGGGGAATCACCCCAAGTGCAATCGCTGCAGCCTACACCACAGTGGGCCATGCACCAGGGGCAACTGTCATCGATGCAACAAGCCTGGTCATGTTGCAAAGGATTGCAGAAGCGCATACCCCGTCAACCAGAATCGTCAGCAACCTCAGCAGAATCAGCGACAGCAGCAGGGTAACAACAAAGGGTGCTTTCAGTGTGGAGCTGAAGGTCATTTCAAGAAAGATTGTCCCCAACTGAACCAGAACAACAACAACAACCAGGGGAATGGTAACAATGGAAACAACAACAATGGTGCTAGGGGACGTGTGTTCGTGATTGGCCAAGGTGAAGCAAGGAATGATCCCAACGTGGTGACGGGTAAGTTCCTTCTCGACGACTTTTATGTTACAGTCTTATTTGATTCGGGTGCCGATACTAGTTATGTGTCACTAGAAGTTAGTAAGATGCTTAAGCGTATTCCTACACCCCTGAGCGACAAGCACACTGTAGAGCTAGCTAATGGTAAGAGTTTGGAAGCCTCACACGTAGTCAAGGGTTGCCAGCTTATTCTCGCTAACCAGACCTTCTCTATCGATCTTATTCCTATTGTCTTGGGTAGTTTCGACGTTGTCATTGGGATGGATTGGCTATCCCAACACCGAGCAGAGATTCTTTGCAACGAGAAGATCGTTCGTGTTCCTGGTTTAGGTGGTGAACCTCTCATGATTCGTGGCGACAAGAGAAGTGCTGTTGAGAACATTATCTCTCTTCTTAAGGCTCAGAAGTGCTTACGAAAGGGCCACACTGCGATTTTGGCTCTAGTTACTGATACCACAGAGAAGGAGAAGAAGCTAGAGGATTTTCCGGTTGTACGCGACTATCCTGAGGTATTCCCTGAGGAATTACCTGGTCTTCCGCCCCATCGCCAAGTCGAGTTTCAGATTGATCTAGCTCCTGGAGCCGCGCCTGTAGCCCGTGCACCTTATCGTTTAGCGCCATCAGAGTTGGAAGAACTCTCCACGCAACTACAAGAACTCTTGGATAAGGGTTTTATTCGTCCTAGCTCATCGCCTTGGGGAGCTCCAGTGTTATTTGTGAAGAAGAAGGACGGTACCTTCAGAATGTGTATCGACTATCGCGAACTCAACAAGGTGACTGTGAAGAATCGTTATCCTCTACCGCGTATTGACGACTTGTTCGACCAGTTGCAGGGGTCGAGCTACTATTCAAAGATCGATCTGAAATCGGGATATCACCAGCTGAGAGTTCGGGAAGAGGATGTCTCTAAGACGGCCTTTAGGACTCGATATGGGCACTATGAGTTTTTGGTCATGCCGTTTGGGCTGACGAACGCACCGGCAGTTTTTATGGATTTGATGAATCGAGTGTGCAAGCCGTACCTGGATAAGTTTGTTATAGTCTTTATCGACGACATCCTGATCTATTCTAAGAGCAAGGAAGAGCACGAACAACATCTACGACTTATTTTGGAACTCCTTCGGAAGGAACAGCTTTACGCGAAATTCTCGAAATGCGACTTCTGGCTTCGAGAGGTCCATTTCCTAGGGCATGTGGTGAACAAGGATGGGATTCACGTTGATCCATCCAAAGTGGAATCTATTAAGAACTGGCCTGCGCCTCGCACACCAAAGGAAATTCGCCAATTTTTGGGATTGGCAGGATATTACAGGAGATTCATTAAGGATTTTTCTAAGATCGCGCAGCCTCTCACCTTACTAACGCAGAAAGGCGTTGTTTATCATTGGGGAAACGCACAAGAGTTAGCTTTTCAGCATCTAAAGGATAGACTTTGTAGTGCACCTATCCTTTCATTGCCAGAGGGCACAGAAGATTTTGTGGTTTACTGTGATGCATCAATTCAAGGTCTTGGTTGTGTATTGATGCAACGAGATAAAGTCATAGCCTACGCCTCACGACAACTCAAAGTTCACGAGAAGAACTACACTACGCATGATTTAGAGCTGGGAGCTGTTGTTTTTGCACTTAAGTTATGGCGGCATTACCTGTACGGAACCAAGTGCGCCATCTACACCGACCACAGAAGTTTAGAACACATATTCAAGCAGAAGGAACTGAATATGCGGCAGCGACGATGGGTTGAGCTGCTGAATGATTACGAGTGCTCTATCAGGTATCACCCGGGCAAGGCCAATGTTGTGGCAGACGCCCTCAGTCGAAAGGACACTACGCCTAAGCGTGTAAGAGCTTTACAACTCACGATACATTCTAGTCTACCTTCGCAAATACGAGCTGCTCAGATAGAAGCACTGAAGCCAGAAAACGTTAGAGCTGAAGCTCTACGCGGGTCAAGGCAACGCTTAGAACAGAAGGAAGACGGTGCTTATTATGTAACAGGACGCATTTGGGTCCCACTCTATGGCAAATTACGAGAACTTGTGATGGATGAAGCGCACAAATCTCGCTACTCGGTACACCCTGGTTCGGACAAGATGTACCACGATATCAAAACTACGTATTGGTGGCCTAGCATGAAGGCCCACATAGCAACTTATGTCAGCAAGTGTTTGACTTGTGCGAGAGTTAAGACGGAATATCAGAAACCTTCAGGCCTACTTCAGCAACCAGAGATACCACAATGGAAATGGGAGCAAATTTCCATGGATTTCGTTACTGGCCTACCTAGATCACAGCGCGGAAACGATACTATCTGGGTGATCGTGGATCGACTCACGAAATCCGCACACTTTTTGGCAATCAAGGAAACGGATAAGTTCTCCACTCTAGCGGAGATATACCTCAAGGAAGTTGTTTCGAGGCACGGGGTGCCCACTTCTATCATCTCTGATCGAGATGCACGTTTTACTTCGGAACTGTGGCAGGCAATGCACAAGTCTTTTGGCTCACGTTTAGATATGAGCACAGCGTATCACCCACAGACGGACGGGCAGTCCGAGCGAACTATTCAGACATTAGAAGACATGCTTCGCGCTTGTGTAATCGACTTTGGCAACAGCTGGGAAAGGCATCTGCCACTCGTGGAATTCTCGTATAATAACAGCTACCACACCAGCATTAAAGCTGCTCCGTTTGAGGCATTGTACGGACGTAAATGCCGGTCACCCCTCTGTTGGGCAGAAGTGGGGGATAGTCAGATCACTGGTCCAGAACATGTGGTAGACACTACTGAGCGGATTGCTCAAATACGACAACGCATGGCGGCGGCTCGTGACCGTCAGAAGGCCTACGCCGATAAGGGCAGGAAACCACTTGAGCTCCAGGTTGGGGAGCGGGTATTACTCAAAGTCTCACCCTGGAAGGGTGTGGTTCGTTTTGGTAAACGCGGCAAACTCAACCCACGGTACGTTGGACCTTTTGAAATCCTTGAGAAAATAGGCAAGGTGGCCTACAGACTGAAATTACCAGCAGAACTCGGTGCAGTTCACAACGTTTTCCATGTGTCGAATCTGAAGAAGTGTCTGTCAGATGAGACGCACGTAGTTCCTCTGAAGGAACTTACGATCGACGAACAGTTGAAATTCGTCGAAGAACCTGTCGAGATCACGGACCGGGATGTTAAAGTCCTCAAGAGCACTAGAATACCTCTTGTACGAGTTCGTTGGAACTCACGTCGCGGCCCGGAGTTTACCTGGGAGCGCGAAGATCGGATGAAACAAAAGTATCCCCAACTGTTTGAGAACAGTACAAACGCTACTGAGGCTGAAGCTACGGAATTTCGGGACGAAATTCCAGATCAACGGGGGGTGGATGTGACACCCCAGGAAAACCGGGAAAACCATGCAACTTAACTAGCTTCCTCAGTGAGTGCCATCAAATTTCGGGACGAAATTTCTTTCAACTTGGGGATGATGTGACAACTCGAAATCTAGAACCTTTCGTTGTGTCGTGATGTGACTTGCTTGTACGTTACGTGATTAGTTAACCAATTGAACTTAATGATATACGTGAACTTTTATGTGTTTTGTATGTGTGCATTGTATATATATTTATTTATTTATACGAGTTATATGCGAGCCGAGAACCCGACTCGAGACCATGAGGTCTCGAGTGTCTAGTAATCGGTTTTGGGCCTTGGGCCGAGAACCTTTGGCCGGTTGGGCCTTTGGGCCGTAAACCCACTCGAAACCCACTAAGGGTGCACACACTTGAACTAGCCTATATAAACCACCCTTAGTTATTTGTTACCACTTTGATGAACATCACAACACACACACTCTCCTACTTCTCTCTCACTTAAACTCTAGAACACAAACACTTCATCATTTTCGGACCTTTGAAGTTTGGATCGGCTCACACTCGAATCGGCTAGAAGCTTCACACACACCTCACCAAACCGGTTAGTATCCATGATGTTTTGACTCATATTTGTGGTGTTTGTGCTTGAATGGATGTATGCATGAGATGATGCTTAGTGTTAGGATTTACATGATGATTCTTGATATGTATGATGTTCTAATGTGTATAATGTTGATAATCGGCTAAAGGGTCTTGACTTCGGACATATATATAGCATGATGGATTTTGGTGTTTTGTGTTTGAATGAGGTTGAACTATTTATGTTGATGAACATGAAACCGAGTTACATATGTCATATATTCGGCCTAGTATAGAACCGAGCCTATAGTGTTATGTTAGATAAGTGAGATTGTTAACCATGATTATGCTTATGATTGATGCAAAATGTGTTAGAATAAGGTTGAATATGTGATGAATGTGTTTGAATATTTGAAGAACACTTTGAATGATAGTTAAGAATGTGAAAACCCTTGTGATTTTGATCCATCTTTGACTAGTAACCTGATTAGGAAAACTGTTAGTGGAATGCTATTGGTAGTTTCCGGATTTGGGCCTGATTATACTGTACCATTAATCTGACCATCTGCATCAACACGTGAACTTGAAAACGACTGCTACCGACTCGCAATCACGCAGTTGCGACTCGCAACCACAGCGTGATGACTCGAGACCACGCGGTTGCGACTCGCAACCATAGCAGGACAAGCCGAAACCACAGGTTACGAGTCCCGTTGCGACTCGAGACCTCAGCATGACAAGCCGAAACCACGGTTGCGACACCGGTTGCGACTCGCAACCACCTGAGATCAACACACAGCATGACTCGAGACCATGCTTGCGAGTCCGGTTGCGACTCGAGACCACACTTTGGGCCTAAGTTAGTGGGCCGAATTTATGGATTTCTGTGCTACTGTTGATGAGTTATTTGGGCCTGTTATCACGAGCCCAACTGTTTGGACTTTGAACATGTGATTAACTGTTACCTGTGAACTGCTACTGATTAAACGTGTCTGCCATACGTGTTGAACATTTGTGCACTACTTGGTTCGAATCTGATTATACGTGATAACCGTGATAGGACGTTATTGACTACTTGCGACTTGATTGACTTTCTGTGTTTGACTGCCGAGCAAACCAAGGTGAGTTCACACCCTTTACAAAGCATGGGATTCCCTGGGTTGGGAACGGGGTTAAGGAACGTGGTTCCTCGTCTACCATTGGGTAGGACGTCAGTGGTTCAGGAATGTGATTCCTCGTCCGGATGGACGGATAAACGTACTAGACTAAAACTCTATCACGAAGTCCCTCCTTTTTGTATCGACTAATCGCCGGGCCAATGGCGAGCGGGTCATTAGTTAGATAGCGCTATTTAGGTCTGACAAGCCTCACACCGTGCCGCAGAGGACGGGCGTGAACTAATGGATCTGGGGCACGTCAATGATGATAGACATTGATGTTTTCAGGGCACATAAACATGACTACAGTCAGCAATCGATACGGTAACGAGTCTAGTATACACATGGGGTAGCCCCCACGGCTGGAGAGCCAGATGATGTACATGGGGTAGCCCCCACGGCCGAAATGCCTGATAACTACATGGGGTAGCCCCCACGGCCGGAGTGCCGGAGTAACTGGGAACGAACTGGTCACGTTTTTAAAACTATGGGGTAACCCCCACGGCAGGATGCCAGATAAAGTAAACTGTTTTCGAAACAACTAAAACGAACGCCCACCCGTGAACTCACTCAACTAGTTGTTGACTCGTTACTACATGCTTTGCAGGACCATAGGTACTCAGTGGGAGCTTGCATGGAGGAGGATCGTTGTGGGACAGGGATTGCTACAAGACTATGTTAAACTTGAAACTTTTGGAACTTATGTTATAACTTTAAACTTATGCTTCCGCTTGCAACTTAACTTGTTTGTTTTGAAACACCAATTGTGGTGGTTAAACTTTTATAATTACTTATATGCTTGTTCAGTATGATTGGTGGCTGGATCCTGGTCAGTCACGCCTCCAAGCGGTAGTACTCCGCAGGTGGGATTTTGGGGGTGTGACACAAACTCCCTGTTTAACAGTCGCAGGGATTAGCAGCCTCCTTTTTGCGTGCCAGGCTGCTTCGATTCTCCTTTGGTTGACATTCAGTTTTCTTCAGAAGCACCTGCACATTCAAAGTATTCAATTACTTGAACAATTTAGCCCAGGTCTGTTGAACCTTAGGCATTTCAACACAATATGCGTCATTCAGCTTCGGAAAATCTTTGTCATTTTGTACAAAGACTTTGTCAATTTTGACTTCAACCTTTTCATCTTTTACCGAAGCAATTTGTTTCTTAACACTCCATGTTTAACCTTTTGGAGTCCCTCGTTTGTAAAAATGTGATTCTTTTTGAACATTTGGACTCTAAACAACAACTTTTGGTTTCCAAAACTGGTTTGGTTTTGTTGCATCAACAGTTGTTTTCCAACTTTGTGTTGTTCT
Source organism: Helianthus annuus (assembly GCF_002127325.2). NCBI lineage: Eukaryota > Viridiplantae > Streptophyta > Magnoliopsida > Asterales > Asteraceae > Helianthus > Helianthus annuus. The sequence continues at coordinate 130,799,461 of NC_035449.2, read as the reverse complement.
AAGTCTGGGTGTCACTGGTTTCCATGTTTGTTGTGAGTCAGCCTTTGACATTTTTGGCTTCCAAGTTTGCTTTGATTCAAACTTGGTTGACTTTTGATTCACAACTTCAGATTTCTGTTTTTGAACATAAACAGACTTCTTTTTCGTCTCAACACCAACAGGTTTCAGATTTGGACACTTGCGAGCAAGATGTCCTGTTTGATCGCATTTAAAGCATGTTCTCTTTGTGACATCTTTGACCTGTTGTTGTTGCTTTTTCTGAGCATGAAACTCTTTATTAGACTGTTGTCTAAATTTGAGTTCTTTATCTTCTTCTGAACTTGTTCCGTGAACAAAGTTCATTTTTGCCTGAAAATTTGGCGTTTCATTTTTATTCCAATTTTGTTTCTTCTTATAACCAAACCCAGCCTTCATGTTTTTCTTCTTGTAACCAGGTTTGTTATAAAAAGTTTTGTGACCTTTACCAGCAAACTTTGGAATTTCAGATTTTTCAATCTGAACCATCTTGAAAACTTTATCAACCTTTTCTGAAATCACATTCTGAATCGGGAATACAACATCTAAGAATAATTTTTCCGATCCAATCATGGTATAAACCAATCCTTTTGAATCATCATTCAAATTTTTCTTGGATTTTGTGTTCTTCAGATATCCATCATGAAGATTTCCTTCATCTTCATCCTGTGATGCAGATTTACCTGTATCAACCGACTCTTCGTTCAACACACTTTCAACGACTTTACCTACCACCTCTGAATCATGAGAATCATCAGATTTGGAATAGGTTATGTCAATGTTATCTGGCAATTGATCTACCATGTTGAAAGCTTTCTCGACCTTTTCTTCATCATAAAATGCAAAGTTTTCCGGTGGTGGAACTTGATGAAACTCTGAGCCAATGCCTTTCTTGTTCTGCTCAGACTCACCATCACTCGGTTTTATATTGAAAATTCGTTCAAGCACATATGACGACACGTGATAACTTTTTAACTTGTTGTTATCCTGTTCTAAATCAACAATCTGTTGCTTTAACTTAGCAACATCTTCAATGTAGGAGTTAACAACATCTTGTTTTATAGCATACATTCGTTTAAGTTCTTTGGTTGTTTCACATAAATGATTCATTCTTGATTGAGCATATTTCATTTCATCTTTCACTTTTTCATATGACTCTTTTGTAATGTGATATGCTAATTTCATTGAGTCATATTCTTTCTTCATTTCTTGAACCACACTTTCTTTTTGTGAACATTCATTTGTCATTTTCAAAACGTTTTCCTTCAAAACTTCATTTTCTTTCTCTAATTTGTTACATTTTTCAGAAAGCTTTTCATCATTTTCTTTAAAAACTTTTTCTTTTTCTAGCATTTCTTTGCATTTTTCTTTAAAAATGTTTTCAATTTTTGTGAACTCAAGATCTCTTGTTCTGAATTGCTCATCTTTTTCAGTACAAGCTCTGCACGGTTCCATGCATTTCTTGCACTGAACAATCAGTTTCAAGTTTTCAGAATCAGAATTTACCTCAGTGATTGGCACCTCGGTGTTTTCAGCATCTTCTTTCTGCTTTTGATCAGCATCATCTTGTTTTTCTTCAACACTGACTTCCTTACCAACATCACCAGCTTCTGACTTTACATCCTTCTTTTCTTCTTCTTTTACCTCTTCTTCAATCTGCTGTTCTACAGAAACAACTTCTTTCACAACTTCTGCTTTAACAACCTTTTCAGCAACCTTCTTCAAATTATCCACCATCTCTTCAACATTTTTCTTCATTCTTTCCTCATCCCTTTTTCTCAAACATGACAGCATAGCATATCTGATATCTTTTTCATACTGTTTAACGTATGCATCATCTTTCATCACCCTTCTGTAGTATTCGGCTCTCAACGGGACAACAAGAAGAACATCATCAAAAATTATGTCTTTCTTTGGAACAACCGGTTCTCCTTCTCTGCTGTAGTAACATTCTCTTTTCTTATCCCATCTTCTATTGCTGACAGCACTTTCATATTCTTCCTGCATTTCATCCATTCTGTTGTAGACCACATTTCTTTCTCTGTAAGTCTTCTCACTCAAGATCTCTTCTCGAGTTTTCTTCTTAATCTCAACTTTTTCTTCAGCAGTGTTTTTGTCTTTGTTTTCATCTTGAATCTCAGCAACAAAAACAAATTTTCTTTTCTCTGTAATAGCCCTGCCATGAGCTGTTTTTCGAACATTTTCCAAACGATCTTCTTCTGGACAAATAGAGCTCCAATCAAACCCTTCATCATCATGAATGACAAAACAGGCTCTTGATTTTTCTTTCGGTTTATCTTCAATCAATTTTGGCTCTTCTCTGCTTCGATGGTAGATCGCCTTTCGATAATAGTCATCGTTGAAAGGACGTTCATTTGCTTCAGCAACTTCTGCATTTTTACACTCTCTTTTGAAATGACCCTTTTGCTTGCATCTGAAGCAGGTCACTTTTGACTTGTCGAATCCGAGCTTCGTTGATGGACCACCAAGAGATTGTTTCCCAGTAATTTCCATGTATCTTTGAGCTCTTCGAATGCAGCTTGCCAGACACCAACGAATATCAATAAGCTCCATTTCAATCTGGTCGTAGTCTTCTTTTGTCAGTTCAGAATTACCGATTTTTCCAGCTACAAGACCTTCATATGATTCCAGAATGGATGCAAGAAAGCTTATTTGCTGCTTTGCTGCATTGATGCTCATCGAAGGAGAATTCTTTAGTTTAAGAGCAACGTTGCACAAAATCTCTTCTCCATCTTCAGAACTAGTTTGTGAGGATGAATGATATCCAGAATGATGACTTGTGGACGTTGTTTGTGGTTCTTTCATCTTCTCACCACTGAATGATGTCTTTGGTGAACCAACACCTTTATCAGAAGGTACACTGCCTTTGTAGTACAATCCAACATTCTGTTGATGTGAAGAACCAGTCATTTTGCTTTGCTTTTGTAGCTCCAAGTCATGACTTTCAATCTTTTCAAACAAAGAATCAAGAGAAATTTCATCGTATGAAGCATCATTTTTTAAGATAAAAACAACGTTTGCCACTGATCAACTCGTGGTAACGCTTCAATTACTTTATCTATAAGTTCCTCTCTTGTTTTGTCAATTATAAAACGTTCAAGCTCGATTTTAAGGTGACAGAATCTCTCTATCATTTGCCTCACCGATTCTCCTTTTAAACCATCAAAAAGATCAAATTCTTTTTTAAGTAAAGCGATTTTGTTCTTTTTTATCTGTTTGCCACCCTCAGCTTTAACACGTAAAGCTTCCCAAACCGATTTGGATGACCCACTATGATTAAGCAATGCAAATATATCATTCCTAATTGCTGACTGTATCAATGCAATCATCCTTTGTTCGGCGGAAAATTCTGCTTTGTCATCTCTGGAAAATCTTTTGAACGGTAGTTCTTCACCTTTGTCATCTTTTGGCTTTTCGCATCCATACTCTAGACAGAACCAACTTTCATGCGCATATGCTTTCGCCCAATTGATGAACCGTTCTTTCCACCAAGTATAGTCTTCAATACTTTCGAGAGTTGGTGGCTTTGAGTGTGTTCCGTAAAAGTTATCATGCTTGATGTTCTCATTGATTGCCTTTGTGATGGTTTTTGGTGTAACATTTGCAATTTCGGACGATTCGGATGTGAACGCGTTGAAAAATGTGTTATAGAATTCCTCAGTCATGGTTTGAACTTCTGAATTACCTTGAATCACCTGAATCAATCACGTAAACAAATGATTAGTTCAAAAATATCAATTAACTTGTACGTATGGGAGTTTGAACAATTGATAGTGATTTGTGCAGTTCGATCGAATACACCAGCCGATCGAGTGAACTGGTCGAACCAAGACAGTGCTAGCCGATCGAACGAAAATGTCCTGCTAGCCGATCGAGCGAGATGTCCTGCTAGCCGATCGAGCGAAATGTCTTGCTAGCCGATCGAGCGAGATGTGCTGCTAGCCGATCGAGCGAGATGTCCTGCTAGCCGATCGAGTGAGATGTGCTGCTAGCCGATCGAACGAAATGTCCTGCTAGCCGATCGAGCGAAATGTCTTACTAGCCGATCGAGCGAGATGTGCTGCTAGCCGATCGAACGAAATGTCCTGCTAGCCGATCGAGTGAAATGTCTTGCTAGCCGATCGAACTAGATAAATTGCTGGCCGATCGAACGAGAATTGTCGCTAGCCGATCGAGGACACTTACACAAACAAACACTACACGACAAAACTTGAATCAGTTGGTTGGCACATTAAACTTCAATGTTGACTTCAATGTCTAACAAGTATCGAATATCGATGCAAACTTCACAAAACAATTTTTTAATTAAATGTGCTTGAATTTTATTCAACCATTTGACCAAAAATATTAACATCATATGGACCTTCAAACTGAATTTTATAAATGCATTGCGCCCCAAATTTTAAAGATTTGTGATAGGGCCGAGACTAATCACATGCAAGTGATTATATAGAAACTTTCAAACGATTACTACACCATCATTGGACCTCAAATAGTGGGCGGCAATGCATGATTGGGCCGTTAAAATTGAAGTCACATGGGCCATTTAATGCATCCTCATTATTCACTGTAACTTTTCAATGAAATGTCACATGCACTTAACCAATCATTCATTGGACCTTCTATACTTGGTGCAGCTGTGCACATGCAACTTTGATATTATTACTGTCAACTATGATAATTGAACTAAATGGTGAAATGACAGTTCTGATTGTTACAGTATGAAATCACATGAATTACTAGCAGAATGTGTTGACTAAAACGATCAACAAGATGATGTGTTGCTAACCGATTGTATGAAAAAGTTGGTCGATCGGACAAGATTCCTAGCCGATCGAGGTAGCTAGCCGATCGAGGCAACTAGCCGGTCGAGCGAGATGTTAGAACGATGATACTTCCTAGCCGATCGGACGGGAATATGTCTGCTGTTCGACCGGCTGAGTTTGACAATGCAGTGAAACGGACAAGTACGCTGGCCGATCGGCTGAATGATACGTTGACACTGCTAGCCGATCGGGGCAGCTAGCCGATCGAGTGGTTGGTTCGATCGAATTTCCTAGCCGATCGAGTGCTTGGTTCGATCGAACTTGCTAGCCGATCGAGTAGTTGGTTCGATCGATGAAACATCCTAGCCGATTCAAGACAGTGCACAACCAATTAAGAGAAAACTTGATCAAATCGGTTGACCGAATGAAACTTTGATTTTCTCAACACATGTAAACAGACAATTAATTCATCATCATGCAAAAACCGACAAGTTTGTTTTGAAATAAATTGTGATTCGACCAAATTTTTGAAATTATGAGATCACATGCATTTTAGAATTTATTTAATCTCTCACATGAATGAGTATGCATATTCTAATCTCATTGGACCGTTTCATATAGGGGCGGCAAATACACAAGGGTCTAAGTAGTTGTGGCCGACATCTTAAAGATCTCTCAATTTGATTTGGCGGCAATTAAATAATGGACCTTTTATCTAGTGGATATTCATGGCAGACAATGACTTTAATGAGTGATGATGTATTCTTATTCAATACTGATTATCATTAATGAAAACTGATCATGGTTGACTTTAATGAAAATGTTACTAGCCGATTGGTTGAATGACACGGTGGATCGGATAGGGATGCTGGCCGATCGGCCGGGCTAGCCGATCGGCTACGGTCAACAGGTCAACAAATATAATGTCAGGTATGCTGCTGTTCGATCGGCCGAGTTCTAGCCGATCGACTAGAGTCAAATAGTCAACCCTTTAATGAATGACAGTTAAATGCTGTTCGATTGAATGAAACTTCCTAGCCGATCGGCTGGGAATATGTCTGTTGTTCGATCGGCTGAGTCCTAGCCGATCGAGTGAGCTGTTCGATCAAACAGAACTTATAACGAACAGTTTCAGCAATGTCGAACACAAAAACGCAGATTTCTCCCAAACGGCTTGGAATTTTGACCTGAAGATTTGTAGGATTATAGATCAACTGATTACGCACAACAAATCAAAAAATCACCAATTTTTAACCGTAAAAAGTTGTTTAATTTTGCGATTTTCAGATAAAAACGTGAATAGATGAAAAGTGTAGGAATTTTGACAAATCTGAGTGAAATCGACTCTGAATCTGATGAATTTCTGTACGAATTCGTGCGTTTGATCCGTGCAATCGAGCTCCTGCTCTGATACCACTTGTTAGGACCGGTTTGACTCCGAAACGATTGCGTATGACACGTTCGACGTGCGGAATCCGTGAACGTGAATGACCGAAACACACGAGACGTACTCAATCTGTGATTCTATAGAAATGTATGAAAGTGTACAAGGAACACGAATCACCTTGTTGGTGCACTTACGTCTGTCGAGTACGTCTTACATCGAGTCTTAGAGTTAGACAGATCGGAAATGACACGGAATCCTAGAAATAGTGAATTGTATAGGTTCGCTTATGTATACATGTTCTAGGTTCGCTTATATGTCATTATGTAGGTCTAGGTTCGCTCTTATGGTCTTGTATGGATCGCTTATATGTACAAGGGACTGGTTCGCTTATATGGCTGTCCATATAAGCGAACCCATCTAAGCTATATATAGGGGAATGTGAGATGAGCGAACCAGTTAGTGAAAACACATAGTTTATGGTGTATTTTTTGTTCCGGCATGCTGCTGAAGTGCTGTCTGACCTTGTATTCGTGCATTTGATCAATAATACAGCAAGTTTAATGTGGATATAGCTAGAATAGCATCAAATCATTAGTTTCCGCCTCTTGATTTGGATAGTAACTTCTCTGATCGACTCAAACAGGGCCGAAACCGATCCTGCAATTGGTATCAGAGCTCAGGAGGAGGAGTTCTTGCCATTTTAGCTGCATTTCTTCTGATTTTCTACACTTTCTTCATTTTTTTCAAAATTTTTCACGGTAAAATCGGATCAAAATCACACAGTGCACTTGAAATCATGAACTAATAAATCCTTGAAGTTTTCAGAACTAAAATCGACCTAGAAAGCTAATTTTTAGGGGGTTCGCTCGAACATTCTCGCACAAAGGTGACATCAGCAATCCGGTTCGCTCCAAAATATTTGGTTCGCTCTTGTGGACATTTACTTTGGGTTAGGTTCGCTCGAAAGTACAGGGTTGATTCGCTCATTGTGCAAGTTTTAAGTGTGGTCCGCTCTAGTAACAGTTTCTGGTTTGCTCAAGAGTGCTACTTTCTGGTTCGCTCATTTGACATTTGTCTGGTTCGCTCCAAAAGTCAAATTTGTGGTTCGCTCATACAACACTTGTGGTTCGCTTTTTGGAACATTTGTTGGTTCGCTTTTGTGACAGTTCACTCTTTTGAACAGTTTGTATAAGTTTTGGAATTTTTGTGATCTTTGGACATTTTAAAACGATGGACAACGAATTCTATAACGCATTTGCTAGCCCGATTTCAGTGACACAAAGTGCTTTGATTGAAAATGAAACCGGAACGTCTTAGAAGCCACCTAAACTTATGGATATTGATGATTATAATGTGTGGTCAGAACATTTTGGAAACTGGGTCGAGGCTTATCATCTAGATGCGTGGGAACACACTGAAGAGCCATATGTCAAACCCACAAAGAATGATGTTGTGAATGGTACTCCATTAACACTTAGAGAGATGAGTACTGCAGATAAAAAGAAATATCGTGATGAGAAATTGATGGTGAGTCTTCTTCAGCAAGCTATAAAAGAAGATATTCGGATACTGCTTCAACATGATGGAACTGCGTATTCTATTTGGACAGAGCTGGAAGCAAAGTTTACCGGAAGTGATGATATGCTCAGAAATAAAATGTCTCTCATGAAAAAGGAATTTGATTTGTTTCGAGGATTGAAAAATGAAAATACCAAGCAAATTATTGATTGATATTGTAACTTGGTTAGAAATATGACGAAACTTGGTGTTAAGAAAGATACTGATGAATCAATTGAAAAACTTACAGATGCATTACCATATGAAACTTGGGGAACATTTCTGATGATGCTGCGGGCAAACAAAGCAGATTATAAGAAAATGACACTGGGAGATTTCATAAAGCATCTTGAAGCTCAGGAGATGGAGCAGAGGAAGATCGTTAGGATGAAGAATTATGATGGAGAACAGGATATACGTTTGTACTACAAAAGTGGTGTTACTGATTCTACAAAGTATTCTCCAAAGATCGAAACTGCTTACAGTGTTAAAGATTCTCCTGAGAAGAAGGCATCTCAAGGATCTAACAGCACAAGATTTTCATCATATGATCTTAACATTTCTGTAACAAAGAATGGTTGAAAACTTCAGTGTAACATTGTGTTAAGCCTTGAAAACGATCAAGACTACACTGAAGACATTGCAAAAAATCAAATGTCTTTGTTAGGAATGATTTTAGAGTCTTATAGTTGTTTTGTTGCAGGAAAGATCGGAAATCCAATGCTCACGAAAGAGGATTACGATCAAATTGATGCTGAGGAAATGGAATTGATGGATATAAAATGGTGTATGGCGAGTGTGATGAGACGTGCTGAAAAGTTTAAACAAATTACCGGCCGTGATGATTTTCGTGATGCAAACGTTTCAGCTTTAGGTTTTGATAAATCTAAAGTGACGTGTTTTCGTTGTAGGGAGAAGGGGCATTTCAAGAGGGAGTGCAAAAACCGTGAAGCTACCGGTGCCTAGAATCCTTTCGGAAACAATGACTATCACAAGAAGGCCATTTATCATCAAATCACACCACCAGTACAGCAGCAGGCACAAACAGCTCATGGGAGGGATGTGATGGATAATTCGAAAAGAGCATGTGTTGTTAGTCAGGGAAAATATGATAATTTTACCTGGGATAAGTATCTTCCAAAAGACAGCAACGTGTGTTTGGCTGAACAAGATGATGAGAAGTTGGCAGAAGGTTTTACTTGGGATGATTTTTGTCCAGATCAAAATCTTATGGCCAAAGAGATGTCCAAAAACATTTCTCATGCTTTCTTTGCAAATGCTTATGATTTGAAATGTGCAGAAAGGTGCAGAAAAGTCATGGAAGCTGCTGAAGAAAAACGAAGAAGAAATAGAGAAGAGGCAGAAGAGGAAGAGAGATTGAAGGAAGAAGCGAAAGCTGAGAAAAGAAGAAGAGGTGAGTTTTTACAACCGAGCAGAAGTGTCAAAGAAGTTCCAGAATATGAAGTGAAGATTGATGCAGAACGAGTTGAAGTGTCTGAAAAGTGCTTAAACTGTGATTCGCTAATCAAACAAAATAACGAGTTATTGCACAATATTCACAAATTGAAAGAATCGTATGACAGAATGAACAGAGAAATCAACAAATATACTGATTCGAATGGTGAACAAGAAATGGCGATGAATACTTTGAAAGTAGCTTATCTTAGACAGCTGGATGATGCTAACTTTCATATCAAGAGATGTGCTGATTTAGAGTTGGAGTTGGCAACACAGAAGATAGAGACTGAGAAAGTTAAAAAGTTGTTAAACAGTTACTCATGTTCATCTTTTGTTGTTGACAGGATTTATCCCGTGGTGGAGAATTTGAAGACGTTTGAAGAAATGAAAATGTCCGAAGAAGAGAAAACTGTGACTGAAGATGAAGAAAAGTTGAAAACTTCTGGTAAGAAATCAAGTGTGGTCTATAACAGATGTCCGCCCCCGGTCGAAAATGGATATTCGCCTCGAAATCCAAATTCTGAAAGAGTCAATAAAGCAATCAATTTGCAATGGGAGTCTGGGCCGTCGGATAACTTGCCAGAAAGTATCGATGTCACATATACGTCATCCGACACTGATCATGAGTCAAAGTTAATAAAAAGTGTAATCGATCAGGTGTTAGAAAAAGATGACGGTGAGGTGTCAAAACCGGAGTCCAAACCCGAGTCAAAGTCTGGGTCAAATGCGTCAAAGCCGACATTCAATAAGGACAAACGGGTTTATGATAAAGAGTTTTTACTTTCAAAATCTAATTTGAATGATGAATCGGTCAAAGTGGCATATACTTTGAAAGGTTCTGACAAATTATATTCAGATGAAAGTTTTCCAATAAGAAGTGTCAGACTTGAAATGATTCAAAAGGTTTTCAAAATAACAGAAATTAATATTTTTGAAATAAAAGATTTCAATCTTAATGGAAAACCCAAACAGTACACTTCAAGAGATCAACAAAAAATCAACAAGAAAATGGGTTACAATTGTGGTTATAGTTTCCGACAGAAACCAAACCATAATCGTAATTTCAAAAAGAAAGGTCTTGGTTTTGTCCCACCGAAAAACTATAAAAATGAAAAAATGTATAATTCAAAAACTATGTTTGTTTCAGGGAAAACGTCAGAAGCAGAAAAAGAATAATTATTCAGAAAACAGACAAATCAGGAATTCCATGCCAAGAAGCAAGAAGAACTAAAGAAGATTGAAGTTCCAAAGAAGATTGAAAAGAGAACTTGTTTTCAGTGCAAGATTGCTGGTCATGTGGCAAAGGATTGTCCGAAGACTTTCAAGCCAAAACAGGAATTCTCTGGGAAAATGAAAGAAAAAGTTGTTGAAAAGACTGAACTGTCAACCCGGAAGTTTACTGGCTTTGAAAATTCAACTTTTGAAAAAGGAGAATGTTCAAAGAGTGCTTCAAAAAGGAAAGAAAATGTGCCAAATCAGAAATGGGTTGTGAAAGGTTCAGGTAATAGTTCTGGTGATGAATCTGATTTCATAAAATCAGAGGAGCCACGTGTTGAGAAAAAGGTTGAAAAGAAAGTTCCGATAGTGGACGATGTGAATTTTCTGCCACTGAATGCTAAAAATTACAAATCTAAAATCGGAAAAGTTGAAATTTCAAATCAATTTTATTCTGACAAGAAGAAATTTGATGTTGAAAAAACTTTCAACGGAAATGTAAAACGTATCTTTGGAAAAATGGTCAATGGTAAGGCCAAAAGCACCGAAGATTTTTATGCTTCCAAAGGACGTGTTTACAAGCCTATTGAAAGTAAAGAGAAAGAAGATGTTGTTACACCCAAGGAAGGTCAGGCTTGGGTGGATATATTTTTCAAAGAATAAAAACCTGACTTGCCGGAGATCCCAAGTTGGTATCGTGGATCATGAATCGACATCCTTCTAAATCTGTGTTTGAAGTTTTGCAGGACTTGCCGGAACTCCCAGGTTTGTAAGCGAGGAGTAGGAATCGGCACCTTGAGAATTCAACCAAAAGATGGTAATTGGTTGAAAAACAGGTTTGAATAGATTAATTGCTAAATCTACAAGTGGTTGTATGTTTGTGGATGTTATAAGTGGTTCAGAATGAGAACTAGTTGATCGTACAAGTGGTTAAATCAAGGTCATTAATTTGAACTTGAGTTAACTATCATTCATAAGATTGGTAAAACAATATGATGATTTGAACCCCAATTTTACAATAGGTAAAAACAAATAAACTTATTTTCAGGAAAAACCATTCTGATTAATACAAACTTAAGTGTTTTGAAATCATTATGGGAAAAGAGTTTGTTGTGAGGGGGAGTTCTGATTGTTTAAGCCAAACAGATGGAGAATTGAAGTGTTTCGATATCAGTTGTCATGTTCTGTACAGTTTGTTTTCAATTTTCATTAGATGTATTTGAATTTTAGGGGGAGTAAGAATTTTTACAAAATCCAAAAACAACAGAAAATTTGAAAAAGTCAAAAACATGATAAAATTGAAAAATGAGTTTTTGTTGCATAAAAGAGGAAATGATAGTACATCAGTGAACTATCACAACACGCTAAAGAATTGGAATGTTTAAAAGTGATAAACAATCTTACTGCGGATGTGTCAGTAGGTTTTCGCACATTTAGTAAATTGAAACGAGATATAAACCTAAATTCGAACTAGCTTAATTCGTGGGTAACTATTCTTGGATATATGGGTAACCCCTGAAATCTTGTTTGAAAGGTTCCATATTCTGAGATACTAGGTCTTTATACTCAGTGATATCTGGGGTATTATTCCGGGACTTCTGCTGTATGGAAATACTGACCTAGTCCCCGAATAATACTTTCTGCTAAAAGCTTTGAAATACAAGCTCGCCCTCAGCAATCTGATTAAACAATAAAATTGATAATCTTTGCTGTTGTAATAAAAGATCCTCTAAAGGGGACCCACCAAAAGTCGAAGCCGTCATCTCTCTGCGTATACGGAAGTATCGACCTGAGCTCTCACGGCCCTCGCACATTACCCCTTTACAGATATCATCTGTGGTATACTCACCTGTAAGACTGAATATTTGGGATCTGGATACAGGAGTATATTCAAGTGGAGTGATACACAATTAAGTTCTAGTTTCTAAAACATTAATATCGTATCTCGAATCAGTTGAAATTTGTGTGAAAATTTAAGTGGACAAACATACTGACAATCTAGGTAAATTGTTTAGAACTTAATATGTAATCAAGCTTAACGGTGTTTGTGATATGTTTCATAACTGATATGATCCTCTTGCACGAGCTCACAAAAAATATTGTCTGTAAATATTTCATTTCTGCATTTACTTTCATTCAGAAAATTCAAAAAGATTTTTGGTGTGTTTTAGCATAAATTTTTGAAAAGTCAAAAAGAGTTTCGACAACTGGTGTTGAGATGCTGATTTTCAAAATTCAAAGTGCTAAACTTGAAGAACTGGTTTGGAAAAGTGTATGTAAAGATGGTAAATTTGTTTGAAAGAGCTAGTAATCGATTCTGAATGCAAAATCATTACTATAGCTTATCAACATAGTTTCTGAATTGTTGAAAAGATTTAATCTTTGAAGAAACTTATGGTTAGGTAGAGATTGTGCAGGCTTTGAGTCTGGTAACAATTATGTGATGAAGTGCCAGGTTACGATCTTGAACCTGATGAAGCCTGTGAATTCCAGACTACGATCCCAGCTGTGTGAGAGGGGGAGTCCATTCAAGAGAGAAGAGTTTGTTGATGATGAAGATAGAGAATGAGAATTCTTGAAGCGACAGATATTTCAAAGGCAGGTTGTCGACTGATGAAGATTGTAGATTGACTTGTGCGAAGACTCTATGAAGACTCCGTCAACATCCGAGGGGGAGTCTGTTGGTGCACTTACGTCTGTCGACTACGTCTTACATCGAGTCTTAGAGTTAGACAGATCGGAAATGAGACGGAATCCTAGAAATAGTGAATTGTATAGGTTCGCTTATGTATACATGTTCTAGGTTCGCTTATATGTCATTATGTAGGTCTAGGTTCGCTCTTATGGTCTTGTATGGATCGCTTATATGTACATGGGACTGGTTCGCTTATATGGCTGTCCATATAAGCGAACCCATCTAAGCTATATATAGGGGAATGTGTGATGAGCGAACCAGTTAGTGAAAACACATAGTTTACGGTGTATTTTTTGTTCTGGCATGCTGCTGAAGTGCTGTCTGACCTTGTATTCGTGCATTTGATCAATAATACAGCAAGTTTAAAGTGGATATAGCTAGAATAGCATCAAATCATTAGTTTCCGCCTCTTGATTTGGATAGTAACTTCTCTGATCGACTCAAACAGGGCCGAAACCGATCCTGCACACCTTTTGCCTTTTTCTCTCTACTTTCTCTCTCTAGCTTCTCTCTCTAACCTCTAACCTTCAAAATGCAAAATGGCAAAAGTTCTAAATGAGAACCCTAATGGTTCTATTTATAGGCCAAAGGTGATAAGGAATCTTTCCTTATTTACAATAATGCCACCTTGCCTTTTAGTAACAAGATATTACATTATAATCACTAAAGTTCTTCTGTTTCTGCTACGAACGAAAATGACGGAGGCGATAGACATTACTGCACTAACAGTTTATCACATTTAACTTTTCAAATCTTTAGCGTGCTGTGATAGTCCACTGATGTACTATCATTTCCTCTTTTTCACAACAAAACTCATTTTTGATTTTATCATGTTTTTGACTTTTTCAAATTTTCTAATGTTTTTGGATTTTTCTGAAATTTTCTACTCCCCCTAAAATGCAAACACATGAAAAAAATTTGAAAACTATCTAGATTCTTGACCCACTAGAAACATAAAAGTAAACCAAACTATACAGAAATATGACAACCGATATCAAATAACATCAAATCGCCATTCACTTGGCATAAACAATCAGAACTCTCCTTTATCAACAAACTATTTTCCCATTTAGATTTCAAAACACTTAAGTTTGTTTTAATCAAAATGGTTTTTCCGGAAAATAAGTTTGATTGATTTTACCACTTGTAGGTTTATCAATAATAGATTCGGGGATGTGGTTCATCATCTTGTCTCCCAATCACTTGTAGGAAAATGCTAGTACAACTTAATGTCCTTGATTTACCATATAGAATCAATACACAATCAAGTCTTCTAACCACTTGAAAACATACATAAACAAACCTCTTTACCGTTTGTATGATTGACATTACCGAATAAAATTCAAGAAAGATGCCGATTCATGCTCCACGCTTACCAACCTGGGAGCTCCGACAAGTCAGGTTTTTAGTCGAAGAAAATATCCACCCAAGCCTGACCAGCCTTGGGTTTCACCGAGCCACCATCACTCGGTTTCTTACCTTTCCTCTTCTTTTCATAAAATTCTTTAACCCCTTTGACTTTTCGATCAATCATCTTACCAAAGATATGTTGAACTTTGGGGTTAAATACCTTCTCAGCATCAAATTCCTGTTCATCATTATAAAATTGGTTAGAAATTTCGACTTTACCAAATTTCTTTTTATAATTCTCTGCCCGAAGTGATGGAAAATCCTCATCATTCACAATCGGAACTGATTTTTCATCTTTTAAAACAGCTTCACATTTTGAAACAACATGTGGCTCAACTGACTTTGTGGAATCAGTTTCATCGCCCGAAGATAGCTCTTCTGATTTTGATCTATCAGAATCATCACTAGAGCTTTCAGCTGCTTTCTTAACAACCCATTTCTGATTGTCAGATTTTGCTCTCTTCTTGTAAAATTTGTTCGAACTCTCACCAATTTCAAATGTAGAATCTTTAAACAATATTGTTCTATCAATTGGTGGTTCAAACTCAACTACTTTCTCTTTGAGTTTATGATATACTCCCTGTTTTGATTGTATTGCCTTAGAACAATCTTTGGCAATATGTCCAACAGTGTTGCATCGGAAACAGGTTTTCATATCTTTCTTCTGCTCAGTCATTTTCTTCAATTCATCTTGCTTCTTTGCAAGGAATTCATTGTTTGACTGTCTCCAGAAATCTTTCTTTTCTTCTTCCTCAGATGACGTTCCTGAAACAAATATCATTTTTGATTTAAAATCACGAACATATTTTTCATTTTTCTGTAGGAGTAAAACCAAGACCTTTCTTTTTGAAATTACCGTTATGGTTTTATTTCTTTTGGAAATCAGAACCAGAACTGTAACTCTTTTTCTTGTTTAATCTTTGTTGTACTCTTGAGGTGTATTTTTTCGGTTTTTCATTAAGACATAAATCTTTTATTTCAGAAATATTAATTTCTGTGAGTTTGAAAACCTTGTTTATCAATTCAGTTTTGACACCTCTTATTGGAAATTCCTCATCAGAATATAATTTGTCAGAATCATTCAAAGTATAAGCAACTTTAAACAATCCATCATCCAAATTAGATTTTGATAACAGAAATTTTTTATCATAAACTATTGTGTCCTGTTTTTCTGTTTGACACGGAGTGCTTGACCCAGACTGTGACTCTGACACGAACTCCGACTTTGACTCTTCTATCTCATCATTTTCTAACACATGATCCACAACTTTCTTCATCAATTGAGACTGTTGATCAGCGTCAGACGATGTAAACACGACATCAATACTATCTGGCAAGTTTACTAACGACTCCGACTCCTACTGTAAATTTGTTGCCTTTTTGACTCTTTCATCATTTGGATTTCTAGCCAAATATCCGTTTTCAAGCGGGGGTGGACATCTGTTGTAACTGACACCTTGTTTCTTACCAGCTGGCGTCTTTTCAGTGTCTTTCTTCTTTTTGGTCTTTTTCACTGGAGTCTTTTCTTCAACCTTCTCTTCAGAAACTTTCTTTTCTTCAGTTACCTCATTTTCTTCAAATGCCTTCAAACTTTCAGCCATCGGATAAATCCTGTCAATGACATAAGATGAACATGAGTAACTTTTTAATAAACGATTAACTGTTTCAGTTTCAATTCGTTGAAGTCCAAGTTTCTGTTCGAGATCAGCACACTTTTCAATATAGTTGTTTACAACTTTTTGTTTGACCATGAAAGCTCCCTGAAGTGTTTTCATTACAGTTGCTTGCTCTTCACTTGTGTTATTGTACATGTTCATCGCTTTGTTGAGCACATCATAAGATTCCTTTAATCTGTTCATATTGTGAATCAAAGAACTATTTTGTTTCTTTTCAATTTCACAATTTTCACAAATTATTGGACTCTTCTTAGCAACAGCTTCTTCATCAATCTTGAACTCTGGAACTTTCACTTTCTTTCGAATCACCGGAGTTGTTTCATCATCACTACTCACCAGTGTTTTCACCTTCTTCTTTTTCTTCTTTCCCTTCTCATTCTCACTGTCACTTTCTGCTAACATCTTCAAATGTTTTGCCATCTGTTTAGCATAGTACTCAGTATCATCATCACTTTCATCTTCAACTTTGGCAACAAAAGCTGTGTGGGTTGTTGCTTGATCAGGAATATAATCATCCCAAGTAAAATTTTCCCAGCTAAAACCCTCAGGTAATTTCTCATCATCTTGATCAATCACACAAGCTTTTCCATCAGATGATATGTAATTATCCCAGTTGAATGATTTCTTTTCATTTTGATTAACCACACAAGCTCTTTTTCCAGTATCTTCAATCACATCTCTTCCATGTGCAGTTTGAGCTTGATGTTTATGTTGTTGAGATGATTGTTGACCAACTTGGTGATAGATGGCTATCCGATATTAATCATTGTTGTTATTGAAAGGATTCTGAGCTCCACTTGCTTCACGGTTGGTGCATTCCCTCTTGAAGTAACCTTTCTCCCTGCACCGAAAACAAGTGACTTTAGATTTGTCAAAACCTAAAGTAGAAACATTAGCCTCACGAAGATCATCTCTCACCGTGATCTGCTTGAATTTCTTAGCTCTCCTTAACACGCTAGCCAAACACCACTTTATGTCCATTATGTCCATTAGCTCCATCTCTTTAGCATCTATCTGGTCGTAATCTTCCTTTGTTAGAATTGGATTTTCGATACGACCTACAACAAAACAACTGTAAGACTCTAAAACCATTCCTAATAAAGACATTTGACTTTTAGAAACTTCCTCAGAATAATCTTGATCACTTTCAAGATTTAATACAATATTGCACTGAAGTTTTCTTCCATTTTTTGTTGCTGAAATGTTCAGATCAAAAGACGGAAATGATGTGAAACTAGTTTTGCTGTTTGATCCTGATGATGGATGAACTTCCAGAAGAATTCTTGGCATTGTAAGAAGTTTCTATTTTAGGAGATAGATTTGTAGATTTCTCATTCACCCCTTCTTTGTAATACAACCCAACATCCTGTTCACCATCGAAATCTTTCATTCGAACAATCTTTCTCTGTTCCATTTCCTGAGCTTCCAACTTTTCAATGAATTTGCTCAAAGTTAACGTGCTGAAGCCCTTTTTGTTCCTGAGCATCATTAGATATGTTCCCCATGTTTCATGTGGTAAAGCATCAGCAAGCTTTTCAATTAAATCTTCATTGTCTTTGTTGATACTTAACCTTTTCATGTTCACCAACAAGTTACAATATCTTTCAATGATCTGTTTTGTACTCTCGTTCTTCAAACCTCTAAACAAATCAAACTCCTTTTTCAACAGCGACTTCTTATTCTTTACCATCTCCTGACTTCCAACAAACTTTGAACGCAATGCTTTCCAAATTGAGTATGAACTCCCGTTGTGTTGTAGCAATACCATAATATCTTCCTTCACAGCTTGTTGTAGCAGACTTAGCATCATTTTCTCATTTTTGTACTTCTTCTTGTCATCAGCACTCATGTCTTTGATCGCAACTTCATCTTCATCATCATTTAATGGTCTCACATATTTTGTTTCCACACATTCCCATGCATCAAGATAGTTTGCTTGAACCCAGTTCTCGAAACGACCCTCCCATCCTTTATATTCTTCAATGTTCAACAGTTTGGGTGGTTTTTGCATTGTTCCCGTTTTGTTTTCGAGCATTGTGGTTTGTGCAACAGTGATCGGGGTAGCTGGAGTTGCGAATGCGTTGTAAAATTCCTTGTCCATTTTTAGATTTTTCAATTTTATACAACAGTTCTTAAAAGCAAAAACACTAAGTACAAACAAGCGGAACTAGTAAGACCAAAGGAGCGGAACCACTAAGTCCAAATAAGCGGACCTAATTGATGTTCAACCGAGCGGATCTACTTGATGTTCACTCAAGCGAACCTACTTAATGTTCAACCGAGCGGATCTACTTGATGTTCATTCAAGCGAATCTACTTAATGTTCAAACGAGCGAACCTACTAAGTACGTATAAGCGAACCACTGGATGATCACAAGAGCAGACCAGTTTGAATTTTGGAGCGGAACCTTTGAATTTGTGCAACAATAAGCGGAACTAACACGTTCACTCAAGCGGAACTATGAAGTGTCCGTATAAGCAGAACCTACTCGGAAGCTAATTTGACCCATTCATAATGCGAATTTTAACACCAAACTTTCCAGGGTTTGTTATTGATGCATGGAATGTCTGTTGGCTACGTCTGCATTAGGTCTTAGGTCAAGTTAGGTCAACATAGGGTCTTAAAAGTCAAAATTGGATTTTATGTAATAGATCCGCTTATATGAACACATGTAAGTAGGTTCGCTTATGTGTCACTCAGGTGGTCCGCTTATATGTCATTAGATAGGTTTCACTTATAGGGTTTAAGTGTTAGGTTCGCTTATACGGCATGTCCGTATAAGCGGAACTACTAGGACTATATATACTCATTACAAGCGAACCTGATTCATAATGCATGTACGCTGAAGCGAAACAGTGGAGAGCATTTGGTACTGAATCTTTGTCAATTTGTAATCAGAATGCAATAAAAGAGAAGGAATTGAAAAGGAAAAGCTGTGTTACTTCGCATATATTGATTCCGCCTTTATACGTGAAGATGAACTATCTCAACTGACTGTTTAGGGTCGGAACACGGTCCAACAAGTGGTATCAGAGCTCAGGACGAGGAGTTCATACTACTACAGCTTGAATCTGCATAAATCTCTCATTTCTACTCAATTTCTCTCATACTTTTTCGGTTTAAAGTGGTTCCTACGGTTGAAATTTTCTGATTTTTGAGTATTACGTGTGGAACATACATTTAACAAACCCTAGAAAGTTTCAAGTTAAAATTCAGCTTTAAAATGGGTAAAAACAGTTAAAAACTTAGGTCCGCTTATACAGACATTGAGGTTCCGCTTGTAAGACCTAGGTTCGCTTGAAGGTTCCGCTTGAAATGACATACTTCCGCTTGAAATACATTAGTTTCGTTTGTTAGATCCGCTTATACGGCACTTCCGCTTGAATGAATTGAACAGTTCCGCTCGAACTGACATCTGATAGCTCCGCTTGAATGGACAATTGGATAGATCCGCTTGAACGTACATAGGAGTTCCGCTTGAACGGTCCGCTTATTTGGACAATACCTGGTCCGCTTATTAGGACATATCCTGGTTTGCTTATTCGGACATTACAGTTCCTCTTATTTTGACTTTCGCTTATCTGTCACTTCTGGTTTCACTTATCAGTCATACCCTGTTTCGCTTATTTGTCACATTTTTCAAAATCTCGAAAGTTTTTCTAAGTGTTGGTTGATTTTGCAGGAATATTCACGATGGATGAAATTTTCTTGAACCCGTTCAGTGACATGTACGCATTTGCAGGAAATTCAGGAAACGATGATTCATCATCAAGCAATGCAAACGAGAACCCGCCAAAAGAGAAGAAAAAGGAAGCTTGGGAATCGGAAAGTGCTTTCGGAACATTCAATAAACCCCCAAAGCTAATGGCTATCGAGGAGTACAGTCGGTGGTCTAAAAAATTTGAAGATTGGATGATGGCATTCGCATTTCCCGGCTGGAAAAGTCTGAAAAACGGGTATATACATGGAGACAAAAGTGGAGAAACTCTATCATCAGCAGAAGAGATTGATTCGTTAGTAGCCGAACAAAAATGTGTGGCTTTGTTGTTCCAGTCTGTCCGGGAAGACATCATTTCACTAATCGATTATTCGAACGCAAAAGATCTGTGGAACAAACTTCGTGTAAAATGTTTAGGAAGTTCTGATATAGTGAAGAACAAAAGAAAACTTCTTAGAAAATAGTTTGATCTTTTTGGATGTCTGAAAAATGAGTCAGTGTGTAAAATGATAGAACGGTTTGGTCATCTAAAGCTGGAATTAGCACGACATGATATCATATATCCTGAAGATGAGCTTATCGATAAACTGTTTGATTGGTTACCCGACGAGATGTATTGGAGGTATTATGCGTTGATGCTGAAGAATACCATCAAGGATCCAGAAAAGTTGACGCTAGATTTGTTGATTGAGAAACTCGAGAGTCACGAGTTGGAGCTGAAGAAGACATACAAAGTCAATCACTCATCTTATCAACAGAATTTGGATTTATACTATCCGAAAAGCATGATGCCGAAAGCTACTTCTCCCAAGACTACATTTTCTGCTGAGAATGTGTCGACAGCAAGCAAAGAAAGTCAAAGCAGTCAAAGCAGTGGAAGCCACAGTGGTTATCACAGTGGATCTTCATCATCTGCAAGTCATTCTGATGCAAAATTTTCATGCAACGTCGCAATAGATTTGAAGAATGCACAGAATTTTGACGAAGAGTCGGCTAAGCAACAAATGGTCTTCTTGGTGTCTGTATTGGAATCATATGAAGGGTTGGTGGCTGGTAAAATCGGGAACACAAATCTAAAAAAGGAAGATTATGACCAGATAGATCCCGAAAAATGGAGCTGATCGATATTCGTTGGGCTATGGCAAGTGCTGTTCGTCGAGCACAACGCTTCATGGAAATTACCGGCAGAAAGACGATCTGTGGTCCATCTAGTAAGCTGGGGTTCGATAAATCGAAGGAGAAGGGTCACTTCAAGCGAGAATGCAGAAACGCCTATGTTGATGAGTCGGAGAATCCTTTCAGAGACGACTATTACAAGAAGGCGATATACCATCAGAATAAATCCGAGCCGCCTAGATTGAAGCAGGGTGATGACAGCAGAGAAAAATCTAGAGCTCTTGCGGTGATTTATGATGATGAGGGGTATGATTGGAGCAAAGAGGTTCTACCGGAGGAAGATGCGGTTGGTTACGCGTTCATGGCGAAAAATGAACCTATTCCGTGGAAAGACAACCGTACTGATGAGCAAAAGT
Source organism: Helianthus annuus (assembly GCF_002127325.2). Classification (NCBI taxonomy): domain Eukaryota; kingdom Viridiplantae; phylum Streptophyta; class Magnoliopsida; order Asterales; family Asteraceae; genus Helianthus; species Helianthus annuus. The sequence goes on along the minus strand of NC_035449.2, from coordinate 130,778,010 downwards.
ATCAATATAGAAAAATGATTGCTGAAGCCAGAATCACTAGAATTTCTCGTATCTTTGTGGAAGCGACGAGAGCGAGAAGATGGGATCCGGACAGGGAGTGTTATCTTGATGAGTATGGAAATATTGCGATCGATGACAAAACACTTGATCTGGAAGCCATCATTAAGGAGTTAAAAGAAGAGGATGAGTATTGGCAACACAAATGGTGGGGAACTCCAACAGAGAAAATGAAAGAAGAAGAGAAAGAGAAAGAGGAAAAAGAGAGAAAGGAGAAAGAAGAGAAAGAGAGGAAAGAAAAAGAAGAGATCGAGAAAGCAAAGAAAATTGACACTGGAATTATCGATACAACGCAGGAGTTGACTGCAGAGAACCTGGGAAAAATGGCTGACAAATGTCACACCCCGACCACGTAAAACATCAAATCGTGGCGGAAACGTCGGGGAGTGTTGTAACAGAATTATTGTTCCACAACCAAGGTAATTTAAATAATATTTTATTCATCACCCAAGGGTGGAATACATTGTTTTGAAACAAGAACCAACAGGTTACATTGTCTTAAAATAAAAAGAAACAAAGTACATAACAAGTTTTAACTAGTCTAGATCCATTTTATCGTCACTAAGGCCCAAGTCCACCCTAGTGTATCACGATCATCCTATGCATTTGCTCCTGAAACACATGTGAAAATAGGTACGTCAGCATAAAAATGCCTGTGAGATACATAGGTTTTGTGAAAATAGGATCCATGACTTAGGTTTTAGAAAAATGTTTAATGAAATGTAGTCATGAATCTTGTTGATTGTATTGTTCGTAAATCATTTGAAAAACGATGGTAGATATGTATTTTTTTTTTGAAAGAATAATGTATGGTTAAATGAATAACCAAGTAAAATAAGTTGTATAAAACAAGTTGTTTGTAGAACAATGTATTGTGAAAAATATATGTTATATAGCTAAACTGAAATGATTTAAACAACGCTGCGATGTGTAATATCATACAAACACTTATATATAGGAAGTACCAGCGGCGTATCCACCATGTTTGTATCATATTACACACGCCTCGTTACTTAAAACACTTACCCAAACAAACCACCCATGTAAACATGTTTATGTTTAACCAAATGTTAAAATGTTTATGCGAAAAACCATGTCTAACGTCAAGTGTAAATCATGTAATGTGTGTAACAATGTCAAAATGTCTATGTCAATGTCAATCATGTCATGTGTAAACAAAATGTCATGTATGGTAAGTGAAATATGTATCAACTAAACCATAGGTGAAAAATGCACAAAACAAAGTATTGAAGTAAAACTCAGTTTAAATCAACGTTATGTTTTGTGGAGATGCATGCTATACTGAATACAAACATTTATGCGGTATTGTGAAAATGCATACATTCAAGCCTTGTGACTGTGGCGATAAACCTTTAAACAAATTAAAGGTCTATCGGTTTTTATGTTTAAATCGAATTCGGTCATTCCTTTCATCCAAACAACAATTCAGATTTACTTTGTTAAGCCTTTCATCTGATTTCAAAACACGGTGATACTTGTTCGGTCACCGCTATTATATAATTATTTCATTCACTATGACGCCTTGTGGTGTTGGTATAAACTTGTAGCTTGGGCTAATCATGAATCGAGCATTTCATGCAAAACACGGTGATACTTGTTCGGTCACCGCTATTATTGAATTATTTCATTCACTACGACACCTTGTGGCGTCGGTATAAACTTGAAGCTTGTGTTAATCACGATCAGCCGTCTCATGCGAAACTGTATATGCTTTTCGTTTGACACATCGTTTAAGTGGTCTTAATGCAACTATGTATTAGGACGGTGGTACACCAGGTTCGGTTGTATTTCATTTCGGTGTATCCTTACAACTCAACAGTGTCATCACGTTATTTATTGGTTCATTAGTTGATAAATCATTTTATGATACTATCCATTTGTGCTTGTTGATTCAAGTTTCAATCATACAACAACCAACGCAAGTTTCCGTTGGTAATAAATTCTATTGTTTCAAAAATTGATTTGCATATTGTGAACGTTCATTTAGAATTCTCTTGGCCGAAATTTCCTCCTTTGTTGAACCCGTAAATTTGGTCGCATTGGTGATAGTATCACTACGCTTCGTTGACTTGACCTCAATTCTGGAACAAACTCAGCTGAACCGTTGGGTTCTTATTGATGCAAAATGTCTTTACACTCATGTAATACGAATAATTCTTGATTCGATTACGCGGTCATTCACTTTGGTATTTTTCGGACTTACCTAGGAACGACACAACTCTGAGGACATAACATAGACTAAATTTCGAGGACGAAATTTCTGCAACAGGGGGAGAATGTGACAACCGGTAATTAACGGCTTCTAATTACGCGATTAACAAACGTTTAAGGAGATAAAAATTAACTTAACTAGGCTGTTGGAATGCCTAAGAACGCCTATCTAACCTTACGGTGCGCGTTTGTGGATTTGTGAAGAAAACTGTCGAGCTTTAAACGATAACGGACTGAAACTGTACAAAATAGTAACCACGCCGACAGATACAAATTTATACGTATAATTTAAACCAATGGATTTTGTTTTGCGAAAACATTATCCTTTCAAACGACACAAAGCGCAAACGTGAATGAAAAACGACAAAACGGAAGCACCAGACTCGAATCCCCGTCTTGATATTAATCTATTTTGATATATTTAACTTTGTTTTGAAGTTTTATTTCCCGTAGTTGGAAACGTATCAAGAAACGGATTTAAAAACGACAAACTACGCAGTTTGCGCGATTTTAACGCGACGACGATCATGCGCGTCAAATATCGATATCCGATGTAATTTTGAGGCGTTTCGACTCTAAGATTTTATTTTGTGACATATTACGAGGATCAGCTTCGAAAAATGGGTTTCGGGAACGAATTGGGCTGCTCAAAACACGCTAATGGGCCCTGGGCCCAACCCACCATTTAAAAACCTAGTACAAATACTCTACTTCAAAACCCTAAGATCATTCCTTATCTTTTCAGTAGCACACAACTACAGTGCCCTCTTTCCTCTCTCACTAAATCCGGTCACCGGATTTCTTACCGGCGACGTCACCCCGATCGCGTTCCGGCCACACACGCACTCACCCACCTCCCTTCTTCTCCGATGAGACACCCACGTTCGCTCTCTGACTCTCTCTCCTCGTTTTACCGACACCGCCGCTATGGCGGTGGTGAGGGTGCTGGTAATGACGATGATGAGCTGATTGTTGTTGATGAGGATGGCGGCGACACGTCGACGATGGCCAGAGAAGACAGCGGCGACAACAGTCAGCACGGGTCAGGCCCTGCTCCGATGAAGACAAGCTGAGAGTGATGACCGGTGACACAATTTTTGACGACCGCTGTTGATGATCTTTTTCCGTAAACAACCAAACTCCGGTAAGCTCCTAAGACCCATCTCCTTCATCTCCTTCTTTGAATCAGTTCAAGTCTCGGTCACACTCGATGTTTCAGGTAGTGTTGAAGAGGATGATTTACCGATGACGATGGGTTAATGATGATGTGATGGGGTGGCCGACGGCGGCACCGTCGGAGCCACATCAGTGGCGGCGACAATGAATAGGTAAACACGTTCAAGTTTTCTTTTGGTTCGAAGTTTTTTTTTTCTCTCTGGTTGTTTCGGGCTCGGATCAGACGCCAGCACGATGGGTTCACACACAGACAGATTTGTTTTCTTTGTTCAGGTCCTACTTAGACTCGGTTCTGGTTCAAGTCGTGGACTCGGTTCAAAGTGGTTTGAGTTTTATTTCAGATTCAGCTCTAATTTAGTTCAGGTGCACGTCAGTTGTGGTTCAGGTTCGTGAAACGGTTCGACTCGGTGCAACACGACTCGACTCGGCAACTCACTAGTCGACTCGGTCAAACCCGAGTCAACTCGGGTCAGCAGCAGTCAACACAACAAAAACTGGTCAACCCGGTTCACATTTTTGATTCGGTGTTCGAATCCATTGCGGTCAACAAAAGTCGGCGGTCAAACTTTGGTTAACGACAGTCAACTGTCGGGTCAAAGGCGGTCAACTCAGGACCCGGTAAAGTTTTAACAATGCGTTAAACTTTATATATAGATTCGTAGATTTTTAGCTTACGCGACCGAGCTCGAACCATCCTTTATTTAGTTATTATATACGTTTAAATTTTTTTGGCGTATTTTGGCGAAAATTATATACATATATTGTTTGATTGAATTATTGTTGCGTTTTGATTTAAAATATCGACACATTGGATGTCGAGGTTATCCTAAAAACAGAGGAAACTCTGTCCGTTTTTCGTTAAAAACCCGGATTACAAAACATATTTAAATCTTAAAGACGACACTTATCGAGATACAAGTTTTTTTTTAGAATAAATATAGAAGTATATTTATTTGGCGATGTTTTACGAGTGATAAAACGAAACAATAACATTTTGACACACACACGAAATACTAATCAACGAAACTCGAAAAGTTATATGTATTTTCAAAACGCATTGAAACTCGAATGCTTTCACGACATAAGTATCATTAGTTATATTTATTTCAAACAACGTACTTCGTATACTCTTATAAAAATAAATAAAATGTTTTGTATTTATTTTAAACGATGAAATTCGAAAGTTATATTTCAAACTTTTAATATTCGGAAAATCATATAAAATAAATATAGTTATTTATATTTATTTTAATCGTCTAGAATATGAATATTTTTATAAAATGAGTATAGTCGGTTATATTCATTTCAAACGTCGAGTTTCGAATATATATGTGTATATATATATCTATCCATTTCCATCCTATGAAAACTACAACGGTATATTACCGTAGCATGTACGACACAACAAGACACTCCCTTATCCGTATACGTATTTCTAATTCACGACGACCAACACGACATCGCAAGTATATATTTATATTTGAATATATATAAATATATATCTTAATCACTTGTAAACTAAGTCGATATCGAGACTTAGTTCTATCCCAATTATAAACGGGATCAAATAACCATCGATTGGTTATTCTAAGTCAAGTCAACACTACCTTAAAGTCGTTTAGTTAACGACTCGGTAGAGCTCGGATACGTAGTTTAGCTACGTCAATTCAGTTAGAAACTTATAATTATTCCTTGATTAGGAATGCTTTAGTAGCACGCTAGCGAGTTCACATTCTTGGAATGACATCACGGAATCACGTTAAGCTAGCTTTGCACAGGAATATCCAGGTGAGTTCATAACCCCCACTTTTTACTGTTTTTACATTTTTATAAATGTTTTCGGGGGTGGAAAGACGTGCTAGTTTTTGCAAAAGTAAATAACTTTTCGATGAACGAAAACTCATATTTATAAACCGTGTTGCGAATGAATTTCAAGGATCTTAAATGGTTTACGAACGATATAGACTAAACATACCGGTTTTACAAAAGAAATGCGTATTTACGAAACGTGCATGATTTTCTAATGGGTACGGGCGACACAGTCGAGGTGATTCGACACAGTCGAGGTGATTCGACACAGTTGAGGTGATTCGACACAGTCGAGGTGATTCACACAGTCGAGGTGATTCGACACAGTCGAAGTGATTCACACAGTCGAGGTGATTCGACACAGTCGAGGTGATTCGACACAGTCGAGGTGATTCGACACTAAAAACCGTCTACACAGGTTGAGTACTTCCTATGTCGCCGCATACGTTAATGTCCTCGCGAAACATTAACGATCAACCTGTTCATAGACGCTTTACATACCCATGACGGCGTTCATTTTCTAGAAGTCTTAGCTTATTTGCTTCCGCTGTGCAATGAAGATACCGGTCCAGTCACGCCAGCTCTGATATTTCGGGGTGTGACAGATTGGTATCAGAGCTATAGGTTTCAGTGAATTAGGTTTCTTTAAAGATACCTAGGCTTTAACCTTACTTCCTCTGGGAACTTAGATTATTAAGACTTGGACACATACAGAACGCCTAGGACTGAATATGGGTTTCCAACCGTTGCCGAAAACAATGAGTCAACACTTTTGGTTTTAAACATACACAAGTGTTGTGTTGGATACACGGTACATGAAACGATTACATATAGTAAGCAAAACTTTGAGAGTTTTGGATAACATGCATTTAGGACCTTTGGAAAACTTATGTCGAAACTCATTAAAGGTCCTCACTTAGAAACCGTGACTAACAACTCGGGCAAACACCATTACCTATATTTTCTATGCTATTTTAATTACCCGAGCAGGTAATCTAGGTGGAACGAAATGCTATTGCGCAACTATACGTGAAACATAAACTATACATCAGCGGATGTCAAAGTACATCACACACGATTTTCGAGGCAAGGCCTTGGGGAAAACACACTTGGGCACAACAACAATGATGTTAATTCTATCAGCGAGAGAATTACTGATCGAAATGCAGCACTTTGCCACGTGATCATGCAAACGACACGAATCACACTGAGGTACGCTTAAACAAGATTTCATAACAATCGATGCTTAGTCTAAAGAGACTCACAATTGCTGGCGCTGCAAAAGAAGTCACATGTCTTCGCATTTCCCCTACTTCATTCATGGCGATTGTGCTACGTACAACATTCCATGGTAATGTCACATAACAAACAATCATCACGTGAACTTCCAGGTAAAGTCCTTAAATTCCTTTATTTGAAATTCCGAAATTTTGCATATAGTGAGTAGATTTTTGTATTTCTACTCCCCCTAATAGTCATTTCATCATGAAGATTTTATTTCATGATAGTGAACACTCGTTTGCCTATTTCTTGACAAATTCGTACGCTACACATGCCTTGTTTGTTACGCATGTGGTTTCACTTCGAATGGTCATTTTGTCAACATCTCGTATATTATTTCGCTATACTAAATCTTTGCATTATATTCTAGTCGACCCGTATTATTGCAAAATGTTGACTCCTTGGCATCGAGTCAATGGATTTCTTGGAAAACTCATAATCTTTTGAGTTACATGGTTTTTCGTTGTGGCCATGTCAAAACTTTCTTATTGATACATGAATTCATTGTTGGATTATGTTTCAACCAAGTTCAATTGTTTGAACTTGCTCGTAATATATATTCGATTCAAGATTCCATATGATGGATTGAGGCCAACATATTCGAAATAATCCCAACAAGCACTTCATCTGCTTTGAACCATAAAATGCTTGTTTGGTCTTCGACTTCATTGAATCGTTTCTTTGATCACAGTCACCTTGTGGTGGCGTTTTTCACAAGTTTGAAGCTTGCGCTAATCTCGTTGCTCACCTTATGTACGGATTTAATTATTTATTTATTTGTTTATTGACATTAAATCCGCTTTGTTGGTTTATCATATTAAAGCAATCTTAACACAATCGTGTGTTAAGATAATGGTACACAAATTTATGTCATATTCCGGTGTACCTCTTAACAGATCATTCATCATCGATCGAACGTTTTGCGATATTTAGTGCTCTTTCATCTTCGATCGAAAAACATTATTTATTCGTTTCATTATCAATTGAAAATCCTATCAGATTTGTTTGAAACAACAATTCAGATTTACTTTGTTAAGCCTTTCATCTGATTTCAAAACACGGTGATACTTGTTCGGTCACCGCTATTATATAATTATTTAATTCACTATGACGCCTTGTGGTGTTGGTATAAACTTGTAGCTTGGGCTAATCATGAATCGAGCATTTCATGCAAAACACGGTGATACTTGTTCGGTCACCGCTATTATTGAATTATTTCATTCACTACGACACCTTGTGGCGTCGGTATAAACTTGAAGCTTGTGCTAATCACGATCAGCCGTCTCATGCGAAACTGTATATGCTTTTCGTTTGACACATCGTTTAAGTGGTCTTAATGCAACTATGTATTAGGACGGTGGTACACCAGGTTCGGTTGTATTTCATTTCGGTGTATCCTTACAACTCAACAGTGTCATCACGTTATTTATTGGTTCATTAGTTGATAAATCATTTTATGATACTATCCATTTGTGCTTGTTGATTCAAGTTTCAATCATACAACAACCAACGCAAGTTTCCGTTGGTAATAAATTCTATTGTTTCAGAAATTGATTTGCATATTGTGAACGTTCATTTAGAATTCTCTTGGCCGAAATTTCCTCCTTTGTTGAACCCGTAAATTTGGTCGCATTGGTGATAGTATCACTACGCTTCGTTGACTTGACCTCAATTCTGGAACAAACTCAGCTGAACCGTTGGGTTCTTATTGATGCAAAATGTCTTTAAACTCATGTAATACGAATAATTCTTGATTCGATTACGCGGTCATTCACTTTGGTATTTTTCGGACTTACCTAGGAACGACACAACTCTGAGGACATAACATAGACTAAATTTCGAGGACGAAATTTCTGCAACAGGGGGAGAATGTGACAACCGGTAATTAACGGCTTCTAATTACGCGATTAACAAACGTTTAAGGAGATAAAAATTAACTTAACTAGGCTGTTGGAATGCCTAAGAACGCCTATCTAACCTTACGGTGCGCGTTTGTGGATTTGTGAAGAAAACTGTCGAGCTTTAAACGATAACGGACTGAAACTGTACAAAATAGTAACCACGCCGACAGATACAAATTTATACGTATAATTTAAACCAATGGATTTTGTTTTGCGAAAACATTATCCTTTCAAACGACACAAAGCGCAAATGTGAATGAAAAACGACAAAACGGAAGCACCAGACTCGAATCCCCGTCTTGATATTAATCTATTTTGATATATTTAACTTTGTTTTGAAGTTTTATTTCCCGTAGTTGGAAATGTATCAAGAAACGGATTTAAAAACGACAAACTACGCAGTTTGCGCGATTTTAACGCGACGACGATCATGCGCGTCAAATATCGATATCCGATGTAATTTTGAGGCGTTTCGACTCTAAGATTTTATTTTGTGACATATTACGAGGATCAGCTTCGAAAAATGGGTTTCGGGAACGAATTGGGCTGCTCAAAACACGCTAATGGGCCCTGGGCCCAACCCACCATTTAAAAACCTAGTACAAATACTCTACTTCAAAACCCTAAGATCATTCCTTATCTTTTCAGTAGCACACAACTACAGTGCCCTCTTTCCTCTCTCACTAAATCCGGTCACCGGATTTCTTACCGGCGACGTCACCCCGATCGCGTTCCGGCCACACACGCACTCACCCACCTCCCTTCTTCTCCGATGAGACACCCACGTTCGCTCTCTGACTCTCTCTCCTCGTTTTACCGACACCGCCGCTATGGCGGTGGTGAGGGTGCTGGTAATGACGATGATGAGCTGATTGTTGTTGATGAGGATGGCGGCGACACGTCGACGATGGCCAGAGAAGACAGCGGCGACAACAGTCAGCACAGGTCAGGCCCTGCTCCGATGAAGACAAGCTGAGAGTGATGACCGGTGACACAATTTTTGACGACCGCTGTTGATGATCTTTTTCCGTAAACAACCAAACTCCGGTAAGCTCCTAAGACCCATCTCCTTCATCTCCTTCTTTGAATCAGTTCAAGTCTCGGTCACACTCGATGTTTCAGGTAGTGTTGAAGAGGATGATTTACCGATGACGATGGGTTAATGATGATGTGATGGGGTGGCCGACGGCGGCACCGTCGGAGCCACATCAGTGGCGGCGACAATGAATAGGTAAACACGTTCAAGTTTTCTTTTGGTTCGAAGTTTTTTTTTCTCTCTGGTTGTTTCGGGCTCGGATCAGACGCCAGCACGATGGGTTCACACACAGACAGATTTGTTTTCTTTGTTCAGGTCCTACTTAGACTCGGTTCTGGTTCAAGTCGTGGACTCGGTTCAAAGTGGTTTGAGTTTTATTTCAGATTCAGCTCTAATTTAGTTCAGGTGCACGTCAGTTGTGGTTCAGGTTCGTGAAACGGTTCGACTCGGTGCAACACGACTCGACTCGGCAACTCACTAGTCGACTCGGTCAAACCCGAGTCAACTCGGGTCAGCAGCAGTCAACACAACAAAAACTGGTCAACCCGGTTCACATTTTTGATTCGGTGTTCGAATCCATTGCAGTCAACAAAAGTCGGCGGTCAAACTTTGGTCAACGACAGTCAACTGTCGGGTCAAAGGCGGTCAACTCAGGACCCGGTAAAGTTTTAACAATGCGTTAAACTTTATATATAGATTCGTAGATTTTTAGCTTACGCGACCGAGCTCGAACCATCCTTTATTTAGTTATTATATACGTTTAAATTTTTTTGGCGTATTTTGGCGAAAATTATATACATATATTGTTTGATTGAATTATTGTTGCGTTTTGATTTAAAATATCGACACATTGGATGTCGAGGTTGTGACAACCCGTACTCCAGAACTATGTTACTTGAACGAATACATGATATGTTTTGTGTTACACGGTTGTGTGAGTGATTAAATGTTACATGTTACGTGATTTAATGTGATTAGTGAAACATTTATAAGAACCCACTCGGTCCATATGGTTGGACTCGAGACCATGAGGAAACCCAAGTGGGGGTTTCGGCCCACTTCCCTTCACACGCATATATACACACATTACCTCTAGGGTTTTAGTTTTACACAACTTAGCAATCAAGAACACACACAAACTCTCCCTCTCTTCTTCGCAAACCGAAGGCAGCCAAGGACTTTCCCCCATCGGAGATCATTGTCCACGGATCAATCCTACTCTCCTTTCAATCGGTTAGTGGTTTGTGTTTTCTTGGTTGAATGATGTATGTTGTATGCTTTCGGATTGATTGGTTGTGAGGATATTATGTGATAACTAGGGTTCTTGCTATGATTATTAATGAAGGTTCTTGATGTCATAATATTCATACAATTCGGTTTGCATGATGTTAGTCGGACACTATGTTCCTGTTATTGTTTTGATGCGTATATGATTAATCGGTTCAAGTATATGTTAGCCGGCTAGGTTGCATGCTAGTTCAATAATATGATTCATGTTTCGGTTTAGGTCTGTTTGATGATCTGATTACGTGTTCTCGAGGCTGTCATGAATATGTTAATGATGCTAATTTGAAGATGCTATGAAACTGTTATTTTCGGTATTTGATCTGTTTCCGAAACTGCTGAATATGTTTGCTGAAATCACGGATTAGTTGTTATTGTTATTTAAGGAATTCAGGAAAAGCTGTTACACGCATGGTTGCGACTCAGATTGCGAGTCGGGAACCCACAGTCTCGACTCGAGACCACAACGACATCAGCCGCAATCATGGTTGCGAGTCCCGTTGCGACTCGTAACCGGACCTTGATGAACCGAGACCAGCCATTGCGACTCGCAACCTACTGTTGCGACTCGTAATCTCCTGATGTGACTCGCAACCAGCGGTTGCGACTTATAACCCAGTTGCGACTCGAGATCGCCGGTTGCGACTCGAGACCACCTTTGCACTATTGGGCCTACACTGTTGACTGTTATGCTTTTGAACTGCTTATCTGTTTGGGCCGGGGTATGTTGGGACGGTTAATAATGGGCTGATTGTTATTGGACTGCTATGAAATACGTGTACACTGCCATGATCAATACGTGTTGGTAACATACGTGCTTTGCACAAACCTGACTTGATTAAATACTATGATAGGACGTGAGTGACCAATTACTTGCTACCTGTACTTCTTGTGTATCTGCCGAGCAACCCAAGGTGAGTTCACACAGCCAAGGCATGGGGTTCCCAGGGTGGGAATGGGATTGGATGATTATACGTGCATACTTAGTAAATGGAACTTAAAGAGATAAGCCTCAGGGTGAGGTTGGTAAATGATGAGATACAGCTAGACTAGTATACCTACTTGAACTGATCTTCGCACACACGCCAGGGGTTGGCTGCGATATTATGACTGATCTTCGCACACATGCCTTAGGGAGGCTGCGAACTATACATACTAAACTTCGCACACATGCCAGGGTGGCCAGCGATACAAATATACATAGTCTAGAATACTTGGGAACTTTCCCCAATCTTCGCATACATGCCGAAATGGCCCGCGATACGAACCAATACTATACATGAACAATGAACGAACTAATACGATGCATGATTAGATAAACGAACGCAATGTTTGCTATACTATGCTATTACTGAACTTACTTTCTGTGAACTCGCTCAACTAGTTGTTGACTCGCTGCTGCATGCCTTGCAGGACCTTAGGTACATTATGGAGCTTGCACAGGGAGGAGCAGGTCGTTGTGGGCAAAGGATCGTGAATGATAATTCAACACTTATGATAAAACATACATACTATTGTTTGGGTTAATTAAATGCTTCCGCTATATATATTACATGTTCAATATGATTGGTGGTTAGGATCCTGGTCATGTCACGCCTCCAAGCGGTGATACTCCGCGTGTGGATTTTGGGGGTGTGACAGATTGGTATCAGAGCCATTGGTTATAGAGAACTAGGTTTTAATATGGGAAAACGTTTTTATTAAAACCAGACTATAACCAGAACAGTGCTCTCAACGATCCACAACGACGCTTCGCTCCACGTGCAAGACTCGACATCTTAGGTAATAAGGTTTATGTTATTGCCTGTTTGCTAGAACTGCTTAGATCTTTGCTCGCATTATGTTTAGATACACATGACTTTGATTACATGAGAACACCTATGTGCTTACACTTTTCTGTCATCGCCCTACTCGCGAACCACTCTTGCTTACGTTACTTTTACTATGAAGATCATGTCTGGACGAATCAACATGACTCAAGCCCAGCTAGAGGCTCTCGTTCAAGCTCAAGTTGCTGCGGCACTTGCAGCTGCTCAAGCAGGTCAACCAGCGCAGCAAGTTTGCACCTTTAAGAACTTCATGGACTGTCGTCCAAATTCCTTCAGCGGCACAGAGGGGGCAGTGGGACTCCTCCACTGGTTTGAGAAGCTAGAATCCGTATTCGAAATGTGCGAGTGCCCTGAGGCTCGCAAGGTCAAGTTTGCCACTGGCACGCTAGAGGGAATAGCACTGACTTGGTGGAACGCCCAAGTTCAAATCTTAGGGTTGGCAGCTGCTAACGCCACACCCTGGAACGACTTTAAGGAACTCATCAAGCGTGAGTATTGCACGCGTGAAGATATTCACAAGCTGGAAGACGAGTTGTATAATCTAAGGATGGTGGGCTCTGAGATCGAAGCGTATACCAAACGGTCGAATGAGTTGGCCGTTCTGTGTCCAACTATGGTGGACCCTCCATACAAGCGCATTGAGTTGTATCTCAAGGGATTGGCGCCAGAAATTCAGAGCCACGTGACTTCGGCTAATCTCGAAAACATCCAGGAAATCCAACGCCTCGCTCATCGCATTACCGACCAGGCAGTGGATCAGAATAAACTACCAAAGCGTGTCAACGCTACTGCTACAGTCACCCCAGCTGCTACTTCTGCTACACCCAACGACAACAAACGGAAATGGGATGGGGATTCCGATCAGTCTCAAGCACAGCAGCGCAGAACGAACGACTACCAGAACCCGAGTCAGCAATCATCTGGCAGTCAGGAGCAGGGTGGATACAGGGGAGTACACCCACTATGTAACAAGTGTAACAAGCACCACAGTGGAAGGTGTCGCAAGGAACGTTGCCAGGGATGTTTCAAGATAGGGCACGAAGCCAAAGATTGCAGGAGCTCACGACCTGCAAACCAGAATCAGCAACTTCCACCACCAGTTCCTCAGAACCCACAGCAGCAGCAGCAGCCACAGCGTGGAAATCGGGGATGTTTCCAGTGTGGGGCAGAAGGTCATTACAAGCGCGATTGCCCACAGTTGAACCAGAATCTGAACAACAATAATAACCAGGGCAATGGGAACAACAACAACAACAATGGCAACGAGGCAAGGGGTCGAGCTTTCATGCTAGGACAGGGAGACGCTGTTTGAACTCATAACTCGTTTTGGGATTTTCTTTATTATGTCTCTGTTACTCAAACAAAGTTTGGTTTGAACCTGATTCGTACTGGGTTTTATGGACTATTTTAGTTACTATACTTTGTGTTTGATATGATGGATGGTTTGATATTATTTGAACGCACCTGCTGTATTTGAGAACCTCATGAACAGGGTGTGCAAACCCTACCTAGACAAGTTCGTCATAGTATTCGTGAAGTCCACTTCTTAGGCCTTATAGTGAGCAAGGATGGGGTCCGTGTCGATCCATCCAAGGTAGACTCGACCAGAAATCAGGCCTACACCACATACTACAGACGATTTATGCAGGGATTTCTCAGAGATTGCTCAGCCACTTACGCTACTGACACAGAAGGGTGTCACCTATTGCTGGGAGAGCCCCAGGAGACTGCTTTTCAGCGCGACAAGGTTATCACTTTCGCTTCACGTCAACTTAAGATTCATGAACGCAACTACACGACGCCCGATTCAGAGCTGGGAGCTGTTGTTTTTGCGCTTAAGATATGGCGACACTACCTGTACGGTACCAGGTGCACGATTTACACCGATCACAGGAGTCTCGAGCATATCCTTAAGTAGGAGGACTCGAACCATGCGTCAACGGCAATGGGTTGAACTACTTAGCAACTACGAATGCGCCATCAAGAACCATCCAGGCAAGGCCAATGTTGTGGCGGACGCCCTCAGTCGGAAGGACACTCTACCTTAGCGCGTGCGAGCGCTACTGCTACGATCCAATCTAGCCTTCCAGCACAGATACGAACTGCTCAGATAGAAGCACAGAAGCCCGAAAACGTCAAGGCTGGAGCCTTACGCGGCACACAACAACGATTAGGACAGAAGGCAGACGGCGCCTACTCTGTAACGGGGCATATTTGGGTCTCACTTAACGACGGTCTATGCGAACTTGTGATGGATGAAGCTCACAAGTCTTACCACTCAGTACATCCAGGGTCGGATAGAACGTACTACGACATCAGCACTACTTATTGGTGGCCTAGTATGAAGGCCCACATCGCTACGTACGTTGGAAAATGCTTGACCTGTGTGGGAGTCAAGGTTGAATATCGGAAACCAACGGGCCTACTTCAGCAGCTTAAGATACCTCAGTGGAAATGGGAAGAAATTTCCATGGATTTCGCTACAGGCCTACCTCGATCCCAGCATGGGAACGATACCATATGGGTGATCGTGGATCGACTCACCAAGTCTGCACACTTCCTATCGATTAAGGAAACGGACAAGTTCTCCACTCTCGCAGACATCTATCTTAAAGAAGATTGTTCAAGGCACGGGGTGCCCACGTCCATCATTTCGGACCACGATGCACGATTCACGCCAGAACTTTGGCAAGCAATGCACAAACCATCCAACTCACGATTAAACATGAGCACAGCAGCATACAAACCGCTCCATTCGAGGCATTGTACGAGCGTAGATGCCGGTCACCTCTTTGTTGGGCAGAGGTGGGGGATAGTCAGATTACGGGTCCAGAGATTGTAATGGATGCCACGGAAAAAGATTGCACAGATACGACAACGCACGGCGGCAGCACGCGACCGTCAGAAAGCCTACGCGGGCAAGCGTAGAAAGCCATTGGAATTTCAGGTCGGGGACCATTCGAGATCATAGAACGTACAGGCAGGGTAGCCTATAGATTGAACCTATCAGCTGAACTCGGGGCAGTTCACAATGTCTTTCATGTATCGAACTATCGACGAGCGGTTGCAGTTCGTCGGGAAACCAGTTGAAATCACGGACCAGGATGTGAAGGTCCTCAAACACAAGAGAATCCCTCTTGTTCGAGTTCGTTGGAACTCCAACGTGGCCCAGAGTACACCTGGGAACGCGAAGACAGGATGACAGAAAAGTACCCCCAGTTATTCGAAACCAATGCTACCACTACTGAGGCTGAAGCTACTACTTCGGAATTTCGGGACGAAATTCCAGATCAACGGGGGGAGGATGTGACACCCCAGGAAAAACCAGTGAACGATTAAACTTACCTAGCTTCCTCAGTGAGTGCATACCAAATTTCGGGACGAAATTTCCAATTAGTTGGGGATAATGTGACAACCCGTACTCCAGAACTATGTTACTTGAACGAATACATGATATGTTTTGTGTTACACGGTTGTGTGAGTGATTAAATGTTACATGTTACGTGATTTAATGTGATTAGTGAAACATTTATAAGAACCCACTCGGTCCATATGGTTGGACTCGAGACCATGAGGAAACCCAAGTGGGGGTTTCGGCCCACTTCCCTTCACACGCATATATACACACATTACCTCTAGGGTTTTAGTTTTACACAACTTAGCAATCAAGAACACACACAAACTCTCCCTCTCTTCTTCGCAAACCGAAGGCAGCCAAGGACTTTCCCCCATCGGAGATCATTGTCCACGGATCAATCCTACTCTCCTTTCAATCGGTTAGTGGTTTGTGTTTTCTTGGTTGAATGATGTATGTTGTATGCTTTCGGATTGATTGGTTGTGAGGATATTATGTGATAACTAGGGTTCTTGCTATGATTATTAATGAAGGTTCTTGATGTCATAATATTCATACAATTCGGTTTGCATGATGTTAGTCGGACACTATGTTCCTGTTATTGTTTTGATGCGTATATGATTAATCGGTTCAAGTATATGTTAGCCGGCTAGGTTGCATGCTAGTTCAATAATATGATTCATGTTTCGGTTTAGGTCTGTTTGATGATCTGATTACGTGTTCTCGAGGCTGTCATGAATATGTTAATGATGCTAATTTGAAGATGCTATGAAACTGTTATTTTCGGTATTTGATCTGTTTCCGAAACTGCTGAATATGTTTGCTGAAATCACGGATTAGTTGTTATTGTTATTTAAGGAATTCAGGAAAAGCTGTTACACGCATGGTTGCGACTCAGATTGCGAGTCGGGAACCCACAGTCTCGACTCGAGACCACAACGACATCAGCCGCAATCATGGTTGCGAGTCCCGTTGCGACTCGTAACCGGACCTTGATGAACCGAGACCAGCCATTGCGACTCGCAACCTACTGTTGCGACTCGTAATCTCCTGATGTGACTCGCAACCAGCGGTTGCGACTTATAACCCAGTTGCGACTCGAGATCGCCGGTTGCGACTCGAGACCACCTTTGCACTATTGGGCCTACACTGTTGACTGTTATGCTTTTGAACTGCTTATCTGTTTGGGCCGGGGTATGTTGGGACGGTTAATAATGGGCTGATTGTTATTGGACTGCTATGAAATACGTGTACACTGCCATGATCAATACGTGTTGGTAACATACGTGCTTTGCACAAACCTGACTTGATTAAATACTATGATAGGACGTGAGTGACCAATTACTTGCTACCTGTACTTCTTGTGTATCTGCCGAGCAACCCAAGGTGAGTTCACACAGCCAAGGCATGGGGTTCCCAGGGTGGGAATGGGATTGGATGATTATACGTGCATACTTAGTAAATGGAACTTAAAGAGATAAGCCTCAGGGTGAGGTTGGTAAATGATGAGATACAGCTAGACTAGTATACCTACTTGAACTGATCTTCGCACACACGCCAGGGGTTGGCTGCGATATTATGACTGATCTTCGCACACATGCCTTAGGGAGGCTGCGAACTATACATACTAAACTTCGCACACATGCCAGGGTGGCCAGCGATACAAATATACATAGTCTAGAATACTTGGGAACTTTCCCCAATCTTCGCATACATGCCGAAATGGCCCGCGATACGAACCAATACTATACATGAACAATGAACGAACTAATACGATGCATGATTAGATAAACGAACGCAATGTTTGCTATACTATGCTATTACTGAACTTACTTTCTGTGAACTCGCTCAACTAGTTGTTGACTCGCTGCTGCATGCCTTGCAGGACCTTAGGTACATTATGGAGCTTGCACAGGGAGGAGCAGGTCGTTGTGGGCAAAGGATCGTGAATGATAATTCAACACTTATGATAAAACATACATACTATTGTTTGGGTTAATTAAATGCTTCCGCTATATATATTACATGTTCAATATGATTGGTGGTTAGGATCCTGGTCATGTCACGCCTCCAAGCGGTGATACTCCGCGTGTGGATTTTGGGGGTGTGACAGAGGTTATCCTAAAAACAGAGGAAACTCTGTCCGTTTTTCGTTAAAAACCCGGATTACAAAACATATTTAAATCTTAAAGACGACACTTATCGAGATACAAGTTTTTTTTTTAGAATAAATATAGAAGTATATTTATTTGGCGATGTTTTACGAGTGATAAAACGAAACAATAACATTTTGACACACACACGAAATACTAATCAACGAAACTCGAAAAGTTATATGTATTTTCAAAACGCATTGAAACTCGAATGCTTTCACGACATAAGTATCATTAGTTATATTTATTTCAAACAACGTACTTCGTATACTCTTATAAAAATAAATAAAATGTTTTGTATTTATTTTAAACGATGAAATTCGAAAGTTATATTTCAAACTTTTAATATTCGGAAAATCATATAAAATAAATATAGTTATTTATATTTATTTTAATCGTCTAGAATATGAATATTTTTATAAAATGAGTATAGTCGATTATATTCATTTCAAACGTCGAGTTTCGAATATATATGTGTATATATATATCTATCCATTTCCATCCTATGAAAACTACAACGGTATATTACCGTAGCATGTACGACACAACAAGACACTCCCTTATCCGTATACGTATTTCTAATTCACGACGACCAACACGACATCGCAAGTATATATTTATATTTGAATATATATAAATATATATCTTAATCACTTGTAAACTAAGTCGATATCGAGACTTAGTTCTATCCCAATTATAAACGGGATCAAATAACCATCGATTGGTTATTCTAAGTCAAGTCAACACTACCTTAAAGTCGTTTAGTTAACGACTCGGTAGAGATCGGACACGTAGTTTAGCTACGTCAATTCAGTTAGAAACTTATAATTATTCCTTGATTAGGAATGCTTTAGTAGCACGCTAGCGAGTTCACATTCTTGGAATGACATCACGGAATCACGTTAAGCTAGCTTTGCACAGGAATATCCAGGTGAGTTCATAACCCCCACTTTTTACTGTTTTTACATTTTTATAAATGTTTTCGGGGGTGGAAATACGTGCTAGTTTTTGCAAAAGTAAATAACTTTTCGATGAACGAAAACTCATATTTATAAACCGTGTTGCGAATGAATTTCAAGGATCTTAAATGGTTTACGAACGATATAGACTAAACATACCGGTTTTACAAAAGAAATGCGTATTTACGAAACGTGCATGATTTTCTAATGGGTACGGGCGACACAGTCGAGGTGATTCGACACAGTCGAGGTGATTCGACACAGTCGAGGTGATTCGACACAGTCGAGGTGATTCACACAGTCGAGGTGATTCGACACAGTCGAAGTGATTCACACAGTCGAGGTGATTCGACACAGTCGAGGTGATTCGACACTAAAAACCGTCTACACAGGTTGAGTACTTCCTATGTCGCCGCATACGTTAATGTCCTCGCGAAACATTAACGATCAACCTGTTCATAGACGCTTTACATACCCATTTACAACACTAAAACTTTCATATGTTCATAAGATTTATTTGATGGAAACTCAGAAATACATGGATTTATAAACTTTGGTAACATTTTTCAAATTATGCCTAAGTAAGAGGACGCGCTGATCCTGCTTACAAAGGTTCGTTTGGGCTTGGCCCATTCTCTCTCGTGCAATGCACAAACACTGTTGTGGGCTAGACTCACAGTTCTCATATATCATGCCAAGAAAATGCTTTTACTATATTTTCTCAAAAACTTTAAAACCGGTTATCAAAAAGATTTCTTTTGAATCTTTTCAAAACAAACTATGAACTCGCTCAACTTTATGTTGACTTTTTCGCATGTTCTTTCTCAGGTTGCATTTTCAAAACTATGGAACGGTTGGAATAGGAAAACCCATGGGAATTCGAGTACTTGACGGCGTTCATTTTCTAGAAGTCTTAGCTTATTTGCTTCCGCTGTGCAATGAAGATACCGGTCCAGTCACGCCAGCTCTGATATTTCGGGGTGTGACACTAACGAGCGGCGTGATCAAAGTTAATGAATGTATATTGTCCCACTTAAACAAACCAGATGTCATACCCAAAATATAAACATGTGAAAACAATGCACTAAATATGTAATCAAATGTACACACATAGCGTGAAATGTCATGTAAAACAAATGTACTAAGTATGATGAACATACATAGCATGAAAACGTAATGTAAAACAAGTGTACTAGGTATGATGAACATACATAGCATGAAAATGTCATGTAAAACAAGTGTACTAAGTATGATGAACATACATAGCATGAAAATGTCATGTAAAACAATGTACTAATGAAAATAGCAAGTATATAATGCGAAAACATGAAAGCATGAAAGTAACAAGTAGGCACATGTGTTTCACCCCAAAATGTTTGAA
This sequence comes from Helianthus annuus, assembly GCF_002127325.2. Lineage (NCBI taxonomy): Eukaryota > Viridiplantae > Streptophyta > Magnoliopsida > Asterales > Asteraceae > Helianthus > Helianthus annuus. The sequence goes on along the minus strand of NC_035449.2, from coordinate 130,757,557 downwards.
AAACAGTAAAAGAGGGGTCTATGTACTCACTTGAGATTGCTTAGAAGTCGTAGGATAACCACCAAGCAATGCTAGAAGATCACGGAATCAAACGGCACCTATATAGGTATCTACATTAATAAACGGACCTATCGGAGGATCGGGTAGTACGAGGGTTCGTAAACCAAATAAGTATGGGAACTTATGTAATATGGTTTTAACAAATCCTATATACTAAAACGAAACCTATCCTAAGTGCTTTTGACCCATTACGACCCGTTTAGGTAGCTTACGCTACTTTAACGCGTCGCACGCTTAAAACGCGTTCGGAAAGCCTAACTAGTCCTATGACAAGTATTATATGCCTTAACATGTCTAATATTGTTGCTAAATCAGTTTAGATGTCAAAAATTAAGTTACATATGCTTAAAATGAATTTATGTGTAAAAAGGGCATTTTGGTAATTTACCTAAGGCATATAAACTACCTATCATACCACTACTTAAACGACGTGACCATAAGGTATAACCTCGGAAGGTTATTCCCTATACAACTATGGTCACCTAAAGTGTTTGGTCGGATCCTAATGATCGACCAAATGGGTCGGGTTCGTAAGCATAAGCGATTGATTAGATCGCTTACCTTACGACCCTTAGACAAGCACAAAATTAGTAGCGACGAGCTAAACATGCTAGAACATGTTTAGTGAAGTTAGAAAACAGGTTTGGTATTAAAACAAACGGTTTTAATACCCTAGAGTAGTTTGGTTACAAAATACGCGAGAAAAACGCATTTTGGCCGAAACTACGACTCGTCACTGAGCCTAGATAACGTGGTAATCAGTAGGTATAGTCACTAGGGACTATAACCATCGTGATTACGCTCACGTTATGAAGTTCAAACGAACTTCGCGTTGACCATAAACTGGTCAATGCAGAAAGTCAAACACAGTTTGACTTAAACGCTAAAACGAACGAAAAACGCGAAAGAATACTTAAAGAAGGTCCCCGCAAGATTGATTTCCAAGTATTTCTCAGGTATGAAGTGGTAATCACTCCAACTTAGAGAAAATCTCAGAAAATCAAGTGAGTTGGAAGTGAATTCATGGGGGTATTTATAGATTTCGTAGAACCGTTAGGATCGTTTCTTGAAATCCGAGCTTCGATCTCCACCCTCCATGTGTGCCCATTGTTTTAGAAAACCATGGGACATCCAAAACCAGCCCACAAGATGCAAGAAACCATGGGTAAAGGTGGGTATTAGCTGTAACAAGCTGGAAAGCACTTTCTACTGTTCTGGGGGTTGCTTACGGACCGTAAGTAGGTCCATACGGTCCGTAAGGACCCTGCAGACCAGCAATGTTTCAGTTTTGGCAGCTTTGGTCCCTGTGCGCGTATGGTCGTGTTTTGGCACTTCTAACACCCGTCAAACCCATTTCTAAGCTCTACAAGGATGTTAAAGTATAGGGAACATAAAACATGCTCAAAAATATGCCGGATGTCGGCTCGTTTGGCCGTACGATTGCGTTGTTCGGTTAATTACGACGGAAGTCGTAACGGATGCAAAAATGGTCCAAATTGCGCGACGAATGGATTTTTGACAAGCCAATCACTAAAACATAATGTTTTAATGCTTGCATAAATTTTTGGATGTCCGGATGTATTCAGAACGTAAGTTATGCGCGAAAATGCAAACTTATGCACTTTTTGACACTTTTAGTCCCTGAATGACCCAAAAGTTTATTTTAGCACACCGAACCCCTCAAAGCCTATTTCTAAGCTATGTAAAGGATATTTAGGGTGTGTTTAACTTATGATTATGTTCTGGAATGTTCGTTACAGTTCAAATCGGCATACTTTCACAGTTTGTCAATTTTAGTCCCTGTAAGCGAATTGACTGGATTTTGCCATACCAAAGCCTTCAAAACTTATTTCTAAGTTATGTAAAGGTTATTTAAGGTACGTTAAGCATAAATTTATGTTCCGGAGTATTTGTCGTGTTTAACTGATTACGTTAACGCACCAGTTTGCGTATAATTCTCCAGAAAGCGATATAGAGTTTGAAATCGATTAAAAGTCAAAACATGAAAAACATCAAACATAAACAAACAAACATAGGGATCAAATAACTTTATTTCATTGATAATTGAACTGTTTACAATGATTACAAGCACAGATGTCACAGTCTCCCCTACTTGTGGGAATTTCGTCCCGAAATTCGTTTAGAGGAAACTCGTGGGAAAAGATGTGGATACTTTGCCTTCATTTGATCTTCACGTCCCCAAGTAAACTCAGGTCCACGTTTAGATTCCCAGCGAACTTTAACCAACGGAATGCGCTTGCGTTTAAGCCATTTGACTTCACGATCCATAATTTCCACAGGTTTCTCAATAAAATGAAGTGTTTTATCGACACGGATTTCGTCAAGTGGTATGTGGAGGTTCTCATCAGCTAAACACTTTCTGAGATTGGATGCGTGGAAGGTTGGATGAACATTTCCAAGTTCGGGAGGTAATGCAAGTCTGTAGGCTACCTTACCGATTCTTTCGACGATCTTGAATGGTCCAACGTATCTAGGTGCAAGTTTTCCTTTCTTTCCAAATCTGATCACACCTTTCCAAGGTGAGACCTTAAGTAATACATGATCACCGACTTGGAATTCTAAGGGCTTGCGTCGTTGGTCTGCGTAACTCTTTTGACGGCTTCGAGCTGCCTGTAGGTTATCACGAACCTTCTTAACCTTGTCAGTTGTCTTTAGAATGAGGTCAGGTCCAGTAAGCTGAGCCTCACCTATTTCATTCCAGCAGACCGGTGAATGACATTTTCGACCATAGAGAGCCTCGAAAGGAGCCATGTTGATGCTGGAGTGATAACTGTTGTTGTAGGAGAATTCAATCAATGGAAGATGTGAATCCCAACTACCACAAAAATCGATCACACAAGCTCTAAGCATATCCTCCAGTGTCTGGATTGTTCTTTCAGTTTGGCCATCTGTTTGTGGATGATATGCTGTGCTCAGATTGAGTTGGGTCCCCATAGCAGATTGCATGGTTCTCCAAAAACGAGAAGAGAAACGAGCATCTCTATCAAAAGTAATGTTCAGGGGAACACCATGTCGAGATACGATTTCATCCACATAGATTTTAGCCAGATCTTCAGCAGATAGATTCTCACGGATCGGCAGGAAATGCGCTGACTTTGTAAGACGATCAACAACTACCCAGATGGCATCATGACCTTTCTTAGTGCGCGGGAGTTTGGTAATGAGATCCATAGCAATGTTTTCCCATTTCCAAACTGGGATCTCAGGTTGCTCCAAAAGACCATAAGGATGCTGGTGTTCAGCCTTAACCTTGAGACAAGTAAGGCATTTTGAAACGTACAAGGCAATGTCTTTCTTCATACCAGGCCACCAATACTGAGTACGAAGATCCTTATACATTTTGTCCGAGCCGGGATGAATAGAATAACGAGACTTATGGGCTTCATCCATAAGCAAAGTGCGAAGATCATCTTGGCTTGGGACCCACAAACGGTCCATGAAATAATATGATCCATCTTCCTTCAGCACAAGATCAGGCTTAATGTGATAGGGTAATTCCTTACCCATCAAGTCTTGTGAAACACAAGCCTGTTGAGCCTGAGTAATGCGTGCTTGGATATCAGATCGGGCTTGAACAGCAGATTGAACACGAACACAATGAAGCATAGTACGTTCCTTACGGCTTAATGCGTCAGCCACAACATTCGCTTTACCAGGATGGTAGCGAATTTCGCAATCATAGTCGTTTAGGAGTTCGACCCAACGTCTTTTGTCACACCCCCAAAATCCACCTGCGGAGTATCACCGCTTGGGAGCGTGACTGACCAGGATCAAGCCACCAATCATATTGAACATGCATTTAATATTAAATAAAGTAAGTGAAAACCATCCATTCAATACAAAAGGTGTCCAAACATTAAATCGTTTCAAAAGTGTTGCGGAAGCATAGTAAGTAAACCAGTGACAATAGTTTTAAGTATCACAATAGTAAAGCGGAAAAGCCACGATCCTCGTCCACAACGACCCGCTTCTCAAGTGCAAGCTCCAAGTACCTAGCGATCTGCAAGGCATGTAACAGAATGATCAACAAACTAGTTGAGCGAGTTCACATAAAGGAAATGCGTAATAGTAAGTTCATTGTAATAGGTGGCTCTACTGGGCCGTTTGTATATTTTACTGGTGGTGGTGTTCCACGTTTCCTGTGGTGGTGTTCCACGTTTCCTGTGGTGGTGTTCCACGTTTCCTGTGGTGGTGTTCCACGTTTCCTGTGGTGGTGTTCCACGTTTCCTGTGGTGGTGTTCCACGTTTCCTGTGGTGGTGTTCCACGTTTCCTGTGGTGGTGTTCCACGTTTTCCTTAACCACTAGACTACTCGTAACTATAGGTATCCTTCACAACCGAGGATAGTGATGTGGTAGTCTAGTCATAGTGTCAATAGAGTATCTAATCAACCTTCCAATCCCATTCCCAACCCCGGGAACCCCATGCCTTGGTAAGAGTGTGAACTCACCTTGGTTTGCTCGGTATGCTAAATAAGTGCTCACAGTTAAATAATCACGTCCTATGTATACACGTATAGCAAATCAGTTCATGCTCGAAATGTTACGCATGCAATTAATTGGTTCACATAGCAGTCAGTTTGCATATCAGTACAACACGTAGTATTACACGAATAAGTTCATCACCAAGCATGGCATGTAAATTAATTCAACATATGTTCCTCTGTTCAAAGCATTTTCAAAACCCTAGTATCTTTCGATTCATAATTCATCCTTCGACAGTCCATTATCCTTCGGACCGAAGGTTATGCTTCGGACCATGCCATCTTTCGGTCCAACTATCTGTCGGTCAAACTATGGTTCGGTCAACGAGTATCTTTCGGCCAAACAATCCTTCGGTCAACTACTATGGTTCGAGGGATCGGTATCTTTCGGTCAATAACAGTTACGTTTTCATAAAGTTTCCAAGTTTATCCGTGATTATCAATTATCAGTTTCCAACTAACATTCCGTAATATCAGCAAATAGATCAAACAGTTTCGGAAACAGATCAATTAACATAATTTCCAACTTTTAGTTTAGCATGCAATCGATCAAACAGTCAATTATCCATCGGTTTTCTCATGAACCCTAATCAAATCAAAGCATGAACAATATTCAAACATTTGAGCATATAACGGCCGATCACGGGTTGTTCGGTTTTAGCTCTAAGCCGTGCAATCCGACTGTGTATTTACCAACCATCATGAACCCTATGACTCGCTTATCAATTACGACATAATCAATTACATTTATTCGAAACCCTAGATCATCATACAACAAGTCCGGTTATATGGTGGCCGATTAACTAACCTGTTCGGCCGATTACTAACTAACCGATACACAATAACATCTTAACAATCATTCAAATCAGTTCGATTAAACACATAACATACTCGGTTAATCACAGGCACATATAACATCATTAAATTACTAAGACACGATATCCGGCCGGTTAACACACCAACTAACATAAAACTTCAAGCAGTCCGATAATCAATTTATCAAGCAATTCGATATCAAGCACTAACCGATAAAAGGGAAACAGGGATGATCCGATCAAGGAGGCGGTCTCCGGTTGCTTTGCCGTCCGGTTTGAACGAAAGAGCGAGAGAGGGAGAGATGGCCGTCTAGGGTTTGTAAAAAAAATGACTGCCAACTACATGCATTCACGTCTAAATACTTATCACAGTTATGGGCCAAGCCCATTGAAAGACTGGGCCGAAAGATGTCGAAGGATTCCTTCATGGCCCGAATGATATGTTTCGAGACTTATCAATCCGAAGGATGATCTTCCGGATCGAAGGATGTGTTTCGTCATCCTTCGATTCATGCACCATGTTTCGTGGACATCCTTCGAAGGTTGTTTGTGTAATGTAATGTGTTTCATGCTAACTAGTTTACAAGTTTCACAATGTAGCAAACAACTATGCACGATCAAATAATCAAAACGTATATATATTTTCATTAACACACAACTCGTATAATTCAAGTCCACAATCCAACAACTAAACAGTCAAAGTCAAAGTCAACGCGCATTAAATGCGAAAGTGAAAGTCAGAAACTCGAGTTGTCACATTATCCCCAACTAATTGGAAATTTCGTCCCGAAATTTGGTATGCACTCACTGAGGAAGCTAGGTAAGCTGTATCGTTTACTGGTTTTCCTGGGGTGTCACATCATCCCCCCGTTGATTTGGAATTTCGTCCCGAAATTCAGTAGTAGTAGCTTCAGCCTCAGTAGTGGTTGCATTGGTTCCGAATAACTGGGGGTACTTTTCTGTCATCCTATCTTCGCGTTCCCAGGTGTACACTGGGCCACGTTTGGAGTTCCAACGAACTCGAACAAGAGGGATTCTCTTGTTTTTGAGGACCTTCACATCCCGGTCCGTGATTTCTACTGGTTCCTTGACGAACTGCAACCGCTCGTCGGTAGTGGGTTCCTTACAAGGAAAGATAAGGTTTTCATCTGATAGGCACTTCTGTAAGTTCGTTACATGAAAGACATTGTGAACTGCCCCGAGTTCAGTTGGTAGATTCAATCTATAGGCTACCCTGCCTATACGTTCTATGATCTAGAATGGTCCGACATACCGTGAATTTAGTTTGCCCCGTTTGCCAAAACGTACTACACCCTTCCAGGGTGAAACTTTTAGTAAAACCCGGTCCCCGACCCGAAATTCCAATGGCTTTCTACGCTGGTCCGCGTAGGCTTTCAGACGGTCGCGTGCTGCCGCCATGCGTTGTTGTATCTGTGAAATCTTTTCTGTGGCGTCCACTACAATCTCTGGACCCGTGATTTGACTATCTCCCACCTCTGCCCAACAGAGAGGTGACTGGCATTTACGCCCGTACAATGCCTCGAATGGAGCGGCTTGAATGCTGGTGTGATAACTATTATTGTACGAGAACTCCACCAAAGGGAGGTGCTTTTCCCAGCCGTTGCCGAAATCGATAACATATGCTCGAAGCGTGTCTTCTAGAGTTTGAATAGTTCGCTCAGACTGCCCATCCGTCTGAGGGTGATATACTGTGCTCATGTCTAATTCTGAGCCGAAGGATTTGTGCATCGCTTGCCAAAGCTCTGTCGTGAATCGTGCATCGCGATCCGAAATAATAGAAATGGGCACCCCGTGCCTCGAAACAACTTCCTTGAGGTAGATATCTGCGAGAGTGGTGAACTTATCCGTTTCCTTAATAGCCAGGAAGTGTGCAGACTTGGTGAGTCGATCCACGATCACCCATATTGTGTCGTTCCCACGCTGAGATCTCGGTAGGCCTGTAACAAAGTCCATGGAAATTTCTTCCCATTTCCACTGTGGTATCGTATGCTGTTGAAGTAGGCCAGCTGGTTTCTGATATTCGACCCTGACTCTCGCACAGGTCAAGCATTTTCCAACGTACGTAGCAATGTGGGCCTTCATACTAGGCCACCAATATGCAGTGCTGATGTCGTGGTACATTTTATCCGACCCTGGATGTACCGAGTAGCGAGACTTGTGTGCTTCGTCCATTACGAGTTCGCGTAAACCGCCATAGAGAGGGACCCAAATCCGGCCCGTGACATAGTAGGCGCCGTCCGCCTTTTGTTCCATTTGTTGTCGTGAGCCGCGTAAGGCTTCAGCCTTGACGTTTTCGGGCTTCAGGGCTTCTGTCTGAGCAGCTCGTATCTGAGCAGGAAGGCTAGACTGAATCGTAAGCCGTAGCGCTCGCACGCGCCGTGGTAAAGTGTCCTTTCGACTAAGGGCATCCGCCACAACATTGGCTTTGCCTGGATGATACTTGATAGCGCATTCGTAATCGTTAAGTAACTCGACCCATCGTCGTTGACGCATATTCAAATCCTTCTGCTTAAGGATATGCTCGAGACTCCTGTGATCGGTGTAAATCGTGCACCTGGTACCGTACAGGTAGTGTCGCCATATCTTAAGCGCGAAAACAACAGCTCCCAGCTCTAAATCGTGCGTCGTGTAGTTGCGCTCGTGAACCTTGAGTTGACGAGAGGCGTAAGCGATGACCTTGTCGCGCTGCATTAACATACATCCCAGTCCCCGAATGGATACATCACAATAAACCACGAAGTCGTCTGTGCCCTCTGGCAATGAGAGGATAGGTGCACTGCAAAGTCTATCCTTTAGGTGCTGAAAAGCAGTCTCCTGGGGCTCTCCCCAGCGATAGGTAACACCCTTCTGTGTCAGTAGCGTAAGTGGTTGCGCGATCTTTGAAAAGTCTCTAATAAACCGTCTGTAGTAACCTGCCAGACCCAAGAATTGACGTATTTCTGTCGGTGTACGCGGTGCAGGCCAGTTTCTGATCGAATCTACCTTGGATGGATCGACATGTATCCCATCCTTGTTTACCACATGGCCTAAGAAGTGGACTTCACGAAGCCAGAAGTCGCCTTTTGAAAACCTTGCATACAGTTGCTCCTTTCGAATAAGTTCCAAGATAAGACGCAAGTGTTGCTCGTGCTCCTCCTGACTCTTGGAGTAAATCAGAATGTCGTTGATGGAGTCAAGAACATTTTGTCTAGGTAGGGTTTGCACACTCTGTTCGTAATGTCCATAAATACGACGGGTGTGTTCAATAATATCAAACCATTTATCACATCAATCATAAAATATAGTAGTTGAAATAATTCATAAAACCCAAAACATTTGATGTTCAAACCAAACTTTGTTCGAATAGTGGAAACATAATAATGAAAAACCCAAAAAGAAGTTATAAGTTCAATTAGCGTTCATTGCGTCTCCTCCTCCTAACATGAAAACTCGACCTCTTGCCTCGTTGCCATTGTTATTGTTGTTTCCCCCGTTGTTGTCGTTGTTCCCGTTGCCCTGGTTATTGTTGTGGTTCTGATTCTGGTTCAACTGAGGACAATCGCGTTTGTAGTGTCCTTCTGCCCCACACTGGAAACATCCCCGGTTTCCACGCTGTGGTTGCTGCTGCTGGTTCTGTGGAGCTGGCGGTGGGAGTTGCTGGTTCTGATTTGCAGGCCGTGGACTCCTACAGTCTTTGGCCTCATGACCCATCTTGAGGCATCTTTGACAACGAACCTTATTACACTGGCCACTATGATGTTTGTTGCAGGTGTTACACTTCGGAAGGTTTCCTCGATACCCTCCCTGTCTGTGGCTGCTAGAGGAGTGCTGACTGGGACTCTGATAGCTGTCTGTCTTTCGCTGTTGGGCTTGTGACTGTACTGATGCTGACCCCTTGCTAGAATCCCCATCCCATTTTCTCTTACTTTCGCTGGGAGTAGCAAGTGTAGTAGAAGCAGTGGCGGTAGCGGTAGCACTGATACGCTTTGGCAGTTTGCCCTGGTCTACTGCCTGATCTGTGATGCGGTGAGCGAGACGCTGAATTTCTTGAATGTTGTTGAGGTTAGCCGACGTCACGTGGCTCTGAATCTCTGGCGCCAAACCCTTGAGATACAACTCGATGCGCTTGTATGGAGGGTCTACCATAGTTGGGCACAACACAGCCAACTCATTCGACCTTTTGGTGTAAGCTTCGATTTCCGAACCAACCATCTTCAGATTATACAACTCATCCTCCAACTTGTGGATGTCTTCTCTTGTGCAATATTCCCTCTTAATCAGTTCCTTGAATTCATTCCAGGGTGTGGCGTTAGCAGCTGCCAACCCTAAGATCTGTACTTGCGCATTCCACCAAGTGAGCGCAATCCCTTCAAGTGTGCCAGTGGCGAACTTCACCCTGCGAGCCTCAGGGCATTCACACATTTCGAAAACCGACTCGAGCTTTTCAAACCAGTGGAGGAGTCCAACTGCTCCCTCCGTGCCACTGAACGAACTAGGACGACATTCCATGAAATTCTTGAAGGTGCACCCAGGTTGTTGCTGAGCGGGTTGACCTGCTTGGGCGGCTGCAACTGCCGCAGCAACGAGAGCCTCTAGCTGGGCTTGAGTCATGGTAATTCGTGCGGCCATTGATCTTCACATCAAAGGCAACATAAGTGAGAAAGGTTCGCGAATAGTGCGATGACAGAAGAGTGTAAGCACATAAGTATTCTCATGCTATGACAAGTTGTGAGCAAGGTAATGTAAGCATACTACGAGCAAAGTTCTAAGCAAATTCTAGCATGTTGGCAATAAACATAAACCTTATTACCTAAGAAGTTGAGTCTTGCACGTGGAGCGAAGCGTCGTTGTGGATCGTTGAGAGCACTGTTCTGGTTATAGTCTGGTTTTAATAAAACGTTTTTCCATATTAAAACCAAGTTCTCTATAACCAATGGCTCTGATACCAATCTGTCACACCCCCAAAATCCACCTGCGGAGTATCACCGCTTGGGAGCGTGACTGACCAGGATCAAGCCACCAATCATATTGAACATGCATTTAATATTAAATAAAGTAAGTGAAAACCATCCATTCAATACAAAAGGTGTCCAAACATTAAATCGTTTCAAAAGTGTTGCGGAAGCATAGTAAGTAAACCAGTGACAATAGTTTTAAGTATCACAATAGTAAAGCGGAAAAGCCACGATCCTCGTCCACAACGACCCGCTTCTCAAGTGCAAGCTCCAAGTACCTAGCGATCTGCAAGGCATGTAACAGAATGATCAACAAACTAGTTGAGCGAGTTCACATAAAGGAAATGCGTAATAGTAAGTTCATTGTAATAGGTGGCTCTACTGGGCCGTTTGTATATTTTACTGGTGGTGGTGTTCCACGTTTCCTGTGGTGGTGTTCCACGTTTCCTGTGGTGGTGTTCCACGTTTCCTGTGGTGGTGTTCCACGTTTCCTGTGGTGGTGTTCCACGTTTCCTGTGGTGGTGTTCCACGTTTCCTGTGGTGGTGTTCCACGTTTCCTGTGGTGGTGTTCCACGTTTTCCTTAACCACTAGACTACTCGTAACTATAGGTATCCTTCACAACCGAGGATAGTGATGTGGTAGTCTAGTCATAGTGTCAATAGAGTATCTAATCAACCTTCCAATCCCATTCCCAACCCCGGGAACCCCATGCCTTGGTAAGAGTGTGAACTCACCTTGGTTTGCTCGGTATGCTAAATAAGTGCTCACAGTTAAATAATCACGTCCTATGTATACACGTATAGCAAATCAGTTCATGCTCGAAATGTTACGCATGCAATTAATTGGTTCACATAGCAGTCAGTTTGCATATCAGTACAACACGTAGTATTACACGAATAAGTTCATCACCAAGCATGGCATGTAAATTAATTCAACATATGTTCCTCTGTTCAAAGCATTTTCAAAACCCTAGTATCTTTCGATTCATAATTCATCCTTCGACAGTCCATTATCCTTCGGACCGAAGGTTATGCTTCGGACCATGCCATCTTTCGGTCCAACTATCTGTCGGTCAAACTATGGTTCGGTCAACGAGTATCTTTCGGCCAAACAATCCTTCGGTCAACTACTATGGTTCGAGGGATCGGTATCTTTCGGTCAATAACAGTTACGTTTTCATAAAGTTTCCAAGTTTATCCGTGATTATCAATTATCAGTTTCCAACTAACATTCCGTAATATCAGCAAATAGATCAAACAGTTTCGGAAACAGATCAATTAACATAATTTCCAACTTTTAGTTTAGCATGCAATCGATCAAACAGTCAATTATCCATCGGTTTTCTCATGAACCCTAATCAAATCAAAGCATGAACAATATTCAAACATTTGAGCATATAACGGCCGATCACGGGTTGTTCGGTTTTAGCTCTAAGCCGTGCAATCCGACTGTGTATTTACCAACCATCATGAACCCTATGACTCGCTTATCAATTACGACATAATCAATTACATTTATTCGAAACCCTAGATCATCATACAACAAGTCCGGTTATATGGTGGCCGATTAACTAACCTGTTCGGCCGATTACTAACTAACCGATACACAATAACATCTTAACAATCATTCAAATCAGTTCGATTAAACACATAACATACTCGGTTAATCACAGGCACATATAACATCATTAAATTACTAAGACACGATATCCGGCCGGTTAACACACCAACTAACATAAAACTTCAAGCAGTCCGATAATCAATTTATCAAGCAATTCGATATCAAGCACTAACCGATAAAAGGGAAACAGGGATGATCCGATCAAGGAGGCGGTCTCCGGTTGCTTTGCCGTCCGGTTTGAACGAAAGAGCGAGAGAGGGAGAGATGGCCGTCTAGGGTTTGTAAAAAAAATGACTGCCAACTACATGCATTCACGTCTAAATACTTATCACAGTTATGGGCCAAGCCCATTGAAAGACTGGGCCGAAAGATGTCGAAGGATTCCTTCATGGCCCGAATGATATGTTTCGAGACTTATCAATCCGAAGGATGATCTTCCGGATCGAAGGATGTGTTTCGTCATCCTTCGATTCATGCACCATGTTTCGTGGACATCCTTCGAAGGTTGTTTGTGTAATGTAATGTGTTTCATGCTAACTAGTTTACAAGTTTCACAATGTAGCAAACAACTATGCACGATCAAATAATCAAAACGTATATATATTTTCATTAACACACAACTCGTATAATTCAAGTCCACAATCCAACAACTAAACAGTCAAAGTCAAAGTCAACGCGCATTAAATGCGAAAGTGAAAGTCAGAAACTCGAGTTGTCACATCTTTGCCTCATGTTGAGTTCTTTCTGATTGAAGATATGCTGAAGACTTTTGTGGTCAGTGAAAACCACACATTTTGTGCCATACAAATAATGTCTCCAGATTTTGAGAGCGAAGACAACTGCACCCAACTCAAGATCATGAGTGGTGTAGTTTCTCTCATGTACCTTCAATTGCCTTGATGCATAGGCTATGACTTTGTTCCTTTGCATCAGAACACAGCCAAGACCCAATTTCGATGCATCACAGTAAACGACAAAGTCATCATTGCCCTCAGGCAAAGTTAGAATAGGTGCATCACAAAGCTTCTGCTTCAAGGTCTGAAACGCTTCTTCTTGCTTAGGACCCCATTCAAAGGGTTTGTTCTTCTGAGTTAGAGCAGTTAGAGGAACTGCAATCTTTGAGAAGTTCTCGATGAAGCGGCGGTAATAACCCGCAAGACCAAGAAAAGAACGAACCTCAGTAGGAGTAGTAGGCGTATCCCAATCCTTAATCGCACTGATCTTGGAGGGATCTACATGAATACCTTGTTCGTTGACAATATGCCCCAAAAATTGAACTTCCTTAAGCCAAAATTCACACTTGGAGAACTTGGCAAAAAGTTGCTCTTTCTTTAGGAGTTCCAGAGTAAGACGAAGATGGCGCTCGTGATCAGCTCGCGTCTTAGAATAAATCAAGATATCATCAATAAAAACGATGATGAACTTATCCAAATAAGGCTTACAAACCCTATTCATTAAGTCCATGAAAACAGCAGGAGCATTGGTCAAACCGAATGGCATGACTGTGAACTCATAATGCCCATATCGAGTGCGGAATGCTGTCTTGGGAATATCCTCTTCATGCACACGAAGTTGATGATACCCAGAACGAAGGTCAACCTTCGAAAAGCAAGTAGCACCCTGTAACTGGTCAAAGAGATCATCAATGCGAGGTAGGGGATATCGATTTTTGATGGTAAGCTTATTTAGCTCACGATAATCGATACACATTCTGAAGGATCCATCCTTTTTCTTGACAAAAAGAACGGGAGCACCCCAAGGTGAAAAGCTAGGACGAATGAAACCTTTGTCAGAAAGCTCTTGAAGCTGCTTAGACAACTCTTGCATCTCAGACGGTGCAAGACGATATGGAGCTCTGGCAATAGGATTTGCACCAGGTACAAGATCAATACGAAACTCGACTTGGCGTGCTGGAGGTAGACCAGGTAACTCTTCAGGAAACAGCTCCGGATAATCCCGAACAACAGGGATATCTTGAATAGACTTACCTTGGTCTTTATCTGCCGTAACATGTGCCAGGAAGGCCACATAGTTCTTTCGCAGATACTTCCGAGCTTGAAAACAAGACATAAGCTTGAGGCTACCAGCAGGTTTTTCACCACGAACCTGTAGTATCTCACCTGACGAAAGCGGCACACGAACGATCTTCTCAAAACAAACTACCTCTGCGCGATGCTTGGCTAACCAATCCATACCCACAATAATGTCGAAGCTTCCAAGTTGCATAGGCGTGAGGTCAATAGGAAACAGGTGGTTGTCAAGGTTCAACTGGCAGTTGCGAAGAACAGTATCAAGGACAATGGGTTCACCACTCGCAACTTCAACAGTCGAAGGCTTACCTAGTTTCGTTCTAGACACACGAAGCAAGGGCTCAAAAGATAACGACACAAAACTCTTATCGGCCCCTGAATCAAAAAGAACAGATGCAGGTTGATTATTAACTAAGAACGTACCATTCACCACCTCGTTGTCTGCTTGCGCCTCAACAGCATTCATATTAAAAGCTCGTCCACGAGCCTGAGCCTGAACTGGATTTGCATTAACCAGCCTTGGACACTGGTTTCGATAATGGGTCAGGTCTCCGCAATTAAAGCACGAGCCAGGAGGATAGTGAGGTCGTGCAGCTTGTGCTTGCTGTTGAACAGGTAGTTGAGCTCCCTGTTGGGCTGGATTTCTAGCAGAACGACAAACCTCTGCAAGATGACCTGATTTTCCACAGTTGGTACAGAAACGACACGGGAGTTGCTGTTGATGGTGATTATTGCACCTATTGCACAAAGGTGCATTCCCTTCATACCGCTTCTTTGCGGGAGGCTGCGCTGGCTGATTGGGAGCCGCTTGGTTCTGTTGGGCAGTGATGGCAAAATTTTGGGAAGCCTTTCGCTTCCTGGAGCCCTTTGATGAGCCAGAATCCTTCCCCTTCTTACCTTTCTTGCTATCCCCTTTGTCAGACGCCTGATTCTTGCCCTTGTCACCCTTCCTATGCAATTTACCCTTTCTGATCTGCGATTCTGTCAACGTTGCAGATAGTTCGATTGCCTGACAAACAGTGGTAGGTTTACTACCAGTAACGATGTCTTGCACAGAGTCAGGTAGACCATCGATGTATCTTTCGATAGCCTTGTCAAGTGGGGTGACCATTGTTGGGCATAACAAACTCAACTCTTCATATCTATCAGTTTACGCCCGGTGCTCACCACTAACCTGTTTCAGATAGTCAAACTCCCTTTCCAACTTTCGTAGCTCATGACGAGGACAAAACTCACTCATCATGAGAGTCCTCAATGCAGCCCATGTTTGCGCTAAAGCGACTTCAGCACCTCGATCTCTCATAACCCCGTTCCACCATGTTAACGCCCTCTTCTGAAAAACACTTGAAGCAAACTCAACTTTGCGATTATCAGGACAATGAACATGACGGAAAGTATTCTCAATGCTCTCAAACCATTGAAGGAGCCCAGTTGCCCCCTCAGTACCACTGAACTTGAGTGGTTTAGCCGAATTGAAGCTCTTGAAGTTACAAGGAGCGTTCTGATTGATGTTGGTTTGGTTAAACTGAGCAATAAGATTCGGGAACACAGCAGCCATATGCTGTGCGATGATTTCTGCCAGCTCGGCATTGGGTAGCTGATTTTCGCGTCGAGGAGGCATGCTAAAAAGAGGAAAACATGAGAGGAAACGAGTGAGATGATTAGATGAAAAGAACGAGACGAAACAAAATCAACAAAGCAAGGATGGTGGTCATTTGTCCGTATCACAAAGCAAACAAACGACACACAGTGACTAATCAAAGTAAATGGACTCATAAATAATGCTTAGCGAAGACATGCTCGCCTATAAGTGAACACTCACCCCAGGAGTTCCCAGGTAAGAGTGACTGGTCCGATTATGTGGATTTGTACGAACACTCTAGCCTTAGACAGAAAACCCAGGGTACAGGCATTCACCCTTCCAGTTTGCACGTGTTCACACTATTTAGAACCCAAAACTTTGACGAGATTTTGAAAACTTGGAAGGCACAAGGCCAAAAGAATCATTCAGAAACAAATGATAAAGTTTCAAAATCAAATTGAAAAACCAAAAAGGGTTCAAAACCATATAATAAATCATTTGAAAATAGAGGATTGTTTTTCAAAAATCGTTTTTAGAAAACTGGGTTCTTGTTTTGGTGATCACCTAAGGATAGGTGAAGTGCATGTTTTAAGATCTAAACACAAGACAACTTGTGTTGGGGTCCTAGAAAGGTTATAGTCTAGGTCAAAGCATTACTAATAACCTAATTCCCTATAACCATTGGCTCTGATACCAACTCTTCTGTCACACCCCGACCACGTAAAAGATCAAATCGTGGCGGAAACGTCGGGGAGTGTTGTAACAGAATTATTGTTCCACAACCAAGGTAATTTAAATAATATTTTATTCATCACCCAAGGGTGGAATACATTGTTTTGAAACAAGAACCAACAGGTTACATTGTCTTAAAATAAAAAGAAACAAAGTACATAACAAGTTTTAACTAGTCTAGATCCATTTTATCGTCACTAAGGCCCAAGTCCACCCTAGTGTATCACGATCATCCTATGCATTTGCTCCTGAAACACATGTGAAAATAGGTACGTCAGCATAAAAATGCCTGTGAGATACATAGGTTTTGTGAAAATAGGATCCATGACTTAGGTTTTAGAAAAATGTTTAATGAAATGTAGTCATGAATCTTGTTGATTGTATTGTTTGTAAATCATTTGAAAAACGATGGTAGATATGTATTTTTTTTTTTGAAAGAATAATGTATGGTTAAATGAATAACCAAGTAAAATAAGTTGTATAAAACAAGTTGTTTGTAGAACAATGTATTGTGAAAAATATATGTTATATAGCTAAACTGAAATGATTTAAACAACGCTGCGATGTGTAATATCATACAAACACTTATATATAGGAAGTACCAGCGGCGTATCCACCATGTTTGTATCATATTACACACGCCTCGTTACTTAAAACACTTACCCAAACAAACCACCCATGTAAACATGTTTATGTTTAACCAAATGTTAAAATGTTTATGCGAAAAACCATGTCTAACGTCAAGTGTAAATCATGTAATGTGTGTAACAATGTCAAAATGTCTATGTCAATGTCAATCATGTCATGTGTAAACAAAATGTCATGTATGGTAAGTGAAATATGTATCAACTAAACCATAGGTGAAAAATGCACAAAACAAAGTATTAAAGTAAAACTCAGTTTAAATCAACGTTATGTTTTGTGGAGATGCATGCTATACTGAATACAAACATTTATGCGGTATTGTGAAAATGCATACATTCAAGCCTTGTGACTGTGGTGATAAACCTTTAAACAAATTAAAGGTCTATCGGTTTTTATGTTTAAATCGAATTCGGTCATTCCTTTCATCCAAACATACCCAGGATGTCAGGAACGGGAGTTGTCAATTCCTATGGTACCACTACCTACTAACGAGCGGCGTGATCAAAGTTAATGAATGTATATTGTCCCACTTAAACAAACCAAATGTCATACCCAAAATATAAACATGTGAAAACAATGCACTAAGTATGTAATCAAATGTACACACATAGCGTGAAATGTCATGTAAAACAAATGTACTAAGTATGATGAACATACATAGCATGAAAACGTCATGTAAAACAAGTGTACTAGGTATGATGAACATACATAGCATGAAAATGTCATGTAAAACAAGTGTACTAAGTATGATGAACATACATAGCATGAAAATGTCATGTAAAACAATGTACTAATGAAAATAGCAAGTATATAATGCGAAAACATGAAAGCATGAAAGTAACAAGTAGGCACATGTGTTTCACCCCAAAATGTTTGAAAAACAGTAAAAGAGGGGTCTATGTACTCACTTGAGATTGCTTAGAAGTCGTAGGATAACCACCAAGCAATGCTAGAAGATCACGGAATCAAACGGCACCTATATAGGTATCTACATTAATAAACGGACCTATCGGAGGATCGAGTAGTACGAGGGTTCGTAAACCAAATAAGTATGGGAACTTATGTAATATGGTTTTAACAAAGCCTACATACTAAAACGAAACCTATCCTAAGTGCTTTTGACCCATTACGACCCGTTTAGGTAGCATACGCTACTTTAACACGTCGCACGCGTAAAACGCGTTCGGAAAGCCTAACTAGTCCTATGACAAGTATTATATGCCTTAACATGTCTAATATTGTTGCTATATCAGTTTAGATGTCAAAAATTAAGTTACATATGCTTAAAATGAATTGATGTGTAAAAAGGGCATTTTGGTAATTTACCTAAGGCATATAAACTACCTATCATACCACTACTTAAACGACGTGACCATAAGGTATAACCTCGGAAGGTTATTCCCTATACAACTATGGTCACCTAAAGTGTTTGGTCGGATCCTAATGATCGACCAAATGGGTCGGGTTCGTAAGCATAAGCGATTGATTAGATCGCTTACCTTACGACCCTTAGACAAGCACAAAATTAGTAGCGACGAGCTAAACATGCTAGAACATGTTTAGTGAAGTTAGAAAACAGGTTTGGTATTAAAACAAACGGTTTTAATACCCTAGAGTAGTTTGGTTACAAAATACGTGAGAAAAACGCATTTTGGCCGAAACTACGACTCGTCACTGAGCCTAGATAACGTGGTAATCAGTAGGTATAGTCACTAGGGACTATAACGATCGTGATTACGCTCACGTTATGAAGTTCAAACGAACTTCGCGTTGACCATAAACTGGTCAATGCAGAAAGTCAAACACAGTTTGACCTTAACGCTAAAACGAACGAAAAACGCGAAAGAATACTTACAGAAGGTCCCCGCAAGATTGATTTCCAAGTATTTCTCAGGTATGAAGTGGTAATCACTCCAACTTAGAGAAAATCTCAGAAAATCAAGTGAGTTGGAAGTGAATTCATGGGGGTATTTATAGATTTCGTAGAACCGTTAGGATCGTTTCTTGAAATCCGAGCTTCGATCTCCACCCTCCATGTGTGCCCATTGTTTTAGAAAACCATGGGACATCCAAAACCAGCCCACAAGATGCAAGAAACCATGGGTAAAGGTGGGTATTAGCTGTAACAAGCTGGAAAGCACTTTCTGCTGTTCTGGGGGTTGCTTACGGACCGTAAGCAGGTCCATACGGTCCGTAAGGACCCTGCAGACCAGCAATGTTTCAGTTTTGGCAGCTTTGGTCCCTGTGCGCGTATGGTCGTGTTTTGGCACTTCTAACACCCGTCAAACCCATTTCTAAGCTCTACAAGGATGTTAAAGTATAGGGAACATAAAACATGCTCAAAAATATGCCGGATGTCGGCTCGTTTGGCCGTACGATTGCGTTGTTCGGTTAATTACGACGGAAGTCGTAACGGATGCAAAAATGGTCCAAATTGCGCGACGAATGGATTTTTGACAAGCCAATCACTAAAACATAATGTTTTAATGCTTGCATAAATTTTTGGATGTCCGGATGTATTCAGAACGTAAGTTATGCGCGAAAATGCAAACTTATGCACTTTTTGACACTTTTAGTCCCTGAATGACCCAAAAGTTTATTTTAGCACACCGAACCCCTCAAAGCCTATTTCTAAGCTATGTAAAGGATATTTAGGGTGTGTTTAACTTATGATCATGTTATGGAATGTTCTTTATAGTTCAAATCGGCATACTTTCATAGTTTGTCAATTTTAGTCCCTGTAAGCGAATTGACTGGATTTTGCCATACCAAAGCCTTCAAAACTTATTTCTAAGTTATGTAAAGGTTATTTAAGGTATGTTAAGCATGAATTGATGTTCCGGAGTAGTTGTCGTGTTTAACTGATTACGTTAACGCACCAGTTTGTGTATAATTCTCCAGAAAGCGATATAGAGTTTGAAATCGAATAAAAGTCAAAACATGAAAAACATCAAACATAAACAAACAAACATAGGGATCAAATAACTTTATTTCATTGATAATTGAACTGTTTACAATGATTACAAGCACAGATGTCACAACAAAGTGCTGGCTGCTAAAGCACTTGAGGTAGACTCTAACTCCGTGTCTGAGTCAAAAGGCCAGGTCAGTCCAAACTCGTCAACGAATGCGTCAGGTAAAAAGATCGAAGGAAATGCTGATTGCAAAAATTGCCTCAAAAATTTTGTAACACTGTCACGTATCTCAACGGTGAGAAAGTTAAAGATCTGACAGCCAATGTCAGAAGCGTTGAGAATCAGATTCTTGCACGTGACAAAACAGTGAAAGCTTCAACTGAACGGATAAGAGAATTAACTGGTCAAATTGAAAAAGATAAAATTGATCAGGAAAAGGTTAAAAAAGAAAATGAAAGGTTAATTCTCGAAAACCGTCAAATTTTTGAAAAGTTTGAAACTCAAAAGCACTGTGAAAGATAGTGATGATCGAAATGGTAAAACTTTTAAAGAAAATGAACATTTAAAAGCAGTGCTGAGAGTAAAAAAAGAATCAATTAACAAACAACTGGATGAAATCTCTAAATTGAAACTTAAAGTTCAAGAGGCTGTAATCGAAAACGAGCGAATCCAGTTGAAGCTTAACAGCTATAGCTCTGCAAGCTTTGTTTTGCAACATATTGTTCCAAAACCAATTGGCAAAAACAAAGCTGGAGAAGACGTGTATTCTGATGGAACCGGGGTGGGTTTTCACAAAGTTCCACCGCCGATTTTGCATAACTACACGAAAAAGGAATCTGGGTTGGTTGAACTTGAGGAAGAGAGTGAAGTTAAACTTCCGGAGAACATTGATGTCACGTTCACATCTTCCAATGACGATAGTGTCCAAAATGATATTGTGAAAAATGTTGTTGAAAATGTGCTTAAAACGGATAGTGATACTACTGAGGAAGATGGGTGTTTTCTAGACAAATACATTCCGAAACAAAAGTCCAAGAATAACTTAAATGAAGAATCAGACCTTGTCATGTACAAGATGATGGGTTCAGATAAGTTGTTTTCGGATTCAGAGTTTCCAATCGAAAATGTAAATATGAACAAATTGACAAATGTTTTCAAGTTGGTTGAAGTTGAATTGTCAGAAGTGAACAATCTGAGTCGAACAAAGACAAAAATGAGTTTTGAAAAAGCAAAAGTTTACACCAAGAAATATGTTAATCCACCGCGTTTTTATAATAATAACCGAAACAATTGGTCGGGGGTTATCAGGGGGTTAAATCTTATCAAAAGAGAAATGTTCCAAACAAGAGGTTTGTCGAGAAGCAAAAGTTTGTGAACAGTTCGAGTTCGCTTGCTGATGAAGAAAGAGAAATTTTTTCAAAATCAAACAAAGAATTCTTTGAGAAAAGAACTTCACAAGTTCAGTCTGAAGGCACGAGTCGAGGTGTTGATACTCGAACATGCTTCAGATGTAATCAAGTTGATCACATTGCACGAAAGTGTACCAAAGCAAAGCCTAAGACTGAAACTGTGAAGATTCAACCGAAGAAAATTGACAACAAGGGTAAAGCAACAATGTTTGTTGAGAAAAAGAGTGTGAAAAATGATAACATCAAAGTGAAAAATGAACCTGTTAAGAAGTCAGTAACTAAAAACAATAAATTTTACAAACGGGTTGCATTGTCTCAACAAATCTGGAAATCCAAAGAAGAGAAACAAGCTTCAACTTCTCAAGATAAGAAAGTGGTGATTTCAGTCCCAGTTGTGGATGATAAAAATTTTCCACCACTTCAAGCTAAAAATTTCAAGAAACAAAAAGAGAAAGTTGTAGACAAAAAGGTGACACCCAAGGCTGGTCAGGCTTGGGTGGACGTATTCTTCGTGGAATGAAAACCTGACTTGCCGGAGCTTCCTGGATCGCGAAGCATGAATTGGCATCTTTATTGAAATATTTTAATCTTGTTGGTTTATATGCAGGATCTTCCAAAACTTGTATCCAAATGGATTATGGATAGTGGAGCTTCGAGGCATATGACAGCGAAGACCGCATTACTGTATGATGTCAGAAATATCAACGGTGGTTATGTGGGTTTTGCTGGTAATCAAGGAGGAAGGATTATAGGTGAAGGAACGTTATCAAACGGGATTGTAACGTTTGAGAGAGTGAACTACATTGCTGAGCTGGAGAACAATTTGCTGAGTATCTCCCAGATCTGTGACAGGAAGTACACTACTCATTTCACCGACAAAGAATGTTTGATCTTGAAACCAGGATTTGTTATCCCCAAAGAATGGATTTTAATGAGGGCACCAAGAGTTAATGATCTGTATGTGTTGGACATGAGTGTAGCTACTGCTACCACGGTTCAGGCTCATTGTTTTGTGTCCAGAGCAACGGAAAAAGAATCGAGATTGTGGCACCGGAAAATGGGGCATATACATCTGAGAAAAATGAATCATTTGGTGCACAACGACTTGGTTACAGGAGTGCATGTCAATGATTTTCATCTGGAAGGGGAGTGCATAAGTTGTGTCAAAGGCAAACAGAAGAAAAAGTCACACCCCTCAAAGCAAGTCAATTCAGTTTCAAGACCATTAGAGAGACTTCACATGGATTTGTTTGGTCCAGTGAATGTTAAGAGTATTACTGGAGATTACTATTGCTTGGTCGTGACTGATGATTACTCCAGATTTTCGTGGGTTTCATTCTTGAAATCGAAAGACGAAACATTTGACAGCTTGATGGCGTTGTTTAAAAGGATTGAGAATCTGTATCAAAGGCCTATCAGTAGAATTCGAAGTGATAATGGTACAGAATTCAAAAACAATAAGATGGAAGAATTTTGTGATGAACGAGGTATATTGCATGAGTTTAGTGCTCCGTACACTCCGCAGCAGAATGGAGTCGCAGAACGCAAAAATCGGACGCTAATTGAGACGGCTAGAACTATGCTCGCTGATTCAAAGTTACCGATAAATTTTTGGGCTGAAGCTGTGTCTGCCGCATGCTATACTCTCAACAGGATTCTTACTGTCAAGAAGTTCAATAAGACGTGTTTTGAGCTAATCAATAACCGCAAACTGAATTTGGAGTATCTAGAACCGTTCAGGTCACCCTGTACAGTTATAGAGCCTCATGGAAAGTTTGGTCTGAAGTGCATTGAGGGAATATTTGTTGGTTATGCCAATCCAATGCGACGTGTCTTCGTTCCAAGTGAGAAGCGGATTATTAAAGCAGTGAATGTTGAATGTCAAGGTCACACTATGCCGCCTCAGAATCCTGGAGATTCATGGCATTATAATTATGACAAAATGTGGGATTCGTTTGACACGAGAGAAGAATCAGAGGAAGAAGAAGATTTCTTTGATGAGCTGGATATTTTGCGAGAATATGAGTCGCAGCTCAGGTTCCCAGCGGAGTATTCTAGAAGACCTCGGGAAACTTCAAATGATGATGAAGCAGGTCCTAGTAATGATGGTGAACTTGATGAGGAAGTTGCTCCTGGTACTCAGTCGGTTGAGAATGATAATCAAGAAACTGAGAATATGCCAGTTTTTGATCGAGGCGATTCAGAGTCAGATTCTGAGGGGGAGCAGATCCAGATTTCAGGTCAAACAAACCCAGTCGGTGTACAAGATGCAGAACAGAATGTTACTAATCTGGAGGGAAATGTAGATGTTCCAGGTGAAGTGATGTCGCGAACTCTTTCATATCATCCAGAGGAGCTGATCATAGGAGAATTGCAATCAGGCGTTCGCACTAGACGTCAAATTGACCAGGGCCTTACATGTTTTTATTCTACAGTAGCACCTTTACAATCTGATTTTTCACTAAGTTGTTTTATTTCGCAGATCGAACCGTGAACTTACAAAGAGGCGCTTACTGAAGATTCTTGGGTCAATGCGATGCAAGAAGAATTGGGACAATTTGAGAAACTAGGAGTGTGGAAGCTGGTTGATCTACCTGAAGGACATAGGAAGACAAATACGAAATGGGTATTCAAGTGTAAACGTGATGATCGTGGAGTGGTTGTGCGCAATAAGGCTCGACTTGTTGTTCAGGGCTTCAGTCAACAAGAGGGTATCGATTTTACTGAGGTTTATGCTCCTGTAGCTCGCCTAGAAGCGATCAGAATCTTCCTAGCATTTGCATCTTGGAAGAACTTCAGAGTATATCAGTTGGATGTAAACTCGGCTTTTCTTTATGGGAAAGTAAAGGAGGAGGTTTATGTCGGACAGCCGCCGGGCTTCGTTGACCCAATCCACAAGAACAAAGTGTATTTGCTGGACAAAGCGTTGTATGGTTTACATTAGGCACCGAGAGCTTGGTACGAGACTTTGTCTCAACACCTACTCGCTAACAGTTTTATCCGAGGGAAAGTGGATGCCACTCTTTTCACTAAAGAAGTTGACGGTCATCTTCTGATCGTACAAATTTATGTTGATGATATAATTTTTGGGTCTACAAATGATGAATTGTGCAAAGATTTCGAATCAGTCATGAAGCAGAAATTCGAAATGTCATCAATGGGGGAGATGAAATTCTTTTTGGGTCTTCAAGTTGAACAACTACCTGAGGGAATATTCATTCACCAAACAAAGTATGTTCATGATATTCTGGAAAAATTCGGTATGTCAAGTTCTCCTCCAGCTTCTACCCCACTTACGACAAATCATGGGATTCATCCAGATCTCACCGGAGATAGGGTTGAAGAAACACTGTATCGTTCCATGATAGGTTCTTTAATGTACCTAACTGCTTCAAGGCCTGATATCATGTACCCAACGTGCCTCGCAGCCAGATTTCAGTCTAACCCGAGAGCATCACACATGATCATTGTCAAGAGGATATTACGTTACCTAAAAGGAACACCTTCATTGGGGTTATGGTATCCTAGGAAAGGCGAATTTACGCTCGAAGGGTATTCTGATTCGGATTTCGGATGCTGCAAAGTCAACGCGAAATCAACGACAGCAGGTTGCCAGTTCTTTGGACCTAGATTGGTCACCTGGCAATGTAAGAAACAAACTTCGGTGGCGCTATCCACATACGAAGCTGAATATGTATCTGCTAGCCATTGCTGCTCTCAGATCCTGTGGATACAGCAACAGATGCGCGACTACGGTTTGCAGTTTCTTAACACACATCTGTTTGTTGATAATGAGGCCGCAATAAATATCACGAAAAATCCAGTACATCACGCTAAAACCAAACATATAGAAATTCGTCATCACTTTATTCGAGATTGCTTCGAAAAAAGGTTGATACGAATTGAGAAAATCCACACTGACAATCAGAAAGCTGATTTACATACCAAATCTTTTGATAAAAATCGATTTAAATTGAAATGAAATGGTATGAAGCTTTTCTCGGTGTTGGATGGCATAATTGGGGTTGATGAAGGTACTGTTGTAAATGATGACGACGAGAAACAATCTGCAATGGTTTGTCGAATTTTTAGTTGTTTTGGTATTTAGGGGGAGTAGATATCTGTAAATAGATATGTTTTAGAAAATACAAAAATAGTAAAAAATTCAAAAATACAAAAACATGATATAAGTTCAAAATCCAAAAACAATATAAAATCTGAAAAAGAGCTTGTGTATATAGGGAAAATGATAGTACATCGGTTTGACAATTACTGTATGCTAATGATTTGTAACGTATAAAGAGTTAAACAGTTTTACTGATGATATGCTAATAAATCTTTTACACATTTAGTAGATTTATTCGGGATATAAACCTAAAATTTCAAACTTACGAAATTCGTGGGGAACACTATTTGGATATATAGGTAACCCCTGAAATCTCGTTTGAAAGGTCTCATATTCTGATATACTAGGTTTTTCTACTAGATGATGTCTGGGGTATTATTCCGGGACTTCTGCTGAACGGAAGTTCTGACCTAGTCCTTGGATAATATTTTGCCTGAAATGCTTGAAACATAGCATTATAGCCCTCAGTTGATTAAACAATAAAATTGACAATCATCTGTTGTATCTAAAAGATCCTCTAAAGGGGACATACTGCAAAGTCGAAACTGATATCTCTCGGCATATACGGAAGTATCGACCTGAGATCCCTCAGTCCTCGCATTCCCTAAATTATGTATAGACATCATTTTAGTACAATTACCTGTAAATCTGAAGTTTGAGATTTTGGATACGGGAGTATATTCAAGAGGTGGGAAACATGAATGAGCTAAGTTCCTAATACATCTAAATCATATCCTGAATAGATTGAAAATTGTGTTGAGAATTTAGAAACTATCTACGTAAAATGTTTAAGTCTGAGTATGAATTAAAGCTTAACGGTACTGATAACTTGTCTGATAACTGATATGATTCCCTGACACGCTCACCAAAAATAAGTTTGTAAATAGTTTACTTTCTGTAGTTTAAGTTTCCTGATATTTCATTTCTTAGTTTAGATCATCTTAAAAATCCAAAAAGATTTTACATTTCTGCTTTATTTTAGACAAATCAGAGTGGAAAGTTGATTGTCTGATTCTTGAGATTTGAAGCAGATGCAGAAGATTCTGGACTGAAGAATGAGGAGAGCTTATACTAAATAAAATGTGTGTTGTTTGAAAGTCAAAACAAGTTTATTAACTTGATGCTTGTTATTTTCAGAAAAACATTTGAAAATGTTATTTTAAATTAGTTTGATTCGTCAAATGATCAACCAAGGTCATTAAATTGAACTTGGTAGATTAATTGAGTAATCAGGGTCATTAATTTGAACTTGAGTGGATTTCTAAAACTGATAAAGTTTGTGAATTATTGTTTGAATATATAAAATTGTAATGTTATTGGTTGAGTAACAGGTTTTGGACTTCATCGTTCCCACGGAAGCTAATTGATTAAAGCTTGAACCAAATATCTCAGATTCTAGCATATCGAGAGGGGGAGTCAATGAAAGGGGGAGTCTGGATCAACGGTCAAAGGAAAGATGGAAGTTAGAGTTAGGATGTGATTCTAAAACCTGTGAAGATATAGTGCTTATGATGAGAAGACAGAGAGTTGGAAAAGACCAAGACTGAAGACTCAGGAGCTGAAGACTACTGAAGACTACGTCAACATCCAAGGGGGAGTCTGTTGATGCATGGAATGTCTGTTGACTACATCTGCATTAGGTCTTAGGTCAAGTTAGGTCAACATAGGGTCTTGAAAGTCAAAATTGGATTTTATGTAATAGATCCGCTTATATGAACACATGTAAGTAGGTTCGCTTATGTGTCACTCAGGTGGTCCGCTTATATGTCATTAGATAGGTTTCACTTATAGGGTTTAAGTGTTAGGTTCGCTTATACGACATGTCCGTATAAGCGGAACTACTAGGACTATATATAGTCATTACAAGCGAACCTGATTCATAATGCATGTACATTGAAGCGAAACAGTGGAGAGCATTTGGTACTGAATCTCTGTCAATTTATAATCAGAATGCAATAAAAGAGAAGGAATTGAAAAGGAAAAGCTGTGTTACTTCGCATATATTCATTCCGCCTTTATACGTGAAGATGAACTATCTCAACTGACTGTTTAGGGTCGGAACACAGTCCAACATTTGTCTATATCCTATTACACACAATCCGTGAAATTTGGAGCTGATTTTGACCGGTGAAACTTTCTGAACTGAAGAAAGAAGGTGTAGAAGAAAGAAAACTTGATGAATTCTAGCTATTCTTTGTAGAACTCCTCCTCCTAAAGCTCTGATACCACTTGTAGGATCGTGTTTCGACCCAAACGAGTCGTTCAGAGGAGTTTTCGTCAATTACAGTTGCGAAAAACAAGGAATCAACGTAGAAACAGCTTGCAAATCACTTTAAACACCTTTTTGCATTGATTTGACACTGATTACATTCAAATCTCGATCCGGCAGCACTTCGGTACGAGTTACTAGGGACTCCCTAATGGTTTCGCTTATGAGACTATATATAGGACATGGAGATCGGCTTCAACATACATGTACGAATAAGCGGACCTCCTAAATGACATAAAAGTAGACCTAACATGTGACAAATAAGCGAACCTCTCTATGTCACTATAAGCGAACCTATCAGCTTAAGACCCTATGAGCGAACCTATCTCTTAACACATATACAATATCCTGTTTTCTCGTAAAACGTGCCCTAATCTAACATTTTAAGACAAAGACTCGATACAAGACGAAGTCGACAGATGTAGTGCACCAACAGTTTCTAGCCGACTCTGTGTCAGATGCTAGCCGATCGGCTAGACCAGCCGATCGAGTAGCAATGATGATTATGTGATTGTGTTGATGCATAGGGTAGTTCATTATTGATGTCTTGTAATTTGTGCCAGACATATGCTATGAAATCTTTGTGAAGTTTCTGATGAATGCTAGCCGATCGAATAGCATTGATAACCGATCGAACAGCATTGCTAGCCGATCGAACAACAATTGCTAGCCGATCGAACAGCATCTCATCATATCTTTTCCTTGAACAAAGTGCTAGTCGATCGAACAGTATTACTTGCTGATCGATCGAATATCATCCACTGTTCACCTAGATTTCTGTTCATAAAACTGCTAACCGATCGAAGAGTGTGACACCTGTGTCACCGCGACCATCAAACAAATACCAAGCCGATGAAATATTGTATTTCATACTTGGGATCTTGTATAAATATGTGTATCTTTTGCACATATCAATTCTTGTTCAATTTCAAACCTTATATCGCTTTCTGGAGAATTATATGCAAACTGGTGCGTAAACGTACTTAGTTTAAATGCGACAAATACTCCGGAACATCAACATATACTTAACATACCTTAAATAACCTTTACATAACTTAGAAATAAGTTTTGAAGGCTTTGGTATGGCAAAAACAAGTTAATTCGCTTACAGGGACTAAACTTGACAAACTGCGAAAGTATGCCGATTTTACTAAAACAGACATTTCGGAACATGCCCATAAGTTAAATATGCCATAAATATCCTCTCCATAGCTTAGAAATCGGCTTTGAGGTGTTCGGTGTGCTAAAATAAACTTTTGGATCATTCAGGGACTAAAAGTGTCAAAAAATGCATAAGTTTGCACTTTCGCGCATAACTTACGTTCTGAACGCATCCGGACATCCAAAAATTTATGTAAGCATCATAATATTATGCCTTAGTGTTTGGCATGAGAAAAATCCATTCGTTGCGCAATTTGGAGCGTTTTTCGCGCTTATGCGCATTCCGTCGTAATTAACCGAACATCACGATCGTACGACTAAACGAGCCAACATCCGGCATATTTTTGAGCATGTTTCATGTCCACAATGTTTAGGCATCATTTTAGGGCCTTGAAAATGGCTTAACGAGCCTTAAACATGTCGGAAATGGCCTTAATACGCAACGGGGACTGAAACGAAAACATTGGAAAGTGTTTGATGAACAGAGGGACCCTATCGTGACACCTTGCCCCCTTGGCGTCACGCGAGGCCCCTTCTGATCAGCAAAAGTCATTTTTCAGCCTGTAACAGCCTTTCAAACACCCCAAAGGCCAATGCCACTTGTCAGAACCCTATGGTGTGGGCAAAATAAGCCACCACAACTTTGCGACAAGTGTACGGATTTGATCGTTGCACGATATTCAAGAAACGATCCTAACGGTCTTGCTTTTCCTATAAATACCCCCCCATTTTGGTTAAAACCCACAAAAATCTGATCTAAAGCTCTAAGTTGAGGCCTTTGCTTCATACCTGAGCTCCTGGATCTAGATTAGCTTTCGGGGACCCTTCGTAAGTGTTCTTTCGTTCTTTTATCGCTTTTCGAGTGCTAAAGTCAAACTTTGTTTGACTTTCTGTGTTAACCAGCTTATGGTCGACATGAAGTTCGTTGGAACTTCATAACGTGAGCGTGATCACGATGGTAAAAGTTGGAGGGATCGACATGAAGTTTACACAATGGGGGGACTACATTGTCTTAAAAGTTTACACAATGGAGCGTGGTCTTACTTATGCTCTTTGATCCCAATCCTTAATCGCACTGATCTTGGAGGGATCTACATGAATACCTTGTTCATTGACAATATGTCCCAAAAATTGAACTTCCTTAAGCCAAAATTCACACTTGGAGAACTTGGCAAAAAGTTGCTCTTTCTTTAGGAGTTCCAGAGTAAGACGAAGATGGTGCTCATGATCAGCTCGCGTCTTAGAATAAATCAAGATATCATCAATAAAAACGATGATGAACTTATCTAAATAAGGCTTGCATACCCTATTCATTAAGTCCATGAATACAACAGGAGCATTGGTCAAACCGAATGGCATGACTGTGAACTCATAATGCCCATATCGAGTGCGGAATGCTGTCTTGGGAATATCCTCTTCATGCACACGAAGTTGATGATATCCAGAACGAAGATCGATCTTTGAGAAGCATGTAGCACCCTGCAACTGGTCAAAGAGATCATCAATGCGAGGTAGGGGATATCGATTCTTGATGGTAAGCTTATTCAGCTCACGGTAATCGATACACATTCTGAAGGATCCATCCTTCTTCTTGACAAAAAGAACGGGAGCACCCTAAGGTGAAAAGCTAGGACGGATGAAACCTTTGTCAGAAAGCTCTTGAAGCTGCTTAGACAGTTCTTGCATCTCGGATGGTGCAAGACGATATGGAGCTCTGGCATTGGGATTTGCACCAGGTACGAGGTCAATACAGAACTCGACTTGGCGTGCAAGAGGTAGACCAGGTAACTCTTCAGGGAAAAGCTCCGGATAATCCCGAACAACAGGGATATCTTGAATAGACTTACCTTGGCCCTTATCTGCTGTAACATGTGCGAAAAAGGCCACATAGTTCTTTCGCAGATACTTCCGAGCTTGAAAACAAGACATAAGCTTGAGGCTACTAACAGGTTTTTCACCACGAACCTGTAGTATCTCACCAGACGAAAGCGGAACTCAAACAATTTTCTCAAAACAAACTACCTCTGCGTGATGCTTGGCTAACCAATCCATACCCATAATAATGTCGAAGCTTCCAAGTTGCATAGGCGTGAGGTCAATGGGAAAAAGATGGTCGCTAAGGTTCAACTGGCAGTTGCGCAGAACCGAATCAAGAATAATGGGTTCTCCATTAGCAACTTCTACTGTCAATGGCTTACCTAGTTTCGTTCTAGACACGTGAAGCAATGGCTTAAAAGATAACGACACGAAACTCTTATCGGCCCCTGAATCAAAAAGAACAGACGCAAGTTGATTATTAACAAAGAACGTACTGTTCACCACCTCATTGTCTGCTTGCGCCTCAACAACATTCATGTTAAAAGCTCGTCCACGAGCCTGAGCTTGAACTGGATTCGCATTAACCAGCCTTGGACACTGGTTTCGATAATGGGTCAGGTCTCGGCAATTAAAGCACGAGCCAAGAGGATAGTGAGGTCGTGCAGCTTGACCCTGTTGCTGAGCAGGAGGCTGAGCAACTTGTTGAGTGACCTGATTTTGAGCAGAACGACAAACTTCTGCAAGATGACCTGACTTTCCACAGTTGGTACAGAAACGGCACGGGAGTTGCTGTAGATGGTGGCTATTGCACCTATTGCACAAAGGTGCATTCCCTTCATACCGCTTCTTTGCTGGAGGCTGCGCTAGCTGGTTAGGAGCTGCCTGGTTCTGTTGGGCAGTGATGGCAAAATTCTGGGAAGCCTTTCACTTCCTAGATCCCTTTGAGGAACCAGAATCCTTCCCCTTCTTGTTTTTACCTTTCTTGCTATCCCCTTTGTCAGACTCCTGTTTCTTACCCTTCTTATCACTCATTCTGTGCAACTTACCCTTTCGAATCTGCGACTCAGTCAACGTCGCAACTAACTCGATTTCCTGACGGACAGTGGTAGGATTATTACCAGTAACGATGTCTTGTACGGGGTCAGGTAGACCATCGATGTATCTCTCGATAGCCTTGTCGAGTGGGGTGACCATTGTAGGGCATAATAAGCTCAGCTATTCATATCTATCAGTATACGCCCAGTGCTCACCACTAACCTGTTTCAGATCATCAAACTCCCTCTCCAATTTTCGTAGCTCATGACGAGGACAAAACTCCCTGATCATAAGAGTCCTCAATTCAGCCCATGTCTGTGCTAAAGCAACTTCAGCACCACGATCTCTCATAACCCCGTTCCACCATGTAAGCGCCCTCTTCTGAAATACACTAGAGGCGAACTCGACCTTCCTATTCTCTGGACACAGAACGTGACGGAATGTACTCTGAGCGATAATGTTTGGGAGTGCGGCAGCCTTGTGCTGTGCCAGAAGGTCTGCCATTTCGGCATTGGTTAACGGGTTTTCACGTCGAGGAGGCATGCTAAAAAGAGGAAAACACGAGAGGAAACGAGTGAGATGATTAGATAAAAAGAATGAGATGAAACAAAATCAACAAAGCAAGGATGGTGGTCATCTGTCTGTATCACAAAGCAAACAAACGACACACAGTGACTAATCAAAGTAAATGGGTTCATAAATAATGCTTAGAGTAGGATCGCGTTCGGCCCTGTTTGAGTCGATCAGAGAAATTCCTATCCAAATCAAGAGGCGGAAACTAACGATTTGGTGCTATTCTAGCTGGATTCACTTTTAAACTTGCTGTATTATTGATATTGAACACAATTACACGATCAGACAGCACTTCAACAGCATGCCGGAATAATTACACCATCAACTATGTGTTCTCCAACTCACTGATTCGCTCTAAACAACCCCCTATATATAGTTGATTGGGTTCGCTTATATGGACAACCATATAAGCGAACCAGTACTTCATCCATATAAGCGAACCATACAATCACCACATAAGCGAACCTATACCTAATCTTGACCTATAAGCGAACCTAGGCTAGTGACATATGAGAGAACCTTATACAAACTCATGTTTCTAGAACTTTGTGTCACATCTAACCTATACAACATTAAGACTCAATGAAAGACGTAGTCGACAGACGTAAGTGCACCAACAGACTCCCCCTCGGATGTTGACGGAGTCTTCATAGAGTCTTCGCACATATCAATCTACAGTCTTCATCAGTCGTCAATCTGCCTCTGAAATATCTGTCATTCCAAGAATCCTCGAACTTTATCTCTATCATCAACAAACTCCTCTCTCTCGAATGTTGACACGGTGTCTTCAGACTGCCCCTCTTAAACACCTGGGATCATAGTCTGGAACTCAATTTCTACAGGTTATTAGATCGTAACCTGGCACTTCAGCACAGAATCGTCATCTGGCTCAAGACCTGCACAATCTCTACCTAACCATAAGTTTCTATTAAGAGATTAATCTTTCAAACTTTTTAGAAACTTGTACCAGAAACTATATTAATGATTTTACATTCAAGATTTTTTTTACTGGCTTTTATCAAATAAATTTACCAGCTTCACATACACTTTTCCCAAACCAGTTCTTCAAGTTTAGCACTTTGAATTTCGAAAATCAGTATCTCAACACCAGTTGTCGAAAATCTTTTTGATTTTTCAAAATTTATGCTAAAACACACCAAAAATCTTTTTGAATTTTTAGAAGTAAATGCAGAAAAACAAATATTCACAAACAATAGTTTTGTGAGTTTGTGCAAGAGGATCATATAAGTTATGAAACATATCACTAACACCGTTAAGCTTTAAACATTTTAAGTTCTAAACAATTTACCTAGATTGTAAATATGTTTGTCCAGTTAAATTTTCACACAGACTTCAATTGATTCAAGATACGATATTAATGTTTTAGAAACTAAAACTTAACTGTGTATCACTCCACTTGAATATACTCCTGTATCCAGATCCCAATATTCAGTCTTACAGGTGAGTATACCACTGTTGATATCTATAAAGGGGTAATGTGCGAGGGCCGTGAGAGCTCAGGTCGATACTTCCGTATACGCAGAGAGATAACGGCTTCGACTTTTGGTTGTTCCCCTTTAGAGGATCTTTTATTACAACAGCAAAGATTATCAATTTTATTGTTTAATCAGATTGCTGAGGGCGAGCTTATATTTCAAAGCTTTTTGCAGAAAGTATTATTCAGGCACTAGGTCAGTATTTCCATACAGCAGAAAACCCGGAATAATACCCCAGATATCACTGAGTATAAAGACCTAGTATCTCAGAATACGGGACCTTTCAAACAAGATTTCGGGGGTTACCCATATATTCAAGAATAGTTACCCACGAATTAAGCAAGTTCGAATTTAGGTTTATATCTCGTTTCAATTTACTAAATGTGCGAAAATCTACTGACATATCCACAGTAAGATTGTTTATCACTTTTTAAACATTACATTTCTTTAGCGTGCTGTGATAGTTCACTGATGTACTATCATATCCTCTTTTGTGCAGCAAAACTCATTTCAATGTTATCATGTTTTTGTCTTTTTCAAATTTTCTGATGTTTTTGGATTTTCTAAAAATTTCTTACTCCCCCTAAAATTCAAATACATCTAAAGAAAATTGAAAACAAAACTGTACAGAACATGACAACTGATATCGAATTGCCTCAATTCTCCATTCGTTTGGCTTAAACAATCAGAACTCCCCCTCACAACAAACTATTTTCCCATAATGATTTCAAAACACTTAAGTTTGTTTTAATCAGAATGGTTTTTCCGGAAAATGAGTTTAGTTGCTTTTACCACTTGTAAAATTGGGGATCAAATCATCACATTGTTTTACCAATCTTCTGAATAATAGTTAACTCAAGTTCAATTTAATGACCTTGATTAAACCACTTGTAAGATCAACTGGTTCTCATCCTGAACCACTTATAACAACCACAAACATACAACCACTTGTAGGTTTAGCAATTAAGCTTTTCAAACCTGTTTTTCAACCAATTACCATCTTTTGTGTGACACCCCAGGAAAACCCGTGAACGATTGAACTTACCTAGCTTCCTCAGTGAGTGCATACCAAATTTCGGGACGAAATTTCTTTTTAGTTGGGGATAATGTGACAACTCGTACTTTAGACTTATCTTGTAACATTACGTGCTTATGTGAAGCTTTATGATTGACTTAATGAATGATATATTTGATGCGTGCTTGGTGTAAATGTATGTATATATGTTATATGATTGTATATGGGTTACATGATCCGATCGCACAACAACCCACACACCCACTCGATCGCACAAGGCCATTGGGCCGTATTGCTTGTAATTGAACTATAGGGCGGCCCAAGTGGTGGGTTCGGCCCATCCTTCCTTAACCGATTAACATTGGGAAGTTGTAACCCTATCTCATTTGTAACCAAATACACTTTACACACACAAACCCTAGCTAATCTCTTCCTCTCTCTCTCACGAACCAAAGGCAGCCGAACATTCCTCTATACCGAAGATCTTTATTCGGATCATCCTCTTCTACCATTGATCAGTTAGTGTTAGCATAATTGATGATATTATGATGTGTGTGCTATGATAACCTTGTATGATAATCTGGGATTCTTAATAACATGTGATATGTGTTTTATTGAATGAATGTATGATAGTATTCTTGTTAATCGGTTACATGATGATGATAGTCCACTGTTATGTTCTGTTTCCGGATTTTTAACTTGTTGGTGTTCATTAATCGGCTTTATGTTTGTGAAATCGGGTTTGCTTATGGTCGAATATGAAGTGTTACCTGATGATTAAATCCTTAGATGATTATGTTTAGGTGGTATGAGTATTGTTCATGATTTGGTTTTGATTAGGGTTCATAGAGATTTGAAGATGAAACCCCTATTTGATCGATAAATGCATGAGAGAAAATTGTTAGTGATGATTTAAATTGATTGAATGTAATTAAAGAAACTATTGTATGATTGTAACTGAGTGGCATGGTATTCGGAGGTTTATAACAGCCGCACAAGACCTCTCAATCGCACATGAGGCCCACTCGCACAAGACTTCTTGGTCGAACAGGAAGTCCAATCGCACAATACGATCCAATCACACAAGGTGGTCCACTCGCACAAGACCCCTTGGATCGCACAAGTTGGGCTGGGTAAACATACTGGATTGGGCTGGTACGGGTCACACAAGCCCAATTCCAATCGCACAAAGCGCCTAGTTGCACAAGCCCTCCAATCGCACAAGTAGTAAACTTGGTTTAACCGTTTGGGCCGGATGAACGTTTTGGGTTGGGCCTGTCTAATCGCACAACCCAACTCAGTCAAGATGGTTATATGTTAATTAACTTTGGGCCGTATGTTAGTTATTGGGCTGGGCTAGCTCATATCGCACAACTCGGCCGGATCGCACAACCTGATCCGGGCCGCACAAGTCACTTATGTGTTAAATAAATATATATGGGCCGCTTACGCTATTGGATCACATATATTATTTGGGCCGGGTACCATTGGGGTTAGTCGTTCAATTGCACAAATGTATGATTATATTACACTGTTGACTGTTAGCGTGCAATAAGTGTTGCCATGATCCATACGTGTTCCTAACGTGTTAACTTATCTGATACATACGTGCATAACTTGAAGTCAAAACCTGACTTGTATGGTAACCCTGTTAGGACGTGGTTGACCACTGTTAGTTCAAGAACCCTCTCTCTTTGTGTATCTGCCGAGCAAACCAAGGTGAGTTCACACAGCCAAGGCATGGGATTCCCGGGTTGGGAATTGGGTTGGAATGTTTGATTTGGAATGATACTCGTACTTATGCAGTCACTAGACTATAGACCATCGTCCTCAGGATAGTCAGGACACTTACGTAAAACCTACGTAAATTAGTATCTATCATTGTCTCCCTGGTCGGGAGGACACTTACGTAAATCCTGCGTAACCTAACACCCACTACTGTCTTCCGGGTCGGAAGGACACTTACGTAAATCCTACGTAAACCCCACGCGTACCACTGTCCTCAGGGAAGGGCACTCACGTAAATCCTGCGTGACCTTGTACGTATTCCTGTTCTCGGATTAAGAAGAACACATGGTTGCAAATAGTCTAGTAAGTACCATAATGGGAAGCCCCCATTATTAAGGATAAATGTGGGAATCCCCCACCAGTAGTATATACTTGCATGGGAAGCCCCCCCACTAGATGAACTTACGCATTACTGTTATGAACTTACTTTCTGTGAACTCGCTCAACTAGTTGTTGATTATCTGCTGCATGCCTTACAGGACCTTAGGTACATTATGGAGCTTGCACAAGGAGGAGCAGGTCGTTGTGGGCAAATGGATCGTGATTACTTATGTCATCTCATACATTAATACTTATGATTGGGTTTTTACATTAATGCTTCCGCTATACTTAACTATGTTGGTTTTGATAAACACCTTTCGTATTGATGGATAACTTTTACTATATATTTACATGTTCAATATGATTGGTGGCTTGATCCTGGTCAGTCACGCTCCCAAGCGGTGATACTCCGCAGGTGGATTTTGGGGGTGTGACATTTTGTAGGTTGAATTTTCAAGGTGCCGAATCCTACTCCTCGCTTACAAACCTGGGAGTTCCGGCAAGTCCTGCAAAACCTCAAACACAGATTAAGAAGGATGCCGATTCATGATCCACGATACCAATTTGGGATCTCCGGCAAGTCTGGTTTTTATTCTTTGAAAAATATATCCACCCAAGCCTGACCTTCCTTGGGTGTAACAACATCTTCTTCATCTTTTCTTTTAACACACATGTAAATACGCCCTTTGGAAGCATAAAAATCTTTGATGCTTTTGGCCTTACCGTTGACCATTTGTCCAAAGATACGTTTCACATTTCCGTTGAAAGTTTTTTCAACATCAAATTTCTTCTTGTCAGAATAAAATTGATTTGATATTTCAACTTTTCCAACTTTCTTCATAAAATTTTCAGCACGCAAAGGTGGAAAATTTTCATCGTTCATAGTTGGATCTTTCTTTTCAACCTTTTTCTCAACACGTGGCTCCTCTGATTTTATGGAATCAGATTCATCACCAGAACTATTACTTGAACCTTTCACAACCCATTTTTGATTTGGCACATTATCTTTTCTTCTTGAAGCACTCTTTGAACATTCTCCTTTCTCAAAAGTTGAATTTTCAAAGCCAGTAAACTTCCGGGTTGACAGTTCAGTCTTCTCGACAATCTTCTCTTTCATTTTACCAGAGATTTCCTGTTTTGGCTTGAATGTCTTCGGACAATCCTTTGCCACATGACCAGCAATTTTGCATTGAAAACAGGTTCTCTTTTCAATTTTCTTCGGAACTTCATTCTTCTTTAGTTCTTCTTGCTTCTTGGCAAGAAATTCCTGATTTGTCTGTCTTCTGAATGATTGTTCTTTTTCAGCTTCTGACATTTTCCCTGAAACAAACATAGTTTTTGGTTTATACATTTTTTCATTTTTGTAGTTTTTCGGTGGAACAAAACCAAGACCTTTCTTTTTGAAATTACGATTATGGTTTGGTTTCTTTTGGAAACTATAACCACAATTGTAACCCATTTTCTTGTTGATTCTCTGTTGATCTCTTGAAGTGTATTGTTTGGGTTTTTCCATTAAGATTTAAATCTTTTATTTCAGAAATATTAATTTCTGTTATTTTGAAAACCTTTTGAATCATTTCAAGTCCGACACTTCTTATTGGAAAACTCTCGTCAGAATATAATTTGTCAGAACCTTTCAAAGTATATGCCACTTTGACCGATTCATCATTCAAATTAGATTTCGAAAGTAAAAACTCGTTATCATAAACCCGTTTGTCCTTTTTATTTGTCGGCTTTGACATATTTGACCCAGACTTTGACTCGGGTTTGGACTCCGGTTTTGACTCCTCACTGTCATCTTTGTCTAACACCTGATCAACCACACTTTTTATCAACTTTGACTCATGATCAGTGTCGAATGACATGTACGTAATATCAATACTTTCTGGCAAGTTATCCGACGGCCCAGACGCCCATTGTAAATTGATTGCCTTATTGACTCTTTCAGAATTTGGATTTCGAGGTGAATATCCATTTTTGACCGGGGGCGGACATCTATTGTAGACCACACTTGATTTCTTACCAGAAGTTTTCACTTTTTCTTCATCTTTTGTCACAGATTTCTCTTCTTCAGATGTTTTCACTTCCTCAAATGTCTTCAAATCTTACACAACTGGATAAATCCTGTCAACAACAAAAGAAGAACATGAGTAGTTGTCTAATAATTTCTTAATTTTTCCAGTTTCTATCTTTTGTGTTGCTAGCTCCAACTCAAGATCAGCACATTTCTTAATATGAAAATTAGCATCATCAAGCTGTCTCAGATACGCAATCTTTAGTGTATTCATTGCCTCAGCTTGTTCACCACTCGAATCAGTATATTTGTTGATTTCTCTGTTCATTGTGTCATACGATTCTTTCAACTTGTGAATATTGTGCAACAACTCATTGTTTTGTTTGATTAACGAATCACAGTTCATGCACTTTTCAGAAACTTCAACTCGTTCTGCATCAATCTTCACTTCATATTCTGGAACTTCTTTGACACTTCTGCTCGATTGTAAAAACTCAGCTCTTCTTCTTTTCTCAGCTTTCGCTTCGGTCTTCAATCTCTCTTCCTCTTCTTCCTCTTCTTTGTTCTTCCTTCGTCTTTCTTCAGCAGCTTCCATGACTTTTCTGCACCTTTCTTCACATTTCAAATCATAAGCATTAGCAAAGAAAGCATGAGAAATATTTTTGGACATCTCTTTGGCCATGAGGTCTTGATCCGGACAAAAATCATCCCAAGTAAAACCTTCAGCCAACTTCTCATCATCTTGTTCAGCCAAACACACTTTGCTGTCTTTCGGAAGATACTTTTCCCAGGTAAAATTATCATATTTTCCTTGACTAACAACACATGCCTTTTTATCAACCACATCTCTCCCATGAGCTGTTTGTGCCTATTGCTGTGCTGGTGGTGTGATTTGATGATAGATGGCCTTCTTGTGATAGTCATTGTTTCCGAAAGGATTCTGGGCTCCGGTAGCTTCACGGTTTTTGCACTCCCTCTTGAAATGCCCCTTCTCTCTGCAACGAAAACACGTAACTTTAGATTTATCAAAACCCAAAGTTGAAACGTTTGCATCACGAAAATCATCACGGCCTGTAATTTGTTTAAACTTTTCAGCACGTCTCATCACACTCGCCATACACCATTTGATATCCATCAATTCCATTTCCTCAGCATCGATTTGATCGTGATCCTTTTTCGTGAGCATTGGATTTCTGATCTTTCCTGCAACGAAGCAACTATAAGACTCTAAAATCATCCCTAACAAATACATTTGATTTTTTGCAACTTCTTCAGTGTAGTCTTGATCATTTTCAAGGCTTAACACAATGTTACACTGAAGTTTTCTACCATTCTTTGTTACAGAGATGTTAGGATCGTAAGATGAAAATCTTGTGCTGTTTGATCCTTGAGATTCCTTCTTCTCAGGAGAATCTTTAACACTGTAAGCAGTTTCGATCTTTGGAGAATACTTTGTAGAATCAGTAGCACCACTCTTGTAGTACAAACTGATATCCTGTTCTCCATCATAGTTCTTCATCCTAGCAATCTTCCTCTGCTCCATCTCCTGAGCTTCCAGATGCTTGATAAAATCTCCCAGTGTCATTTTCTTATAATCTGTTTTGTTTGACCGCAGCATCATCAGAAATGTTCCCCATGTTTCATATGGTAGCGCATCTGCAAGTTTTTCAACCAATTCATCAGTATCTTTCTTAACACCAAGTTTCGTCATATTTCTCACCAAGTTACAATATCTATAAATTATTTGCTTGGTACTTTCATTTTTCAATCCCCGAAATAAGTCAAATTCCTTTTTCATGAGAGACATCTTATTCCTGAGCATATCGTCACTACCAGTAAACTTTGCTTCCAACTCTGTCCAAATCGAATGTGCAGTTCCATCTTGTTGAAGCAGTATCAAAATATCTTCTTTTATCGCTTGCTGAAGCAGACTCACCATCAATTTCTCATCTCGATATTTCTTTTTATCTGCAGTACTCATCTCTCTAAGTGTTAACGGAGTATCATTCACAACATCGTTCTTTGTGGGCTTAACATATGGCTCTTCAGTGTGTTCCCACGCATCTAGATGATAAGCCTCGACCCAATTTCCAAAACGTTCAGACCACACGTTATAGTCGTCAATATCCACGAGTTTGGGTGGTTTCTGAGATGTTCCAGTTTCATTTTCAATCTTAGCACTTTGAGTCACTGACATCGGTGTTGCAAAAGCGTTATAAAATTCAGAGTCCATTGTTCAACTTGTTCACAATTCACAACAATTAATCAAAACTGTTCAAATAAGAGAACCGTTCCAAAAGCGAAACTCTAATTGTTCCAAAAGCGAACCAAACCAGTGTCTTAAAAGCGAACCCCTAAGTTGACACTTGGAGCGAACCAGGTAAATGATCGATGAGCGAACCTTTAATTGATCAGATCAGCGAACCTTTCGAGCGGACCTGTTACTTTTGAAGCGAACCTGTAGGTAATTTCAAGCGAACCCACTCAGAATATGTCACTAAAAGCGAACCAGTATACTTGCTGACGTCACTTTTTGCGTAAATCCGTATGAGCGAATCACCTAAAAATCTACTTTCTAGGTCGATTTTAGATCTGAAAACTTCAAGGGTTTATTAGTCCATGACTCCGAGTGCAGTGTGTGATTTTGAGCTTGTTTTACCGTGAAAAATTTTGAAACAGTGAAGAAAGTGTAGAAAACTAGATGAAATCGAGCTAAAATGGCAAGAACTCCTCCTCCTGAGCTCTGATACCAATTGTAGGATCGCGTTCGGCCCTGTTTGAGTCGATCAGAGAAATTCCTATCCAAATCAAGAGGCGGAAACTAACGATTTGGTGCTATTCTAGCTGGATTCACTTTAAACTTGCTGTATTATTGATATTGAACACAATTACACGATCAGACAGCACTTCAGCAGCATGCCGGAACAATTACACCATCAACTAAGTGTTCTCCAACTCACTGGTTCGCTCTAAACAACCCCCTATATATAGTTGATTGGATTCGCTTATATGGACAACCATATAAGCGAACCAGTACTTCATCCATATAAGCGAACCATACAATCACCACATAAGCGAACCTATACCTAATCTTGACCTATAAGCGAACCTAGGCTAGTGACATATGAGAGAACCTTATACAAACTCATGTTTCTAGAACTTTGTGTCACATCTAACCTATACAACATTAAGACTCAATGAAAGACGTAGTCGACAGACGTAAGTGCACCAACACATAGCGAAGACATGCTCGCCTATAAGTGAACACTCACCCCAAGAGTTCCTAGGTAAGAGTGACTGGTCCGATTATGTGGATTTGTACGAACACTCTAGCCTTAGACAGAAAACCCAGGGTACAGGCATTCACCCTTCCAGTTTGCACGTGTTCACACTATTTAGAACCCAAAACTTTGACGAGATTTTGAAAACTTGGAAGGCACAAGGCCAAAAGAATCATTCAAAAACAAATGATAAAGTTTCAAAATCAAATTGAAAAATCAAAAGGGTTCAAAACCATATAAGAAATCATTTGAAAGTAGAAGATTGTTTTTTCAAAAATCGTTTTAGAAAACTGGGTTCTTGTTTTGGTGATCACCTAAGGATAGGTGAAATGCATGTTTTAAGATCTAAACACAAGACAACTTGTGTTGGGGTCCTAGAAAGGTTATAGTCTAGGTCAAAGCATTACTAATAACCTAATTCCCTATAACCATTGGCATTGATACCAACTCTTCTGTCACACCCCGACCACGTAAAACATCAAACCGTGGCGGAAACGTCGAGGAGTGTTGTAACAGAATTATTGTTTCACAACCATGGCATACAAAGTTATATTTTATTGAATCAAACAAACGAGTTACATTGTCTTAGAATAACTGAAACAAAGAGTACATAACAGGTTTTATCTAATCTAGCTTCATTTAATTGTCACTAAGGCCCAAGTCCACCCTAGCGTGTCACGAACGTCCTATGCATTAGCTCCTGAAACACATGTGAAAATAGGTACGTCAGCATAAAAATGCCTGTGAGATACATAGGTTTTGTGAAAATAGGATTCATGACTTATGTTTAAGAAAATGTCTAAGAAAAGTTAGTCATGAACCTTGTAAATTTGTTTTGTTTTGTAAATCGTTTAAAAAGTGATAAAATCAGATGATAAGTATAAGTAAAAAAATAATGTATGGTTAAATAAATAACCAAGTAAAATAAGTTGTAATAAATAAACTGTTTTGTAAAATAATGTCTTGTAAAAAAAATATGTTATTTGTAAAAATGTATAAATCCAAATTGAATGAATTAAATAACGCTACGACATGTAATACAATACAAGCACTTATATATAGGAAGTACCAGCGGCGTATCCACCATGCTTGTATCACATTACATACGTTTCGTTACTTAAACCACTTACCCAAACAAACCACCAATGTAAATTTGCCCATGTCTAAACCAAATTGTCAAATGTCATTGTGAAAACCGTGTCAAAATGTCTATGTCAAATGTCAATCATGTAGTGTGTAAACAAAATGTCATGTATGGCAAGTGAAATATGTATCAACTAAACCATAGGTGAAAATGCACAAAACAAGGTATTGAAGTAAAACTCAGTTTAAATCAACGTTATGTTTTGTGGAAATGCATGATACACTGAATACAAACATTTATGCGGTATTGTAAAAATGCATACATCCAAGCCTTGCGACTGTGGTGATAAACCTTTAAACAAATTAAAGGTTTATCTGTGTTATGTTTCAATCGAAGTCGGTCATTCCTTCCATCCAAACATACCCAGGATGTCAGGAACGGGAGTTGTCAATTCCTATGGTATCACTACCTACTAACGAGCGGCGTGATCAAACTTAATGAATGTATATGGTCCCACTTAAACAAACCAAATGTCATACCCAATATGTAAGCATGTGATGAAAAACAAATGCACTAAGTATGATAAACATACATAGCGTGTGATGTAAAACAATGTACTAAGTATGCGCTAAACGAACATACGTAGCATAAAATGTCATGTAAAACGATGTACTAAGTATGAACACAATGGACATACATAGCAAAAACACGATGAAAAGCATGTACTATATGTGTACTACTGAACATAACAAGCAATATGATGTGAAAACATGGAAAGCATGAAAGTAACAAGTAGGCACATGTGTTTCACCCCAAAATGTTTGAAAAACAGTAAAAGAGGGGTACTATGTACTCACATGAGATTGCTTAGAAGTCTTAGGATAACCACCAAGCAATGCTAGAAGATCACGGAATCAAACGGCACCTATAT
The DNA here is from genome assembly GCF_002127325.2 of Helianthus annuus. Taxonomy (NCBI): domain Eukaryota; kingdom Viridiplantae; phylum Streptophyta; class Magnoliopsida; order Asterales; family Asteraceae; genus Helianthus; species Helianthus annuus. The sequence continues at coordinate 130,713,378 of NC_035449.2, read as the reverse complement.
AGGTATCTACATTAATAAACGGACCTATCGGAGGATCGGGTAGTACGAGGGTTCGTAAACCAATTAAGTAGGGGAACTTATGTAATATGGTTTAACAAAGCCTACGTACTAAAACGAAACCTATCCTAAGTGCTTTTGACCCGTTACGACCCGCTTAGGTAGCTTATGCTACTTTAACGCGTCGTTTGTGTAAAACGCGTTTGGAATGCCTAACTAGCCCTATGACAAGCAAGATATGCTTAACATGTTTAATATTGTTGTTAAATCAGTTTAGATACCAAAAATTATGTTACATAGGCTTAAAATGAATTTTGGCGTAAAAAAAGGGTATTTTAGTAATTTACCTAAGGCATAAGAACTACTTATCATACAACTACTTAAACATTGTGACCATAAGGTATAACCTCGGAAGGTTATTCCCTATACAACTATGGTCACCTAAAGTGTTTGGTCGGATCCTAATGATCGACCAAATAGGTCGGGTTCGAAAGCATAAGCGATTGATTAGATCGCTTACCTTTACGACCCTAAACAAGCACAAATCTAAAAGCGACGAGCTAAACATGCTAGAACATGTTTAGTAAAGTTAGAAAATAGGTTTGGTATTAAAACAAATGGTTTTAATACCCTAGAGTAGTTTGGTTACAAAATATATGAGAAAACGCATTTTGGCCGAAACTACGACTCGTCACTGAGCCTAGATAACGTGGTAATCAGTAGGTATAGTCACTAGGGACTATAACCATCGTGATTACGCTCACGTTATGAAGTTCAAATGAACTTCGTGTTAACCATAAACTGGTCAATGCAGAAAGTCAAACACAGTTTGACTTTAACGATAGAAATGAACGAAAAGAACGAAGGAATACTTACAAAAGGTCCCCGCAAGCTTTGACCCGATTCACTCTCAGGTAGGAAGCAAATACTTCCACTTAGAGAGCAAGAATCAGATCAAATGTGAGGAATGCAAGTGAAAGCAAGTGGGTATTTATAGATTTTCAAGAGCCGTTAGGATCGTTTCTCGAAGATTGAGCTTTGATCTCATCCGTACAAGTGGGCACATGGTATTTGGATACCATGGGCTCTCAAAAACCATCAAAATTGGCCCATAGAATGATCAAAACCATGTCCAAAAACCCTGCAAACCAGCTGCTGTTTCAAAAACTGGTTTTTCTGTTACTGGGCATCTCAGGCGACCCGCTTAAGATATGCATATGGGCTCACGCGGGCCGCATGGCTAAGTATTCAGAAATTGCATTTTAGTCCCTACACTTCAGAAACATGTGTTTTGGCCCATTTTTGGCAAGTTTAAGCCCCGTTAACCTCATTTCAAGGCTCTAAAATGAAGCTAAAGTGTAGGGAACTCAAAACATGCTCAAAAATATCTCGGATGTCGGTTCGTTTGGTCGTACGGTTGCGTTATTCGTTTAATTACGACGGAATGCGCATAAGCGCGAAAGATGATCCAAATTGCGCGACGAATGGATTTTTCTTATGCCAAACAATAAATTAAAATATTTTAATGCTTGCATAAATTTTTGGATGTCCGGAAGTATTCAGAACGTAAGTTATGCGCGAAAATGCAAACTTATGCACTTTTTGACGCTTTTAGTCCCTGAATGACTCAAAAGTTTATTTTAGCACACCGAGCCCCTCAAAGCCTATTTCTAAGCTATGTAAAGGATATTTAGGGTGTGTTTAACTTATGGGCATGTTCCGGAATGTTCGTTACAGTTCAAATCGGCATACTTTCACAGTTTGTCAATTTTAGTCCCTGTAGGCGAATAGACTTGATTTTGCCATACCAAAGCCTTCAAAACTTATTTCTAAGTTATGTAAAGGTTATTTAAGGTATGTTAAGCATAAATTGATGTTCCGGAGTATTTGTCATGTCAAACTGATTGCGTTTACGCACCAGTTTGCGTATAACTCTCCAGAAAGCGATATAGAGTTTAAAATCGAATAATAGTCAAAGCATGAAAATCATCAAACACAAATAAACAAACATTGGGATCAAATAACTTTATTTCATTGATAACTGAATTGTTTACAATGATTACAAGCACGGATGTCACACCCCCCCCTTGGGACGGTTACCATGGGTGTCCCCACCCATGGATTTCCTTCAATATTTTATTTGATTATGTTGGTTAGTTAGAAACACATTACACAAAGGTTTAAGGTGAAGTTGGATTATAAAAAGGCACAAGGGTTCTAACACTTCATTCACAATCAACAAACAACAACTTTCTTCCTCTCCTCCTTGCTTGTTTCGGCCGAGAGCACCACAACCATCATCACCATCTTCAAGTTCCATTCCAAGCAATCTTTAGTGATCCAAAGGTGCTAGAGATCATACAAGTAAGCTTGGTGTGTTCGGAAGCTCAAGGACCTCTCTCGTTTTCTTTTATCCATCACGTTTACACTCTTGAACTCCCCTAGCCTTGTGCTAGTAATAAGTGTCTTAGATCTTCATCCTCTTCATATTTTTTATGGTTAATAGTAAAAGAATGATGAAATGATAAGAACTCTAAAGAAACATAAACAAGTCTTGGAACATAAACTAACTAGTGATGATGTATGTGACAACCCGAGTTTCTGACTTTCACTTTCGCATTTATTACGCGTTGACTTGACTGTTAGTTGTTGACTTGTTAGACTTGCAATTGTACGCGTTATGTTTTAATTAAACGTATTTGTCATGGTGCATGTATATATGATTACGTGATGTTGTAAATATAATATTAGATTATTACAAAACACTTAGACTAAATCGCGTAATGCCCGACGAAACAGAATTTTATTCGTCATTTAACCCACTCGACGAAACATATTTGTTTCGCCGAGCCTTAATTCGCCAAAAACTGCCAAAGCCTAATTACGGCCCAAATTGTTTGCGTTAGATATATATATTTGTTTAGGGGAACGGTTATGAAAATTCTCAAAAAAACCTAAACTTCTCTCTCTCACTACCTTTGAAACCCGACGGCAGTTTGAGCACTCGAGTCCCACGCGTCGATCGAAGTTTTGTCTTTTCCGTAGGTAAGTAATCGACCCTTTTATAATTACTTGAAGTAAACCACTTGATTATTTGATTTCATGAATTACCGGTTAGTGTGTTATAAAGGTCCAATGGATTGAGATTACATGGTTGCACAAAATTTAATAATCTGAATATGAATATGGCGGCTCATGTGCAACCAAACCAAATCATGTGGACATTTAATGATGATTGTCAGTGAGAATATTATATGCATGAATGATGATATTCATATGATTTGGATGGCATGGTTTAGACTTGAAATCGGTTACATACAATCGGCTCATAGGTGCAATGTGTTTGATTTATTTAGAATTGGTAAACATGTATTATGTATTGTAGATGTAAATGACGGTCATGGATATTAGGGACGTTGATCTCATCATTACAAAGTGCACATCCCAATCATGTCATGTTATCAAAAGTGATTGCAGCCTTTATGTGACTCATGCAAAATAAAATGATGATGTTGGAATTCATTTTTGTGATCAGTAGCATATATATTTGATTGGTAGTCTTGGGCGGTCAAACATGTGGGGGGTAATTAAGAAAATTCATTTTTTTTTGGCAAAGGATATTTCTTGAGTCAATTTCCCATTGGTGGGTTTGGGCGGCCCATTGATGGCCATTGGTTGATCTTAGCGGCCCACTAACAATAGGGCGGTCAACCGAAATCTGTTGGTTGTGGGCTGCGGCCTAATAGAGCAAGGGGACGGCTAACTTACACGTGACATATCTTTTTTTTAAACTGACAAATATTCTTTTCGGTTCCTTGATGTTTGGCGGTGGTTGATTTATTTCGGCCACCAACGGGTCTACGCCCAAAGTGAGTTTTCGTCACATGTGTGTTGGTTATGAATTCTGAACAGCAACTATGTTAGCTTGTAACGCTGTTAGTTGATAAACTTTGTTATATTGTTAACTCAGTTTAGTATGCAACTCTGTTAGTTATTAAACTTGTTAGTATGTAACTCAGTTAGTTCTTAACTCCATCAAATTGTTAATCCAGTTAAATATGTTAACTCTGCTAAGAATGTTAGTTACTGTTAAGTATGACTCTGTCAAGCATCTTAACTCTGTTAAGTGTGTTACTTTTGTTAAGTACACTAAGGTATGTAATAGACTGAGTAATCAACTATGTGAAGCATGAATTATGAGAACTTGATTGACTGCTGTTTGATGCATGATGTTAACGGCCAAACACTCTGTGGTATTGATTGTACATGAAACTTTACAAACACGAACTGATTGAGTATATGTGCATACTATAGGACTTGATTGATTTCTCGCAAGCACATAGTATAGCATACCGAGCAAACCAAGGTGAGTTCACACAGCCAAGGCATGGGGTTCCCAGGGTGGGAATGGGATTTGATTATTTACTGGTACTTATTTATACTGGAACGTAGTGATGTGATTTGATGAACTATTGTACATACTCCGCTGATTGAACTACGACTAGACTAGTAACACTTATTGAACTGATCTTCGCACACCTGCCAAGGGTTGGCCGCGATATTATGACTGACTTCGCACACCTGCCTTTGGAAGGCCGCGAACTAAAACTTACTAATCTTCGCACACCTGCCTGGGAGGCCGCGATACAGATAAACCTAGTCTAGAATACTTGGGATGAACATCCCCTAATATCTTCGCATACCTGCCCGGGGAGGCCGCGATGGAAACTATTACGATATACGACATAACGAACGAACATACTACTACTCACACTATACTATTACTGAACTGTAAACTGTGAACTCGCTCAACTAGTTTGTTGATCTTCTGTTACATGCCTTGCAGGTCGTTAGATATTTGGAGCTTGCACAAGGAGGAGCAGGTCGTTGTGGAGCATGGATCGTGGATGTTTTGCTAAACTTGATGACCCTTAAACTTATTACATACTTTGGGTTTCGTGCTTATGCTTCCGCTATACTTATAAACTATGATTATGTTTTGAACACCTATCATATTGAATGATTGGTTTACATTTATTATAATTGATATTAATTACATGTTCGATATGATTGGTGGCTTGATCCTGGTCAGTCACGCTCCCAAGCGGTGATACTCCGCAGGTGGATTTTGGGGGTGTGACAGATTGGTATCAGAGCCATTGGTTATAGAGAACTTGGTTTTAATATGGGAAAACATTTTTATTAAAACCAGACTATAACCAGAACAGTGCTCTCAAACGATCCACAACGACGCTTCGCTCCACGTGCAAGACTCGACATCCTAGGTAATAAGGTTTATGTTTATTACCTGCTTGCTAGAACTGCATAGAACTTTGCTCGTAGTATGCTTACATTACTTTGCTCACTACTTGTTATTGCTTGAGAACACCTACGTGCTTACACTCTTCTGTCATCGCACTATTCGCGAACCTTTCTCACTTATGTTGCCTTTGATGTGAAGATCAATGGCCGGACGAATTAACATAACTCAAGCCCAGCTAGAGGCTCTCGTTCAAGCTCAAGTTGCTGCGGCACTTGCAGCTGCTCAAGCAGGTCAACACGCGCAGCAGCCTGTCTGCACTTTCAAGAACTTCATGGACTGTCGTCCAAGCTCATTCAGTGGCACCGAGGGGGCAGTGGGACTCCTCCATTGGTTCGAGAAGCTAGAATCTGTGTTCGAAATGTGTGAATGCCCTGAGGCTCCCAGGGTCAAGTATGCCACTGGCACTTTGGAAGGAATCGCGTTGACTTGGTGGAACGCGCAAGTACAGATCCTAGGGTTGGCAGCTGCTAACGCCACCCCTTGGAATGATTTCAAGGAATTGATCAAAAGGGAATACTGCACTCGTGAAGACATTCACAAGCTGGAAGATGAACTGTATCACTTGAAAATGGTTGGGTCAGAGATCGAAGCCTACACCAAACGGTCGAATGAACTGGCCGTGCTATGCCCAACTATGGTGGACCCTCCAGTGAAACGTATTGAGTTGTATCTCAAGGGTTTGGCGCCAGAGATCCAGAGCCATGTTACATCGGCTAATCTTGATAATATCCAGGCTATCCAGCGCCTTGCTCATCGTATTACAGATCAGGCAGTGGATCAGAACAGGCTGCCAAAACGTGTCAAGGCTACTGCTACTGCTGTCACTACTTCTACTACTCCCAGTGACAACAAGAGGAAATGGGAGGGGGATTCCAGCAAGGGATCGGTTACTGTTCAGTCTCAGCAGCGCAAGAAAAATGACTACCAGAATTCGAGTCAGCAATCATCTGGCAGTCAAGGGCAGGGTGGATATCGGGGAATTCACCCACTGTGTAATAAGTGCAACAGACACCACAGCGGAAGATGTCGCAGGGAACGTTGTCAAAGATGCCTCAAGATGGGTCATGAGGCTAAGGATTGTAGAAGCTCACGGCCAGCAAATCAGAACCAGCAACTCCCACCGCCAGCTCCACAGAACCAGCAGCAGCAACCACAGCGTGGAAACTGGGGATGTTTCCAGTGTGGGGCAGAAGGTCATTACAAACGCGATTGTCCTCAGTTGAACAAGAATCAGAACCACGACAATAACCAGGGCAACAGGAACAACAACAACAACAGGGGAAACAACAACAACAATGGCAACGAGGCAAGAGGTCAAGCTTTCGTGTTAGGACGAGGAGACGCAATAAACGATATTTGAACTTATAACTTATCTTGGGTTTTCATTATTATGTTTACGCTACTCAAACAAAGTTTGGTTTGAACATCAATTGTATTGGGTTTTATGAATTATTTTAACTACTATATTTTATGTTTGATATGATGGATGGTTTGATATTATTGAGCGCACCTGCCGTATTTATGGACCTTATGAACAGGGTGTGCAAACCCTATCTTGACAAGTTCGCCATTGTCTTCATCGACGACATTCTGATCTACTCCAAGAGTCAGGAGGAGCACGAGCAGCACTTACGTCTTATTTTGGAACTTCTTCGAAAGGAGCAACTGTACGCAAAGTTTTCAAAATGCGACTTCTGGCTTCGTGAAGTTCACTTTCTAGGCCATGTGGTGAACAAGGATGGGATTCATGTCGATCCATCCAAGGTAGATTCAATCAAGAACTGGCCTGCACCGCGTACACCGACAGGAATACGCCAATTCTTGGGTTTGGCGGGATGGTACAGGCGATTCATTAAAGACTTTTCGAAGATCGCGCAGCCGCTTACTATGCTGACACAGAAAGGTGTCACCTACCGTTGGGGAAGATTCCCAAGAGACCGCTTTTCAGTACCTTAAAGATAGACTTTGCAGCGCGCCTATTCTCTCATTGCCAGAGGGCACGGAAGATTTTGTAGTATATTGTGACGCATCGATACAGGGACTTGGTTGCGTATTGATGCAGCGGGATAAAGTTATTGCCTACGCCTCGCGACAACTCAAGATTCATGAACGTAACTACACGACGTACGATTTAGAGCTGGGAGCTGTTGTTTTCGCGCTTAAGATATGGCGACACTACCTGTACGGTACCAGGTGCACGATTTACACCGATCACAGGAGTCTCGAGCATATCCTTAAGCAAAAGGATTTGAACATGCGTCAACGGAGATGGGTTGAACTACTGAACGACTACGAATGCGCCATCAAGTATCATCCGGGCAAGGCTAATGTTGTGGCCGACGCCCTCAGTCGAAAGGACACCCTACCTAAGCGCGTGCGAGCGCTGCAGCTTACTATTCAGTCCAGTCTTCCTGCACAGATACGAGCTGCTCAGAAAGAAGCATTGAAACCCGAAAACGTCATGGCTGAAGCCTTACGCGGTTCAGGGCAACGAATGGAACAAAAGGAAGACGGCGCCTACTATGTAACGGGGCGTATTTGGGTCCCACTTTATGGCGGTCTACGAGAGCTTGTGATGGGCGAAGCGCACAAGTCTCGCTACTCGGTACACCCAGGGTCGGATAAAATGTACCACGATATCAAAACAACATATTGGTGGCCTAGCATGAAGGCCCACATCTACTTACGTTGGCAAGTGCTTGACCTGTGCGAGAGTCAAGGTGGAATACCAGAAACCAGCGGGCCTACTTCAGCAACCCACGATACCGCAATGGAAATGGGAAGAAATTTCCATGGATTTCGTTACAGGCCTACCTAGATCTCAGCGTGGGAATGATACCATATGGGTGATCGTGGATCGACTCACCAAGTCTGCACACTTCCTGGCTATAAAGGAAACGGATAAGTTCTCCACCCTCGCAGACATCTATCTTAAAGAAGTTGTTTCGAGGCACGGGGTGCCCACCTCCATCATTTCGGATCGGGATGCACGATGCACGTCAGAACTATGGCAAGCGATGCACAAATCTTTCGGCTCACGATTAGACATGAGCACAGCGTATCATCCTCAGACGGATGGGCAGTTTGAGCGCACGATTCAAACTCTAGAAGACATGCTTCGGGCGTGTGTTATCGATTTCGGCAGCAGCTGGGAAAAGCACCTCCCTTTAGTGGAGTTTTCGTACAATAACAGTTACCACACCAGCATTCAAGCCGCTCCATTCGAGGCATTGTACGGACGTAAATGCCGGTCACCTCTCGGTTAGGCAGAGGTGGGGGATAGTCAGATTACGGGTCCAGAAATTGTAGTGGACGCCACAGAAAAGATTGCACAAATACGACAACGCATGGCGGCAGCGCGCGACCGTCAGAAAGCCTACGCGGACAAGCGTAGCAAGCCTTTGGAATTTCAGGTCGGGGACCGGGTTTTACTTAAAGTCTCACCCTGGAAGGGTGTGGTTCGTTTTGGTAAACGAGGCAAACTCAATCCACGGTATGTTGGACCGTTCGAAATCACTGAAAGAATAGGCCCAGTAGCCTACAGACTGAACCTACCAGCTGAACTCGGTGCAGTTCACAATGTATTTCACGTGTCGAATCTGAAGAAATGCCTATCAGATGAGACCCTCATAGTTCCTTTTAAGGAACTCACTATCGACGAGCGGTTGCAGTTCGTCGAGGAGCCAGTTGAAATCACGGACCGGGATGTTAAGGTCCTCAAACACAAGAGAATCCCTCTTGTTCGAGTTCGTTGGAACTCCCGACGTGGCCCAGAGTACACCTGGGAACGCGAAGATCAAATGAAAGAAAAGTACCCCCAGTTATTCGAAACCAATGCAACCACTACTGAGGCTGAAGCTCCTACTACTGAATTTCGGGACGAAATTCCAAATCAACGGGGGGATGATGTGACACCCCAGGAAAACCAGTGAACAATACAGCTTACCTAGCTTCCTCAGTGAGTGCGTACCAAATTTCGGGACGAAATTTCTTTTAAGTTGGGGATAATGTGACAACCCGAGTTTCTGACTTTCACTTTCGCATTTATTACGCGTTGACTTGACTGTTAGTTGTTGACTTGTTAGACTTGCAATTGTACGCGTTATGTTTTAATTAAACGTATTTGTCATGGTGCATGTATATATGATTACGTGATATTGTAAATATAATATTAGATTATTACAAAACACTTAGACTAAATCGCGTAATGCCCGACGAAACAGAATTTTATTCGTCATTTAACCCACTCGACGAAACATATTTGTTTCGCCGAGCCTTAATTCGCCAAAAACTGCCAAAGCCTAATTACGGCCCAAATTGTTTGCGTTAGATATATATATTTGTTTAGGGGAACGGTTATGAAAATTCTCAAAAAACCCTAAACTTCTCTCTCTCACTACCTTTGAAACCCGACGGCAGTTTGAGCACTCGAGTCCCACGCGTCGATCGAAGTTTTGTCTTTTCCGTAGGTAAGTAATCGACCCTTTTATAATTACTTGAAGTAAACCACTTGATTATTTGATTTCATGAATTACCGGTTAGTGTGTTATAAAGGTCCAATGCATTGAGATTACATGGTTGCACAAAATTTAATAATCTGAATATGAATATGGCGGCTCATGTGCAACCAAACCAAATCATGTGGACATTTAATGATGATTGTCAGTGAGAATATTATATGCATGAATGATGATATTCATATGATTTGGATGGCATGGTTTAGACTTGAAATCGGTTACATACAATCGGCTCATAGGTGCAATGTGTTTGATTTATTTAGAATTGGTAAACATGTATTATGTATTGTAGATGTAAATGACGGTCATGGATATTAGGGACGTTGATCTCATCATTACAAAGTGCACATCCCAATCATGTCATGTTATCAAAAGTGATTGCAGCCTTTATGTGACTCATGCAAAATAAAATGATGATGTTGGAATTCATTTTTGTGATCAGTAGCATATATATTTGATTGGTAGTCTTGGGCGGTCAAACATGTGGGGGGTAATTAAGAAAATTCATTTTTTTTTAGCAAAGGATATTTCTTGAGTCAATTTCCCATTAGTGGGTTTGGGCGGCCCATTGATGGCCTTTGGTTGATCTTAGCGGCCCACTAACAATAGGGCGGTCAACCGAAATCTGTAGGTTGTGGGCTGCGGCCTAATAGAGCAAGGGGACGGCTAACTTACACGTGACATATCTTTTTTTTAAACTGACAAATATTCTTTTCGGTTCCTTGATGTTTGGCGGTGGTTGATTTATTTCGGCCACCAACGGGTCTACGCCCAAAGTGAGTTTTCGTCACATGTGTGTTGGTTATGAATTCTGAACAGCAACTATGTTAGCTTGTAACGCTGTTAGTTGATAAACTTTGTTATATTGTTAACTCAGTTTAGTATGCAACTCTGTTAGTTATTAAACTTGTTAGTATGTAACTCAGTTAGTTCTTAACTCCATCAAATTGTTAATCCAGTTAAATATGTTAACTCTGCTAAGAATGTTAGTTACTGTTAAGTATGACTCTGTCAAGCATCTTAACTCTGTTAAGTGTGTTACTTTTGTTAAGTACACTAAGGTATGTAATAGACTGAGTAATCAACTATGTGAAGCATGAATTATGAGAACTTGATTGACTGCTGTTTGATGCATGATGTTAACGGCCAAACACTCTGTGGTATTGATTGTACATGAAACTTTACAAACACGAACTGATTGAGTATATGTGCATACTATAGGACTTGATTGATTTCTCGCAAGCACATAGTATAGCATACCGAGCAAACCAAGGTGAGTTCACACAGCCAAGGCATGGGGTTCCCAGGGTGGGAATGGGATTTGATTATTTACTGGTACTTATCTATACTGGAACGTAGTGATGTGATTTGATGAACTATTGTACATACTCCGCTGATTGAACTACGACTAGACTAGTAACACTTATTGAACTGATCTTCGCACACCTGCCAAGGGTTGGCCGCGATATTATGACTGACTTCGCACACCTGCCTTTGGAAGGCCGCGAACTGAAACTTACTAATCTTCGCACACCTGCCTGGGAGGCCGCGATACAGATAAACCTAGTCTAGAATACTTGGGATGAACATCCCCTAATATCTTCGCATACCTGCCCGGGGAGGCCGCGATGGAAACTATTACGATATACGACATAACGAACGAACATACTACTACTCACACTATACTATTACTGAACTGTAAACTGTGAACTCGCTCAACTAGTTTGTTGATCTTCTGTTACATGCCTTGCAGGTCGTTAGATATTTGGAGCTTGCACAAGGAGGAGCAGGTCGTTGTGGAGCATGGATCGTGGATGTTTTGCTAAACTTGATGACCCTTAAACTTAATACATACTTTGGGTTTCGTGCTTATGCTTCCGCTATACTTATAAACTATGATTATGTTTTGAACACCTATCATATTGAATGATTGGTTTACATTTATTATAATTGATATTAATTACATGTTCGATATGATTGGTGGCTTGATCCTGGTCAGTCACGCTCCCAAGCGGTGATACTCCGCAGGTGGATTTTGGGGGTGTGACAATGTATGGTTAAAATAGTGATGAAATCATGTTATTTTTGTGTTGTTATGATTGTTGTTTGTTGATTGTTAGTAAAAATGATATGGATCATCATATGGACTTGCTAGATCATGCTTAAAAACATGAACTAGTAAGATGTTAAAGTTAGAGATGTGTAGGATGAGGGAATCATCCACACATAAACTATGAACTTGAATAAATAAAGGTTTTCTTGAAAGATAAAGATCAAAATGAGTTATAATCTTGTAGATCTAAAGATCCATGAGCGGTTTTTCGAAAGAACCAAGTGAAAAGTATGAGTTTTGTCAAAACTTGGATCTTACATAAACTAAACACATTTTTAGTAGATAAACAAGTGTAGAAACACTTGTGTAATAAGAAAATTTCACAAAGAAATATTTCTAGAAAATATGACTAGAAGTTGTGAAAATACAAACTCTTTAAAAGTGAAGTTTTTAAAGAACTAATCACATTTTGGAAGGTAACAAGACTAACTAAGTGTGCTAGTAAGTTACTACATGTTTTCATAAATATTCAAGTTCATGAGTTTATGGTTTATGCTTATTTTTGACAAAGTTGATAAATAGAGGTTGTATGTTGATGATTGATAATTGATTGAATGATTTTACAAAAGAAAATGATATGCTAGTAAGCATGGACACCTCCATTTACAAAGGAAACTCTGACGAAATTTTTCTAAAATTTCAACACTTAGAAAATATTTTTCTAACAAGTGTTACAAATATATTTTTAACTTGGTTTTCAAAATAAACTTCGCCATGATTTTATTACAAAATACTAAGTGCCGGAGGTTGATTTTCGTAAATAAAATTTGATAAATATATATTTAGAATATATATTTTATACTAAAACGCTTGTGTGATTGTTTGTTTATTTTGTGAACTAGTCATATTATTTTTAGGGTAAAAATAATATAACTACTATATACTATGAAATTACGACTCCAAAATAATACCAAAATTCTCACAAAAATAAATATTTAAGTCACGCATTTATTATTGCAATACGAAACGCTAAAACGTAACTTATGTAATATTTCAGAAAAATACTTTCACACGTATATATTTTGGTAAAATATTATTTTGGAAAATTTATGAAGTAAAATATAATATTTTTGGGAAAAATATATATATTTTGAATTAAGACGTTTTAGACAAAATAATTTAAATATATTTTTCTAAGTGAGACTTAAAATATATTTTTTCGGAATTATAAAGTGTACATGTATGAATACCCCCATCTTTGGGAAAGAAGTACACATATAAAATACCTAAGAAGTGTGGATACGAAATAGTTGCCTAACTATTTTTTCTAAATAAAAAAGTTAAGTTAAAATAATTAATATTATTTTTAACAAGTATAATATCAAAGTAACGCAACTCAAAACATTAAACCCTAAGCTAAGGTACGGCCCATCCGTCTAATAGACATTAGTACGTGTAGGTCGTCACGCAGCAGATTGAGTTGAGGTTGACGTTACGGGATACACACTTCTGTGAGTTTATGTTCCCCCTTTTCTCTTTACTGTTTTCAGTTTTATACTTCGGGGATGAAATACATGCGACAATTATTAAAAACATTTATTTACATGGTATGGTTAGCGTATGGAGGGTTTACTACTAGATCATGTGAGGGGTGGGTACAACACTTAAGGCCATTAATCCTCGTTGTTAGGACCGAGGGACATAAGAGTGATAGATCTATTTGGGTGTAGTGAGCCCACACCCGTGAGGCCGGGGCGGCCCATAGAGGTGACTGTGTCTTCCAGCCGAAGCCCGGTAACAAATTTTCTAGGTTTGAGTTTTCCTGCACCTTCTCACACATACCAGTGGCTTTGCAACCCATTGGTGATCTCTTTTTCCTTATTGCTACATACCAGGGACTTTTACTCATACATGAAAGGTTTATACATACTTATTTTTACATGAACTCGCTCAACTTTTGTTGATTTTTCGAACTACATGTATTTCAGGAAATTAATGAATATGGCGAAGTATGCAATCGTGTCAAGCTGCGTAGGGAATAATGATGTCATCCAGGTTTAGGAGGTGTGACCCTTGCCTGGATGGGTTACAAGTCTTAAACCGTGTTTTTATTAAATCTTTTGTTGTGTCATGTGAACACGTTTTAAATTCATGTCATGTTTGTAACTTGTCTTATGTGTCGACTTTTAAAACAATGATGTTGAGGTAACTTTTAAAACATGATGAATGGATGACTATCATGTGTTTAAATTTCATATAGCATTGTTATGATTGTGCTATGGTATTAAGAAGTCACACCAAATAAACCCACGCTTCCGCAAAAGCCAGGGTGTCAAAGCCTCGATCATAGCGAACTAGGATTCTTTCTTGAGTCTAGACTATGATCACTAGGGCTCTCACGAAAACATTTTTACATTGCATACACTAAACGTCCAGATCCAGAGTACAAAACATTTTTACAAACAAAAAGGGCACAAATACATTTTTTTAAAAATTCATGGTTCAGTCTTAGAGACTGAGGGAGTTCAGCCTTAGAGGCCGGGGAGGTTCAGTCTTAGAGACTGAAGGGTTCAATCTTAGAGATTGGGGAGGTTTAGTCTTAGAGACTGGGAGATTGGTCTTAGAGACCAGGAAATTAGTCTGAGAGGCTAGGAAGTTCAGTCTGAGAGGCTGGGAGGGTAGTTTAGGGAGACTAGGAGGATTACTTGTTTGCTTTATTGTGACTTATATTTTTATTTGATTTCATGTTGATATTTGTGCATATGTGTGGTTGTGTTACAGACACCATGGTTTCTTCTTCCGACACAGGAGTATCGGACACAGTGGACCCTATGGCAGTTGTGTCAGACGATGAGATACCATCAGAGGGAGACGTGTATATGTCAGACACCACGAGTACAGATGACGATGATTTTCAGCCGTTCGCTCTGCCAGACATCGAAGTTGAGGTTCAGCCTGCTGATGGCATTCCTGCTGGGGATCTACCTCTTGTGGTGATCCCTGGTCCCGTTCCGCTTGCTGCTTTCCCCGTGGTGGATGTGCCACTCGATGTCGCATCTGATGACGACATTGATCTGTTCGAGGAGGGTCCGCCTGAGGACGACTATGAGGGCGGGGCCCCGATTGATGCTGATGCTATCCTTCCTATTGCTGAGGCCCCCGTAGAGGAGCTTCCTCTTGGTTCACCTGTCCCAGATTCGTTGGAGTTTGTGGCATCCGCGTCCCTGCACGACAAGGGTGTGCAACATCACTCTCCTGACGCTGACCCCGACGTAGCGATGTCAGCTGCACCTGGTCCGTCGCACGAGTTTGAGTTTGACCATGAGGCCGATGACGATTTTGATCCAGTTTTTCCTCCTGACTTCGATCCTGATCACGAGTTCGAGTTTATTCATATGGACCAGCCCTTAGAGGCGCCAGTGGCTCCCATTGATCCATTGTTTGACATTCCTGCTGATTTTGATATGAACCTTGTTGACCACGAGCCTGTCGTGGCCCCAGATCCTGCTGTTGCTCCTGATCCTGCACCAGAGCATGACCCTGTTCTTGATGATGCACCAGCTCTTGCACCACCCATTGCTGACCTTCCCATTGTTGCACCACCATTGGTGGATGATCCTGTTGTTGATGTACCTTTACATGATCCCGTGCCGGTATTAGTTGACCGTGCACCTTTCGCCGCACACATAGATCCTCGTTATGCTGACACCCGCAACGGGTGGATCGAGGATGATGACGATTACCCACCGTTTGTGCTACCTGTCACTCCTCAAGTAGCACCTGTTTCTGCACCCACTGATATTCCATTGTTTCCACACACCACTGACGTTCATCGCACTGACCTTCCCATCACATTCCTCCAAGACATCCCGCCACCTCGTCCTGGAGAGGGTTCATCGAGGCAGGCACCTGCTTTCATTCCTTCCGTGTCATCATCTTTTCCGTTCCTATCACAGTTTCCTCATGTTGCACCACCTACTGCACCATCTTTTATACCATCGAGCGAGCCATTTTGTGGACTACGCCCCATGTTATGCCATCATCTGACCCGTACCACCCATTTCATGTGGGGTACACTACGGAGGATATACTTGCATCGCTGCAGCTACAGCAGGACGCCCTGAGCCGTCGTATTCAGGAGTTGGAGAGAGCTCCACGTCCGCCTTGTCACTGTCAGACCCCCTTTGCAGCACCGCACACTCCACGTCCGCTTTCCCTGATTCAGACGTTCGTTTCTTGACATCTGAGCAGCAGATTGCATATTTGCTGCGCGTCTGTCGTGCCTTAGAGGAGGACTGGTTACACATGCGTCGCTTGCTTTTCTCTCATTTTCCTCCTCCTCCTCTGCCATCAGCATAGGTATTATTGGTTTGATGCAGGTCGATCATTTTGGTGAGAAAGTCGCGATTGAGCCAGCTTACGAAGACTTTTGAGAGATTGTAGGATCGTGTAACTGACCCAAACGAGTCTATCAGAGGAGTTTTACTTTGTTTCAGGTGCGGAAAACAAGAAACAAAGGTAGAAACAGCTAAATCTTCACCTTAAACACTGATTATGTTGATTTAACAGCAAATACAATCAGTCCTCACACCGGCAGCACTTTGGTATGGAATTTGACAACTGTTACAATGATTTCGCTCCTAATGACTATATATAGGGCTCTCGAGTCCGCTCGAAATAACACGAGACAAGTTGGAGCGGAATTAACTTGAAACATGCAAATGCAGTTTCGAGCGGAATCATCACTTTGAGCGGAATCAGCTTCTAAACACCCTAGAACTTGATATTTTCTCGTACAACGTACCCTGATCTATTCTATCTAGCCTAAGACTCGATACAAGACGAAGATGACAGATGCATGCACTAAAAGACTCCCCCTCAGATGTTGACGAGTCTGACTGTGTCGAGTCTTTGCATCTTCAATCTTTATCAATCTCTGGGCTTCACTTTCTTCTATTAGCATCTACAGACTCCCCCTAAAAATGTGCTGGCATTCCTTAAGTTCATCAGCATCATCTGCTTCAGGATCGTAGTCTGGCTCACATTTTGTCCACGAAATCGAAACCTGGCTCATGCTCTATCCTCAGAAGTCTCAGGCATCGGAACCTGATTCTTTAAACACAATCTTCTCAGGATCGATCAACCAGGCTTGCTATCACACAGCTTTGATTCCAAGATCGTGACCTGGCTCTCTTCCAACTTAAGATCTTTAAACCCAGCTCATACTTAAACCTACATAAACTCTACTTCAAAGTAAATTTCACAAATTTACACATTTCAAATATAGAGGCATGTACTAACTCAGACTCTCACTCAAATCGAAAAGATTTATCTATTAAGAATCTTGATGAACCACTTGTAAGATTATATTTTGAAAACATTTTGATTTCAAACACAGACTCCCCCTCACCACATGGTCATCATGTTTAGCACTCGGAATTTTGAAAATCAGCTCTCCAACATCAGTTGTCGAAAATCTTTTTGCATTTTTCAAAATTTATGCTAAAATACACTAAAATCTTTTTGAATTTTTAAGATAATATGAAAAACAGTAAAGAAATATTTACAGACACATATTTTTGTGAGTTCGTGTAAGAGGATCATATCAGTTTACGAGACAAGTCACCAACACCATTAAGCTTTATTTCATTTTAAGTTCTAAACAATTCACCTAGATTATCGATATATTTGTCCACTTAAATTTTCACGCAAATTTCAATTGTTCCGAGATACGATATTAATGTTTTAATGTTTTCAGGATTAAATGAGCTCAAATTAACAAAAGAAGCAAAAAGACAGCAAAATCTAACATAAATACAAGAAAAGGAGCTAAAGTGGAATGCCCGGCCCCTCAACGGCATCTTCCCAAGCAAAACCAAGAAAACAGAAGACCGAACACGCCCCGTGCTCAGGGAGCACAGGGCCGTGCCCAAGAAGCAATGACTATCAATTTTATTGTTTCATCAATTTGCTGAGGGCTGCGCTTTTTCAAGCTTTGCGGAAAGTATTATGCGGGGACTAGGTCAGTATTTCCATACAGCAGAAGTCCCGGGATAATACCCCAGATATCACTAAGCATAAAGACCTAGTATCTTAGAAAGAGGGAGCTTTCAAACAAGATTTCGGGGGTTACCCATATATCCAAGAAGTTGTTACCCACGAACTAAGCAAGTTTGAATTCAGATTTATATCTCGTCACAATCTACTAAATGTATAAAACCTACTGACACATCCGCAGTAAGATTGTTTATCACATTTTAATTTTCCATTTCTTTAGCATGTTGTGACAGTCCACTGATGCACTATCATTTCCTCTTTTATACAACAAAACTCATTTTTGATTTTATCATGTTTTTGTATTTTTCAAATTTTCTAATATTTTTGGATTTTCAGAAATTTTCTACTCCCCCTACAATGCAAACACATTAAAGAAAAATTGAAAACAAATTGTACAGAAACTTGACAACCGACATCGAATCGCATCAATTCACCATTCACTTAGCATAAAAAATCAGAACTCCCCCTTTCAACAAACCATTTTCTCATTTAGATTTCAAAACACTTAAGTTTGTTTTAATCAAAATGATTTTTCCAGAAAATAAGTTTGTTTTTACCACTTGTAGGTTAGGGTTCTCATCTTGTTCATCTTTTTATCATGTATAGTAAATCAAGTACAACTTAATGTCCCTGATTTACCATTTGCACTTAAGCAACCTCTATACCAGTTGTAGAAATACACAAACAAGTTGTAGGAATATCACCTGTACTTAGTGTAGGAATAACACATCTACATAAACCATTACCAACTTGGATTCCGATTCCTGCTTTGCAATTACCCACCTAGAAGCTCCGACGTAGTCCTTTACCTGTAAAATTTAAACATCTTTCAAAATTTTTACCAAAAATTCTTTAAACATGAATGATGCCGATTACTGATCCCCGATTACAAACTTGGGATCTCCGGCATAGTCCTGAAATTCAGGGAAAGAGAATTTCCACCCAAGTCTTTTCAGACTTAAGTGTTTTCAATTCTTGCTCAGTAGGGTTATAGGTGGCTTTCTTTGTTGCATAGAAATCCTTAACCCATTTAACTTTCCCATCAAGCATTTTCCCAAAAATTTTCTTAACATTCCCATTGAATGCTTTCTCGACATCAAACTCATTATTCTCGAAGTAAAACTGATGCGAGATCTTAACCTTACCAACTTTCTGTTTAATTTCTTCAAACTTCAGTGATGGAAATTCATCATCATTCACTGAATCTTTTACCTTTACCTGTGGCTCTTCTGGCTTTGTGGAACCAGATTCATCGCCAACTTTCTCATCAACCTTTTTAACAACCCACACTTGGTTGTCTTTTGCTTTCTTTTTGTACAAATTTTTCTTGGAACTCTCACCAACTTCAAGAGTTGAATTTTCAAAAATTTTGAAGTTTTCAGTTGGTGGTTCAGCATCAATAACTTTTTCTTTGAGTTTTTCAAAAACTCCCTGTTTTGTCTTGATATTCTTTGGACAATTCCATGCAATGTGACCAAATTCATTGCATTTGAAACAGGTTCGAGTCTCTTTAGGATGAAACACTCCAGTTCCATTCCTTTTCTTTTCAGCAAGAAACTCCTGGTTTGATTGTTTCCGGAAAGGTTTCTTCTATTCTTCTTCTGCACTTCCACCTGAAACAAATGTCATTTTGGATTTAAAATCACAAACATGTTTTTCATTTTTGTGACTTTTAGGTGGAATAAAACCTACTCCTTTCTTTTTGTAGCTATTATTATGGTTTGGTTTCTTTTGAAAACCAGAACCAGAATTGTAACCCTTTTTTCTTGTTTAAACGCTGTTGAACTCTTGAAGTGTATTTTTTAGGTTTTCCAGTAAGATTTAAATCTTTTATTTCAGAAATATTGATTTCTGTCATTTTGAAAACCCTGTTGATCATGTCAAAACGAACACTTCTTATTGGAAACTCTTTGTCAGAATCTAATTTGTCCGAATCACTTAAAGTGTATGCTATTTCAAATGTTTCATCATTCAAATTTGATTTTGATGACAAAAACTCTTTACTGTAAGCCTTTTTAATCATCGGTTTTGGACTGTTGACTGACGAACTTGACCCTCTAGACTCAGACTTTGACTCAGACTCCTCATCAGTATCTAACACCTGATCGACCACCTTTTTGATTAACTCAGACTCATGATCAGTGTCAGATGATGTGAAAGTAACGTCAATGTTTTCTGGTAATTCATCAGTTGTGTCGGTTTTTAACTTTATATTGACTGCTTTTTCGACTTGCTCCTCATTTGGCTTTCTGGGAGAATAACCTTCCCAGGTTGGAGGCAGACACTTGTTATAACTAACAGTCGGTTCCTTACCAGTATCCTTCTTCTTTGTCTTTTCATCCTTGAATGCTTCGAAACCTGCAACAGTTGGATAAATTCGATCAATAAGATAATCAGAACTAGAATAACTCTGCAATAAGCGTCTGATTCTTTCATTCTCAATTTTTTCGATTTCCAACTCTTGCTTCCACTTTGCACTTTCTTCGATGTAGAAGTTTATAGCTTTCTGTTTCGACATCATTGTAGCATTCAACATTGTCAATGCATTTTCTCTTTCAGAGTTAGTCTTTTGAAGACCAGTTACTGTTTTGTTCAAGACATCATAAGATTCCTTCATGTAGTTGAGATTAAACAGTAATTACTCTTTCTTCTTCTCATACTCTGCCAGCTTCTCATCTTTTGCTGCACATTCTTTGCAAGCTTCAAGACACTTTTGGCATGGCTTGATGACCTCCACAATCTTTTCAACTTCTATGATCTTCTCAACTTCAACAACCTTCTCAGCTTCTGTCATCTTTTCTGCTTCACCTACCTGCTCAGTCTCAACAATCTCCTCAGCAATACTTTCAGATTTCATTTCTTTTTGTTCTTTTGCAACCCGTTTCTCCTTCAGTTTCTCCAATCGATCTGTAAAATAAAAATGAAAACTTTCAGGAGAGAGATGAGATTTTGCATTATTAATATGTTTTTCTTCCTCATCATCACTGTTGTTATCTGTTGGAGACTGATCAAACTCTACAGATTTCTCAGAACTATCATCCGATAAACTAGTATCAGATGGTGTTTGATCAAAAACAGCTTCTCTTTCTGAACTTTCATAACTTTTTGAACTTTCATCTTCACTTTGTGAGCTTTCATCAGATGCCACATACTTCACAGTTTCACCAATAGATTTCATCCATGCGGTAAACATATCTGGTTCTTTCACAATCTTAGCAATGAATGCTTTAAATTCTCCTTTTTCATTTACAAACATATCCCAGCTAAAGCCTTCAGGTAGCTTTTCGTCATCCTGATTGATTAAACATGCTTTGCTTTCGGGTGATATGTATTTGTTCCAGTTGAAATCCAACAGACATGCTCTCTTTGAATCCTCGATCATTTTTCTACCATGACCCACCTGTGGTTCTTAATGTTGTTGCTGACCAACCTACTGGTATATTGCCTTCCGGTAGTAGTCGTCTTTTTCGAACGGATTCTGAGCATCATTCGCCTCTCTATTCTTGCATTCTCTTTTGAAATGACCTTTCTCCCTGCATCGAAAACAAGTAACTTTAGATTTATCAAAACCTAAAGTAGAAACATGTGCATCAAGAAAGTCATTTCTCCCAGTAATCAGCTTGAACTTTTCTGCTCGTTTAAGACACTAGCTAGACACCATTTGATGTCCATCAGTTCCATCTCTTCGGCGTCTATCTGATGGTAATCCTCCTTTGTGAGCATAGGATTCCCGATCCTTCCAAGAACTAAACCTTCATAAGATAGTAGCACAGAACTAAGTAGTGTCATGTGATCTTTCGCAATTTCCTCAGAGAAACATTGACCATCAGGAAGATTCAATGCGATGTTACACTGTATCACATAACCATTTCCTGCCTTTGTTCTTTGAGAATGAAAACTTGATGTAGTATATTTTGGATTGACACTTGGGTATGAAGAGAAACCACTGCTTTTGGTTGAATTCTGATCAACTTTTTCCGTTGAATCCCTAGCACTAAATGCAGTTTGGATCTTCGGGCTTCTTTCAGCTTCTGGAACACCACCTTTGTAGTACATTTTTACTTCCTGTTGACCACTTAGACTATTCATCCTAGCGATCTTCTGCTGTTCCAAATCCTGACCCTCAATCTTCTCGATGAACTGAGAAATTATCAACCCATCATAAACCCCAATGTTTTTCAAGATCATCAAGTAAGTTCCCCATTCTTTTTGCGGTAACGCATCAGCTAACTTGTCTACCCACTCTTCATGATCTTTTGTTATACTAAGCATCGGCATGGATCGCACCAAGTGACAGTATCTCTCAATTAGCTTCTTCGTATCTTCCCTGGGTAAACTTGTGAACAAATCAAACTCTTTCTTGAGCAATGCCTTCTTGCTTTTAGTCATGTGTTCACTTCCCTCAAATTTGACTTTAAGTGCATCCCAGATTGACTTTGAAGTTTTATCGTGCTGAAGTAATATGAAGATGTCTTCTTTGATGGTGATATGCGCAAAATGCAACATATAAATTATATCAAATGTGGCATAAAACTAACCCCTTTTTAGTACTAATGTTGGAAAAAGTGTGTTTTTGTCTTCCTTTTGTATTTTTAGGATTAAATGAGCTCAAATTAACAAAAGAAGCAAAAAGACAGCAAAATCTAACATAAATACAAGAAAAGGAGCTAAAGTGGAATGCCCGACCCCTCAACGGCATCTTCCCAAGCAAAACCAAGAAAACAGAAGACTGAACACGCCCCGTGCTCAGCGAGCACAGGGCCGTGCCCAAGAAGCAATGACTATCAATTTTATTGTTTCATCAATTTGCTGAGGGCTGCGCTTTTTCAAGCTTTGCGGAAAGTATTATGCGGGGACTAGGTCAGTATTTCCATACAGCAGAAGTCCCGGGATAATACCCCAGATATCACTAAGCATAAAGACCTAGTATCTCAGAAAGAGGGACCTTTCAAACAAGATTTCGGGGGGTTACCCATATATCCAAGAAGTTGTTACCCACGAACTAAGCAAGTTTGAATTTAGATTTATATCTCGTCACAATCTACTAAATGTATAAAAACCTACTGACACATCCGCAGTAAGATTGTTTATCACATTTTAATTTTCCATTTCTTTAGCATGTTGTGACAGTCCACTGATGTACTATCATTTCCTCTTTTATACAACAAAACTCATTTTTGATTTTATCATGTTTTTGTATTTTTCAAATTTTCTAATATTTTTTGATTTTCAGAAATTTTCTACTCCCCCTATAATACAAACACATTAAAGAAAAATTGAAAATAAACTGTACAGAAACTTGACAACCGACATCGAATCGCATCAATTCACCATCCATTTGGCATAAACAATCAGAACTCCCCCTTTCAACAAACCATTTTCTCATTTAGATTTCAAAACACTTAAGTTTGTTTTAATCAAAATGATTTTTCCGGAAAATAAGTTTGTTTTTACCACTTGTAGGTTAGGGTTCTCATCTTGTTCATCTTTTTTTCATGTATAGTAAATCATGTACAACTTAATGTCCCTGATTTACCATTTGCACTTAAGCAACCTCTGTACCAGTTGTAGAAATACACAAACAAGTTGTAGGAATATCACCTGTACTTAGTGTAGGAATAACACATCTACATAAACCATTACCAACTCGGATTCCGATTCCTGCTTTGCAATTACCCACTTGGAAGCTCCGACGTAGTCCTTTACCTGTAAAATTTAAACATCTTTCAAAATTTTTACCAAAAATTCTTGAAACATGAATGATGCCGATTACTGATCCACGATTACAAACTTGGGATCTCCGGCATAGTCCTGAAATTCAGGGAAAAAGAATTTCCACCCAAGTCTTTTCAGACTTAAGTGTTTTCAATTCTTGCTCAGTAGGGTTATAGGTGGCTTTCTTTGTTGCATAGAAGTCCTTAACCCCTTTAACTTTCCCATCAAGCATTTTCCCAAAAATTTTCTTAACAATCCCATTGAATGCTTTCTCGACATCAAACTCATTCTTCTCGGAGTAAAACTGATCCGAGATTTCAACCTTAACAACTTTCTGTTTAATTTCTTCAAACTTCAGTGATGGAAATTCATCATCATTCACTGAATCTTTTACCTTTACCTGTGGCTCTTCTGGCTTTGTGGAACCAGATTCATCGCCAACTTTCTCATCAACCTTTTTAATAACCCACACTTGGTTGTCTTTTGCTTTCTTTTTGTACAAATTTTTCTTGGAACTCTCACCAACTTCATGAGTTGAATTTTCAAAAATTTTGAAGTTTTCAGTTGGTGGTTCAGCATCAATAACTTTTTCTTTGAGTTTTTCAAAAACTCCCTGTGTTGTCTTGATATTCTTTGGACAATTCCATGCAATGTGACCAACTTCATTGCATTTGAAACAGGTTCGAGTCTCTTTAGGATGAAACACTCCAGTTCCATTTCTTTTCTTTTCAGCAAGAAACTCCTGGTTTGATTGTTTCCGGAAAGGTTTCTTCTATTCTTCTTCTGCACTTCCACCTGAAACAAATGTCATTTTGGATTTAAAATCACAAACATGTTTTTCATTTTTGTGATTTTTAGGTGGAATAAAACCTACTCCTTTCTTTTTGTAGCTATTATTATGGTTTGGTTTCTTTTGAAAACCAGAACCAGAATTGTAACCTTTTTCTTATTTAAACGCTGTTGAACTCTTGAAGTGTATTTTTTAGGCTTTCCAGTAAGATTTAAATCTTTTATTTCAGAAATATTGATTTCTGTCATTTTGAAAACCCTTTTGATCATGTCAACACGAACACTTCTTATTGGAAACTCTTTGTCAGAATATAATTTGTCCGAATCACTTAAAGTGTATGCTATTTCAAATGTTTCATCATTCAAATTTAATTTTGATAACAAAAACTCTTTACTGTAAGCCCTTTTAATCATCGGTTTTGGACTGTTGACTGACGAACTTGACCCTCTAGACTCAGACTTTGACTCAGACTCCTCATCTTTATCTAACACCTGATCGACCACCTTTTTGATTAACTCAGACTCATGATCAGTGTCAGACGATGTGAAAGTAACGTCAATGTTTTCTTGTAATTCATCAGTTGTGTCGGTTTTTAACTTTATATTGACTGCTTTTTCGACTTGCTCCTCATTTGGCTTTCTGGGAGAATAACCTTCCCAGGTTGGAGGCAGACACTTGTTATAACTAACAGTCGGTTCCTTACAGTATCCTTCTTCTTTGTCTTTTCATCCTTGAATGCTTCGAAACCTGCAACAGTTGGATAAATTCGATCAATAAGATAATCAGAACTAGAATAACTCTGCAATAAGCGTCTGATTCTCTCATTCTCAATTTTTTCGATTTCCAACTCTTGCTTCCACTTTGCACTTTCTTCGATGTAGAAGTTTATAGCTTTCTGTTTCGACATCATTGTAGCATTCAACATTGTCAATGCATTTTCTCTTTCAGAGTTAGTCTTTTGAAGACCAGTTACTGTTTTGTTCAAGACATCATAAGATTCCTTCACGTAGTTGAGATTAAACAGTAATTACTCTTTCTTCTTCTCATACTCTGCCAGCTTCTCATCTTTTGCTGCACATTCTTTGCAAGCTTCAAGACACTTTTGGCATGGCTTGATGACCTCCACAATCTTTTCAACTTCTATGGTCTTCTCAACTTCAACAACCTTCTCAGCTTCTGTCATCTTTTCTGCTTCACCTACCTGCTCAGTCTCACCAATCTCCTCAGCAATACTTTCAGATTTCATTTCTTTTTGTTCTTTTGCAGCCCGTTTCTCCTTCAGTTTCTCCAAGCGATCTCTAAAATAAAAATGAAAACTTTCAGGAGAGAGATGAGATTTTGCAATATTAATATGTTTTTCTTCCTCATCATCACAATTGTTATCTGTTGAAGACTGATCAAACTCTACAGATTTCTCAGAACTATCATCCGATAAACTAGTATCAGATGGTGTTTGATCAAAAACAGCTTCTCTTTCTGAACTTTCATCACTTTGTGAACTTTCATCTTCACTTTGTGAGCTTTCATCAGATGCCACATACTTCACAGTTTCACCAATAGATTTCATCCATGCGGTAAACATACCTGGTTCTTTCACAATCTTAGCAATGAATGCTTTAAATTCTCCTTTTTCATTTACAAACATATCCCAGCTAAAGCCTTCAGGTTGCTTTTCGTCATCCTGATTGATTAAACATGCTTTGCTTTCGGGTGATATGTATTTGTTCCAGTTGAAATCCACCAGACATGCTCTCTTTGAATCCTCGATCACTTTTCTTACCATGACCCACCTGTGGTTCTTGATGTTGTTGCTGACCAACCTGCTGGTATATGGCCTTCCGGTAGTAGTCGTCTTTTCCGAACGGATTCTGAGCATCATTCGCCTCTCTATTCTTGCATTCTCTTTTGAAATGACCTTTCTCCCTGCATCGAAAACAAGTAACTTTAGATTTATCAAAACCTAAAGTAGAAACATGTGCATCAAGAAAGTCATTTCTCCCAGTAATCAGCTTGACCTTTTCTGCTCGTCTAAGAACACTAGCTAGACACCATTTGATGTCCATCAGTTCCATCTCTTCGGCGTCTATCTGATCGTAATCATCCTTTGTGAGCATAGGATTCCCGATCCTTCCAGCAACTAAACCTTCATAAGATAGTAGCACAGAACCAAGTAGTGCCATGTGATCTTTCGCAATTTCCTCAGAGAAACTTTGACCATCAGGAAGATTCAATGCGATGTTACACTGTATCACATAACCATTTCCTGCCTTTGTGCTTTGAGAATGAAAATGTCACACCCCAACCACGTAAAACAACAAAACGTGGCGGAAACGTCGGGGAGTGTTGTAACAGAATCATTGTTTCACAACCATGGAATAAATAGTTTCGTTTTATTGAATTATTGAACTAAATGTTTTGATACAAATTTGATAAATATAACTATTATCCTCCAAGTTTTAAAGTCGCTAAGGCCTTGTCCATTCCTATGTGAGAATACACCAATATCATCATCAAATGCCATCAACTAATGTACCTGAAACACATGTGAAAATAGGTACGTCAGCATAAAAATGCCAGCGAGTACATAGGTTTTGTATGAGTTTCAGATTCATGGCTCGTTTTACATATTGCAATACTTATTTAAAAACCTTGTTTTGAAAGTATAGTATTGCGACACAAATAACCAACTCAAATCAAATTGGTTATATTTTATAAAAAAAAAATCTCGTAGCCATGATTCTTAACCCCAAAACATTTGTTTAATTAAATGCAGATTTGTAAATCGTTTATGGAATAAAACTCGAATAGTATAATATATTGTCGGAAAACCTTGTATTACAACTTTGTTTTGTTTACCATTGCCCAAGTGATCTAGATAACGCAACGATATATAATGTATTAAAAGCACTTATATATAGGAAGTACCAGCGGCGTATCCACCATGCTTTTAACACATTATACCCGCCCCGTTACCTAATCACTTCCCTAACCCAACGGTTCAAACAGATTCAAACAGTTCGTGTCAATCAACGGTTACAAACGGTTCACATAGTCAAATAGTCACATACGGTTCATATAGTCAAATGGTTACAAACGGTTCACATAATCCAACGGATCATCTAGTCAACGGTTACAAACGGTTCACATAATCAACGGTTACTAACGGTTCACATAGTCAAATGGTTACCAACGGTTCATATGATCAAATGGTTACAACGGTTCAAATGATCATATGGTTACAACGGTTCAAAATGTAAAACAATGTGTCCATATGCTGGATGAGCATATGCGACAAAATGTAGTATATGGAAATCAATGTGCTAGCATGTTAAGTGAACATACATAGCAAAACATAATGAAATCGTGTACTAATAATGTACTATTGAACATAGTAAGTATATGATATAAAAACATGGGAAACATGAAAGTATCAAGTAGGCACATGTGTTCCACCCCAAAACAGTTTGAAAACAGTAAAAGAGGGGACTATGTACTCACCTGAGGGTGCTTAGAAGTCTTGAACAACAACCAAGCAAAGCTAGAGTGATTAGGGAATCAAACGGCACCCTATATAGGTAACTATGTAAATAACCGGACCTAAATCGGGAGATAGGATAGAATGAGGTTCTATAAATCAAATGAGTAATTGAACTCATATGGTATGATTTAATAGACCCTACATTCTGATTGAAAGGCCTACCTAAGTGCTTTTGACCCGTTTCGACACGTTATGGTAACATAAGCTACTATAAGGCGTCGTTAGCGTAAAACTATGTTCGGATGGTTAACTATGTGCTATGCCAAGTCTTACATGCCCAATTATCCCTAAACATGTTACTAAATCAGATTACTTGTCAAAAATATGTTCACATAGGCAAAATACGGATTTTAGCTTCAAAAGGGCATTTTGGTCATTTCCTATGGGCATACAAGCTAACAAGCAAATGACTAACCAATCCTATGTGATCATAAGGTATAACCTCAGTGGTTATTCCCTATGCAACTATGATCACTAACTAAGCTTGGTCGGACCCTAAAGATCGACCAAACGGGTCGGGTTCGAAAGGCTAAGCGGTGGTTTAGACCGCTTACCTCACGACCCTAAACAAGCACAAACTAATAGTGTCGTGTTAGACATGTCAAAACATGTCTAACCTACTGATTTGGTATCAAAACAAAGTGTTTTGATACTCTAAAGTAGTTCCGAGGCAAAATGCGTGCTAAAACGCATTTTGACCGAAACTTTGACTCGACACTACAACTAGCTAACGTGGTAATCAGCAGCTATAACCGCGAAGGATTATAACTATCGTGATTACAATCACGTTTCAAAGTTCAATTGAACTTTGACTTGACCAATTGATGGTCAAAACCGAAAGTCAAACTGTTGGCCAAACTGTTTGACTTTCTGCACTACATAAGGAAAAAGCAAGAAAAAGAATGAAAGAAGCTCACTTAAGGTCCTTGCTATCTTTTCTACAAGAAGACAAAGTCCCAAATGCTTGAGAGAGAGCTCCAAAGCAGAAGTGAAGAGAGGAATGAGTGAATGAGCAAGGAATGAATGAAATGGATGGGCTATTTATACTTGTGGTGATGCTCTAGGATCATAACAAGTGGTTTGTTTAGCCATTAAGGAATAAATCTCATCCATACAAGTGTTAGGAGCAGGTGCAAAGCCTTGGAGAGGTGGTAACTTGGTTACCACACAAAGAAATTGCAAGATTGGCCCCTGAATTTACAAACTGTTGCTGAAAACACACATTCTGCCCATATGTGGCACTCGCGTAGCGCGACGGCATAGGCAGGAGGGCTCGCGCTACGCTATGGTGTATCAGATTCAGCAAAGTTTCAAAAATGGCAGAAATGGTCCCTGCACGTGTTTAAAGCCTTTTTCGATGCGTTTAAACCCCGTTAACCTCATTTCAAGGCTCTAAAATGAAGTTAAAGTATAGGGGACTCAAAACATGCTCAAAAACATCTCGGATGTCGGTTCGTTTGGTTGTACGGTCACGTTGTTCGGTTATTTACGACGAAACTCGAACGGACGTGAAAACGATCCAAATTAAGAGACGAATGGAATTTTTGCATGGCGATCACTAAAACAAAAATATTTTAGTGTGTACAAAAATTTTGGATGTCCAGATGTGTCCAGAACGTAAGATATGCGCGAAAATGCAAACTTACGCCGTTTATGACACTTTTAGTCCCTGTAAGATCATATAAGCATGTTTTCACACACCGAACCTATCAAAGCTTATTTCTAAGCCATATTTAGGTTATATATGGTATGTTTAACTTATGATCAAGTTCCGGACTGTTCGACACCATACGAATCGGTATAGTTTCGCAGTTTGACACAAATAGTCCCTGCGATCGAATAAACTTGATTTCGGCATACCAAACCATCCAAAACTTATTTCTAAGTTATGTAAAGGTTATTTAAGGTATGTTAAGCCTATGTCACTATTCCGGAGTGTTTGTTGCATTAAACTAGTTATATTTACGCATCAGATCGCGTATAACCTTCCAGAAAGCGATTTAAAGCCCGAAATCGAACAAGAATTGATATGTGCAAATGATACACATATTTTCACAATTCCCAAGTATGAAATACAAAATTTCATTGGTTTGGCATTTGTTTGACGGTCACAGTGACACAGGTGTCACAGTCTCCCCCACTTTAGGAAATTTCGTCCCGAAATTTATTCGTAGGAGTCTGTCTGTGACTTTGTGTCAAATAACCACTAGAGATATGCAAAGCATAATCCTATCATTTCCTTAACGGACATTCTTCAGAAACGAAAATGAACAGACGGAGTCATTTTCAACAGATGTTTCCTCAGAAACGGAAATGAAAAGGATAATCAGACGGATATTCATTTCCTTCAACGGATATTCTTCAGAAGCGAAAATGAATGGATGATCCATTTTCAACAGATGCTTCCTCAGATTCAGAAATGAAAAGGATATTCAAACGGATATTCATTTCCTTCAACGGATATTCTTCAGAAGCGAAAATGAATGGATGATCCATTTTCCTCGACGGATTCTTCATCAGAACGGAAATGAAGGATTAAACAAACGAATATTCATATCCATCAACGGATATTCTTCAGAAGCGAAAATGAATGGATGATCCATTTTCCTCAACGGATTCTTCATCAGAACGGAAATGAAGGATTTAAACAAACGGATATTCATTTCCATCAACGGATATTCTTCAGAAGCGAAAATGAATGGATGATCCATTTTCTTCAACGGATTCTTCCTCAGAACGGAAATGAAGGATTAAACAAACGGATATTCATTTCCATCAACGGATATTCTTTCAGAAGTGAAAAATGAGTAGCTAGTTCATTTTTCTCAACGGTTGCTTCTTCAGAATTGGAAATGAACAGGGTTCACTCTAGACGCATGACAAAACTCGCTGTGGTTTCTGTGCACTAAATTCCATAATTATGTAGGCCTCCATAATTACGTAATTCCTTGCACAGTCTGCACAGTTCATTTCATAATGTGTAGGGGAAGAAAAAATCAAACCTGTGATGAGTGTGGCTAGACTACCATAGGGTCCTTTTAATTAGATCAACAAAAGATCTCTTTAATTAGACCACTCAAGGAGTCTTTTCAGCTATATCATCACATGATATTCCTAACCAGAATTTTGGATCAATCTGTTTAACTAGACCACTCAAGGGGTCTAATTATGGAATAGTACTTCATAACCCAAGGGACTCAACTCCAACGTAGAAGTCCATTAAGGATTTAAGATAGTACCTTTGGATATCCTACTATGAATCCCTTATACGAAGATATGGAAGATTCTACGAGGATTTGGATAACAAAATTGGATCACAAAAACACAAAAGGGAGAACATAAGCATAATCACATAATTGTTTAATTTGGCCTTTAAATTGTTATCTTTGAACGCGGATACTTAAAGCATACCAGGAATCCAATCCGTGGATTTCATTTGGCACTTTAATCATTTTCAAGAATCTATCTATGAAGATAGGAAAATCTTAATAGGAATTCGGCTTTGTCCTTATTGAATTGTAATGTACGTATTGAATCATACAAAGAATTCAATTAAGGGCTCCGATGAACGATACCCATCCACAAGGATCTAATTATGAGGATAGAAAGATCCTACATGGATTTTGGAATTTGTGTAACGAGAGGTGTTCCGACACCTTGCACTAGGCGTGCTTACGTCGATACACAAGGTAGAAAGTTCATGAGGTTGAGGCACTAGATATGCCAAGGCGACATATGAAGCAGAATTTGAAGGTTGAGTAGCAGCAGGATTGGTAACAACTTTGCTTTGGATCGCAAAGCGGCAGATGTTAACCAAATGTCCCCATCGTCCACCGTGGGTACATTTGAAACAGGGTATTTGATTTGGGTGATGACAGTAGCATTGATTGTACCAAGGAGCAGTTCCCTTACACGGTTTCATCCCTGAGGCGAGTCATGGTGATAGCTAAATCAACGGTCCTCTGAAGTATGACGCCTATTTGCTGGGTAACTGCAGCACCTAGTTCGGACATTTGAGTGTTGTTGCGATGAAGAGGCATCTTGAAGACAATGGAAGGCATAGGAGGAAACAAACGAAAGATAGTCAAAAGAGAATGACAACGCATGAAGATTGTGACCATTTGTTTGTTACCAAAGGCAAACAAATGAGACAGTGACTAATCAAAGTAAGCGGTTCAATATAATGTATCGCGAAGACATGCTTGCCTATAAGTGGACACTCACCCCAAGAGTTCCCAGGTAAGAGTGACTGGTCCGATACTGCGGATTTGTACGAACACTCTAGCCTTAGACAGAAGACCCAGGGTACAGGCATCCACTCTTCCAGTTTGCACGTGTTCACATTATTTAGACCCAAACTTTGACGAGTTTGAAAACTCAAAAGGCACTAAGCCAATTATGAGTCAAACTGGAAGGGTTCAAAACCTTATAATAAATCATCCTAGAACAGATGATTAGTTTTCAAGGCAGCTCAAATTTATGTTCTTATTGTGGTTGTCACTTAAGGATAAGTGACGGTATTGTTTTATGACTAAACGCAAGTAAACTCGCGTTAGGGTCCTAGGAAGGTTATAGTCTAGGTCAAAGCATTACTAATAACCTAATTCCCTATAACCATTGGCTCTGATACCAACTTTTCTGTCACACCCCGACCACGTAAAACAACAAAACGTGGCGGAAACGTCGGGGAGTGTTGTAACAGAATCATTGTTTCACAACCATGGAATAAATAGTTTCGTTTTATTGAATTATTGAACTAAATGTTTTGATACAAATTTGATAAATATAACTATTATCCTCCAAGTTTTAAAGTCGCTAAGGCCTTGTCCATTCCTATGTGAGAATACACCAATATCATCATCAAATGCCATCAACTAATGTACCTGAAACACATGTGAAAATAGGTACGTCAGCATAAAAATGCCAGCGAGTACATAGGTTTTGTATGAGTTTCAGATTCATGGCTCGTTTTACATATTGCAATACTTATTTAAAAACCTTGTTTTGAAAAGTATAGTATTGCGACACAAATAACCAACTCAAATCAAATTGGTTATATTTTATAAAAAAAAAAATCTCGTAGCCATGATTCTTAACCCCAAAACATTTGTTTAATTAAATGCAGATTTGTAAATCGTTTATGGAATAAAACTCGAATAGTATAATATATTGTCGGAAAACCTTGTATTACAACTTTGTTTTGTTTACCATTGCCCAAGTGATCTAGATAACGCAACGATATATAATGTATTAAAAGCACTTATATATAGGAAGTACCAGCGGCGTATCCACCATGCTTTTAACACATTATACCCGCCCCGTTACCTAATCACTTCCCTAACCCAACGGTTCAAACAGATTCAAACAGTTCGTGTCAATCAACGGTTACAAACGGTTCACATAGTCAAATAGTCACATACGGTTCATATAGTCAAATGGTTACAAACGGTTCACATAATCCAACGGATCATCTAGTCAACGGTTACAAACGGTTCACATAATCAACGGTTACTAACGGTTCACATAGTCAAATGGTTACCAACGGTTCATATGATCAAATGGTTACAACGGTTCAAATGATCATATGGTTACAACGGTTCAAAATATAAAACAATGTGTCCATATGCTGGATGAGCATATGCGACAAAATGTAGTATATGGAAATCAATGTGCTAGCATGTTAAGTGAACATACATAGCAAAACATAATGAAATCGTGTACTAATAATGTACTATTGAACATAGTAAGTATATGATATAAAAACATGGGAAACATGAAAGTATCAAGTAGGCACATGTGTTCCACCCCAAAACAGTTTGAAAACAGTAAAAGAGGGGACTATGTACTCACCTGAGGGTGCTTAGAAGTCTTGAACAACAACCAAGCAAAGCTAGAGTGATTAGGGAATCAAACGGCACCCTATATAGGTAACTATGTAAATAACCGGACCTAAATCGGGAGATAGGATAGAATGAGGTTCTATAAATCAAATGAGTAATTGAACTCATATGGTATGATTTAATAGACCCTACATTCTGATTGAAAGGCCTACCTAAGTGCTTTTGACCCGTTTCGACACGTTATGGTAACATAAGCTACTATAAGGCGTCGTTAGCGTAAAACTATGTTCGGATGGTTAACTATGTGCTATGCCAAGTCTTACATGCCCAATTATCCCTAAACATGTTACTAAATCAGATTACTTGTCAAAAATATGTTCACATAGGCAAAATACGGATTTTAGCTTCAAAAGGGCATTTTGGTCATTTCCTATGGGCATACAAGCTAACAAGCAAATGACTAACCAATCCTATGTGATCATAAGGTATAACCTCAGTGGTTATTCCCTATGCAACTATGATCACTAACTAAGCTTGGTCGGACCCTAAAGATCGACCAAACGGGTCGGGTTCGAAAGGCTAAGCGGTGGTTTAGACCGCTTACCTCACGACCCTAAACAAGCACAAACTAATAGTGTCGTGTTAGACATGTCAAAACATGTCTAACCTACTGATTTGGTATCAAAACAAAGTGTTTTGATACTCTAAAGTAGTTCCGAGGCAAAATGCGTTCTAAAATGCATTTTGACCGAAACTTTGACTCGACACTACAACTAGCTAACGTGGTAATCAGCAGCTATAACCGCGAAGGATTATAACTATCGTGATTACAATCACGTTTCAAAGTTCAATTGAACTTTGACTTGACCAATTGATGGTCAAAACCGAAAGTCAAACTGTTGGCCAAACTGTTTGACTTTCTGCACTACATAAGGAAAAAGCAAGAAAAAGAATGAAAGAAGCTCACTTAAGGTCCTTGCTATCTTTTCTACAAGAAGACAAAGTCCCAAATGCTTGAGAGAGAGCTCCAAAGCAGAAGTGAAGAGAGGAATGAGTGAATGAGCAAGGAATGAATGAAATGGATGGGCTATTTATACTTGTGGTGATGCTCTAGGATCATAACAAGTGGTTTGTTTAGCCATTAAGGAATAAATCTCATCCATACAAGTGTTAGGAGCAGGTGCAAAGCCTTGGAGAGGTGGTAACTTGGTTACCACACAAAGAAATTGCAAGATTGGCCCCTGAATTTACAAACTGTTGCTGAAAACACACATTCTACCCATATGTGGCACTCGCGTAGCGCGACGGCATAGGCAGGAGGGCTCGCGCTACGCTACGGTGTATCAGATTCAGCAAAGTTTCAAAAATGGCAGAAATGGTCCCTGCACGTGTTTAAAGCCTTTTTCGATGCGTTTAAACCCCGTTAACCTCATTTCAAGGCTCTAAAATGAAGTTAAAGTATAGGGGACTCAAAACATGCTCAAAAACATCTCGGATGTCGGTTCGTTTGGTCGTACGGTCACGTTGTTCGGTTATTTACGACGAAACTCGAACGGACGCGAAAACGATCCAAATTAAGCGACGAATGGAATTTTTGCATGGCGATCACTAAAACAAAAATATTTTAGTGTGTACAAAAATTTTGGATGTCCAGATGTGTCCAGAACGTAAGATATGCGCGAAAATGCAAACTTACGCCGTTTATGACACTTTTAGTCCCTGTAAGATCATATAAGCATGTTTTCACACACCGAACCTATCAAAGCTTATTTCTAAGCCATATTTAGGTTATATATGGTATGTTTAACTTATGATCAAGTTCCGGACTGTTCGACACCATACGAATCGGTATAGTTTCGCAGTTTGACACAAATAGTCCCTGCGATCGAATAAACTTGATTTCGGCATACCAAACCATCCAAAACTTATTTCTAAGTTATGTAAAGGTTATTTAAGGTATGTTAAGCCTATGTCACTATTCCGGAGTGTTTGTTGCATTAAACTAGTTATATTTACGCATCAGATCGCGTATAACCTTCCAGAAAGCGATTTAAAGCCCGAAATCGAACAAGAATTGATATGTGCAAATGATACACATATTTTCACAATTCCCAAGTATGAAATACAAAATTTCATTGGTTTGGCATTTGTTTGACGGTCACAGTGACACAGGTGTCACAGAAAACTTGATGTAGTATCTTTTGGATTGACACTTGGGTATGAAGAGAAACCACTGCTCTTGGTTGAATTCTGATCAACTTTTTCCGTTGAATCCCCAGCACTAAATGCAGTTTGGATCTTCGGGCTTCTTTCAGCTTCTTGAACACCACCTTTGTAGTACATTTTTACATCCTGTTGACCAGTTGGACTATTCATCCTAGCGATCTTCTGTTGTTCCAAATCCTGACCCTCAATCTTCTCGATGAACTGAGAAATTATCAACCCATCATAAACCCCAGTGTTTTTCAAGATCATCAAGTAAGTTCCCCATTCTTTTTGCGGTAACGCATCAGCTAACTTGTCTACCCACTCTTCATGATCTTTTGTTATACTAAGCATCGACATGGATCGCACCAAGTGACAGTATCTCTCAATTAGCTTCTTCGTATCTTCCCCGGGTAAACTTGTGAACAAATCAAACTCTTTCTTGAGTAATGCCTTCTTGCTTTTAATCATGTGTTCACTTCCCTCAAATTTGACTTTAAGTGCATCCCAGATTGACTTTGAAGTTTTATCGTGCTGAAGTAATATGAAGATGTCTTCTTTGATGGTGATATGCGCAAAATGCAACATATAAATTATATCAATTGTGGCATAAAACTAACCCTTTTTTAGTACTAATGTTGGAAAAAGTGTGTTTTTGTCTTCCTTTTGTATTTTCAGGATTAAATGAGCTTAAATTAACAAAAGAAGTAGCAAAATCTAACATAAATACAAGAAAAGGAGCTAAAGTGGAATGCCCGACCCCTCAACGGCATCTTCCCAAGCAAAACCAAGAAAACAGAAGACTGAACACGTCCCGTGCTCAGTGAGCACAGGGTCGTGCCCAAGAAGCAGCAGAAAAGATGTTGGTGCATGTTTTATGTCAATAGCTTAATAGTTTGTTTATTTAGTCTTTGGATATTTTGTATCGGGCTTAGCAGTATTGGTTAGGGAGTTATTTAGTGTTATGGGCTTGGAGAATGGCCTGGCCCAGACCAAAGCCCATGTGCAAACCTTGTCCTATAAATACAAGGCTTGGCATTAGGGTTTAGGTCAGCCATCGGAGACATTGCGAGAGAGTTTGAGAAATCTACAGAGAGTGGCTGAAAGATTTCTTGAGGTCTTGAATTGATTGTAAACGTTCGTGTTGGATAATCAATAGAAGACCGGATTGAAAGTGTATCGTGTTCTTGATTCTTGTTCTACTCGTTTTCTGTGAAATCTGATCTAGGGGAAGCTTTGTAATAGTTTGTAATAGAAGTAAGAGTGATTGGGTCAAACCAAACCCACATATAGGGGAGGGTTTGCGAATTGGGCCTTGCCCAAGACCTAGCCCATATGCAAAGCTTTGTCCTATATAAACAAAGCTTAGCATTAGGGTTTAGGTTAATCTTCCAATCACCTTAATCACTTGGAGAGAATTAGTGAAAGACAACGGCTTGGACGAATTAGGATCTTGATTTATTGTAATCGTTACGAAGATAATCAATAAAGATCGAGTTTAAAGTGATTCGTATTCTACTCGTTTTCTGTGAAATCTAATCTAGGGGATTCCGCACTCTAGGTTGGATCGACGATTGTGTTATGATCCGCACGCGTTAGGGGACCTACAAAAGACAAACCTTTAGAAGCTTCTATTGCCCACCACGGGGCCGTGCCCAGTGGACACGGGGGCGTGGTCAGACTCCTGCAGGCGCATTTATTGTAATTGCGAATTACAATTAATGAGGAGAGAGACAAGGATGGACACGGGGCCGTGCCCGAGCTTCTGTTCAGCCTATAAATAGGAGTGCTTGGAGACATTTCAACTCATCCCTTGGCACACCACCTCTCTCACACTTCACCCACCACCCACCACCACCATAACACCATCATCCACCACCATCATCCAATGTCCATCATAGAGTGTGTGAGTCGTCTCGAGATCCAAGATTGATCGTAAGAGTTCTTGACAATCAAAGTCCATGTTTGCCTAAGTCTCTTACATCACTTGGTGAAGACAAGTGTTTAGTGTAATACTTTTTATTTTTAATCTTTTGCATTTTTGAATTGGTTATGTATTAATGACTTTAATAACTAGTTTCTTATGTTGAAGGTGATTCTTCCTTATCGTTTGTCCGTGGTGTCTTGGCATTATTTTACTATCTATATAAAATAAAAGATTTTCACCATTCATATCTCCACGGTCTATATGGAGATATGTTGGCTACCTGGTCGGGGGTTAAGGGAATGGTTTGGTAAGAGTCTTGCCGTTGTTCAGCGTTTAGAGATCCTGCAAGGGACCTGGGTCAAATTTAGTAGGACCTCCTTCAATACCCAAAGGTATTGGATGGCGGGGGTCCAAACTCTTTGTTACGCCTTTCGCCCTTTTCACTAACCACTAACCCAACCACCCACCTTTAGCCCAAGCCAAAAACCCATAAAGTCCTCTTGATATTTACAAAGGTATATAGTTAAAAAGGAGGAGGATTGATTACTTGGCAAGCTTATGGTAGGAGTAAGTTCCATGTCGCTCTCGAGTGATTCACTAAAAATACACCTTCGGCCGAGTGTTGAGTGATCTCCCGTGAGGTATGTGAACTTGTATATAAATAAAATTTTAAAAAGGTATGTTGTGCCCAAATAAGTAATTTATCTTAAGTAATGTTCTTAATAAATCATGCCGAATAGGATTGTAAATAAATAAAAATAAAAAACTCAATAGAGAAACTTGGAAAACCCGACACTCTATGACGAGCCCAAAAAAAAACCTTCTCTTCTACCCATTCCATTTGGGAGTGAATAAAACCACATTATAAAGAGTTTTGCTTGAGGACAAGCAAAGATTCAAGTGTGGGGGTATTTGATATGCGCAAAATGCAACATATAAATTATATCAAATGTGGCATAAAACTAACCCTTTTTTAGTACTAATGTTGGAAAAAGTGTGTTTTTCTCTTCCTTTTGTTTCAGGATTAAATGAGCTCAAATTAACAAAAGAAACAAAAAGACAGCAAAATCTAACATAAATACAAGAAAAGGAGCTAAAGTGGAATGCCCGACCCCTCAACGGCATCTTCCCAAGCAAAACCAAGAAAACAGAAGATTGAACACGCCCCGTGCTCAGCGAGCACGGGGCCGTGCCCAAAAAGCAGCAGAAAAGACAAACCTTTAGAAGCTTCTATTGCCCACCACGGGGCCGTGCTGTGACAACTCGAGTTTCCAAGATTTCAGTTTCGCATTTATTGCACGTGCACTGTTTGTCTAGTTGTTTACTTGCACAATTGGTTGCTTTGTAACTGTATACGTTTTGGATTGATAAGGTTTATGAATGATTTAACAAATACTTAAATGTGGTGGTGAAACTGTATAATTGAATATCTTGTGCATGTAATATGTGATAGATAATTCTTTAGGGTGCTTAGTGCTAATAGTGAAACTTAAATCATCCTTAACCCTAACCCCTTCACTAATCACCACACAATCATCAGACGTACTTGAGATTTTCTCTGCAATCCTCTCTCTACAATCATTTGCTTCATCATCGGCAAGCTCTCAATCATCACTCTTGATTCCACTCTGCATCTAGAATCAATCCAAGGTAATTGGTTATTGATTGTTTGATTGTTATCAATTCTTGATTCTTGTGATTCTTGTAAACCCTAGTTCTTCACATACTAGTTCTGTTTAATGATAAATTCTGATTTGTGTGGAATGTTTATGACTAAAAGTGTAATCAAATGATTGACAATGAGATGTCTGTAGGATAGAGATGTTTGATTTGCTGATTTCATTACTGCAATGCAGAAGTAATGAGATTAGGGTTTCAGGATCGTATGAACGTGCTGTTACGTTACTTATCTTATGTTTCTGTGCAACTAGGGTTTTTGGAGTCCGAATTATGTGAGTGAAGTATGTCTGAGTTTTAAGCTTTGTTGCTAGTCCGACCTTTGAATGATACAAGTCCGAGTTTTATGTTAATAAAGAAGGTCCGACTTTTATTGATGTTGTCCGAGTTTTGGATCATGATCTCTAGTCCGAATTTTGACTAAGGAAAGCATGTCCGACTTTTAATCTATGTTCATGTGGTCCGACTTTTTCAAGGGCATGGGGGGTGTCCGACTTTTTGATCATACATAGGGCTGTCTGAGTTTTGTAGGGAAAGCCTCCATGGTCCGAGTTTCTTTAAGTGTTGTGGTCCGAATTTGTGATGTTGGAAACATAGTCCGAACTTTTGTGTGATGTAGCAAGGCCCGTGTTTACTAAAGGGATGTAAGTCCGAGTTTCACATATGTGCGCCAAGTCCGAGTTCTTAATGTATGTTGTCCGAATTTTTTTATAAGGAAACACTAGAGTCCGAGTTTTATATGCTTGTGGGAAGTCCGAGTGTTTGCTTATGCTTTGGTCCAATAATAATCAATATAAGTGGGCCGGGTTTGATGCAAAGCATCTTATATATTGTCTGATAAAAAATTTCGGCACATGTGATGATTATTAAAGGTCCAATAATCATTCAGTTTAGTGTGGCTCAATATAGTGAAATATAGTTATGCGATGATATTGGTGGTGCTAGGGTTAGGGGTTGTTATGGATGCATGAGTGAGTATGGATGTTGTATTGGATGCTATGTGATTACATGCTAATGTTACTATTAGTGGTTGGCACAATGTTCATACATGCAGGTAAATAGGATCCTTGATAATTAAAGAAGTAAATTGTTTTGATTGTTGTGGAAGATTACAGATCTCGAGACAACATGCTTTGAATATGTAATGTGGGGCGGGTATGTGAAGGGCATAGTTAATCTAATTCCGCACACTCTTATGTAAGTAACAAACTAACCGGGCGGGTGATGTGTTAATACATGAACTTATATCGTAAATGTACTATTACCGGATGCTTGTATGACATACGTGATAGTATATGTAAGGATGTTCATTGCTTGAGTAATACGTATGATAAAATACGTGAATCAATACGAATACGAGACTGATTTCTATTGGTAAATCATGTTAGGACTGTTTTGAGCAACTTGAGCACATAATTTAGCATACCGAGCAAGCCAAGGTGAGTTCACACTCTTTACTAAGGCATGGGATTCTCGGGGATAGGGAATGGGTTGAATGATGGAATTGAACAATTACGCGTACTTACACGGTTACTAGACTATCTACCATGGTCCTCGGATTAAGCAGGACACTTACGTAAAACCTACGTAAACAGGAATATACTACTGTCTTCCGGAGTCAGGAAGGACACTTACGTAAAACCTACGTAAACAATAACATGCTACTGTCTTCCGGAGTCAGGAAGGACACTTACGTAAAACCTACGTAAACCCCACGCGTACCACTGTCCTCGGGTACAGAAGGACACTTACGTAAAACCTACGTAATGCTTGTACGTACTACTGTTCTCGGTTGTGAAGAACACTTATGGTTACGAATAGTCTAGTGGATATACAACATGGGAAGCCCCCACCAATAGAACGTACTATCGGCCCAGTAGAGCCACATGTTACCAACGAACTTACTACTACGCATTTACTTTCTGTGAACTCGCTCAACTAGTTGTTGATCCTCTGTTACATGCCTTGCAGGTCGTTAGATACATGGAGCTTGCACAGGGAGGAGCTGGTCGTTGTGGGCTTGGATCGTGATTGTTTCGCTAAACAC
Source organism: Helianthus annuus (assembly GCF_002127325.2). NCBI lineage: Eukaryota > Viridiplantae > Streptophyta > Magnoliopsida > Asterales > Asteraceae > Helianthus > Helianthus annuus. Next base: position 130,671,692 of record NC_035449.2, on the reverse strand, counting down.
TTTATGACATTTCATACTTTATTATGTTGGGTTTTATTTATACGCTTCTGCTAAACAGTGATAACATACTTATTTCTTGAACACCTTTCATATTGGTGGTTGAATGGCATTTACTTTTATATAATAATTACATGTTCAATATGATTGGTGGCTTGATCCTGGTCAGTCACGCTCCCAAGCGGTGATACTCCGCAGGTGGATTTTGGGGGTGTGACAGATTGGTATCAGAGCCATTGGTTATAGAGAACTCGGTTTTAATATGGGGAAAACATTTTTATTAAAACCAGACTATAACCAGTACAGTGCTCAACGATCCACAACGACGCTTCGCTCCACGTGCAAGACTCAACATCCTAGGTGATAAGGTTTTTGTTTATTGCCTACATGCTAGAATTATATAGAACTTTGCTCGTGGTATGCTTAGATTACATTTCCTGCTATTCGTTATTGCTTGAGAACACTTGTGTGCTTACTCCGTTCTGTCATCGCACTATACGCGAACCTCTCTCACTTACGTTACATTTGCTATGAAGATGATGGCCGGACGTATCAACTTGACTCACGCCCAGTTGACGGCTCTCATTAACGAACGAATTGATGCGGCACTTGCAGCCATACAAACAGGAGGTATACCCTGCAGTCGTAACTAGGATCTTTAGATCCTACACTCCAAAACCAACTCTTGTGTTTAACCTTGTCCTATTCTTATACACAATAGGTCAACACGCTCAGCCACCTGTGTACACCTTCAAAAATCTCAAGGATTGCCGACCTAGTACCTTCAGTGGTACTGAGGGAGTTGTAGGTCTCCTCCATTGGTTCGAGAGGCTCGAAACTGACTTTGAGGTGCATGATTGCCCTGAGTCTCGTAGAGTAAAGTTTGCTACTGGAACACTCGAAGGTGCTGCATTAACCTGGTGGGAAGCACAGGTTCAAATGTTAGGGCTGGCAGCTGCTAATGCCACCCCCTGGAACGAGTTCAAGGACCTAATTAAGGAAGAGTTTTGCAGTCGTGAAGACATCCACAATCTAGAGGTGGAGTTCCTCAACTTACAGATGGCGGGGTCTGAAATTGAGGCTTATACAAAGAGATCAAATGAATTAGCCACATTTTGTCCCACTATGGTAGACCTTCCCACCAAACGCATCGAGCTGTATCTCAAGGGTCTGGTGCCCGAAATTCAGAGTCATGTGACCGCAGCTAATCTTGGCACTATCCATCAAGTCACTCGGCTTGCTCATCGTCTCACAGACCAGGCAGTAGAACAGAACAAACTACCGAAACGTGTTAAAGCTACTACTACATGTGCTTCTAGTGACAACAAACGCAAGTGGGATGAAAACCTGAGCAAGGGATTAATTTTGGTCCAGCCTCTGGCGCAGCAGCAAAAGATAGATGACTACCAGAGCCCTAGACAACAGTTTTCTAGTAGTCGCGGGCAGAGTGGATATCGAGGAAATCATCCAAAGTGTAACAGATGCAATAGGCACCACAGCGGTCAGTGCAACAAGGGTCGTTGTCAGAGGTGTCTCCAGATAGGTCATGAAGCTAAGGATTGTCGAAGCTCACGTCCTATAACTCAAGAACAGCAACGGCCGCCTCAGTCTCCACAGAATCAGCAGCAACAACAGAGTTTTAAAGGATGTTTTCAGTGTGATGCTAAAGATCACTACAAGAGACATTGTCCGCAAATAAAGCAGGTCCAGACTCAGAACCACGACCATGGAAACAGAGACGACAATGGGGATAGCGTTGGGGGAAACAATGGAAACAATGACGCCGAGGCCACGTGTACGTGATTGGTCAGGGTGACGCAAGGAACGATCCTAATGTAGCAATGGGTGAATTTCTTCTTGACGACTTTTATGTTACTGTCTTGTTTGATTCGGGTGTGAATACCAATTATATGTCCTTGAAAGTTAGTCAAATATTAAAATGTGCACCAACTTCCTTAAACACCAAACCTGTCGTAGTGTTAGCTAATGGTAAAAGTCTAGAGGCCATACATGGTTCAGGGTTGTAATCTTATCCTCGCTGGTCAGACGTCCCCTATCGACCTCATTCCTATAGTTTTGGACAGCACCTATAGCTCGCGCACCGTATCGCTTAGCTCCATCAGAATTGGAAGAGTTATCGACGCGACTACAAGAACTCGTGGATAAGGGAATTATCCGACTTATCTCTTCGCTTTGGGGAGCTCCAGTGTTATTTGTGAAAACAAGGTCACCATGAAGAACCGTTATCCTATTCCTCGTATTGATGACTTATTCGACCAGTTGCAAGGTTCGAGCTACTACTCCAAGATTGATCTAAGGTCTGGCTACCATCAGCTGAGAGTCCGCGAGGAGGACGTCTCCAAGACAGCATTCAGAACTCGCTACGACCATTACGAGTTTCTAGTGATGCCATTCGGGCTTACAAACGCGCCTGCAGTTTTCATGGATCTTATGAACAGGGTGTGCAAACCCTATCTAGACAAGTTCATCATTGTTTTTATCGACGACATCCTGATCTACTCCAAGAGTCAGGAGGAACACGAGCAGCACTTACGTCTTATCTTGGAACTTCTTCGAAAGGAACAACTGTACGCCAAATTTTCAAAATGCGACTTCTGGCTTCGTGAAGTCCACTTCTTAGGCCATGTGGTGAACAGGGATGGGATTCATGTTGATCCATCCAAGGTAGATTCGATCAGGAACTGGCTTGCACCACGTACACCAACAGAAATACGCCAATTCTTGGGTTTGGCGGGATATTACAGACGATTCATCAAAGACTTCTCAAAGATCACACAGCCGCTTACTCTACTGACACAGAAGGGTGTCACCTATTGTTGGGGTAATCCCCAGGAAACCGCTTTTCAGCACTTAGAGGATTGTTGGGATTGAACCCTATCAAAGGAACAGATAATTAAAAGCCAAAACTGGATCAGAACAGTGGATTATGAATAAGCAGATGCTGATACACAAATCAAAAGGAAACTCAGATCCAACAATTGGTATCAGAGCTTGGACAGTCAAATTTGATTTAACAATCATTTTGACGTAAATAGTTCAGCTCAAAACAGTTGATACTGATCGTTTGTTCGTCGTTGAAAAACAGAGTAAGGATTAATCACCACTAAAGTTGATTTCTCAGTACCTGTAAAACAACAAGAATGACGTCACAATCTCAGGACGATAAAAACAACATTGGTTCTCTCTTTAAACCACCTATGCTAAAAAGAAATGAGTACAACATCTGGCAGAGGAGGATGGGTCACATCCTCGCTCAACAAAGCACAGGTTGTTGGAAGTCTGTTATCTTTGGTCCTCATGTTCCTACAGTGCAAAGCGCTGAAGATGCTAAAAAACAAGTTCCTAAACCTGTTGAAAATTATACTGAAATGGATTATCAAAAGTTTGAACTAGATGCTAAAGCATTTAGTATCATAGCATTAGCGCTGCCCAACGAAATATATGCTGGATTGTTACATTGTGACAATGCAAAGAGTTGTGGGACGCACTTAAGGAACAGTTTGGAGGTACCGAAGAGGTCATAGAAAACAATAGGGAAATCCTGAACCAACAGTATGAAACGTTTTGTCATGTTAAAGGTGAATCACTGACACAACAATTTGAGCGGTTCAGTTGTCTCATCAGTGAACTGAGGCTTGTTAAAACCACTTTTACAAACTCAACTCAAAACAGCAGGTTCCTCAGGTCACTGCCAGATAAATGGGACACAATAGCGTTTGTCACCCGAAACTCACCTGAGTTCAAGGATTTGACGTTGACCCAACTCCATGGTCGACTCCTGACCTACGAAAGGGAGTTGAACCAGAAAAGGAAGTTACAAGAGTCAGGGAAAACCATTGATGATTATTCATTCGGTAACACTACTCTTCTGGGTCAAGAAGAATCTGGTGGTAGTGGTAAGGATCAGGGTTATGATCACTTCATTGACATAACTGCTGGTGCAAATTTTAACAACCCTGATCCTCACTCTACAGGATATGCATTCACTGCAAATGAAAACCAGATGTCAGACAATTTAAGCTTTGAACTAAATGATTTACAGCATTTTGACCCCACTGATCTAGAGGAAATGGACATCTTGCATCAACTGGCCTTGCTAATTGTTAGAACTAGCAAGTTTTATAAAAGAACAGGGCGAAAATTCCCAGGGTTGCATGGGAATCTTAGGGTTGGGTTGGATAAATCGAAAATCAAGTGCTATAAGTGTAACAGGTTAGGACATTTTGCTAGAGAGTGTCGGAGTCAAACAACTGGTCCCATAATTACTCACCCTAGTTCAAATCCTAGACCTCAAAATCAAAACACTGTGCACTATGCCCAATATGCCCCAGCAGCACATGTGAACACTGCTCACTATGCTGTTGCTCCTGGGCCAGTGCATTATGTCCAAACAGCTGCTCCACAGATTCAATATGTTCAAACCCCTGCTCCTCAGGCACAAGTGCAACCTGCACCACAAACCACTGCTCCAGTAGCAACACAACCAGATCAGTAAAGTTTCTTTACTCAAGAGTTTGTTGACTGGAGCAGTATGCCTGAAGACCTCAGTGATGAAAACTTTGCACTCTATGCTTCTAATGTTTCTTCTCATGATGAATTTTGTTTGATGGCATTAGAGTCAATACAGGAGGGTGTTGAATCTGAAGAGAAACAGCTGGTCTCTGAAACAGTGGATGAGGTGATTGAAGCAGTGGTTACTGCTGTGGCTAATGAAATACTGTTGGAAGAAAGTTCAGGTACCCTGATTGAACCACTGACAGATCTATGGTCTGAAGAAGATAAGAAAGAAGAAAAGGCAGGTGAAGAAGAAGAGAGAGCTGGTGATGAAGAGAATACTCAGTGTGATTGTGCAATGATGGCTGCTGCCAAGGTATCACCTCAAGTTCTAGAAAAACTATGTTCTGACAATTGCATAATTGCTTTTGCTAACATCAAACAGGTGAATGAAAACCTTAGGAACAAAATCTTAACTGATGAAGTCAAATTTGAAAGATCTTTAAAAGAACTTAAAAACAAATTGACTGAAAAAGAGAAAAAGATTAGCAGCATGAAAGAAGAGCAAAGCATAACCAAAACCCAACTCCAAACTATGGTAGAAAATACCAAGTTTGCAAAAAGGAGTTAGAGTCCACCCAGATCACATGTGAGAAATAGGTGGAATCATGCAAAGGGTATGAGGTTATGCTTGAGAAACAGATAAAAAGCAATGTGAAATTTGGGGTTGGTTATAGAAAACATGATGATGAAAACACTGCTTTTGGAAAATCTGTTTCAACCACTAATGTAACCACTGAGTACATCCCCACAAACAAGAATGGCCAAGAAGTGAAAATCACTGACAAACTTGGTAACAAAATCACACTTGACAGACCAATGGGCCCCTATGCTTTTGAGGAGATTGAAAATCATCAATTTAAACCAAAATGGTCTGATGAGTGTGATATTCTTGAAAATTTCAAGCCAATGGACTTTACATCAACTGATGGTGTTAAAGCTCCAAAAGCTAAAGTCATTCCTCTTAAGGACATCCCAGCAGTGGTTAAAACCTCTGCTGCAAAGGAGTCTGAAAAGAGGAAGAAGAAAGAAAAAATTGATAACTTGTTTTGTGAATTCTGTGAGAAAAGGAACCATCTAACAAAAGATTGTTTCCATTTAAAAGCTTATGATATAAACAAAACAAGTGTCATAGTGTCAGCTGAAAGCTGCATTGTTTGTGGTAAAACAAACCACAAAACTCAAGTATGTGTGTATCTCAAAAACTTTGACATCAAAAAGAATGAGTACCTTGCTAAAACATCCTTGAGTCCATCAGCATCACCATCTGTCAAATTCACAAAGAAACAACCACTGTTTGTGACAGTTCAAACAGCTGTCACAAAACAGCTGAACCAAACATCTGTTAAAAGAGATGTTCAGGTTACTGATGCACCCCCTGCCAATCAGTTCAGAAAAGGCAAGGAAAAACAGTCTTACCAAAGGATTCCACACGTTTATGAGGTCTACAAAAAGCCCTCTAAACCCAGAGTGAATAGGCATCCTTTCGGTTACCAGCAGGTGATTGGGCAAGACCCTCAACAGTGGTTAGAAAGGAACAGTACTAAAACTGTCCAAACCCCTGACTTAACCACTGTTCATCACACTGTATCCATGTCAAACACTATTGAGACTCCATCCAAAGCCCTGTTGGCTTTGGAGTCCTTAATGAACTAATCCTTTTACTTCATGTGCAGGGAGCTTCTGCATGCTTTGATAGTCTTTGGTATGTAGATAGTGGAGGCTCCAGGCACATGACAGGATGTAAAGCCCTCCTCAAAGACTTTAAAATCCATGGTGGGGGTGATATATCCTTTGGTAATAATAGTAAAGGAAAGGTTTTGGGGTCTGGAACAGTGCAATCTGGAAATGTAAAATTTGAAAATGTCAATCTAATAGACAATCTAAAATTCAACCTTCTGAGTGTATCCCAAATGAGTGACAAAGGGTTTGGGTCATTCTTCACAAAAGATTGTTGTAGGATTGTTGGACCAGAAATGGTCAAAAAGATTAAAGCAATAATAAAAAATGGTCAAACTAAACTTGTTGCTCAAAGAAGTGGCAATGTTTATGTTGTTGGCATATCAAAAGAGTGTCCCAGAGCTGATGCCTGTCTGTTCTCAGCTGCCTCTAACAAAGAGACAGAACTTTGGCACAAAAGACTAGGGCACACAAATCTTAAGACAATAACAGAAATTTCAAAAAATGGTTTGGTGAGAGGCCTACCACAAAAATTGTTTTCATGTCCTGAACATTGCATTTCCTGTTTAAAAGGAAAACAGCATAAAAGTTCCCACAAGTCCATTGAAGAGTCCAAAACAACCCAGTGTTTGCAAATGCTACACATGGATTTGTTTGGCCCAGTTCAAGTCATGAGCCTTAAAAAGAAAAGGTATTGTTTGGTCATAGTTGATGACTTTTCTAGGTTTACATGGACTTTCTTTTTGCACTCTAAAGATGAAACTGCAGGCATTTTGCAAGACTTTGTGACACAGATTGAAAAGCAATTTGATCTTCCAGTGAAAAGCTTTAGGAGTGACAATGGCACAGAATTTAAAAATAGGGAGTTGGATGCCTTCTGTGTGAAGAAATGGATTGTAAGGCAGTACAGCATCCCTAGAACACCAGAGCAAAATGGGGTTGTTGAAAGAAAGAACAGAACTTTGACTGAGGCTGCCAGAACCATGCTTGCAGATTCAGGTTTGCCATTAACTTTCTGGGCAGAGGCAGTAAACACTGCTTGCTATGTCCAGAACAGAGTTTTAATAAACCCCAGGCACAAAAAGACTGCCTATGAAATTCTGTATAAAATCAAACCACTGATCTCATACTTCAAAGTGTTTGGCTGCCCATGCTTTATTTTGAACTTAAAAGATTCCATTTCAAAATTTGCAGCCAAAATAGATTGTGGTTATTTTCTGGGATACTCAACCACTGCCAAGGCCTACAAAGTGTTCAATGCACAGACCAAGGTAGTGGAGGAGACTTTGGATGTAAAGTTCAATGAACTTTCATCAATGAAAATCCCAGCAAATCCTGCTGAACTGTTTGATCTTGAAAAATTCACTTTTGAAAATACTGCTGTCAAGACTAACAGTGCAGGTCCATCAGAGGATACAACACCAGACTATGGGTATGAAGTCATCATCCCTCAAAGGTCTCCCACAAAAGGGAAAGCATCAGTTGTTCAAAACATCTGTGAAAGCTCAACCACTGCTACATCAACAGTTGTTGACCAAAGTAGCCCATTCACCACTGCTTCCACATCCTCAAACACTGCTGACAAAATTCCTCAAACAGTGGATAAAAGTCAGCAGTGGTCCACTCCATTACCACCCATTCCACCACCTTTTGAAGCCACTGCTGAGTCATCAAAGTCATCAGCAGTGTTTAGCTCAGATGATACACATTTGCAGCCTTCATCAACAAATGCCATCATACCATACCAAGGAGATTTAATCTTCTTGAGATCTCATCCACCTGATCAAATCATTGGCAACATCAATGAAGGGGTGCTCACAAGAAGCCAAACCCAAAACATTTGTCTTTTTGCTGGTTTTCTATCACTCCATCAGCCAGTCAAGTACCAAGAGGCACTAAAAGACAACAGCTGGGTAGAAGCCATGCAAGAGGAGCTCCAACAGTTTAAAAGACAACAAGTATGGGAGCTTGTACCACTGCTAAAAGAGGTTAGTCCCATTGGCACAAAGTGGGTCTTCAAGAACAAAACAGATGAAAGGGGCATTGTTGTCAAGAACAAAGCCAGGCTTGTGGTTCAAGGTTACAGACAGGAAGAGGGGATTGATTATGATGAAACATTCGCCCATGTTGCAAGATTGGAAGCTATCAGACTGTTCCTGGCCTTTGCAGTCAACCACAACATGAAGGTGTTTCAGATGGATATCAAAAGTGCTTTCCTCTATGGTACACTGTAAGAAGAGGTATATGTATGTCAACCTCCAGGCTTTGAGGATCCATTTTATCCTGATCATGTTTACAGGCTAAACAAAGCCTTGTATGGCCTGAAGCAAGCACCTAGAACCTGGTATGAAACTCTTTCCAACTTTCTACTCTCAAATGGTTTCAAAAGAGGTACCATTGATAAAACACTGTTTCTTAAATGGAGAGGGAAAGATTTAATGATTGTCCAAATTTATGTGGATGACATTATTTTTGGAAGCACATGTACCAAAATGTGTGAAGAGTTTAGAGAACTCATGACAGCTGAGTTTGAAATGAGTGCAATGGGTGAGCTGCAATGCTTTCTTGGTCTCCAAGTACAGCAATTGCAAAATGGAACTTTCATTCATCAAAGCAAATATGCTAAAGAACTTTTAACCAAATTTGATATGAATGATTGTAAACCATGCAGCACACCCATGGCCACAAATAAGCTGGTCATGTCTGATGAAAAGGATGAGCTGATTGACCAAACACTCTATAGAAGCATGATTGGGTCTTTATTGTACCTAACTGCATCTAGACCAGACATCATGTTTGCAACATGTGTCTGTGCAAGAAGTCAATCAGCTCCTAGAAAATCAAATCTCATTGCTGTAAAAAGAATTCTCAGATACATAAAAGGTGCTCCCACACTTGGTATCTGGTATCCAGCTAATGGGAATATCAAGCTTTCAGGTTTTTCAGACAGTGACTTTGCTGGATGTCACACCACAAGGAAGTCCACTTCAGGAGGGTGCCAGTTTCTAGGTGATTGCTTAGTCTCTAGGCAAAGCAAAAAGCAAGTAGCAGTTTCAACATCCACTGCTGAGGCTGAATACATTGCTGCTGCAAGCTGTACAGCCCAACTCCTGTGCCTTCAAAATCAGTTATTGGATTTTGGTATCACTGCCTTGAGGACACCACTCATGTTGGACAGTCAGGCATCAGAAAATATCATCAAAAATCCAGTTTCCCATTCTACCACAAAGCACATCGACATAAGACATCACTTTGTGAGGGATTGCTATGAAAAAGGTTTGATTTCTCTGCATCATGTCCCAACTAAAGACCAGCTGGCAGATGTGCTCACAAAAGCACTTGATACACCCACTTTTGAAAGCTTGGTCTCTAGGATTGGGATGCTAAACATAGAATAACAAGCAACATCTTGTTTTTCTATGAATAAAAGCAACAAAATGTTTTCAGAAAATCAAAAATCCATCCTTAAAAATAGCTTAAAAATGAAAATTTCATTAAAATCCTTAAAAGTCTGCCATAACCACTGATTGTTCAAAAGTCTGCTCTACTTCAAAAAGTCTCCCCATTGCTGAAAGGCAACCTCTGTTCTCTCATTCCTTGATAACCACTGTTGTTCAAAAGCAGTGTCTTATCCACTGATATGCTATCCACTGATAGTGAAAATCATCCACTGTCCCCTTTCCACTACTTTCATCACTTGCTTTCACCAAAAGTACTGTCCTTCATTTTCACCAGTGGTTGTCACATGGGCAGTACATGGCAGTCAGACCTTTTGTAACGGCTGCCACGTCAGCATTCATTCTCTTTCCTATAACATCCCCACTCACCATTAAAACAGGGTTTTACTGTCGAATTGAATTCTTAAAAATTCTCTTCTCAAAGCAGTTTTTCTTCTCATTTCTCACAAATTTCTTCGAGCGTTTTGTTTCAAAAATGACAAAATCGAAGCTTTCTACAAAACCCTCATCAAAATCATCGAAAACAGCCTCTCAAAAGGCAACTACCACTGAAATTCCATTCAAAAAATCTCACAATCTCCTAGGTCTTCTCACAAAACCAGGAACCACAGACGTTTTCGATTCCATTATCACCATCATGGCAAAATCAAAGTACAAAACTTTGCTCACCGCCGACGCACCCATCTACTTGGCAACCCAAAGGGAGTTTTGGAAGAATGCAACCCTTGAAAAACAAGGAGACATTGTCACTGCAATCAAATCTTCCATAAAGGGTAAAGCTGTCCACATTACACCACAATCCATCTCCGAAGTCTTTCAACTCGATGACCAGGCAGGTAAAACTTCCTTCACTAAAAACGAGTTGCACATTAACTTCATTGAAAGAGGGTATGAAGCCACAATGATGAAGAAACTAACCTTAGAAAAAGGTTATTTTCCTCCTACACCCAGATTCCTATTTCATACCCTCCTACTATGTGTTTCAAACAAAACCACTTCTTTTAATGAGATTCCTATCAAGATTCAAAATCTGGGATATGCAATTCTTCAAGATGAAAATTATAACTATTCTCGGGAAATCTTTAAAGATTTGGTTAATAATGTTGAAAGCAAATCATTCTTACTATTTCCAAGATTTTTAAGTTATTATTTTCAAAAGAAATTCAGTAAGGGTGATTTAGCTTTAATAAACCAAGGTGAAATAACTGCAATAAACTGCCTAACGTCTGAAACTTTTTCACGAATGTTAGCACCTTGCAAAACACAAGTAGGGGTACCTGAGCAGAATTTAGCAGCAACCACTGCTCCTCAGGTATCTGCTGCTGAGCCTACTGCTCTAGGTGATCAAAGCAGCAGCCCAACTGTTTTGAAACCCACACCTACAAAACCCAAAAAGCCTTACAAAAAGAAAAATCAAAAACCCCCCAAACCAATCAAAATGGCAACTCTGGAGGATGAGATACCAGAGTTAATGCCTGTGACAACACAAGAGTCACAAGAAACCACTGCTGCTTCTTCCTCACAGCAGATGGTACAAATATCTCAACTCATAACCATAACTCCTCCTGCTTCTTCACAAAAAGATCAGGTTGTACACAAAGGGCCACCACATTATGATGCTCTGGATACACTCGTTTCCATCATCCACAGCTCAATGCCCGGAGCAAATCCGCTTTCTACACCCACCATCACATCCTCAATTCCACCAAAAACACAACTACTGTTGGATGCAATTGATTTGAACCAGGCATTTCACAGTCCTTCTCAATCACCTATCAATGAGAATATGCCTCAACAAATGACTGAGCCTGCTGTATCATTCTTTGCTAACCCACCAACACAACCTGAGGAGGTTACACCCATTGAGTTACAAGTAACACTTTGTGGTAATCCAAGTGAAGCAGCCACTTCAACTGTTGAACCTACAAGTTTACAGTTGGACAGTGGTTACATCTATAAGACTTCCTTGGAGGCAATTCCTTTTATAGCACCTCTGCCAACCACCAGTGGATTTATCTATCCTACTAGCAACATCAAAAGGTTGTCAAGTGTTGAAGGAAGAAGACCCCAGTACCAAGAAAAAGGGGCATCAGTGGTTAAGGTTTGGAGTACACTCCCTACTTCTACCACTGATAAAACCACTGTTAGTGGGAAATCAGATGATCCCATTAAATTGGGTGATGGTTTAAAGTACCAGAAATTGACAGCTCGTGTTGAAAAACTTGACAACCTTGTTGCAGAACTCAAAGAAATGCTACAACAGTTGTTACAAGTACAAAAGGTACAATCCACTGCTGTTCCACCTCAAGCACCTGCTCTACAACAGGCACCTGCTACAAATGAGCTCTGGAATCTATTTCAACCTTTTCTCCATCATCAAGCACAAATAGCAGATCAGCAACATGAAAAACATGTTCAACAATTGAGAAATGCTATGGAGTCTAGGTACAAAGACACTCAGGCTGATCTAAAGGCTCTCAAAACTCAGATCTTGCACTCCACTGGCACTGCTCCTCCACCTGTATTCTTCATTGATCAACTCCCCGAAGATAATGCCAAAAAGGGGGAGAAAATTCAGGAATGGAGAAGAAAAGGAATAACAGATGGTCTCTACCTCGCACCAGAAAATTCAAATATGACCAAACAGATTCCTCTGCCAGATGGGAGTAAGAAAATTGATGTGACTACAAATGCACTTGCAGAAGCACTTGCATGTGTAAAAAGGGATAGAGAGGCCAAAAAGAAAGCCAAGGTGGATTATCCGGATCAGGGTACTTCAGGGTCATGAGATGATGAAAATCTCTTTGATGAAAAGAAGAAGCCTACTAGAAAAGTAAAGCTACCCAAATCCATTCCGGTCAGACGTTCAAAGTCTGCTCAAAAACCAACACCTAAAACAGCTGTTGTAACTCCTGGTGTATCAGCTGCTGTTGGTACTTCAGTAGTTTCAACATCTGCTCCCACTTCAACACACACCACTTCAACACACACTACACCCAATCTTTTACCTCCATCACCACCAAAATCACAATCACCTCCTGTCAAAAGACAGAAGACAGCAGTTGTTATAACTTCTGCTGTAAAGACAACAGTGGTTGGAACACCAGTTGTTCCAACAGCTGTTAGTCTATCACAAACCACTGTCACTACAACCACCTTTCCATCCAAAACATCATCAGCCCTTCCTCAAATAAAGAGGAGAAGGCTAATTCCCAAAGATGATGTCACTTCACCATCTCCAACATCTTCAAAACCTTTAGCTCTTGTCAATATACCAAAACCAATTCCAATTTCTTCAGTTCCAATGCATAAACCCTTACCTCCTGCAGGTGTTCAATTCCCTCTTCAACTAGAAGTTGTCAAAGAAGAGATAAAATCCTTCTATACTGAGGATGACCCTGCCAAAAGGAGTTTGCCTTCAATCAAAGGATACCTCTGGCCCAAAAACATTGAAGAATATTTAAAGATAAAGGCCAAACAAGAAGAGGATATCTCGAAAAGAAACACACAAGGGAAATCTGACAAAGAAGTATCAAGATACTACCAATATCTGCTCACACAAGTCAGTTCCCTAGAACATTTTGCTAAAAATGTCAGTCAACAAATTTCGGAAAGAGCAGCTGAAACTCTGAAGAAAGACTACATTGAAAGCATTATGTTTTACAAGAAACACAAAGGAGAGAGACACATGTACAAAGAGTGGACTATTCCAGAGCTTGAAGCTGAATCAGCCAGAATTCAAGTTATGATAAAAAGGAAAGTCACTCACACTCCTCCTGATTGGGCAAAGTTCAAAAAGAATGTACCTGAAAAGCAGTTGGAACTAAAAAGAATGAAAGAAGAATTGGTTGTTGCTAAGTTTGGCACCAAAAGGCAAGTTGCTAGATGGAAAGAAGATGTGGTCAGGTCAACCTACAAAAGGTTGGAGGAATTAAGGAAGAAAGATCCAAAAATCCCTCAAAAACCTGACTACCCTGAGGCAGCGGTTTCAAAAGGACCATCAAAGCTGCAAACCAGGAGAGCCACTGCTCCAGCTGGTACTGCCATCTAGAAAAGAAGGACACAAAGCCAGTTTGGAGCTGAAACTGTTCAAGAAATTCTTGCTAGAAATGCTGTCTTAAAAGAAGGCTTGTTAAGAACGTTAAAAGAAGAACTTGAACAGGAAAACTCTACTACCATTGCTCAGCCAGTGATGAACCGGCCAGCCTCCCCAAATACTTCTGCAAATAAACATCTCCCAAGAAACCCACCAGGCTCAAAAATACAAAAGTGGGCAACTGACAAACAGACCTGCGTATTGACTTTGCTCAGGTCTGGTGGAGTAGTGGATAAAATATCAAGGGAATAAGCTCTTGGCCTGAGTCTTGAAGATTTGCAGGATCTCCTTGATCTTCCACTTAGCAGGGATGATGAAGATACAGATGCCATTGACTTTGAATTACAATTTAAAGGTCAGATAAGGGAGCTGTTAATGAGGCAATAAAGTATCCACAAATAATGAAGGGTTTTGGCATTATCTATTCCAGGGGGAGATTGTTGGGATTGAACCCTATCAGAGGAACAGATAATTAAAAGCCAAAACTGGATCAGAACAGTGGATTATGAATAAGCAGATGCTGATACACAAATCTCTCCCCTTGAAAGTGATTACAACTACTGATGACCTCCTATCTGCTGATCTTACCAAACTGCTGTCTCATAACTGCTGCTCAACTAAAGATCTGATGGAAGACTAAAGTCCTGCTGATTCAATCTACTGCCTTGAGTCAAGCACTGCTGATCCGGACAAGTGTTGCTGGGTTCACTGCAGTAGAAGGTTGCAGCAGCTGTTCTAAAGTCTGTTTTGTAATAGAATGTATTAGCAGTAGTTAACCCAAGCAGTGTCTGTATAGATCAGAGGTTAGAGTTTGTTAGGAGGTTAGATGTCACTTTCATGGTGACGTCAGCAAAGATGCTCAGTAGTTTGCAAGTGCCTATAAATAGTTCAGTACTTTGTACTGTTCTATTAGCTCTTCACATCACTCGTCTTCTTTGCACGAACAAACGACTGAGCTCGGGCTGAGGGGGAGTTTGCATTCATACATCTATCTTTGTTATCGTTGTTGAAATTAAATTCAATCATTCGGTTCATAGTGTAAAAGATGTTTGATTAAAGTATTACTCTCATTTGATTGTATGCAAAGTTTGTTTTCATTTTAATTCCGCTGCACAACTCATCCATTTTCATCTTAACTTCAAACACAAAATACAATCAAAAGGAAACTCAGATCCAACAAGGATAGACTTGGTAGTGCACCTATTCTCTCATTGCCAGAGGGCACAGACGACATTGTGGTTTACTGCGACGCATCAATTCAGGGTCTGGGATGTGTATCGATGCAAAGGGATAAAGTTATTGCTTATGCTTCGCGCCAACTTAAGGTTCATGAACGGAACTACACGACGCACGATTTAGAGCTGGGAGTTGTTGTTTTTGCGATTAAGATATGGCGACACTACCTGTACGGTACCAAGTGCACTATTTACACCGATCACAGGAGTCTCGAGCATATCTTCAAGCAGAAGGAATTGAACATGCGTCAACGACGATGGGTCGAGCTGCTTAACGATTATGAATGCGCCATCAAGTACCATCCAGGCAAAGTCAATGTTGTGGCTGACGCTCTCAGTCGAAAAGACACTCTACCTAGGCGTGTACGAGCTTTGCAACTTACTATTCAGTCTGATCTTCCTGCACAGCTACGAGATGCTCAGGTAGAAGCATTGAAACCAGAAAATGTCAGGGCTGAAGCCTTACGCGGCTCAAGGCAACGATAGAACCAAGGGAAGACGGCGCCTGCTATGTAACAGGACGCATTTGGGTTCCACATTATGGTAATTTACGCGAGCTGGTGATGGATGAAGCTCATAAGTCATGCTACTCGGTACATCCAGGTTCGGATAAAATGTACCACGATCTCAGAACTACATACTGGTGGCCTAGCATGAAGGCCCACATAGCAACTTACGTCGGCAAGTGTTTGACCTGTGCGAGAGTCAAGACGGAGTACCAGAAACCCTCAGGCCTACTTCAGCAACCCAGGATACCACAGTGGAAATGGGAAGAAATTTCCAAGGATTTTGTTACTGGCCTACCTAGATCCCAGCGTGGGAATGACACTATTTGGGTGATCGTAGATCGACTCACAAAGTCTGCTCACTTCTTGGCTATCAAAGAAACGGATAAGTTCTCCACTCTAGCAGACATCTAGTTGAAAGAAGTTGTTTCGAGGCACGGAGTGCCAACCTCCATTATTTCGGATCGGGATGCACGATTCACTTCAGAACTATGTCAAGCAATGCACAAAGCTTTTGACTCTCGATTAGACATGAGCACAACTTATCACCCTCAGACGGATGGGCAGTCTGAGCGCACGATTCAAACCCTAGAAGACATGCTTCGGGCATGTGTTATTGAATTCGGCAACAGCTGGGAAAAGCATCTCCCGTTGGTGGAGTTTTCATACAACAATAGTTACCACACCAGCATACAAGCCGCTCCATTCGAGGCATTGTACGGACGTAAAAGCCGGTCACCTCTCTGTTGGGCAGAGGTGGGGGATAGTCAGATCACATGTCCAGAAATGGTAGTTGATGCTACTGAACGAATTGCACAGATACGACAACGCATGGCGGCCGCTCGTGATCGCCAGAAAAGCTACACTGATAAACACAGAAAACCGCTCGAGTTCCAAGTTGGGGATCGAATGCTACTCAAAGTCTCACCCTGGAAGGGTGTGATTCGTTTTAGTAAACAAGGCAAGCTGAATCCATGGTACGTTGGACCATTCGAAATCACTGAAAGAATAGGTAAAGTGGCCTACAGACTAAACCTACCCGCTGAACTCGGTGCAGTTCACAATGTTTTCCACGTGTCGAATCTGAAGAAGTGTCTGTCAGATGAGACCCTCATAGTTCCTTTTAAGGAACTCACTATCGACGAGCGGTTGCAGTTCGTCGAGGAACCAGTTGAAATCACGGACCGGGATGTCAAGGTCCTCAAGAACACTAGAATACCTCTTGTACGAGTTCGTTGGAACTCCCGTCGTGGCCCAGAGTATACCTGGGAACGAGAAGATCAAATGAAACTCAAGTATCCCCAGTTATTCGAAAACCGTGCAACCACTACTGAGGCTGAAGCTACTACTACAGAATTTCGGGACGAAATTCCAAATCAACGGGGGGATGATGTGACACCCGAGGAAAACCAGCAAACGATACAACTTACCTAGCTTCCTCAGTAACTGCATGCAAAATTTCGAGACGAAATTTCTTTCAAGTTGGGGATAATGTGACAACTCGAGTTTCCAAGATTTCAGTTTCGCATTTATTACACGTTCACTGTTTGTCTAGTTGTTTACTTGCAAAATTGGTTGCTTTGTAACTGTATACGTTTTGGATTGATAAGGTTTATGAATGATTTGACAAATACTTAAATGTGGTGGTGAAACTGTAAATTGAATATCTTGTGCATGTAATATGTCATAGATAATTCTTTAGGGTGCTTAGTGATAATAGTGAAACTTAAATCATCCTTAACCCTAACCCCTTCACTAATCACCACACAATTATCAGACGTACTTGAGATTTTCTCTGCAATCCTCTCTCTACAATCATTTGCTTCATCATCGGCAAGCTCTCAATCATCACTCTTGATTCCACTCTGCATCTAGAATCAATCCAAGGTAATTGGTTATTGATTGTTTGATTGTTATCAATTCTTGATTCTTGTGATTCTTGTAAACCCTAGTTCTTCACATACTAGTTCTGTTTAATGATAAATTCTGATTTGTGTGGAATGTTTATGACTAAAAGTGTAATTAAATGATTGACAATGAGATGTCTGTAGGATAGAGATGTTTGATTTGCTGATTTGATTACTACAATGCAGAAGTAATGAGATTAGGGTTTTAGGATCGTATGAACGTGCTGTTACGTTACTTATCTTATGTTTCTGTGCAACTAGGGTTTTTGGAGTCCGAATTATGTGAGTGAAGTATGTCTGAGTTTTAAGCTTTGTTGCTAGTCCGACCTTTGAATGATACAAGTCTGAGTTTTATGTTAATAAAGAAGGTCCGACTTTTATTGATGTTGTCCGAGTTTTGGATCATGATCTCTAGTCCGAATTTTGACTAAGGAAAGCATGTCCGACTTTTAATCTATGTTCATGTGGTGCGACTTTTTCAAGGGCATGGGGGGTGTCCGACTTTTTGATCATACATAGGGTTGTCTGAGTTTTGTAGGGAAAGCCTCCATGGTCCGAGTTTCTTTAAGTGTTGTGGTCCGAATTGGTGAGGTTGGAAACATAGTCCGAACTTTTGTGTGATGTAGCAAGGTCCGAGTTTACTAAAGGGATGTAAGTCCGAGTTTCACATATGTGCGCCAAGTCCGAGTTCTTAATGTATGTTGTCCGAATTTTTTTATAAGGAAACACTAGAGTCCGAGTTTTATATGCTTGTGGGAAGTCCGAGTGTTTGCTTATGCTTTGGCCCAATAATAATCAATATAAGTGGGCCGGGTTTGATGCAAAGCATCTTATATATTGTCTAATCAAAAATTTCGGCACATGTGATGATTATTAAAGGTCCAATAATCATTCAGTTTAGTGTGACTCAATATAGTGAAATATAGTTATGCGATGATATTGATGGTGCTAGGGTTAGGGGTTGTTATGGATGCATGAGTGATTATGGATGTTGTATTGGATGCTATGTGATTACATGCTAATGTTACTATTAGTGGTTGGGCACAATGTTCATACATGCAGGTAAATAGGATCCTTGATAATTAAAGAAGTAAATTGTTTTGATTGTTGTGGAAGATTACAGATCTCGAGACAACATGCTTTGAATATGTAATGTGGGGCGGGTATGTGAAGGGCATAGTTAATTTAATTCCGCATACTCTTATGTAAGTAACAAACTAACCGGGCGGGTGATGTGTTAATACATGAACTTATATCGTAAATGTACTATTACCGGATGCTTGTATGACATACGTGATAGTATATGTAAGGATGTTCATTGCTTGAGTAATACGCATGATAAAATACGTGAATCAATACGAATACGAGACTGATTTCTATTGGTAAATCATGTTAGGACTGTTTTGAGCAACTTGAGCACATAATTTAGCATACCGAGCAAACCAAGGTGAGTTTATACTCTTTACTAAGGCATGGGATTCCCGGGGATAGGGAATGGGTTGAATGATGGAATTGAATAATTACGCGTACTTACACGGTTACTAGACTATCTACCATGGTCCTCGGATTAAGCAGGACACTTACGTAAAACCTACGTAAACAGGAATATGCTACTGTCTTCCGGAGTCAGGAAGGACACTTACGTAAAACCTACGTAAATAATAACATGCTACTGTCTTCCGGAGTCAGGAAGGACACTTACGTAAAACCCCACTTATGGTTGTACGTACTACTGTCCTCGGGTACAGAAGGACACTTACGTAAAACCTACGTAATGCTTGTACGTACTACTGTTCTCGGTTGTGAAGAACCCTTATGGTTACGAATAGTCTAGTGGATATACAACATGGGAAGCCCCCACCAATAGAACGTACTATCGGCCCAGTAGAGCCACATGTTACCAACGAACTTACTACTACGCATTTACTTTCTGTGAACTCGCTCAACTAGTTGTTGATCCTCTGTTACATGCCTTGCAGGTCGTTAGATACATGGAGCTTGCACAGGGAGGAGCTGGTCGTTGTGGGCTTGGATCGTGATTGTTTCGCTAAACACTTTATGACATTTCATACTTTATTATGTTGGGTTTTATTTATACGCTTCCGCTAAACAGTGATAACATACTTATATCTTGAACACCTTTCATATTGGTGGATGAATGGCATTTACTTTTATATAATAATTACATGTTCAATATGATTGGTGGCTTGATCCTAGTCAGTCACGCTCCCAAGCGGTGATACTCCGCAGGTGGATTTTGGGGGTGTGACAGATTGGTATCAGAGCCATTGGTTATAGAGAACTCGGTTTTAATATGGGGAAAACATTTTTATTAAAACAAGACTATAACCAGTACAGTGCTCAACGATCCACAACGACGCTTCGCTCCACGTGCAAGACTCATCATCCTAGGTGATAAGGTTTTTGTTTATTGCCTACATGCTAGAATTATATAGAACTTTGCTCGTGGTATGCTTAGATTACATTGCCTGTTATTCGTTATTGCTTGGGAACACTTGTTTGCTTACTCCCTTCTGTCATCGCACTATTCGCGAACCTTTCTCACTTACGTTACATTTGCTATGAAGATGATGGCCGGACGTATCAACTTGACTCACGCCCAGTTGACGGCTCTCATTAACGAACGAATTGCTGCGGCGCTTGCAGCCATACAAGCAGGAGGTATACCCTGCAGTCTTAACTAGGATCTTTAGATCCTACACTCCTAAACCAACTCTTGTGTTTAACCTTGTCCTATTCTTATACACAATAGGTTAACACGCTCAGCCACCTGTGTACACCTTCAAAAATCTCAAGGATTGCCGACCTAGTACCTTCAGTGGTACTGAGGGAGTTGTAGGTCTCCTCCATTGGTTCGAGAGGCTCGAAACTGACTTTGAGGTGCATGATTGCCCTGAGTCTCGTAGAGTAAAGTTTGCTACTGGAACACTCGAAGGTGCTGCATTAACCTGGTGGGAAGCACAGGTTCAAATGTTAGGGCTGGCAGCTGCTAATGCCACCCCCTGGAACGAGTTCAAGGACCTAATTAAGGAAGAGTTTTGCAGTCGTGAAGACATCCACAATCTAGAGGTGGAGTTCCTCAACTTACAGATGGCGGGGTCTGAAATTGAGGCTTATACAAAGAGATCAAATGAATTAGCCACATTTTGTCCCACTAGGGTAGACCTTCCCACCAAACGTATCGAGCTGTATCTCAAGGGTCTGGTGCCCGAAATTCAGAGTCATGTGACCGCAGCTAATCTTGGCACTATCCATCAAGTCACCCGGCTTGCTCATCGTCTCACAGACCAGGCAGTAGAACAGAACAAACTACCGAAACGTGTTAAAGCTGCTACTACATGTGCTTCTAGTGACAACAAACGCAAGTGGGATGAAAACCTGAGCAAGGGATTAATTTTGGTCCAGCCTCTGGCGCAGCATCAAAAGATAGATGACTACCAGAGCCCTAGACAGCAGTTTTCTAGTAGTCGCGGGCAGAGTGGATATCGAGGAAATCATCCAAAGTGTAACAGATGCAATAGGCACCACAGCGGTCAGTGCAACAAGGGTCGTTGTCAGAGGTGCCTCAAGATAGGTCATGAAGCTAAGGATTGTCGAAGCTCACGTCCTATAACTCAAGAACAGCAACGGCCGCCTCAGTCTCCACGGAATCAGCAGCAACAACAGAGTTTTAAAGGATGTTTACAGTGTGATGCTAAAGATCACTACAAGAGACATTGTCCGCAAATAAACCAGGACCAGACTCAGAACCACGACCATGGAAACAGAGACGACAATGGGGATAGCGTTGGGGGAAACAATGGAAACAATGACGCCGAGGCCACGTGTACGTGATTGGTCAGGGTGACGCAAGGAACGATCCTAATGTAGCAATGGGTGAATTTCTTCTTGACGACTTTTATGTTACTGTCTTGTTTGATTCGGGTGTGAATACCAATTATATGTCCTTGAAAGTTAGTCAAATATTAAAATGTGCACCAACTTCCTTGAACACCAAACCTGTCGTAGTGTTAGCTAATGGTAAAAGTCTAGAGGCCGTACATGGTTCAGCGTTGTAATCTTATCCTCGCTGGTCAGACGTCCCCTATTGACCTCATTCCTATAGTTTTAGACAGCACCTATAGCTCGCGCACCGTATCGCTTAGCTCCATCAGAATTGGAAGAGTTATCGAGCGACTACAAGAACTCGTGGATAAGGGAATTATCCGACTTATCTCTTCGCTTTGGGGAGCTCCAGTGTTATTTGTGAAAACAAGGTCACCATGCAGAACCGTTATCCTTTTCCTCGTATTGATGACTTATTCGACCAGTTGCGAGGTTCGAGCTACTACTCCAAGATTGATCTAAGGTCTGGCTACCATCAGCTGAGAGTCCGCGAGGAGGACGTCTCCAAGACAGCATTTAGAACTCGCTACGGCCATTACGAGTTTCTAGTGATGCCATTCGGGCTTACGAACGCGCCTGCAGTTTTCATGGATCTTATGAACAGGGTGTGCAAACCCTATCTAGACAAGTTCATCATTGTTTTTATCGACGACATCCTGATCTACTCCAAGAGTCAGGAGGAATACGAGCAGCACTTACGTCTTATCTTGGAACTTCTTCGAAAGGAACAACTGTACGCCAAATTTTCAAAATGCGACTTCTGGCTTCGTGAAGTCCACTTCTTAGGCCATGTGGTGAACAGGGATGGGATTCATGTTGATCCATCCAAGGTAGATTCGATCAGGAACTGGCTTGCACCGCGTACACCAACAGAAATACGCCAATTCTGGGGTTTGGCGGGATATTACAGACGATTCATCAAAGACTTCTCAAAGATCGCACAGCCGCTTACTCTACTGACACAGAAGGGTGTCACCTATTGTTGGGGTAATCCCCAGGAAACCACTTTTCAGCACTTATAGGATAGACTTAGCGGTGCACCTATTCTCTCATTGCCAGAGGGCACAGACGACATTGTGGTTTACTGCGACGCATCAATTCAGGGTCTTGGATGTGTATCGATGCAAAGGGATAAAGTTATTGCTTATGCTTCGCGCCTACTTAAGGTTCATGAACGGAACTACACGACGCACGATTTAGAGCTGGGAGTTGTTGTTTTTGCGCTTAAGATATGGCGACACTACCTGTAGTACCAAGTGCACTATTTACACCGATCACAGGAGTCTCGAGCATATCTTCAAGCAGAAGGAATTGAACATGCGTAAACGACAACGGGTCGAGCTGCTTAACGATTATGAATGCGCCATCAAGTACCATCCAGGCAAAGTCATGTTGTGGCTGACGCTCTCAGTCGAAAAGACACTCTACCTAGGCGTGTATGAGCTTTGCAACTTACTATTCAGTCTGATCTTCCTGCACAGATACGAGATGCTCAGGTAGAAGCATTGAAACCAGAAAATGTCAGGGCTGAAGCCTTACGCGGCTCAAGGCAACGATTAGAACCAAGGGAAGACGGCGCCTACTATGTAACAGGACGCATTTGGGTTCCACATTATGGCAATTTACGCGAGCTGGTGATGGATGAAGCTCATAAGTCACGCTACTCGGTACATCCAGGTTCGGATAAAATGTACCACGATCTCAGAACTACATACTGGTGGCCTAGCATGAAGGCCCACATAGCAACTTACGTCGGCAAGTGTTTGACCTGTGCGAGAGTCAAGACGGAGTACCAGAAACCCTCAGGCCTACTTCAGCAACCCAAGATACCACAGTGGAAATGGGAAGAAATTTCCATGGATTTTGTTACTGGCCTACCTAGATCCCAGCGTGGGAATGACACTATTTGGGTGATCGTAGATCGACTCACAAAGTCTGCTCACTTCTTGGCTATCAAAGAAACGGATAAGTTCTCCACTCTAGCAGACATCTACTTGAAAGAAGTTGTTTCGAGGCACGGAGTGCCAACCTCCATTATTTCGGATCGGGATGCACGATTCACTTCAGAACTATGGCAAGCAATGCACAAAGCTTTTGACTCTCGAATAGACATGAGCATAGCTTATCACCCTCAGACGGATGGGCAGTCTGAGCGCACGATTCAAACCCTAGAAGACATGCTTCGGGCATGTGTTATTGAATTCGGCAACAGCTGGGAAAAGCATCTCCCGTTGGTGGAGTTTCATACAACAACAGTTACCACACCAGCATACAAGCCGCTCCATTCGAGGCATTGTATGGACGTAAATGCCGGTCACCTCTCTATTGGGAAGAGGTGGGGGATAGTCAGATCATAGGTCCAGAAATGGTAGTTGATGCTACTGAACGAATTGCACAGATACGACAACGCATGGCGGCAGCTCGTGATCGCCAGAAAAGCTACGCTGATAAACGCAGAAAACCGCTCGAGTTCCAAGTTGGGGATCGAATGCTACTCAAAGTCTCACCCTGGAAGGGTGTGATTCGTTTTGGTAAACAAGGCAAGCTGAATCCACGGTACGTTGGACCGTTCGAAATCACTGAAAGAATAGGCAAAGTGGCCTACAGACTAAACCTACCCGCTGAACTCGGTGCAGTTCACAATGTTTTCCACGTGTCGAATCTGAAGAAGTGTCTGTCAGATGAGACCCTCATAGTTCCTTTTAAGGAACTCACTATCGACGAGCGGTTGCAGTTCGTCGAGGAACCAGTTGAAATCACGGACCGGGATGTCAAGGTCCTCAAGAACACTAGAATACCTCTTGTACGAGTTCGTTGGAACTCCCGTCGTGGCCCAGAGTATACCTGGGAACGAGAAGATCAAATGAAACTCAAGTATCCCCAGTTATTCGAAAACCATGCAACCACTACTGAGGCTGAAGCTACTACTATAGAATTTCGAGACGAAATTCCAAATCAACGGGGGGATGATGTGACACCCCAGGAAAACCAGCAAATGATACAACTTACCTAGCTTCCTCAGTAACTGCATGCTAAATTTCGGGACGAAATTTCTTTCAACTTGGGGATAATGTGACAACTCGAGTTTCCAAGATTTCAGTTTCGCATTTATTGCACGTTCACTGTTTGTCTAGTTGTTTACTTGCACAATTGGTTGCTTTGTAACTGTATACGTTTTGGATTGATAAGGTTTATGAATGATTTGACAAATACTTAAATGTGGTGGTGAAACTGTAAATTGAATATCTTGTGCATGTAATATGTGATAGATAATTCTTTAGGGTGCTTAGTGCTAATAGTGAAACTTAAATCATCCTTAACCCTAACCCCTTCACTAATCACCACACAATCATCAGACGTACTTGAGATTTTCTCTGCAATCCTCTCTCTACAATCATTTGCTTCATCATCGGCAAGCTCTCAATCATCACTCTTGATTCCACTCTGCATCTAGAATCAATCCAAGGTAATTGGTTATTGATTGTTTGATTGTTATCAATTCTTGATTCTTGTGATTCTTGTAAACCCTAGTTCTTCACATACTAGTTCTGTTTAATGATAAATTCTGATTTGTTTTGAATGTTTATGACTAAAAGTGTAATCAAATGATTGACAATGAGATGTCTGTAGGATAGAGATGTTTGATTTGCTGATTTGATTACTGCAATGCAGAAGTAATGAGATTAGGGTTTCAGGATCGTATGAACGTGCTGTTACGTTACTTATCTTATGTTTCTGTGCAACTAGGGTTTTTGGAGTCCGAATTATGTGAGTGAAGTATGTCTGAGTTTTAAGCTTTGTTGCTAGTCCGACCTTTGAATGATACAAGTCCGAGTTTTATGTTAATAAAGAAGGTCCGACTTTTATTGATGTTGTCCGAGTTTTGGATCATGATCTCTAGTCCGAATTTTGACTAAGGAAAGCATGTCCGACTTTTAATCTATGTTCGTGTGGTCCGACGTTTTCAAGGGCATGGGGGTGTCCGACTTTTTGATCATACATAGGGTTGTCCGAGTTTTGTAGGGAAAGCCTCCATGGTCCGAGTTTCTTTAAGTGTTGTGGTCCGAATTTGTGATGTTGGAAACATAGTCCGAACTTTTGTGTGATGTAGCAAGGTCCGAGTTTACTAAAGGGATGTAAGTCCGAGTTTCACATATGTGCGCGAAGTCCGAGTTCTTAATGTATGTTGTCCGAATTTTTTTATAAGGAAACACTAGAGTCCGAGTTTTATATGCTTGTGGGAAGTCCGAGTATTTGCTTATGCTTTGGTCCAATAATAATCAATATAAGTGGGCCGGGTTTGATGCAAAGCATCTTATATATTGTCTGATCAAAAATTTCGGCACATGTGATGATTATTAAAGGTCCAATAATCATTCAGTTTAGTGTGGCTCAATATAGTGAAATATAGTTATGCGGTGATATTGATGGTGCTAGGGTTAGGGGTTGTTATGGATGCATGAGTGATTATGGATGTTGTATTGGATGCTATGTGATTACATGCTAATGTTACTATTAGTGGTTGGGCACAATGTTCATACATGCAGGTAAATAGGATCCTTGATAATTAAAGAAGTAAAGTGTTTTGAGTGTTGTGGAAGATTACAGATCTCGAGACAACATGCTTTGAATATGTAATGTGGGGCGGGTATGTGAAGGGCATAGTTAATCTAATTCCGCACACTCTTATGTAAGTAACAAACTAACCGGGCGGGTGATGTGTTAATACATGAACTTATATCGTAAATGTACTATTACCGGATGCTTGTATGACATACGTGATAGTATATGTAAGGATGTTCATTGCTTGAGTAATACGTATGATAAAATACGTGAATCAATACGAATACGAGACTGATTTCTATTGGTAAATCATGTTAGGACTGTTTTGAGCAACTTGAGCACATAATTTAGCATACCGAGCAAACCAAGGTGAGTTCACACTCTTTACTAAGGCATGGGATTCCGGGGATAGGGAATGGGTTGAATGATGGAATTGAACAATTACGCGTACTTACACGGTTACTAGACTATCTACCATGGTCCTCGGATTAAGCAGGACACTTACGTAAAACCTACGTAAACAGGAATATGCTACTGTCTTCCGGAGTCAGGAAGGACACTTACGTAAAACCTACGTAAACCCCACGCGTACCACTGTCCTGGGGTACAGAAGGACACTTACGTAAAACCTACGTAATGCTTGTACGTACTACTGTTCTCGGTTGTGAAGAACACTTATGGTTACGAATAGTCTAGTGGATATACAACATGGGAAGCCCCCACCAATAGAACGTACTATCGGCCCAGTAGAGCCACATGTTACCAACGAACTTACTACTACGCATTTAATTTCCGTGAACTCGCTCAACTAGTTGTTGATCCTCTGTTACATGCCTTGCAGGTCGTTAGATACATGGAGCTTGCACAGGGAGGAGCTGGTCGTTGTGGGCTTGGATCGTGATTGTTTCGCTAAACACTTTATGACATTTCATACTTTATTAAGTTGGGTATTATTTATACGCTTCCGCTAAACAGTGATAACATACTTATATCTTGAACACCTTTCATATTGGTGGTTGAATGACATTTACTTTTATATAATATTTACATGTTCAATATGCTGGTGGCTTGATCCTGGTCAGTCACGCTCCCATGCGGTGATACTCCGCAGGTGGATTTTGGGGGTGTGACACGTGCCCAGTGGACACGGGGGCGTGGTCAGACTCCTGCAGGCGCATTTATTGTAATTGCGAATTACAATTAATGAGGGGAGATACAAGGATGGACACGGGGCCGTGCCCAGCGGGCACGGGGCCGTGCCCGAGCTTCTATTCAGCCTATTAATAGGAGTGCTTGGAGACATTTCAACTCATCCCTTGGCACACCACCTCTCTCACACTTCACCCACCACCCACCACCACCATAACACCATCATCCACCACCATCATCCATTGTCCATCATAGAGTGTGTGAGTCGTCTCGGGATCCAAGATTGATCGTAAGAGTTCTTGACAATCAAAGGCCATGTTTGCCTAACTCTCTTACATCACTTGGGGAAGACAACTGTTTAGTGTAATACTTTTTATTTTTAATCTTTTGCACTTTTTAATTAGTTATGTATTAATGACTTTAATAACTTGTTTCTTATGTTGAAGGTGATTCTTCCTTATGTTTTGTCTGTGGTGTCTTGGCATTATTTTACTGTCTATATAAAATAAAGTATTTTCACCATTCATATCTCCACGGTCTATATGGAGATATGTTGGCTACCTGGTCGGGGGTTAAGGGAATGGTTTGGTAAGAGTCTTGCCGTTGTTCAGTGTTTAGAGATCCTGCAAGGGACCTGGGTCAAATTTAGTAGGACCTCCTTCAATACCCAAAGGTATTGGATGGCGGGGGTCCAAACTCTTTGATCCCCTCATGTATTAAAACTTTAACCCAGCTACTTAGGACTGTATCCCTGCTGACTCAGACTACTTAGCTGAGGGTAACGTCACCTTCAAAAGAGGGGCCTACCATATTATGCATTAATAACTTAATTAATTATCTTTCAATAATCCGACCCTTTAGGATTGTATCATTTCTGACTCAAACTACTGGGTTGAGGGTAACGTCGCCTTCAAAAGAGGGGCCTACTACAATAACTAAGATAATCTCTTAATTAAGTTCAAAAGTGTGAAAATAATCAAAGGTTGCACTAACACACGAGTCGGATTCAAGTGATTCATCTTGTCTATCTGTTTTTTTATTTTTATTTTTATTTTTATTTTTCATCATTTTAGTTAGTTTTATTTTCTTAGTTTAAAAAATCTTTTTCTAACATTTTGATTTGATTAGACGTTGAGGATAAACCGGTACTAAAAGCTCTTGTGTCCTTGGACGACCTCGGTATCTTACCAACACTATACTACGTCCACGATGGGTGCACTTGCCCATATGTGTGTTTAGTGTTAGTAAATATCATGTTTTATAAATTTAAAACTTGGCTAAAAAGTGTAAAAGGGCTTAAAATATATACCTAAAATATAACACACTTCACGCACATCAAGTTTTTGGCGCCGCTGCCGGGGACACAAGGATTTTAGGAAAGTTAGGAATCAACGGCTTAATCATTTTTTTTATTTTTCTTTTTAATTTTTTAGATTTTCTTAAATTTTTCAGCTTATGCAGAGCTCAGCACGGGCCGTGCCTGGTCGGACATGGGCCGTGCCCAGCATCGGTACTGGCAGTTTTTATTTTCCGAGTTACAGAAGGCTGAGCACGGGGCCGTGTCGGTGCAACACGGGGCCGTGTCCCACTTCCCAGTAACATGGATCCGGAAAACAATCACTGTAACTCCGACCAAGGGCTGTGCTCACTGAGCACGGGGCCGTGGTGAACTTTCTGACCAGCATTCTTTTTTGTTTTTGTTGCAGGACTTGAAACCAGACGCCACCTCTACGTAGTGTTTGAGCTCCAGTTCTAACAAAGACATAAAAGAACCTCTAGAAGAACCCGAACGCTTTCTAAGAAAAGACTAAAAGCTAAAAACCAAGAGAAGGTTTTGGGGGACCCACTTCCAATGGCGGACCAGCGTACCCTCATGGACTACCTATGACCCACCGTAGGTAACCTTGGCGCCGCTATCAATGCACCGAATGTCGAAGCCAACAACTTCGAACTTCGGCCACATTTGATACAGATGCTTCAAAACTCCGCAACCTTTCATGGCTTGCGGACGAGGATCCCCATCTACATATCACTGATTTCTTAGAAATATGTGATACCTTTCGGATCAATGGAGCATCAAATGACGCCATCCACCTTCGAATGTTTCCATTTTCACTAAAAGACCGAGCAAAGGCTTGGCTTAACACCCTCCCAGTTGGTTCGGTAAACACCTGGGATGAACTAGCCCAAAAATTTCTATATAAGTATTTCCCTCCCGCTAAAACGGCTAAATTAATGACTGAAATTAATACATACTCGCAAGACGAGGGGGAATCCTTATATGAAACTTGGGAAACGTTCAAGGAGCTATTACGAAAGTGTCCTCATCACGGTCTTGCGGTGTGGCAACAAGTATCCACTATCTATAATGGATTGTTGCCACATACTCGACAAACACTTCACTCTAGCTCCGGGGGACTTTTAGGTAATCACCGCCCACAGGAAATATATAATCAAATTGAGGAAATTGCTCAAAACAATTTTCAATGGCACACTCCCCGAGGCAATAAATCTATTGCCCCGGGCGCCCATAAGGTTGATGAAAGCACTTCTTTACAAGCCCAAATCGAGGCCCTTTCTTCAAAAATTAAAAAGCTAGAAATGACAAAAACAGCCTCGGTTATGGCTTGTGAAGGGTGTGGTGGGCCACATGAAAATTGGAGTTGTATGAAAGAAACAGATGATCAAACAGAGTCGGTAAACTACATTGATAATAGACCTAGGCCGTTGGGTCCCCCAACGGGCACCTACAACCAAGGATGGCGTAACCACCCTAACCTTGGTTGGAGAGAACCCGACAATACTAGTAACCAACAAAACCTAAATCAACGAACAAACTTTCAACAACCGAGAAGTGAGTCACAAAATTTTTCTCAACAACAAAGTGGACGAGAAAGGCTTGAAGATACTATATCTCGCCTCATCTCCGACACCGAAAAGAAAAACTCGGATAGGTTTCTACAATGTTGGTGCACTTCATCTGTCGACTTCGTCTTGGATCGATTCTTACATTGCATTGTATAGATTAGGGCTCAATATACGAGAAAATAGGAGAATGTATGAGTTTAGGAAGAGGTTTCGCTTATAGGGTCTTAGGCTAGTGGTTTCGCTTGAAGTGTTCACATCAGGTTTCGCTTGAGTGAACATGTCACTCCAAGCGAAACCTAATCAGTATAAATAACCAACAAGCGAAATCATTTGGAACGATTGTGATTTTCCATACCGAGGTGCTGACGGTGTGACGTTTGAGCTGTAAACGTTGTTTAATCAATAAAACAGTGGATTAAAGTGAAGGACAAGCTATTTCTACCTGTGTTTCTTGTAATTCTGCACCTGAAATACAGGAGATTACCTCTGAACGACTCGTTCGGGTAAAGTCACGATCCAACAAGTGGTATCAGAGCTTGGGAGGAGGTTTTCTACAGAATATAGCTGGATTTCATCATCATTTCTTGGTTCTACACCTTCTTTTGTGAATTCAAAAAGATTTTACGGTCAGAATTGGATCAAAATTTCTCAGAGTGTGTGCAATAGATCAAAGACAATTCCTGGAAAGTTTCATGCAAAAATACGAACTAAAAATGGGTCAAATGATCTTCGGAGTATGTTTCGCTTCAATGGACACTTGACTGTTTCGCTTCAAGGTTTTGCTTCAACTATCATTTTTGAAGTCTCGCTTATAGGTTTCGCTAGAAACTGCATCAGTGTTTCGCTTGATTGTATCATTAGTGAGGTTTCGCTTCATTGTTCCGCTTCAAGAGACAGTTTTGGTATTTCGCTTATAGGTTTTCGCTTCAAGGATTATCTTTGAGGTTTCGCTTACTGATTTCGCTTCAGTGATCTTTTCTGGTTCCGCTTCAAGTGCATTCAGTGGTTTCGTTTCTGTGAACAACCTGTTTCGCTTATTTGTCATCTTTCTTGAAAAACGTGCAAAGTCATCATGGATACCGAATTTTACAACGCATTTGCAACATCATCTACTCCAGCGGCGATTGCTCAGGCCATGAATTTAGAGAACGAAACGGGAACCACCCAAAAGCCCCCCGAAATTGATGAGTATCGAAGAATACTACGGGTGGAAAGATCGATTCGAGAACTGGGTTCAAGCGAATCATCTTAGGTCGTGGGAATGTATCTTTAAGAAATATGTGTTGCCTCAAACTGAATTGAAGGTTGACAAAGAGTTATCAGAGTTTACTAAGCAAGAACGGGTTATATACAAAGCTGAGAAAATGATGATCAGTCTCCTTCAGCAAGCAATCAAAGAAGACATATTCATATTGCTTCAGCACGACTCTTCTCGGTTCCGTGTTGTTATCTTATATAGCCCTAAATCTTCCAGAAGGCCAAAGCTTCTCAGAGGACACTGCTAAAGACCACATGGCTCTTCTCGGTTCCGTGTTGTTATCTTATGAGGGTCTAGTGGCAGGTCGGATCGGAAATCCCATGCTCACCAAAGAAGATTATGACCAAAAAGATGCCGAAGAGATGGAATTAATGGATACCAAATGGTGTCTTGCTAGTGTTCTTCGACGTGCTGAAAAGTTCAAAACAATCACCGGGAGAAATGACTTTCTTGATGCTCATGTATTTACTTTGGGTTTCGATAAATCTAAAGTTACTTGTTTTCGATGCAGGGAGAAAGGCCATTTCAAGCGGGAATGCAAGAACAGAGAAGCTAGCGGTGCTCAGAATCCGTTCGGAAAAGATGACTACTACCGGAAAGCCATTTATCAGCAGGTCGGTTAATCTCAAGACTCACAGACGGCTCATGGTAGGAAGATTGAGGATTCAAAGAGAGCATGATTGGTGGACTTCAACTGGAGGAATTACATATCTCCTAATAGCAAAGCCTGTATAGTTGATCAAGATGATGAACAACTACCTGAAGGCTTCAGCTGGGATATCTTCGTTAATGAAAAGGGAGACTTCAAAGCCTTCATTGCTAAGATTGTCAGAGAGCCAGACATGTCCGCTACTTGGATGAAGTCTATTGGAGTAAATATGACGAGTGAGGATGATAAGTCTGTTACATCTGATGAAAATTCAGAAAGTGTTGATGATCTTTCAAAAAGATCTGGAGAAATTTCAGAGGGTTCAGATGAGAGTGTTCAAAATGTTACTAGTTCTGATGAGGAAGTTGTATTTGATCGAACACCATCTGATTCTGGTTCATCATATGCTGATTCTGAAAAATCTGTAAAGTTTGATCAATCACCAGTTGATAGTAGCAGTGATGATGAGGAAGAGAAACATATTAAAGTTGCTAAATCTCATCTTTCTCCTGAAAGTTTTCATTTCTATTTTGCAGATCGCATGGAAAAACTAAAAGAGAAACGTGCTGCTAAAGAACAACAACAAGTGAAGATTGAAGAAGTGATTCAGAATGAAAATGTTGAAAGAATTGCTGAGAAGATTACTGAAGTTGAGAAAGTAATTGAGGCTGAGAAGGTGAAAGAAGAAGAAAGAGTGATAGAAGTTATGAAAACAATCGCGGTTGAGAAGATTGTTGAAGTTGTTAAGCCTTGCGAGAAGTGTTTGGAAGCATGCAAGGAATGTGCAGCGAAAGACAACATTATTGTTGAGTATGAGAAGAAGAAGGAGCAGTTACTATTCAACCTCAACTATGTAAAAGAATCTTATGAAGTTTTGAATAAAACAGTAACTGGTCTCCAAAAGACAAACTCAGAAAGAGAGCAAGCACTAACGATGATGAATGCTGTAATGATGTCGAAGCAAAAAGCCATCAACTTTTACATTGAAGAAAGTGCTAAGTGGAAGCAAGAGTTGGAGACAGAAAAAATCGAGAATGAGAGAATTAGACGTTTATTACAGAGTTATACTAGTTCTGATTATCTCATTGATCGTATTTACCCAACTGTTGCAGGTATGGAAGCTTTTCAAGACGAGAAGCAAAAGAAGAAGAAAGATTGTGGTAAGAAACCGACTGTTAGCTATAACAAGTGTCCGCCTCCTATTTGGGAAGGGTATTCTCCTAGAAAACCAAACGAGGAAAAACTTGAGAAAGCAGTCAATATAAAGCTTAAACCCGACACAACTGACGTTTTACCAAATAACATTGATGTCACATTTACCTCGTCCGATACCGATCATGAGTCTGAATTGATTAAAAAGGTGGTCGATCAGGTGTTGGATACTGATGAGGAATCCGAGTCGAAGTCTGAGTCAGAAAAGTCAAGTTCGTCGGTCCACAGTTCAAAGTCATTGGTCAAAAAGGCTTATTGTAAAGAATTTTTATTATCCAAATCGAATTTGAATGATGAAACATTTGAAATAGTTTATACTTTGAATGGTTCTGACAAATTATATTACAATAAAGAGTTTCCGATAATGAGTATTAAAACAGAATTGATTAATAAAACTTTCAAACTAATAGAAATTAATATTCCTGAATTGAAAGTATTGAAAAGTTTTGAAAAATCTAAAAAATATACTTCAAGAGTTCAACAACGGTTAAATAAGAAAAAAGGTTACAATTCTGGTTCCGGTTTTCAAAAGAAACCTAACCAAATTTGTAGCTACAAAAAGAAAGGTTTAGGTTTTGTTCCACCAGAAAACTATAAAAATGATAAAAATTCTAAAACAAAAACAGAATTTGTAACGGGTGGAAGCTCGGATGAGGAACAGAAGAAACCATTTTGGAGACAGTCAAACCAAGAGTTTCTTGCTGAAAGAAAGAAAAATGGAGCTGAAGTGGTGTATCAAAGAGATACTCGAACTTGTTACAAGTGCAATGAAGCTGGTCACATTGCATGGAATTGTTCAAAGAATGCAAAAACAAAACAGGGAGTTTCTCATAAATTAAAAGAAAAAGTTGTTGATGTTGAACAACCAACTGAAAAACTTAAAGTTTTTGAAAATTCAATTTTTGAAGTTGGTGAGTGTTCAAAGAAGAATTTGTATGAAAAGAAAGGAAAAGACAACCAAGTGTGGGTTGTTAAAAAGAATGATGTGAATGTCGGCGATGAATCTGGTTCCACAAAGCTAGAGGAGCCACAAAGTGAGAAGAAAATTTCAGTAAATGATGATGATTTTCCATTGCTGAAATTTGAGGAGATTAAAAAGAAAGTTGGTAAAACAGAGATTTCAAATCAATTTTACAATGAGAAAAAAGATTTTGATGTCGAGAAAACATTCAACGGGAATGTTAAAAAGATTTTTGGGAAAATGTTGAGTGGGAAAGCAAAGGGGGTTAAAGATTTTTATGCTACCAAAAAGGCAACATACGACCCCACTGAGCAAGAGTTGAAAGCCATCAAGTCTGAAAAGACTTGGATGGAAGTCTTCTTTCCATGATAGTCTTAGGACTATGCCGGAGATCCCAAGTTTATATCGTGGATCAGGAATCGGCATCTTTCTAGTGTTTGAAAG
The DNA here is from genome assembly GCF_002127325.2 of Helianthus annuus. Taxonomy (NCBI): domain Eukaryota; kingdom Viridiplantae; phylum Streptophyta; class Magnoliopsida; order Asterales; family Asteraceae; genus Helianthus; species Helianthus annuus. Next base: position 130,637,228 of record NC_035449.2, on the reverse strand, counting down.
TATTTGATAAGTGTTTGAATGATTGCAGGATGAACGGACTACGCCGGAGCTTCCAGGTTGGTAAGTGTGAAGCAGGAATCGGCACTTTGATGGGTAAAATGTAGATGATTCATTCCTACATGTGGTTATTTTTACAATTGGTATAGAGGGTGCATACTTACAAATGGTAAATCAGGGACATTAATTTGTACTTGATTTACTACAAGTGTTTGATGAACAATATGATGAACCATATCCCCGTACTTATATCTATAAGTGGTAAAAACAAATTCATTTTCCGGAAAAATCATTTCGATTAAAACAAACTTAAGTGTTTTGAGATCTAAATGAGAAAATGGTTTGTTGAAAGGGGGAGTTCAGATTGTTTATGACGAGAGAATTGAGATTTGATGCGATGCGATATCAGTTGTCAAATTTTTGTACAGTTTGTTTTACATTTCATGTTTTCATTTGGGTCAAGTGCCTAGATGTTTTCAAATTTCCTTTGAAATGTGTTTGCATTTTAGGGGGAGTAGGGAAATTTCAGAAAATCCAAAAACATTTGAAAATTTGAAAAAGCCAAAAACATGATAAATTCAAAAATGAGTTTCGTTGTGAAAATGAGGAAATGATAGTACATCAGTGGATTGTCACAACATGCTAAAGATTTGAAATGCTAAAATGTGATAAACAATTTTATTTTAGATGTGTCAGTAGATTTTTCACAAAATTGTTACACATTTAGTAAGTTGTGACGAGATATAAATTAAATTTCAAACTTGCTTATTCTGTGGGTTAACACAAACTTGGATATATAGGTAACCCCTGAAATCTCGTTTGAAAGGTTCTGTATTCTGATATACTAGGTCTTTATACTCTATGATATCTGGGGTATTATCCTAGGACTTCTGTTGAATGGAAGTTCTGACCTAGTCCTCGGATAATACTCGCTGCATTTGCTTGAAACATAGCAAAAAGCCCTCAGCTGATTAGACAATAAAATTGATAATCTGCTGTTGAAAGCTAAAAGATCCTCTAAAGGGGACACACTGAAAAGTCGAAGCTGATATCTCTCTGCGCATACGGAAGTATCAACCTGAGATCCCTCAGCCCTCGCATACTCCTTAAATTATATACAGATATCATTTGTTGTATAATCTCCTGTAAGACTGAATATCAGGATCTGGATACGGGAGTATATTCAAGTAGTGAGACACACGAATAAGTCAGTATCTAAGACATTAATATCATATCTCGGATCAGTTGAACTTTGTGTGAAAATTTTAGTGATTCATCATACTAACAATCTAGGTGAATTGTTTAGAGTTGAATATGTAATCAAGCTTAACGATGTTAATGACATGTCTCATAAACTGATATGATCCTTTTACACGAACTCACAAAATTTGTTTGTAAATATTTCATTTCTGCATTTTCATGTTTTTACAAATGGTGTAAATTTACTTTCTTTTGAAAATCCAAAAAAGATTTTTGTGTGTGTTTTAGCATAATTTTTGAAAAAGTCAAAAATATTTTTGACAACTGATGTTGGAAAGCTAAATTTCAAAATTCCGAGTGCTAAACATGATGACATTGTTGTAAGGGGGAGTGTGTCAAATTGTCAAAATATGTTTTTCAATTCAACAAGTGGTTCATCATATGTGTTTTATCTGAGGGAGAGTGATTGTTGGTGCATATGAAAGGAAGTTAGTGTTGATGTGCTTAAATTGTTAAAATTTAGAAATCTTATTGCTGGGTTAAGAATGTGCAGATAATGTCAGGTTTCGATCTTGGATATAAAGATAGAATGCCAGGTTTCAATTCCTGAAGACTTCTGATTGAAGAGAGCCAAGTTTCGATCCTGGAAATCAATCCTGAGAATATGAGAAGGTCAGACAACAATCCTGAAGATGTTGCTGAAGAACAAAGGAATGCCAGCAAATCGAGAGGAGGAGTCTGTTGATGAAGATAAAGAGAAAAAGCCCAGAGACTGATCAAGACTGAAGATGTGATGACACAGCATTGTCGTGACTCGATGGACGACTCCGTCAACATCTGAGGGGGAGTCTGTTGGTGCATTTCATCTGTCGACTTCGTCTTGGATCGAGTCTTACATTGCATTGTATAGATTAGGGCTCAATATACGAGAAAATAGGAGAATGTATGAGTTTAGGAAGAGGTTTCGCTTATAGGGTCTTAGGCTAGTGGTTTCGCTTGAAGTGTTCACATAAGGTTTTGCTTGAGTGAACATGTCACTCCAAGCGAAACCTAATCAGTATAAATACCCAACAAGCGAAATCATTTGGAACGATTGTGATTTTCCATACCGAGGTGCTGCCGGTGTGACGTTTGAGCTGTAAACGTTGTTTAATCAATAAAACGGTGTATTAAAGTGAAGGACAAGCTATTTCTACCTGCGTTTCGCACCTGAAATACAGGAGATTACCTCTGAACGACTCGTTCGGGTCAAGTCACGATCCTACATACAATTAGAATCAAATTTTAGAAATCAACAAGCTAGTATACAAAACATCGAAAAACAAATAAATCAACTAGCCCAAAATTTCTCCGAGAGACCACAAGGCGCGTTACCAAGTAATACCGAAACAAACCCAAAGGCACAAGTTCATCTCATAACACTACGGAACCGTACCGTGGGTCCCGCAAAAGGCCCGCCGCCTACTGAGGAAATCGCAACACCGCCCCAACAAGAGAAGGGTTCTCCTCCCTCACCAGAGCCCACCAAGGCTTCTCGAGTTCCGTACCCCGGTAGGTTAATTCGTCAAAAGACCGATGAGCAATTCGCAAAATTCGAAAGTCTACTAAAACAATTGCATGTTTACATTCCTTTCATTGACGTCCTAACCCAAATGCCTAAATATTCAAAATTCATGAGGGACTTCCTCACTCATAAAAGGAAAATTGAATCATTGCAATTAGTTAACTTAGGCGAAGAATGCTCCGCCCTCGTGCTAAACAAACTTCCCCAAAAGAAGATTGATTCCGAGAGCTTCACAATTCCTTGCTCGATTGGGGACTCCCCATTCGAAATGCACTAGCCGACCTTGGAGCTAGCATCAACCTCATGCCAGCATCAATGTTCAAAAGAGTCGGCTTAGGCAAAACGAGTCCTACAAAGATGAGTATACAGCTTGCTGATCGATCCGTCAAATTCCCGCAAGGTGTCGCTGAAAATCTGCTAGTCAAAGTTGATAATTTCGTCTACCCGGTCGACTTTGTCATACTTGACATGGAAGAAGACACCGAAGCCCCCCTCATACTACGGAGACCATTTCTAGCCACCGCACAAGCAGTGGTAGACATGAATGACGGAACACTCACCTTAAAATATGGTGATAGGGAAGCAATATCAGGTTCGAGCGGAATAACAAAATACAGTCACAAAACTCGAGCGAAATAACCTTAAAATATGGTGATAAGGAAGTAAAAGTGGTAGACAGTGAAATAACCCAATATAGTCTTTTCGAGCGAAATAACCAATATCAGGTTCGAGCGGAATAACAAAATACAGTCTCGAGCGGAAACACCCAAACAATACTTTAGAGCGGAATCACCAAAGAATATTCAATCGAAATCTGTTTTCGTACTTTGGAGCGAAATCACAAGTATTTTGGAGCGGAATCTCAGATTCGATGGACTGGAGTGGAATCAGCAATGTAGTTGAAGCGGAATCAGCCTTTTGAAGCTGAATCATACAACTTGGAGCGGAATCACTCACAAAACTTGAGCGAAATCAGAAACTATCCAGTTCGAGCGAAATCACTTCGGGGTCCATTTTGGTCACTTTTAGTTTGAATTTTAACGTGAAACGTTCAAGGCTTTGTTAGTTTGTAGTTTTAAATAGGCCGTGAAAATTTGATCAGATTTTAACCGTAAAAACTTCCTGAAATGATGAAAGAAGGTGTAGAAGTAAGATATCTCGATGAAAATCAGCTAATCTCTGCAGAACTCCTCCTCCTGAGCTCTGATACCAGTTGTAGGATCATGTAATTGACCCAAACGAGTCTATCAGAGGAGTTTTACTTTGTTTCAGTTGAGGAAAACAAGAAACAAAGGTAGAAACAGCTAAATCTTCACTTTAAACACTGATTATTTTGATTTAACAGCAAATACAGTCAGTCCTCACACCGGCAGCACTTCGGTTTGGAATTCGACAACTGTTACAATGATTTCGCTCCTAATGACTATATATAGGGCTCTTGAGTCCGCTCGAAATAACACGAGGCAAGTTGGAGCGGAATCAGCTCCTTGTGATTTCGCTTGAAACATGCAAATGCAGTTTCGAGCGGAATCATCACTTTGAGCGGAATCAGCTTCTAAACACCCTAGAACTGGATATTTTCTCGTACGACGTGCCCTGATCTACTATCTAGCCTAAGACTCGATACAAGACGAAGACGACAGATGCATGCACTAACAGAGATCACACTTTTTGTATATGATAGGTGTAGTTTGACATGTATTTTTGAGGGTGAGGTGACCCCATGATATCATTGGATGTATGATGTACTATAAAACTTGTAAAAACAATATTGTGGTTGTGACAACTCGAGTTTCTGACTTTCACTTTCGCATTAAATGCGCGTTGACTTTGACTGTTTAGTTGTTGGATGGTGGACTTGAAATTGTACGCGTTGTGTTTTAATGAAACGTATTGTCATTTTGCCTATATGTGATTACTTGCTGTGGTAGAAAATAATATTAGAGTTATTATTAAAACACTTAGTCTAGATCGAAACATGACATACAGATCGAAGGATCACGAAAGATAACCTTAGGTTCGAAGGATCTCGAAACATACCCTTCGAGCAAAGGTAGGATCCTTCGGCATCTTTCGGCCCGAAGGACCACGAAACATATCCTTCGACTAGAATCCAGATCTTTCGGCCCAGTCTTTCTAATGGGCTTGGCCCATTCCTGTGATACGTTTATATACGTGAATGCATGTAGTCGGCAGTCACTTTCAACCCTAGAGCCTTTCTGTGAGTGACGGCAATTTGGAATTCTCGAAGCTTGCTTTAGTTTTCGATTCACCTCGGTTAGTATCCAAGCTTTGCATGATTATTTAATTGTTATCCTTGCTAACTGTTAATCGAATACATGATTCATTAATATATATACATAATGCCTGATCTCATGTTTGAATCCCTTGCTTATTGACGATGTTGATTATGGTAAACGAAAACGAAACAAGTGAACACGGTTTGGTTAGTTTAAACACGAAGAACTAAACCTGCTATCAATTAGGGTTTTTGGTATTCTGTTCGGATTATTAATCAATATTATAGATCGATTGTAGTGAGGAATCGTGCTCGTATGATACTCGTTATGTAGATGTACTGTTAAGATTTGGTACTTGTTGTGATTTGTTTGGGCATGCATGATCGATGATGATTGTTAATGATGATGACGGCTGTAGATGATTAGGGTTTCTGTTTCTGTAATTGACTGCGTGATATCCGTAACTGATTGTGATCAAACGTAACTGATATGTATCGAATGATACTTGCTACTCGAAACATAGTTGTTGTCGAAAGATGCTTGTTAGTCGAACCATAGTAGTGTTGACCGAAAGATAACTTTTGGTCGAAAGATGACATTAGGTTCGAAACATAACTTTCGGTCCGAATGATAACTATGTTGACTGTTTGTCGAAAGATTACTAATGTGTCGAAAGATAACAGTGGATCGAAAGATATTAGGGATTATAAACATCCTTCGAAGGATGGGATGTATGTTTGATTTATTTGACATGCCATGCTTGGTGATGAATGTTAACATTTGTATTCGTGTACACTAGCTGTTGAGTAAATATGAAATGATACGTGTTGTGCCGATATGCAAACTGACTGTTGTGTGATACATGATTGATGCATGATATTGGCTGTCAAGCACTATGTGACATTAGATTTGCATGCGTATCATTGCGAACATGAACTGATTTGTTATACGTGCATACAATAGGACGTGATTAATTACTTGTGAGTGCATAACCTAGCATACCGAGCAAACCAAGGTGAGTTCACACAGCCAAGGCATGGGGTTCCCAGGGTGGGAATGGGATTTTGATTATTTACTGGTACTTGTCTATAATGGAACGTAGTGATGTTATGGGATGAACTATGGTACACACGTCACTGTTAGAACTACTGCTAGACTAGTAACACTTATTGAACTGATCTTCGCACACCTGCCAAGGGTTGGCCGCGATATTATGACTGACTTCGCACACCTGCCTTTGGAAGGCCGCGAACTGTAATTTACTAATCTTCGCACACCTGCCTGGTAGGCCGCGATACAACTAAACCTAGTCTAGAATACTCGGGATGAACACCCCCTAATATCTTCGCATACCTGCCTGGGAGGCCGCGATGGAAACTAATACGATACGTGACATAACGAACGAACATACTACTACTCACGCTATACTATTACTGAACTGTTAACTATGAACTCGCTCAACTAGTTGTTGACTCTCTGCTGCATGCCTTGCAGGACATTAGGTACATATGGAGCTTGCACAGGGAGGAGCAGGTCGTTGTGGAGCATGGATTATGTTTTGAACTTATTGAACTTATGTTACACATTTGGGCTTTCATACTTATGCTTCCGCTATACTTATAAACTATGATTATGTTTTGAACACCCATCATATTGAATGATTGGTTTACATTATTATATTTGATATTACATACATGTTCGATATGATTGGTGGCTTGATCCTGGTCAGTCACGCTCCCAAGCGGTGATACTCCGCAGGTGGATTTTGGGGGTGTGACAGATTGGTATCAGAGCCATTGGTTATAGAGAACTTGGTTTTAATATGGAAAAACGTTTTTATTAAAACCAGACTATAACCAGAACAGTGCTCTCAACGATCCACAACGACGCTTCGCTCCACGTGCAAGACTCAACTTCCTAGGTAATAAGGTTTATGTTTATTGCCTACATGCTAGAATTTGCATAGAACTTTGCTCGTAGTATGCTTACATTACCTTGCTCACAACTTGTCATTGCATGAGAATACTTATGTGCTTACACTCTTCTGTCATCGCACTATTCGCGAACCTTTCTCACTTATGTTGCCTTTGATGTGAAGATCAATGGCCGCACGAATTACCATGACTCAAGCCCAGCTAGAGGCTCTCGTTGCTGCGGCAGTTGCAGCCGCCCAAGCAGGTAGTATACCCTGCAGTATAGACACTAGGATCTTTAGATCCTACATTAATTCTCGTACTTAACTTTGCCCTATTCGTACACAATAGGTCAACACGCGCAACAGCCTGTCTGCACATTCAAGAACTTTATGGAATGCCGTCCCGGCACGTTTAGCGGCACAGAAGGAGCGGTTGGACTCCTTCACTGGTTCGAGAAACTAGAGTCAGTATTCGAAATGTGTGAATGCCCTGAGGACCGCAGGGTGAAATACGCTACCGGTACCCTAGAGGGAATCGCGTTAACTTGGTGGAACGCGCAAGTGCAGATATTCGGGTTGGCAGCTGCTAACGCCACACCCTGGAACGAATTCAAAGAACTTATTAAGAGGGAGTATTGTACACGTGAAGATATTCACAAGTTGGAAGACGAGCTGTATAATTTGAAAATGGTTGGATCGGAGATCGAAGCGTATACTAAACGGTGGAATGAGCTGGCCGTGTTGTGCCCAACCATGGTGGACCCTCCATACAAGCGTATTGAGTTGTATCTCAAAGGTTTGGCACCAGAAATACAGAGCCACGTTACCTCGGCTAACCTCGACAACATCCAGGAAATTCAGCGCCTCGCTCACCGTATTACAGATCAGGCAGTGGATCAGAACAAACTGCCAAAACGTGTCAAGGTTACCACTACTGCTGTCACCACTTCTGCTACTCCCAGTGACAACAAGAGGAAATGGGAGGGGGATTCCAGTAAGGGATCGGTTTCTGTTCAGTCTCAGCAGCGCAAGAAAAATGACTATCAGAACCCGAGCCAGCAATCATCTGGCAGTCAGGGACAGGGTGGATATCGGGGAATTCACCCACTGTGTAATAAGTGCAACAAACACCACAGTGGAAGATGTCGCAGGGAACAATGTCAAAGATGCCTCAAGATGGGTCATGAGGCTAAGGATTGTAGGAGCTCTCGGCCAGCAAATCAGAACCAGCAACTCCCACCGCCAGCTCCACAGAACCAGCAGCAGCAACCACAGCGTGGAAATCGGGGATGTTTCCAGTGTGGGGCAGAAGGTCATTACAAACGCGATTGTCCTCAGTTGAACCAGAATCAGAACCACAACAATAACCAGGGCAACGGGAACAACAACAACAACGGGGGAAACAACAATAACAATGGCAACGAGGCAAGAGGTCGAGTTTTCGTGTTAGGAGGAGGAGACGCAATGAACGCAAATTGAACTTATAACTTATCTTGGATTTTCATTATTTTGTTTACGCTACTCAAACAAAGTTTGGTTTGAACATTAATCGTGTTGGGTTTTATGAATTATTTTACTTATTATATTTTATGTTTGGTATGATGGATGTTTTGATATTATTGAGCGCACCAGCCGTATTTATGGACCCTACGAACAGGGTGTGCAAACCCTACCTGGACAAATTGTCCTTGTTTCCATCGACGACATTCTGATCTACACCAAGAGTCAGGAAGAACACGAGCAGCACTTACGTCTTATCTTGGAACTTTTCGGAAGGAGCAAACGTACGCCAAGTTTTCTAAATGCGACTTCTGGATACGTGAAGTCCACTCCTTAGGCCATGTAGTGAACAGGAATGCGATCCATGTCGACCCATCCAAGATAGATTCGATCAGGAACAGACCAGCACCGAGTACACCAACAGAAATACGCCGATTCTTGGGTTTGGCGGGATACCACAGGCAGTTTATCAAAGACTTCTCCAAGATCGCGCAGCCACTTGCTATGCTGACACAGGAAGGTGTCACCTACCGTTAGGGAGATTCCCAAGAGACCGCTTTTCAGTACCTTAAGGATAGGCTTTGCAGCACACCTATTCTCTCACTGCCGGAGGGCACAGATGACTTCGTGGCTTATGGTGATGCATCGATATAGGGTCTCGATGGTGTATTGACACAACGGGATAAGATTATTGCTTACGCTCGCGACAACTAAAGATTCGTGAACGGAACTACGCGACGCACGATTTAGAGCTGGGAGCTATTGTTTTCGGGCTTAAGATATGGCGACACTACCTGTACGGTACCAGGTGCACGATTTACACCGATCACAGGAGTCTCGAGCATATCCTTAAGCAGAAGGATTTAAACATGCGTCAACAAAAATGGGTTGAACTACTGAACGGCTACGAATGCGCCATCAATTATCATCCAAGCACGGCTAATGTTGTGGCCGACGCCCTCAGTCGAAAGGACGCCCTACCTAAGCGCGTGCGAGCGCTACAGCCTAATATTCAGTCTGATCTTCCTGCACGGATACGAAATGCTCAGGTAGAAGCATTGAAACCAGAAAACGTCATGGCTGAAAGCCTTACGCGGCTCGAGGCAACGGTTAGAACAAAAGGAAGACGACGCCTACTATGTAACAGGATGTATTGGGTCCACCCTATGGCGATCTACGCGAACTTGTGATGGATGAAGCACACAAATCTCGCTACTCGGTACATCCAGGGTCGGATAAAATGTACCACGACATTAGAACTACATATTGGTGGCCTAGCATGAAGGCCCACATTACAAATGATTGGCTTGTGCGAGAGTCAAGACAGAGTACCAGAAACCCTCAGACTTACTTCAGCAACCCAGGATACCACAGTGGAAATGGGAAGAAATTTCCATGGATTTTGTTACTGGCCTACCTAGATCCCAGCGTGGGAATGACACTATCTGGGTGATCGTTGATCGACTCACAAAGTCTGCTCACTTCTTGGCTATCAAAGAAACGGATAAGTTTTCTACCTTAGCAGACATCTACTTGAAAGAAGTTGTTTCGAGGCACGGAGTGCCCACCTCTATTATTTCGGATCGCGATGCACGATTCATGTCAGAGCTATGGCAAGCAATGCATAGATCTTTCGGCTCACGGTTAGACATGAGCACGGCATATCATCCTCAGGCAACGTTATCGATTTCGGCAACGGCTGGGAAAGGCACCTCCCTTTAGTGGAGTTTTCATACAATAACAGCTACCACACCAGCATTCAAGCCGTTCCATTTGAGGCCTTGTACGGACGTAAATGCCGGTCACCTCTCTGTTGGGCAGAGGTGGGGGATAGTCAAATTACGGGTCCAGAGATTGTAGTGGACGCCACAGAAAAGATAGCACAGATACGACAACGCATGGCGGCAGCACGCGACCGTCAGAAAGCCTACGCGGACAAGCGTAGAAAGCCATTGGAATTTGAGGTCGGGGACCGGGTTTTATTGAAAGTTTCACCCTGGAAGGGTGTGGTTCGATTTGGTAAACGAGGCAAACTGAATCCGCGGTACGTCGGACCATTCGAAATCTTAGAAAAGATTGGCAAAGTAGCCTACAGATTAAACCTACCAGCTGAACTCGGTGCAGTTCACAATGTATTTCACGTGTCGAATCTGAAGAAATGCCTATCAGATGAGACCCTTATAGTTCCTTTTAAGGAACTCACTATCGACGAGCGGTTGCAGTTCGTCGAGGAACCAGTTGAAATCACGGACCGGGATGTAAGGTCCTCAAACACAAGAGAATCCCTCTTGTTCGAGTTCGTTGGAACTCCCGACGTGGCCCAGAGTACACCTGGGAACGCGAGGATCAGATGACAGAAAAGTACCCCAGTTATTCGAAACCAATGCAACCACTACTGAGGCTGAAGCTACTACTACTGAATTTCGGGACGAAATTCCAAATCAACGAGGGGATGATGTGACACCCCGGGAAAACCAGTGAACGATATAACTTACCTAGCTTCCTCAGTGAGTGCGTACCAAATTTCGGGACGAAATTTCTTTTAAGTTGGGGATAATGTGACAACTCGAGTTTCTGACTTTCACTTTCGCATTAAATGCGCGTTGACTTTGACTGTTTAGTTGTTGGATGGTGGACTTGAAATTGTACGCGTTGTGTTTTAATGAAACGTATTGTCATTTTGCCTATATGTGATTACTTGCTGTGGTAGAAAATAATATTAGAGTTATTATTAAAACACTTAGTCTAGATCGAAACATGACATACAGATCGAAGGATCACGAAAGATAACCTTAGGTTCGAAGGATCTCGAAACATACCCTTCGAGCAAAGGTAGGATCCTTCGGCATCTTTCGGCCCGAAGGACCACGAAACATATCCTTCGACTAGAATCCAGATCTTTCGGCCCAGTCTTTCTAATGGGCTTGGCCCATTCCTGTGATACGTTTATATACGTGACTGCATGTAGTCGGCAGTCACTTTCAACCCTAGAGCCTTTCAGTGAGTGACGGCAATTTGGAATTCTCGAAGCTTGCTTTAGTTTTCGATTCACCTCGGTTAGTATCCAAGCTTTGCATGATTATTTAATTGTTATCCTTGCTAACTGTTAATCGAATACATGATTCATTAATATATATACATAATGCCTGATCTCATGTTTGAATCCCTTGCTTATTGACGATGTTGATTATGGTAAACGAAAACGAAACAAGTGAACACGGTTTGGTTACTTTAAACACGAAGAACTAAACCTGCTATCAATTAGGGTTTTTGGTATTCTGTTCGGATTATTAATCAATATTATAGATCGATTGTAGTGAGGAATCGTGCTCGTATGATACTCGTTATGTAGATGTACTGTTAAGATTTGGTACTTGTTGTGATTTGTTTGGGCATGCATGATCGATGATGATTGTTAATGATGATGATGGCTGTAGATGATTAGGGTTTCTGTTTCTGTAATTGACTGCGTGATATCCGTAACTGATTGTGATCAAACGTAACTGATATGTATCGAATGATACTTGCTACTCGAAACATAGTTGTTGTCGAAAGATGCTTGTTAGTCGAACCATAGTAGTGTTGACCGAAAGATAACTTTTGGTCGAAAGATGACATTAGGTTCGAAACATAACTTTCGGTCCGAATGATAACTATGTTGACTGTTTGTCGAAAGATTACTAATGTGTCGAAAGATAACAGTGGATCGAAAGATATTAGGGATTATAAACATCCTTCGAAGGATGGGATGTATGTTTGATTTATTTGACATGCCATGCTTGGTGATGAATGTTAACATTTGTATTCGTGTACACTAGCTGTTGAGTAAATATGAAATGATACGTGTTGTGCCGATATGCAAACTGACTGTTGTGTGATACATGATTGATGCATGATATTGGCTGTCAAGCACTATGTGACATTAGATTTGCATGCGTATCATTGCGAACATGAACTGATTTGTTATACGTGCATACAATAGGACGTGATTAATTACTTGTGAGTGCATAACCTAGCATACCGAGCAAACCAAGGTGAGTTCACACAGCCAAGGCATGGGGTTCCCAGGGTGGGAATGGGATTTTGATTATTTACTGGTACTTGTCTATAATGGAACGTAGTGATGTTATGGGATGAACTATGGTACACACGTCACTGTTAGAACTACTGCTAGACTAGTAACACTTATTGAACTGATCTTCGCACACCTGCCAAGGGTTGGCCGCGATATTATGACTGACTTCGCACACCTGCCTTTGGAAGGCCGCGAACTGTAATTTACTAATCTTCGCACACCTGCCTGGTAGGCCGCGATACAACTAAACCTAGTCTAGAATACTCGGGATGAACACCCCCTAATATCTTCGCATACCTGCCTGGGAGGCCGCGATGGAAACTAATACGATACGTGACATAACGAACGAACATACTACTACTCACGCTATACTATTACTGAACTGTTAACTGTGAACTCGCTCAACTAGTTGTTGACTCTCTGCTGCATGCCTTGCAGGACATTAGGTACATATGGAGCTTGCACAGGGAGGAGCAGGTCGTTGTGGAGCATGGATTATGTTTTGAACTTATTGAACTTATGTTACACATTTGGGCTTTCATACTTATGCTTCCGCTATACTTATAAACTATGATTATGTTTTGAACACCCATCATATTGAATGATTGGTTTACATTATTATATTTGATATTACATACATGTTCGATATGATTGGTGGCTTGATCCTGGTCAGTCACGCTCCCAAGCAGTGATACTCCGCAGGTGGATTTTGGGGGTGTGACAGTGGTCGTGATTAATGAAGCTCAATGGCAACGTTCTCACTACATGCTTTGTTGAGTTATTTACTTTATGTTATAACATGTGATGTTATGTGATTGATGAATGTTACTATATATGCATATTTATTATACTTACTATGACCTGACCAATATGATCATCTTTTAGAAGATGCCTCCAAGACGCGACCCGTGCATGCCCACTACTGAGGCGGAACTCCAAGGGATAATCGTCGCGGCTATAGCCCAATATGCAGCCTCCCATGCAGAGATAAGCAGAAATATCTCAAACCACAACGGCAATAACAATCCACCCAATGGTAATGTTAAGTCGTTTGAGATATAATACGATACATTTGGATATTTATAGCACGACCGCTAATACCATTTGTAAATTCTAACGTATGTGCAGGGTGCACCTATAAGCAATTCCTCGACTGCAAGCCCGTAAATTTTGACGGCACTGGAGGTGCTCTTGCATTTGTTAGGTGGGCTGAAAAGACAGACTCTGTCCAAAGGATGAGCAAGTGTGCTCCTGAGAAACAAGTGACCTACATCTCAAGGCTATTTCTAGAAGGTGCCCTATCGTGGTGGAATCTGCAAGTGCAAACTTTAGGAGAAGCGGCAGCTTATGCGCTATCATGGAACGAGCTGAAGGAGCTCATGAGGAGGAAGTACTGTTCGCGAGCTGAAATACAGAGGTTAGAGACTGAGTTCTGGCACCTAAGAATGGAAGGTCCTAAGATTGCAGAATATGTTCAAAGATTTCATGATTTGTCTCATGTAGTGTCGTACATGGCACACCCGAGTTTAAACATGTTGAGTGCTTCATCTAGGGATTGGCACCCCAGATCATGAGCATGGTTACCATGTCCAAGCCTGCAACGATGACTGAAGCCATTGATCTCAGTGTGGCCCTTACTGAGGAAGCCATTAGGTTTAACAAGTTTTCAGTGTCTGAACCAAAGAAGAAGGAGACTCATGTGGAGTCGTCTGGTGAAAACAAACGAAAATTTTCCAACTTCAAGCAAGGTACCAGTAATGTGAACAAGAAGGGTGAGTCAAGCACACCGGCCGGAGCCACAACCGGTGTCGAAAACAAAGGAAGGGTTACATGGGCACTCTGCCAAAGTGTGACACGTGCCAGCGCCATCATTCTGGTCAGTGCAGATTGAGGAAGTGTGAATCATGTGGAAATAACAGCCACACGAAGGATACGTGTTGGGCTGGAACTGGTGCTGGGCGTGGTGGTAATCGAGGTTATGGGAATGGTGATGGAAACCGCCAACAAGGAGGAAATGGTGGAAATGGAAACCGTGGAAACGTTGCGAATCAAGCTGGGAATGGAAATCGCAACCAAAACAACACTCAAGGTGGAAATGGAAATGGAAATGGTCGAGGACCGGGATGTTTCAATTGTGGAGACGTTGGACACTTTAAGAGGGAATGCCCAAAATTGAATCAAGCCCGTGGGAGAGTATTCAACATTGGAGCAAGGGAAGCATGCTAGGATCCAAACGTTGTCACTGGTACATTCCCTATAAACCAACGTTTTGCATCTGTCATGTTTGATACTGGTGCCGATTATAGTTTTGTATCATTAGAATTTAAGAGCATGCTTGGGTTAACCGCTAGTAAGTTAGATATTCTGTACTCAATCGAACTGGCTAATGGAAAGCTAGTTGAAGCGAATGAAGTCGTCCGAGGATGCGTAATTGAGCTGGGAGAACACGAGTTCACTTTGGATCTGCTACCAGTCGAGTTAAGAAGTTTCGACGTGGTGGTAGGGATGGATTGGTTGTCAAGCAACAAAGCCGAGATTGTTTGTCACGAAAAGACCATCCGCATCCAAATAGAAGACGGAGAGACGATCGTAGTCCATGGAGAAAAGCGCGATACGCCTTTGAGAATCATTAGCTGTCTGAAAGCTAGAAAGTGTTTAGAGAAAGGATGTGTTGCCTTCTTGGCACACATCATGGATAAAGAAGCTGCTGAGCCAAAGATCGAGGACATTCCAGTCGTAAAGGAATATCCTGAAGTCTTTTCAGAAGACTTGCCAGGATTACCGCCGCAAAGACAAGTCGAGTTCCACATTGACTTAGTTCCAGGAGTTGTTAGACAAGGGATTCATCATACCAAGCTTCTCGCCTTGGGGAGCTCCAGTTTTGTTTGTTAAGAAGAAGGATGGTAGTTTTCGTATGTGTATCGACTACCAAGAACTAAACAAGTTGACAATCAAGAATAGATATGTTAGTGCAATAACGTCTGTAGCTTCCGTCAACATGTAGTCGTATTTTGTATAGTTGTGTGTATGTTTTGTTTGTTTGTATGTAAAGCAGGACAGAATCGGTGAAGTTTTGTTAAGTGTTGTTGATGCCAGCCGATCGGCTAGCCCAGTCGATCGGACAGCCCGGCCGATCGAGCAGGCTACTCGATTGGTTAGGATGTTCAGCCGATCGGCTAGCCCAGCTGATCGGCCAGCACTCTCTTATTCTTTCCTTGCCTATAAATAGCTGGTAGGTTAGTTTATTTAGGACCTTTAGACACTTTCACTTGCTACCTACCTTTTGTATGTCTGAGTTATTTCTGGTTCCTGTATACTTTCACATCATTCAATAGAATCTCAGACGGTGATTCAGAGTAGAATATTGTCTTTGTATATCTGCTATGTGATTACATGAATTCCGCGCATTGATCACTTTACGATTCAACTACATTTACGAACAGGAAGATCCCATTAGAGGGACCTACAAGTGGTATCAGAACATTAGGAAGCTGAATCGAGACCTACAGAGACGAATTCACCGGAATTCAAGCCGTTCTTGTTGATTTATAGACGAATTCACTGGAATTCAAGTCGTGTTTGCTGTGTCAGAAACAAATTTCACCGGAAATTTGCTATTTCTATCATTCCGACTCAAATTTCGCCGGAAATTTGACCGATTCTTCTATATTCTTCTCAGATCTAGTTTTACCTTTCACTTTTACATCATAAAACCAGAAAAACTTAAAATTCAGTGAGATTTTACGGTTAAAAACTGACAAATTTGCTATCAATCGAATCGCAATCATTAGATTTACAATCCTACAAAGTTTCACAATCAAAGTCAATCTAAAACTTGTTCAAATTGATCAAAATCCATGGAAAACTGTTCATGTTTGCTGATGTCAGCCGGTCGAACGACCTAGCCAATTCTTGTACTTGCTGACGTCATCATTCCAGTTGCATAACCATTCAGATATTCTCAAGTGTTGACTGACATCATCAGTGTTAGCCGATCGAACGAGCAATTCGATCGGACAGCATTGTTGACTTTTGACATTGTTGTTGACATCATATTGCTAGCCGATCGAATACGCCACTCGATCGGACAGTAATTGTGTATTGATTACATAGTTGTGTTTGTCAGCCGATCGAACGAGTCACTCGATCGAACGAGCCAGCCGATTATGGGTGTGCTAGTCGATCGAACGAACCATTCGATCCAAGTGTCCTTGTGTTTACTTCTTTGAAATTCAAAATTTTTCTAAGTGTTTGATAAACATCTCAGGTACTTAACAATGGAAGAATTCATGAACCCATTCAGTGAAATGTATGCGTTTGCTGGCAATGGTGGAGATGATTCAACAAACCAAACAAATGAGAATACTCCAAGTACGAGAAAGACGTTGACAGAAGCACTTAGTGTGGAAAGCGCTTATGGAACCTACAATAAGCCACCAAAGCTGTTAGCAATTGAAGATTATAACCGGTGGGCAAAGCGATTCGAGGAATGGTTGAAAGCCTTCGCGTACCCCAGTTGGAAAAGCTTAAAAAATGGTTTTAACAATGGAAGAGAAGACTTTGAGAACATGTCAGAAAGTGAAGAGATTGAATAATTTGTGGCAGAACAAAAATGCCTAGCGTTGATTAACCAATCAGTGAGAGAAGATATTATCTCATTGATTGATTATTCAAACGCCAAGGATCTGTGGGATAAATTGCAAAAGAAATGTGTCGGTACTGTAGAAATCATTAAAAACAAAAAGAAACTGCTGAAAAAGGAATTTGATCTGTTTGGTTGTCTTAAAAATGAGTCTGTTCCAAAAAAATTTGAACGTTTCGGGCATCTAAAGCTAGAGTTGGCCAGGCATGGAATTGTTTTTACTCAAGAGGAGCTTGTAGACAAGTTATTTGATTCTTTGCCAGACGAAATGGATTGGCAATACTTCGCAATGATGATCAAGAATACAATCCAGCCAAGTGTTCTGACAGTTGATTTGCTGATAGAGAAACTTGAGAGTCATGAGCTCGAAATAAAGAAAACACATAAAGTCAATCACTCATTATATCATCAAAATGTGGAACTTTATTATCCAAAGAGCTTGATTCAAAAGACAGGATCTCCGAAAACAGCCTTCACTGCAGAAAGTTCACAACCAATGACTCAAGAAACCTCACACAGTGGTTTTCATGGAGGAATGTCTTCCAACACTACCAGTCAAGGACCATCTTCAAGCACATCAAACCAACAGCAAACTGCACAAAAAAATGTCTTTCAATGTAACATTGTAGTTGATTTGAAAAATGGTTAGAATTTTAGTGAGGAGTCGGCAAAACAACAGATGATTTTCTTAGCATCTGTATTGGAGTCATATGAGGGGTTAGTTGCTGGGAAGATAGGTAACACCAACCTGACGAAGGAAGACTACGATCAAATAGATCCTGAAGAAATGGAGCTAACTGATATTCGTTGGGCTATGGCCAGTGCTGTTCGTCGAGCACAACGCTTCATGGAAATAACTGGCAGGAAAACAATTGGTGGTCCATCTACCAAATTGGGTTTCGATAAGTCTAAAGTGACATGCTTCAAATGCAAACAAAAAGGTCACTTTAAACGAGAATGCAGAAACGAGTATGCTGATGAGTCTGCTAATCCGTTCCGAGAAGACTATTATAAGAAAGCAATTTACCATCAGAATAAGTCGGAACCTCCAAGGCTGAAGCAGATTGAAGAAAAAGATAAGGAAAAGTCAAGAGCTCTAGCGATCATTCATGATGATGGGGGATACGACTGGAGTGAGATATTGCCTAAAGAAGATGCGGTTGGTTACGCATTCGCAGCAGGAAAGATTGTTCCGTTCAAAGATACAAGAACAGAAGAAGAAAAGTTTGTGAATAGAAGAATGACGGCCCAAACAAAAGTAAGCAGAATCTATACCATTTATAAAGAAGCAAAAAGGGCTAAAAGATGGGATCCAGACAGAGAATGTTATCTTGATCCTCAAGGTAATATCACAATCGATCCAAGTTCACTCAGTGTTGATGCAATCATTCAGCAATATGCTGAAGAAGAAGAAGCTAGACAAAGAGAATGGTGGGGTGAAGGTGAAAAGAAAGTGGAAGAGAAAGAAGAAAAGGCGAAATCGGCAGAAAAGAAGATCGATGATGGAGTGATAAATACATCACAGGAGCTCACAGCCGAAAATCTGATGAAGATGGCAGACAAAGTTCTAGCTGCAAAAGAAGACAAAGTTCTAGCTGCAAAAGAACTGGAGGTAGATTCTAGTTCTGGAACTTAGTCAAACGCCAAGGTCAGTCAGATAAGCATGAATGTAGTGTCAGGTAAGAAAGACAAAAGCGAAAATGACTGCAAGAATTGCATGAAAAATTGCAAAGATTGTAGTCCTATCGCTTATCTCAACAACAAAAAGGTTGAAGATCTGACTAGAAGAGTCAGAGAGGTTGAAAACCAAATCTTAAACCGGGATAAATTGCTAAAAGCTTCAAATGATCGTGCAAAAGAATTAACAGAAAAAATTTAAAGTGATAAAAGTGACATAGAAAGAACTAAGAAAGAGAATGAAAAACTCATTCTTGAAAATCGTCACATCACTGAAAATTTTGAGAAGCTTAAGCGAACGGTTAAAGATTCGGATGATCGAAACGGGAAAACAACAAAAGAAAATGTTCAACTGACGGGTGTGTTAAGGGTGAAAGAGGAGTTAATAAACAAACAATTGGATGAAATTGCTAATCTGAAGCTTCAATACCAAGAAGCAAAAATAAAAAATGAACGCATCCAATTAAAATTAAGCAGTTACAACTCTGCGAGCTTTGTTCTGCAGCACATTGTTCCCAAACCAATCGGGAAAAACAAAGCTGGCGAAGATGTATTTTCGGACGGAACTGGAGTGGGATATCATCAAGTCCCACCACCTGTTTTAAACAATTTCTCAAAGAAAAAGTCCGGACTTGTTAATGATGATGAAAATTCAGATGAAATAAAACTTCCAGAGTCGATTGATGTTACATTCTCAGCATCATCATCTGATGATAGTGTTCAGACTGATATTGTCAAAAGCATGGCAGAAAGTGTCTTAGAGTCTGATTCAAATGAAGATGATGGTTGTTTCTTGGATAAATACATTCCGAAACAAAAATCCAAGAACAACTTAAATGAAGAACCAAATCTTGTCATGTACAAGATGTTGGGTTCAGATAAGTTGTTTTCGGAAACTGAGTTTCCGATTGAGAATGTAAATGTCAACAAATTGAAAAATGTTTACAAATTAATCGAAGTTGAGTTGACAGAAGTGAAGAGTTTGAACCAAACAAAAAGACAAATGAATTTTGAAAAAGATAAAGCTTACTACAAGAAACCCGTTATTACTCCACGTTTTTCTAATAACAATCGAAACAATTGGTCGGGTGGATATCAGGGGGGTAAGTCTTATCAGAAGAAGAATGTTCAAAACAAGAAATTTGTTGAAAAGAAATTTTTTGTGAACAGTTCGAGTTCATTTTCTAATGAAGAACCTGAAATCTTTTCAAAATCGAACAAAGAGTTCTTTGAGGAAAAAGCTTCACAACCTCAGTCTGAAGGCACTAGTCGGGTTGTTGACGCCCGAACATGTTTCAGATGCAATTAAGTTGGGCATATTGCACGAAAGTGCACTAACTTGAAGTCTAAGACTGATGTTGTTGAAAATCAAAAGAAGAAAAATGATGAGAAAGAAATGGCTCCATTGATTGTTGAGAAAAAGGGTTTGAAAAATGACAACACAAAAGTAAAAACTGAACCCGTAAAGAAGATGGAAATTAAAAATTGTAAATTTTACAAACGGGTCGCAACAACTCAACAAACATGGAAGCCAAAAGTTGCAGAAATGAAAGCAATTGGTTCAAAATCAAAGGCTTCTGAAATGGAAAAACAATCATCTTCTACCACATCGGTAAAGATGAATGTTCCTGAAAAGAAAAAGATTTCATTATCTCAGCAAGTATGGAAACCAAAAAGTGAGAAGAAAATTTCACCTTCTGAGGTGAAGAAGTCTGAAGAATCAATTACGGTTGATTATGATGCAAATTTTCCACCTCCCAAGGCTGAAAATTTCAAAATTCAAATTGCAAGAGTCAAAGTTACACCTAAGGCTGATGAGGCCTGGGTGGACTCGATGTTTGACTAAACAATCTGAATTTCCGGAGCTTCCTTGATCGCGAAGCATGTATCGGCATCCTTTATTGAAATGTTTTGATCATGTTTGTGTATGTGCAGGATCTTCCACAACTTGTTTCAAGATGGATCATGGACAGTGGAGCTTCCAGACATATGACAGGGAAGACTGCATTATTGTACGATCTGAGGAATATAAATGGAGGATATGTCGGATTTGCAGGCAATCAAGGTGGTCGTATAGTTGGTGAAGGAACGTTGTCGAACGGGATTGTAACGTTTGAAAGAGTCAATTACATTGCTGAACTGGAGAACAATCTACTAAGTATTTCTCAGATCTGTGACAGAAAGTACGCCACTCATTTCACTGACAAAGAATGTTTGATTTTAAAACCGGGATTTGTTGTTCCTGAAGAGTGGGTCATCATGAGAGCACCAAGTGTCAACGACCTGTATGTGTTGGATATGAGCATAACTACGACAACAACGGGTCAGGCTCACTGTTTTGTGTCAAAAGCAACTGAGAAGGAGTCAAGATTGTGGCACCGAAAGATGGGGCATATACATCTTCGAAAAATGAATCACTTGGTGCATAATGATCTGGTTACAGGAGTACACATTAAAGGTTTTCATCTAGAAGGGGAGTGTATAAGTTGCATTAAAGGCAAACAGAAGAAAAAGTCGCACCCCAAAAAGCAAATCAATTCAGTTTCACGACCGTTGAAAAGACTTCACATGGATTTATTTGGTCCTGTGAATGTCAAAAGCATTACAGGAGATTACTATTGCTTGGTCGTCACTGATGATTATTCTAGATTTTCTTGGGTATCTTTCTTGAAGACAAAGGATGAAACATTTGACAGTCTGATGGCGTTATTCAAAAAGATTGAGAATTTGTACCAGAGGCGTATCCGAAGAATTAGAAGTGATAATGGTACTGAATTCAAAAACCACAAGATGGAAGAATTTTGTGAAGAAAGAGGTATACTGCATGAGTTTAGTGCTCCGTACACTCCGCAGCAGAATGGAGTAGCAGAACGCAAAAACCGGACACTAATCGAGACAGCCAGAACTATGCTCACAGATTCAAAACTTCCAATAAAATTTCTGGGCTGAAGCTGTTTCTGTCGCATGCTATACTCTCAACCGAGTTCTCACCGTGAAGAAATTCAACAAAACATGTTTTGAATTTATCAATAACCGCAAGCCTAACTTGAAGTATCTTGAACCATTCGGGTCACCCTGTACGGTAATAGAACCTTTTGGAAAATTTGGTCCGAAGTGCATCGAGGGTATATTTGTTGGATATGCAAGTCCTCTGCGCCATGTCTTTGTACCAAGTGAAAAGCGGATTATTGAAGCTGCAAATGTTGAATGTCAAGGTAATACTATGCCGCCTCAGAACCCAGGAGATTCATGGCGTTATCATTACGACACGTTGTGGGATTCCTTTGATGTGATGGAAGAACCTGAAGATGAGGAAGACTTCTTTGATGAGCTGGATATTCTTAGAAACTATGAGTCATCAGAAGAAAGATTTCCAGCACAGTATTCTAGGAAATCTCAGAAAACTTCAAATGATGATGAAGCAGGTCCTAGTATTGCTGGTGAACAAGATGATACTCCAGAGAATCAGACAACAACAAATGATGACACAACATCTGATATTGGTCCAACTTTTGATCATGGGGATTCTGAATCTGAGGGGGAGCAAATCCAAATCTTAGGTCAAACAGATCCTATCAGTGAAGAAGGTGCAAATCAAAATGTCACTAATCTGGAAGGCAATGTAGATGTTCCGAGTGAAGTAATGCCCAGAACTCTTTCATATCATCCTGAGGAGCTGATCATCGGAGAGCTTCAATCAGGAGTTCGCACCAGACATCAAATTGACCAAGGGCTTACTAGTTTTTATTCATCAGTAGCACCTCTACAATCTGAATTTTCATTATGTTGTTTTATCTCGCAGATTGAACCTCGAACGTATAAAGAGGCGCTTACTGAAGATTCTTGGGTAAACGCGATGCAAGAAGAGCTGAACCAGTTTGAAAAATTAGGTGTTTGGAAATTGGTGGATTTACCAAAGGGTCACAGGAAAATCAACACCAAATGGGTGTTCAAGTGTAAAAGGGACGACAGAGGTGTAGTGGTCAGAAATAAAGCTCGACTTGTTGTTCAGGGCTTCAGTCAACAGGAGGGAATTGACTTTACCGAAGTATACGCTCCTGTGGCACGACTAGAAGCAATCAGAATTTTCATGGAAAAACTTTAGAGTCTACCAGCTTGATGTGAAGTCGGCCTTTCTCTATGGAAAAGTGAAGGAGGAAGTATATGTGGGACAGCCACCGGGTTTTGTCGATCCACACCACAAGAATAAAGTGTATCTCTTGGATAAAGCGTTATATGGCTTACATCAGGCCCCGAGAGCCTGGTATGAGACGTTGTCTCAGCATTTACTAGCCAATCACTTCATCCGGGGAACAATTGACGCCACCCTCTTCACAAAGATAGTCGACGGTCACCTGCTAATAGTACAAATTTATGTGGATGACATAATTTTTGGGTCAACAAACGAGGACTTGTGCAAAGACTTTGAACAAGTGATGAAGCAAAAGTTTGAAATGTCATCAATGGGGGAAATGAAATTCTTTTTGGGACTCCAAGTTGATCAACTTCCTGAAGGAATTTTCATACACCAGACAAAGTACGTTCATGATATTCTAGAGAAATTTGGAATGTCAGGTTCTACTCCTGTGGCAACCCCATTAGCAACAAATCATGGAATTCACCTAGATCTCACTGGAGATAAGGCAGATGAAACACTTTATCGTTCCATGATTGGTTCTTTGATGTATCTAACTGCTTCAAGACCCGACATTATGTATTCGACGTGCCTCGCAGCAAGATTTCAATCTAACCCGAGAGCCTCACACTTGATCATTGTGAAAAGGATATTACGCTACCTGAAGGGAACTCCATCGTTGGGGTTGTGGTATCCTAGAAAAGGCGATTTTACGCTCGAAGGGATTCCGACTCGGATTTCGGATGCTGCAAAGTCAATGCCAAATCAACAACTGCAGGATGCCAGTTCTTTGGACCTTGCTTGGTCACCTGGCAGTGTAAGAAACAAACGTCTGTGGCGCTATCCACATGTGAAGCAGAGTACATTTCTGCTAGTAGTTGCTGTTCTCAGATCCTGTGGATACATCAACAGATGCGCGATTACGGTTTGCAGTTTCTTAACACTCCTCTTTTTGTTGATAATGAGGCCGCAATTAACATAACAAAAAATCCGGTACATCACGCTAAAACCAAACATATAGAAATTCGTCATCACTTTATTCGCGATTGTTTCGAGAAAAAGTTGATACGAATTGAGAAAATCCACACTGACGAGCAAAAATCTGATTTACATACCAAAGCATTTGATAGATCACGTTTTAAATATCTTTTAAAACTGAATGGTATGATGCTGTTGTCGGTGAAGAATGGAATCGTTGGCGTTGATGGGGATACCACTGTAGATGATGTTGATAATCCATCTGCAATGGTTTGTCGATTTTTTACCTGTTTTGGTCTTTAGGGGGAGATAGGTATATTTGTATATACTTTTTAGAAAAACCAAAAACATTAAAAATCAAAAAGCCAAAAACATGATAAAATTTCAAAATCCAAAAACAATAAAAATGAAAAAGAGCCTGTGTAAAAGGGAAAATGATAGTACATCAGTTAGACTGTTACGGTATGCTAAAGATTTGTAAAGTTTTAAAAGGTTTAAACAGTCTCACTAATGATGTGTCGATAGGTTTTTGCACAGTTAATAGATTTGTTCGGGATATAAACTTAAAAATAAAAAACGAGACTTAATTTGTGGGGAACACTATTTGGATATATAGGTAACCCCTGAAATCTCGTTTGATAGGTCCCTTATTCTGAGACACTAGGTCTTTATACTCAGTGATATCTGGGGTATTATTCCGGGACTTCTGCTGAATGGAAGTTCTGACCTAGTCCCCGAATAATACTTTACGCAAAAATGCTTGAAACATAGCATCGCCCTCAGCAAGCTGATGAAACAATAAAATTGATAGTCGCTGCTGTTGAAATCAAAAGATCCTCTAAAGGGGACACACCAAAAAGTCGAAGCCGTCATCTCTCTGCGTATGCGGAAGTGTCGACCTGAGCTCTCACGGCCCTCGCATTTATTCCCCTACAGATATCATCTGTGGTATACTCACCTGTAAGACTGAATATTGGGAACTTGATACGGGAGTATATTCAAAAGGTGGGACACATAAATGAGTCAAGTTAATAAGATATCTAAATCATATCCTGAATAAATTGAAATCTGTGAGAAAACTTAAAATGGATCAGTATATCGACAATCGAGGTGAATTGTTTAATCCTGAATATGAAATGAAACTTAACGGTACTTGTAACATGTCTAAAAGGCTGATATGATTCCCTGACACGTTCACCAAAATATGTTTGTATGTAGATTTCTTTCTTTACATTCTGTTTTTCAGTTTCAGTTATACTTTTATAGGTTAGAGTCTGCTTATAAAACTCAAAAAGATTTTACACTTCTGCTTAAAAATATCAGTTTGTTTTTGCTTCGAGTCAACCAAGGTCATTAAGTTGAACTTGGTCGACAAATTAAGTACCTAGGGTCATTAGCTTGGACCTAGATACTTAAGTGGATTTCTCGAACACTGATAATGTGAAAAAGGTCAAAAAGTCAAATCGGTTTGAAAGTCAAAGTGCCATAGATCAAACAGGCCAGCCGATCGGCTAGACCAGCCGATCGTACTGCCTAGTCGGTTCAATGACACACTATAAATTGGAGTTCAATGCTTCATTTGTTCTTTTTCACTTCGATCGAACCAAAAGCTCTCTCAGCCGATTCACTAATATCATATTGATTTTCATCTCTCTTTGCAACAATATATTTGATTTGTTGGCTTACTCATCATCTCAAATGGCAAAGGTATGTTTTTTTTTAACATCAAAATCTTTGATATCCTTAGTGTCCTTCATGTTCATATCTGTCGGTTTCTTTGATCTCAGATTTAGGAAGATTTAGGATGTTTTGATGAAATCTAGTTATAGGGTTTTGTTCGCAATGCAAAGATCTGTAAGTTTACCGGATCAATTTCTGAAAAATCATGCTAAAACTTGATAGATCTAAGATTAAGGTGTTACAGATGTCGGCATGATCTTTGAGAGATTAACCTCTGTTTAGGACGATTTAGACAAGAATAAACATAGGGTTTTGATCGCGACAACATTAGGAACATGGATTTGTGCTTAATTTGTGATATTTAGCATAAATTTTTTGAATCATTAGTTCATGTTCATAAAATTGTTCTTCATCAAAGATGCCAGCCGATCGGCTAGACCAGCCGATCGGACAACAATCATAATGTGTTTTAGTTGTTGTTGCATTAGGAAGTTCAAAATTGTTGCCTTGAAAAGTGTGCTAAATGTTTGCTATGAAATCTGTGTGTTTGAATCATTTGTAGAATACTGTTTGGTCATAGCATTGCCAGCCGATCGGCTAGACCAGCCGATCGGCTAGACCAGCCGATCGAACAGCAATGTGCCAGCCGATCGGCTGAACCAGCCGATCGAACAGGAATTGCTCTTCTATTGAAAAACTTTTGTTAATCAATAGGGCAACATTACTTGTTGAAATGATAAGTATTCTTTACACACTTAGAATTCTGTGCATAAGTTTGTCAGCCGATCGAAGAGCATTTGCTAGCCGATCGGACACCATTTATAAGAACTTCTTTGTCACATTTTGTCAGCCGATCGGCTGGACCAGCCGATCGACCAGGCATTGTCACTTTACTTATTCTCAGCCGATCGGCTGAACCAGCCAATCGACCAGGAACTGTTACTATAATCATTCTCAGCCGATCGAACAGTAATGCTCTTCGATCGACCAGACCAGTCGATTCTGTAGTGTTGTCACATAGGAATGTCAATGTGTTAGAAAAATTTTCAGAATTTTCATGTTCTTGTATGAATAATTTTTCACTGAATAATTTTTACAGGGACGAGGAAAAGAGAAAGACAAGAGTCATAACATCCCTTGTGAAATTGATTCTGAATCAACCACTGGTACTGTGGTAGAAAAGATGGCAACGTTTTTGAGAGAAAGCAGAATAGCTAAAGCTATGTCTGATAAAACTGTGATTTATGAATCACATGTTAGAGCATTCTGGAACACTGCTAGATATGAAGATTCAGACAAGATGATACATGCAGTTTTGAGAAAGAAGGATCAAGTTGGAAAAGATATAGATGTGGAGTTTAAGTTTGATGTAGGAGATGTGAGGAGAGTTCTAGACTTACAAGATTCTGACAATGATCCAACAATCATGTCTGAACGTCTTGTAAAAGGTTTGTGGTGTAGAATGGGATTCACAGGGTTTATTAATGGAAAGATGTACAAAAGATGCTTCTCCAAAGCATATAGATACTTAATGTCACACCCCCAAAATCCACCTGCGGAGTATCACCGCTTGGGAGCGTGACTGACCAGGATCAAGCCACCAATCATATTGAACATGCATATAGTATTAAGTAAGATAAAAGAAAACCATCCGTTCAATACAAAAGGTGTTCAAAACATGTTATTGTTTTAAAGTGTAGCGGAAGCATAGTAATAATCCAACACTAGTAAATAGTTCAAATGTTATAATAGTTCAGCATAGAAACCACGAATCCTTGTCCACAACGACCCGCTTCTCCAGTGCAAGCTCCAAGTACCTAACGATCTGCAAGGCATGTAACAGAATGGTCAACAAACTAGTTGAGCGAGTTCACAGTAAGTAAATGTGTAACAGTAAGAAACAGGTGGCTCTACAGGGCCGATAGTAAGTTATGCTGGTGGGGGCTTCCCATGTTAAGTGACCACTAGACTGTTCGTATTATTATCCCTGTTCTTCGTCCGAGAACAGAAGTGTGTATAAAGTGTGCGTAGGTTTTACGCACGTATCCTTCGTAACCTGAGGATAGGAGTAAGTAATGCGTACACGTAGGTTTTACGTGCGTATCCTTCGTAACCGAGGATAGAATGGCATGTGAACCCGTAGGTGTTATCCCAACCTACGTAACCGTCCTGACATCCGAGGACATGATAGGTGACAGTCTAGTAAAGCATATGTACGTTCCTTTCAATAACAACCTTTAACCCATTCCCACAACCCGGGAATCCCATGCCTTAGTAGGAGTGTGAACTCACCTTGGTTTGCTCGGTATGCTAAGTTATGCACTCACAAGTAATTAATCACGTCCTAGTGTATGCACGTATAACAAATCAGTTCATGTTCGAAATCGTACGCATGCAGTTAATTGTTCACATAGCAGTCAGTTTGCATATCGGCACAACACGTAGTATTACACGTTCATCACTAAGCATGGCATGTCAATTAAATCAACATATGTTCCACTG
This sequence comes from Helianthus annuus, assembly GCF_002127325.2. Lineage (NCBI taxonomy): Eukaryota > Viridiplantae > Streptophyta > Magnoliopsida > Asterales > Asteraceae > Helianthus > Helianthus annuus. The sequence goes on along the minus strand of NC_035449.2, from coordinate 130,609,123 downwards.
TTCAAACATTATTCAAAACCCTAGTATCCTTCGACCCATACTATCATCTTTCGAAAACAAGTGTCACAAAGATCCTTCGGACCGAATGTCATGTTTCGGACCATGACATCTTTCGGTCCAAACTATCCTTCGGTCCAACTATCTGTCGGTCAACCAGTATCCTTCGGTCAACTATGGTTCGATCAGATTATGGTTCGGTCAAACTACCATGGTTCGAGCCATAGGTATCTTTCGGTCATGGCAGTTACGTTTTATCCATTAACACAATTTCACCAATCAGTTATTGTCAACAGGATCAAACAAGCATAATCACAAGGTTTCACTCAAGAACCCTAATTTAATTACATGAACACTAATCCGGCTATCGGCAACCTAAGCCATTCGCAACCCAGTTAACCAAGTTAGCAATTCGGTTATAACAATCCGCTTTATCATGCAAGCAAGCCAAACACAACATTACATAACCGGTTATCGTACAAACAATCCGAACGTAGGACTTGGTGACCGATTAACATGCTATGAACCCTACTATCATAAAATCATCTAACAATCATAATCAATCGTCCTAATTATCATAACGTAAATCGAATCATGGAATCGCACATATTCAACATGTCATAAGCAATAATTCCGATTAACTACTCACAGAATTATTCAAAGCATACGATCTTATAATCCAAAACATGCAACAATATCATCATTAAATCAATAGGTCACAATTAGCAATTAACACTAACCGATCGGGTAGCAAACAAGGAATTGATCAGCAGAATTTCCGTAAGTTTGTGGTTGCCGTCACAAGTGAAAATGTTCTAGGGTTTGCCGATCAAAAATGTTATCACGTAAAGTCTCTAATCAATTTATATTAAATCGGCAGTGGGCCAAGGCCCAAATTGAAAGACTGGGCCGAAACATATCGAAGGATATGTTTCGAGTGCGAAGGATATGTTTCGAGTGCGAAGGATATGTTTCGAGTCCTTCATATGTTTCGACATCCTTCGATTCATGCATCATGTTTCGAGGGACATCCTTCGAAAGTTGGGCCATGTATCACACTAACTAGTTAACACATAATACAAGTTTCACAATATGGCAATCAAATGTGCAATTAAGCAATTAGTCAATACATGTTCGTGTAATACCTATGAAATCAAATCTTGGAATTTCGAGTTGTCACATTATCCCCAACTTAAAAGAAATTTCGTCCCGAAATTTGGTACGCACTTACTGAGGAAGCTAGGTATCGTTCACTGGTTTTCCTGGGGTGTCACATCATCCCCCCGTTGATTTGGAATTTCGTCCCGAAATTCAGTAGTAGTAGCTTCAGCCTCAGAAGTGGATGCATTGGTTTCGAATAGCTGGGGGTACTTTTCTTTCATCTGATCTTCGCGTTCCCAGGTATACTCTGGACCACGCTGGGAGTTCCAACGAACTCGAACAAGAGGGATTCTCTTGTGTTTGAGGACCTTAACATCCCGGTCCGTGATTTCAACTGGTTCCTCGACGAACTGCAACCGCTCGTCGATAGTAAGTTCCTTAAAAGGAATTATAAGGGTCTCATCTGATAGGCATTTCTTCAGATTCGACACGTGGAATACATTGTGAACTGCACCGAGTTCAGCTGGTAGGTTCAACTTGTAGGCTACCTTGCCAATCTTTTCTGAAATTTCGAATGGTCCGACGTACCGCGGATTTAGTTTGCCCCGTTTGCCAAAACGTACCACACCCTTCCAGGGTGAAACTTTCAATAAAACCCGGTCCCCGACCTCAAATTCCAATGGTTTTCTACGCTTATCCGCGTAGGCTTTCTGACGGTCGCGCGCTGCCGCCATGCGTTGTCGTATCTGTGCTATCTTTTCTGTGGCGTCCACAACAATATCTGGACCCGTAATCTGACTATCCCCCACCTCTGCCCAACAGAGAGGTGACCGGCATTTACGTCCGTACAATGCCTCGAATGGAGCGGCTTGAATGCTGGTATGGTAACTGTTATTGTACGAGAACTCCACCAGAGGGAGATGTTTTTCCCAGCCGTTGCCGAAATCGATAACACACGCTCGAAGCATGTCTTCTAGAGTTTGAATAGTTCGCTCAGACTGCCCATCTGTCTGAGGATGATATGCTGTGCTCATGTCTAATCGTGAGCCGAAAGATTTGTGCATCGCTTGCCAAAGCTCTGACGTGAATCGTGCATCGCGATCCGAAATAATAGAAGTGGGCACTCCGTGCCTCGAAACAACTTCTTTAAGATAAACGTCTGCGAGAGTGGAGAACTTATCCGTTTCCTTGATCGGTAGGAAGTGTGCAGACTTGGTGAGTCGATCAACTATGACCCATATTGTATCGTTCCCACGCTGAGATCTAGGCAGACCGGTAACAAAATCCATGGAAATTTCTTCCCATTTCCATTGTGGTATCTTAGGCTGCTGAAGTAGACCAGCTGGTTTCTGATATTCAACCTTGACTCTCGCACAGGTTAAGCATTTGCCAACATAGGTGGCGATGTGGGCCTTCATACTAGGCCACCAATAAGTAGTGCTGATGTCGTGGTACATTTTATCCGACCCTGGATGTACCGAGTAGCGAGACTTGTGAGCTTCATCCATTACAAGTTCGCGTAAACCGCCATAAAGTGGGACCCAAATACGCCCCGTTACATAGTAGGCGCCGTCTTCCTTTTGTTCCATTTGTTGCCTTGAACCGCGCAAGGCTTCAGCCTTGACGTTTTCGGGTTTTAGTGCTTCTATCTGAGCTGCTCGTATCTGTGCAGGAAGACTGGACTGAATGGTAAGCTGTAGCGCTCGCACGCGCTTAGGTAGAGAGTCTTTCCGACTGAGGGCATCAGCCACAACATTGGCCTTGCCTGGATGATACTTGATGGCGCATTCGTAGTCGTTCAGAAGTTCAACCCATCTCCGTTGACGCATATTCAAATCCTTTTGCTTAAGGATATGCTCGAGACTCCTGTGATCGGTGTAAATCGTGCACCTGGTACCGTACAGGTAGTGTCGCCATATCTTAAGCGCAAAAACAACAGCTCCCAGCTCTAAATCGTGCGTCGTGTAGTTCCGTTCATGAACCTTGAGTTGCCGCGAAGCGTAGGCTATCACTTTATCATGTTGCATCAACACACATCCAAGACCCTGGATGGATGCATCACAGTATACCACGAAGTCATCTGTGCCCTCTGGCAATGAAAGAATAGGTGCGCTGCAAAGCCTATCCTTTAAGTACTGAAAAGCGGTCTCCTGTGTATTACCCCATCTGTAAACGACACCTTTCTGTGTAAGCATAGTGAGTGGTTGCGCGATCTTTGAGAAGTCTTTAATAAATCGCCTGTAGTAACCCGCCAAACCCAAGAATTGGCGTATTTCAGTCGGTGTACGCGGTGCTGGCCAGTTCCTGATCGAATCAACCTTGGATGGATCGACATGAATCCCATCCTTGTTTACCACATGGCCTAAGAAGTGGACTTCACGAAGCCAGAAGTCGCATTTAGAAAACTTTGCATACAGTTGCTCTTTTCGAAGAAGTTCCAAGATAATACGTAGATGCTGCTCGTGCTCCTCCTGACTCTTGGAGTAAATCAAAATGTCGTCGATGAAAACGATGACGAACTTGTCGAGATACGGTTTGCACACCCTGTTCATAAGATCCATGAAGACTGCAGGTGCGTTTGTAAGCCCGAATGGCATGACCAGAAACTCGTAGTGACCATAACGAGTTCTGAAAGCAGTTTTGGAGACGTCCTCATCCCGGACTCTCAGCTGATGATACCCTGACCTCAAATCGATCTTGGAAAAGTAACACGACCCTTGCAACTGGTCGAATAAGTCATCTATGCGTGGAAGAGGATAACGATTCTTCACCGTCACCTTGTTGAGTTCACGGTAGTCGATGCACATCCTGAACGTACCGTCCTTCTTCTTCACAAATAACACTGGAGCTCCCCAAGGCGAAGAGCTTGGACGAATAAAGCCCTTTTCCAAGAGCTCTTGCAGCTGTTTCGACAGTTCTTCCAGTTCGGTTGGAGCTAAACGATACGGTGCGCGGGCTATTGGTGTTGCTCCAGGAGTTAACTCAATCTGAAACTCGACTTGACGATGAGGAGGTAAACCAGGTAAATCTTCAGGAAACACCTGAGGGAAGTCACGTACAACTGGGATATCCTCCAGCTTCTTTTCCTTTGCCGATGCATCAGTAACGAGAGCCAGAATGGTAGTATGCCCCTTTCGTAAACATTTCTGCGCCTTCAGGTAAGAGATGATGCCAACCACAGCACCACTCTTGTCGCCCTGAACTTCGAGGGGTTCTTGACTGGAGCGAGGAATACGAATAACTTTTTCCTTGCATAAGATCTCTGCGTGATGTTGAGATAACCAATCCATGCCGATGACGACGTCGAAGCTACCCAAGACTATGGGTATGAGATCAATCGTGAAAGTCTGACCCGCTAGAACAATGCTACAACCCTTGACTACATGAGCGGCTTCTACACTTTTACCATTCGCTAGTTCTACGACGTGTTTAGTGTCTAGAGGTGTTGGTGTACGTTTTAATAAGTTACTCATTTTCAATGACATATAACTTGTATCAGCACCCGAATCAAATAAGACAGTAACGTAAATATCATCGAGAAGGAACTTACCCATAACTACGTTAGGATCATTCACTGCATCTCCTCGACCCAACACAAATGCTCGACCACGAGCTTCATTGCCGTTGTTGTTGTTGCCCCCATTATTGTTGTTATGGTTTCCGTTGCCCTGATGGTTGTTGTTGCGGTTCTGGTTCAACTGTGGGCAATCGCGTTTGAAGTGACCTTCAGCCCCACACTTATAACACCCCCTGTTGCCCTGTTGCTGATTCTGCTGATTCTGTGGAGCTGGTTGCTGAGGCTGCTGATTCTGATTTGCAGGGCGAGCGCTTCTACAATCTTTGGCCTCGTGACCCATCTTTAAACACCTTTGACAACGGCCCTTATTGCACTGGCCGCTGTGATGCCTGTTGCAGTTGTTACACTTTGGGAGATTTCCGCGATACTGTCTGTGGCTGCTCGATGAGTGCTGACTGGGACTTTGGTAACTGTCCGTCTTTCGCTGCTGATTCTGGGACTGAACCGAAACTGATGCTTTGCTTGAATCCCCCTCCCACTTTCTCTTACTTTCGCTGGGAGTAGCAAGTGTAGTAGTAGCAGTAGCGGTAGCACTGATACGCTTTGGCAGTTTGCCCTGGTCTACTGCCTGATCTGTGATGCGATGAGCGAGACGCTGGATTTCCTGGATGTTGTTGAGGTTAGCCGACGTTACGTGGCTCTGAATCTCTGACGCGAGCCCCTTGAGATACAACTCAATTCGCTTGTATGGAGGATCTACCATAGTTGGGCACAGCACAGCCAACTCATTCGATCTTTTGGTGTAAGCTTCGATTTCCGAACCAACCATTTTCAAGTTATACAACTCGTCCTCCAACTTGTGAATGTCTTCTCTAGTGCAGTATTCCCTCTTGATCAGTTCTTTGAATTCATTCCAAGGTGTGGCGTTAGCAGCTGCCAACCCTAAGATCTGCACTTGTGCGTTCCACCAAGTGAGCGCAATCCCTTCAAGTGTGCCAGTGGCGAACTTCACCCTGCGAGCCTCAGGGCATTCACACATTTCGAAAACCGACTCGAGCTTTTCAAACCAGTGGAGGAGTCCAACTGCCCCCTCCGTGCCACTGAACGAGCTAGGACGACAGTCCATGAAAGTCTTGAAGGTACACGCAGGTTGTTGCTGAGCGGGTTGACCTATTGTGTACGAATAGGACAAGGTTAAATACGAGAATTATTGTAGGATCTAAAGATCCTTGTATGAATCTGTACCGCAGGATATACTACCTGCTTGAGCGGCTGCAACTGCCGCAGCAACGAGAGCCTCTAGCTGGGCTTGAGTCATGGTAATTCGTGCGGCCATTGATCTTCACATCAAAGGCAACATAAGTGAGAAAGGTTCGCGAATAGTGCGATGACAGAAGAGTGTAAGCACATAAGTATTCTCATGCAATGTCAAGTTGTGAGCAAGTAATGTAAGCATACTACGAGCAAAGTTCTGTGCAAATTCTAGCATGTAGGCAATAAACATAAACCTTATTACCTAGGGAGTTGAGTCTTGCACGTGGAGCGAAGCGTCGTTGTGGATCGTTGGGAGCACTGTTCTGGTTATAGTCTGGTTTTAATAAAAACGTTTTCCCATATTAAAACCAAGTTCTCTATAACCAATGGCTCTGATACCAATCTGTCACACCCCCAAAATCCACCTGCGGAGTATCACCGCTTGGGAGCGTGACTGACCAGGATCAAGCCACCAATCATATTGAACATGCATATAGTATTAAGTAAGATAAAAGAAAACCATCCGTTCAATACAAAAGGTGTTCAAAACATGTTATTGTTTTAAAGTGTAGCGGAAGCATAGTAATAATCCAACACTAGTAAATAGTTCAAATGTTATAATAGTTCAGCATAGAAACCACGAATCCTTGTCCACAACGACCCGCTTCTCCAGTGCAAGCTCCAAGTACCTAACGATCTGCAAGGCATGTAACAGAATGGTCAACAAACTAGTTGAGCGAGTTCACAGTAAGTAAATGTGTAACAGTAAGAAACAGGTGGCTCTACAGGGCCGATAGTAAGTTATGCTGGTGGGGGCTTCCCATGTTAAGTGACCACTAGACTGTTCGTATTATTATCCCTGTTCTTCGTCCGAGAACAGAAGTGTGTATAAAGTGTGCGTAGGTTTTACGCACGTATCCTTCGTAACCTGAGGATAGGAGTAAGTAATGCGTACACGTAGGTTTTACGTGCGTATCCTTCGTAACCGAGGATAGAATGGCATGTGAACCCGTAGGTGTTATCCCAACCTACGTAACCGTCCTGACATCCGAGGACATGATAGGTGACAGTCTAGTAAAGCATATGTACGTTCCTTTCAATAACAACCTTTAACCCATTCCCACAACCCGGGAATCCCATGCCTTAGTAGGAGTGTGAACTCACCTTGGTTTGCTCGGTATGCTAAGTTATGCACTCACAAGTAATTAATCACGTCCTAGTGTATGCACGTATAACAAATCAGTTCATGTTCGAAATCGTACGCATGCAGTTAATTGTTCACATAGCAGTCAGTTTGCATATCGGCACAACACGTAGTATTACACGTTCATCACTAAGCATGGCATGTCAATTAAATCAACATATGTTCCACTGTTCAAACATTATTCAAAACCCTAGTATCCTTCGACCCATACTATCATCTTTCGAAAACAAGTGTCACAAAGATCCTTCGGACCGAATGTCATGTTTCGGACCATGACATCTTTCGGTCCAAACTATCCTTCGGTCCAACTATCTGTCGGTCAACCAGTATCCTTCGGTCAACTATGGTTCGATCAGATTATGGTTCGGTCAAACTACCATGGTTCGAGCCATAGGTATCTTTCGGTCATGGCAGTTACGTTTTATCCATTAACACAATTTCACCAATCAGTTATTGTCAACAGGATCAAACAAGCATAATCACAAGGTTTCACTCAAGAACCCTAATTTAATTACATGAACACTAATCCGGCTATCGGCAACCTAAGCCATTCGCAACCCAGTTAACCAAGTTAGCAATTCGGTTATAACAATCCGCTTTATCATGCAAGCAAGCCAAACACAACATTACATAACCGGTTATCGTACAAACAATCCGAACGTAGGACTTGGTGACCGATTAACATGCTATGAACCCTACTATCATAAAATCATCTAACAATCATAATCAATCGTCCTAATTATCATAACGTAAATCGAATCATGGAATCGCACATATTCAACATGTCATAAGCAATAATTCCGATTAACTACTCACAGAATTATTCAAAGCATACGATCTTATAATCCAAAACATGCAACAATATCATCATTAAATCAATAGGTCACAATTAGCAATTAACACTAACCGATCGGGTAGCAAACAAGGAATTGATCAGCAGAATTTCCGTAAGTTTGTGGTTGCCGTCACAAGTGAAAATGTTCTAGGGTTTGCCGATCAAAAATGTTATCACGTAAAGTCTCTAATCAATTTATATTAAATCGGCAGTGGGCCAAGGCCCAAATTGAAAGACTGGGCCGAAACATATCGAAGGATATGTTTCGAGTGCGAAGGATATGTTTCGAGTGCGAAGGATATGTTTCGAGTCCTTCATATGTTTCGACATCCTTCGATTCATGCATCATGTTTCGAGGGACATCCTTCGAAAGTTGGGCCATGTATCACACTAACTAGTTAACACATAATACAAGTTTCACAATATGGCAATCAAATGTGCAATTAAGCAATTAGTCAATACATGTTCGTGTAATACCTATGAAATCAAATCTTGGAATTTCGAGTTGTCACACTTAATACACTGCATGATACACTCAATGGGACATAGAAAAGGAGCATATGATGAGGTTGCTGACTACATCATGAATATGATAACAAGCTTGGTGCTAAACAGAAGGTACAACATTTCACAAGTGATCTTTGAATACATGAAGGAGAATTGTGAAGCTGGAGCAGATAAGTACATCATGTATCCTAGATTTATCATGATGTTGCTAAATGACAAAATCAAAGATCTTCCGAAGGATTGTGAGGATGTGATGGAAATGAATGTTGTAAATAAGACAAAAATAGGAAGAGTTACAAAGGATAAGGATGAGAAAACCAAACAGATGATTTGCAGAATTAAAGATAAAGCATATGTTGCTCCTGAAAACGATAAATGGAGGCATGACGACAGCAACTCAGACAATGAAGATTCAAAGATGAGTGATATGGTTGAGAAAAAGACTAGGTGGTGGCATGTTAGAGATGGAAAAAGGAAAAGAACACCTAAGTCATCCCCTGCGGTTGTTATTCCTAAAGAAGGAGAAAAGGGTATAGTGAAAAGGGGAGCATTAAGACAGTTAGATCACATATGATTTAAATGTTACTAATTTATTGTCTATGTTTGTCTTGTAGGGTCTTCTGGAGAGCCGCATAAGAAACTAGTGGATGAGACAGTTCTAGAGCCATCTGTGGTGATTGAACAAGGTGCTCATTTGTTAAAGCAATATTTGGAAAGCTATTTGAAAAGAAACGAAGAAGTTGCAGCACAACAAGCTCAAGGAACAAGTGTTCATTCTGAAAAGGTTACAAAGGCTCAACTAGATACAAAAGCTTTAAGGAGTTCAAGTGATGGAGATTCTGAAGCTACTCAATCTGAATCTGAATTAATTCCTGAAACTGTTGGTAAAGGAAAAGTTCAGTTGAAGAAAAGACCGTCAAAGAAACAAAAGGGTTCAGATGAAGAAGATTCTCCTTATGATCCCGAAAAGTCAAAAAGACAAAGAAAGAAACGAAAGGCAGCTCCAGTGTGTGTAATTCCCAGAAATGTCAGATCAAAGAAATCATGAGCCGAGTCACAGAAAGATAAGGAAGGAAAGGCAGCTCAACATGTTCAGAAAGAAAAATCACCAAGTGTTGATGTTCCAAAAGAACCGGAGGTGAAAACAAAAGAAGTTCCAGTTGTGGAAACAGAAAAGAAGACAGATGATGATGATTATGTAGAGATCACTGGATTCAGAGCTGCTAGTCCAAAACCTGCTCAACAAGAGATTCCTCAGTCATCACGACAGAAAGTAGAAGACTTTAACTTTGATTTTGATAATATTGGCTCGGCTACTGGTATTTTCTCTGAAGACATGCCTGAAGGTGAAAGTGATATGTTTAATGATCAGGCGGTTAAAGATCTAACTAAGAAAGTTAAAGAACTGGAAAAAAAGAAAGCAAAAGCTGAGGAAGAGCGTAATATGCTGAGAAGTCAAATTGATGAATTGATGGAAGCTCACGATAAAATAGTTGCAGCATTGGTTGAAAAGGAGAAAAGAATGAATCAAATGAAGGATGAGGCCGAGGGTAATTCTAAAGTGGTTGAGTCATTAACACAAGAGATATCTTCTTTGAATGCCAAGACAAAGGATCTGGAGAACGTGAATCAAACGTTAAATCAGCTTCTTAATGAGATAAGTGAAGCTTCATCTAATGAAATGAAGGCAATGAAATTAGAGATGGAGGCTATGAAAGCTGATAAAGTAATGAAAGATCAACAACTTCAGATGCTAGTTGCTGTGGTTGAAAGTCATTTAAAGATGAACATTCATGCTGCATTTGATGAAATTGATGTGATGAGAGCTAATGAAAGAAGATTGGAACGTGAACGTCAAATGGCTGAAGAAGCAAACCTAAAGAACAAAGGGATAGTTGAAGAGGTTGAAATAGTTGATGCATCTTCAAGTTAACCAGAGGTTGGAGGTTCTTCTTCACAACTTGATATTGAAATGATTGAAGAAGTTGATGTTCAAGAACAAGAAGTTATTGAAGATGATCAAGAGATGGTTGAAGCAGAAGCTCAAGAGCCTCATGAACCAGAATACTTGATTGTTGGTGAACCTATTGAGCCTATTATTGCTGAAAATGTCCTTCGAAGAGTTGAAATTATTCAAAGGAGAAGAAGAGCAAGGGAAGTACTACTGCTGGAGTATACAACTGACAAATTTGTGTTAGTTGGAAATGCTTACCCTGTGCCATATAATTCTAAAGAAGTGGCAAAGTTGCTAAGGTTCATGGATTTAAAAAGAAAAGGAAGGATAGCACATGGAGAGATTGTGGATGAAGATTCTGATAGAGAGTTGTTTGGAGATGATGAAGAAGAAGATAAAGATGAATCTGATGATAAAGATGATAAAACTGATGATAAGTCTGATAAAGATGACAAAGGCGATGACGAAAATGATCAAGGTGCTTCGGGATTATTAATCAGTGAGCCAAATATTCAAGAAAGAGTGGATAAGCTAATGAATAATGAAATAAATGAGCAAGAGGATGAAGTTGATCATGAAGCATCATCATCTGGAAAACAACCTGTTGATCAGGTACTTCTTTCTAACCCTACTGTCATTTACTTATCTGGTAAACAACAAGGAGAAGTAGAGGTTAAAAGAACACGGGCTGAAATGTTAGAGGAATTGGGTTTGGAAGATGGAAAATTTAAATTTGATATCGAAGATGAAATTCCTCATTCACCTGTAAAGGATTTCGAGCCTAGATACCCTCATGAAGCTGATCATTATGATGAAGTGATTGTTGAAAGCGCATCTGATTTAGAAGAAGATAGGGTGGATTTTCATTATGAAGGTGAATGTGTTGCATTCCCTACTTTCACAGAGTTGTTTCAAGAAAAGAATGAAGACGAGTTGAGAAGAAAGATTGAAGAAAGGGTTGCTACAGCAGATATTCCTGAACCAGTTTCTAGAGAGATAACAGCTGAAGAAAGAAAACGATGGTTCAAGAATATGCCGAAAGAAAGAAAGACTCTCAGGGCTCTTCAATACTTTACTCATAACAAAGATCTTTCTTGGGGAGATATTCTATCTTGGGGATATCTGGAAGACCTGAAAGTTTATGCAATTAGAAGGGAGCAGGGTGTACAGTACTTTGAATTCTTAGCTGATATAGCTACTTTACACTGGTGGGACGTAGATAAGTTGGTGGTTACAAAGAATATCAAACAATACTACTACGGTCCTGAAGTTCGAGAACATGATCAAGATTTGTGGAATTACATAAAATGGCAAGCAAAGAATAATTATCCAGATTGGAAACCACAATATCCGAAGCAGATTGTTACTTACTTGGAGAGTGGAGAAAAAGACATTATGTTGGATGTAAAGCCTCCAAGATGTTTGAAGAATATGCCACTCAGAGCCATTGAACAAGATTTCTACGATCTATTTCAAGCTTGGCTATATAATCCCTCTACAGCTGAAGCAGTTATTTCTTTGTATGACAAAACCACTGGAGAAGGACGAAGAATAAGTATTTTGGATCCTATGTGGTTGGTCAATTGTTCGAAGAAAGATATAGATTGTCTGTTTGTCAACAAGATAATCTATGATAAGAAAGACAAAGAGATAGCCATGCAGTATCAAGGCGTGATAGATGTTTGCTTCGCAAAAGAAATCAATTCAGGGAAAAATTGGAAGACAAAATGGAGAGATCTTGAAGTTGATGAATTTCTGAAGGTATACAAGCGAAGTCAAAGACAGAAAGAGATAGCTAGAAAAGCTGCAGAGAGGGGAAGAAGAAATCTTGGGTATGTGCCGCCTACAGATCAAACGCCTATTGAATCTGAAGAGAACAAAATTCCAAAGTGGGATCGAAAGCGTGATGGCGACCCAGAATACCGAAAGTGGTGGATAAATGAGGGAAGGCATAAAAGAAGGAAAATGTTAGAAGAGCGAGCTGAACAGAGAAGACAAAAAGCTAAAGAAAGGAGACGCAACAGGAGGAAATAAAGACTATGTTGGAAGGAACTACAGCTACATCCGAGGGGGAGTCTGTTAGTGCAATAACGTCTGTAGCTTCCGTCAACATGTAGTCGTATTTTGTATAGTTGTGTGTATGTTTTGTTTGTTTGTATGTAAAGCAGGACAGAATCGGTGAAGTTTTTGTTAAGTGCTGTTGATGCCAGCCGATCGGCTAGCCCAGTCGATCGGACAGCCCGGCCGATCGAGCAGGCTACTCGATTGGTTAGGATGTTCAGCTGATCGGCTAGCCCAGCCGATCGGCCAGCACTCTCTTATTCTGTCCTTGCCTATAAATAGCCGGTAGGTTAGTTTATTTAGGACCTTTAGACACTTTCACTTGCTACCTACCTTTTGTATGTCTGAGTTCTTTCTGGTTCCTGTATACTTTCACATCATTCAATAGAATCTCAGACGGTGATTCAGAGTAGAATACTGTCTTTGTATATCTGCTATGTGATTACATGAATTCCGCGCATTGATCACTTTACAATTCAACTACATTTACGAACAGGAAGATCCCATTAGAGGGACCTACAAGATATCCTCTGCCGAGAATTGATGACCTATTTGATCAGCTGCAAGGTTCAAGTTTCTACTCAAAGATCGATTTGCGATAAGGTTACCATCAACTGAGGATTCAAGAGGAAAGTTTTCCCAAGACTGCTTTTAGGACTCGTTATGGACATTATGAGTTTCTGGTTATGCCATTTGGGTTAACAAACGCGCCAGCCGTTTTTATGGATTTGATGAACAGAGTTTGTAAGTCGTACCTTGACAAGTTCGTGATTGTGTTCATCGACGATATTTTGATCTACTCGAAGGATAAACACGAACAACATTTAAGAGCTATTTTGGAGCTACTTATAAAGGAGAAGTTGTATGCGAAGTCCAATTTCTTGGACATGTGGTAAATGGAAATAGAATCCATGTGGATCCCACAAAGATCAAAGCGATAAAGAACTGGGAGACTCCAAAAACGCCAACCAAGATTCGATAATTCTTAGGTTTGGCTGGTTAATATCGAAGGTTCATTGAGGATTTCTCAAAAATCGCTCAACCTTTGACTTCCCTTACCCAGAAGGACAAAAAGTTTGATTGGGGAGACAAACAAGAAGAAGCGTTTCAGTTGTTGAAGAACAAGCTTTGTAATGCACCGATCTTATCGCTACCCGAAGGAACGGATGATTTTGTGGTATACTGCGATGCTTCACGTCAAGGTTTGGGTTACGTGTTGATGCAGCGGCAGAAAGTTATAGCCTACGCTTCTCGCCAATTGAAGGTTCACGAGAAAAACTACACCACGCATGATTTGGAATTAGGCGTGGTGGTATTTACGTTGAAGATCTGGCGACATTATTTGTATGGCACGCGATGTACAATCTTTACTAACCACAAGAGCTTGCAGCACATATTTGACCAGAAGGAGCTTAACATGAGACAAAGACGCTGGGTAGAGCTATTGAACGACTATGACTGCGAAATCAAGTATCATCCAGGGAAGGCGAATGTGGTCGCCGATGCCCTAAGTCAAAAAGAAAGGATCAAGCCAATAAGGGTTAGGGCTTTGGAAATGATTGTCCAGACAGATCTCTCATTGCGCATTCGTGCCGCGCAGAGAGAAGCTCTCAAAGAAAGGAATATAGAAGACGAGTATGTCCGTGGAATGGAGAAGCAGTTGGTGCCAAACGAGGAAGGAACTTTATGCTTTATGAAATGAATTTGGGTTCCTCTGTTTGGTGGATTGAGAAAGGTCATTTTTGATGAAGCTCACAAGTCACGGAACTCGATTCATCCAGGAGAAGATAAGATGTACCAGGACCTTAAGGACTTCTATTGGTGGCCAAGAATGAAAGGCGATGTTGTGGTATATGTTAGCAAATGTTTAACGTGCGCCAAGGTAAAAGTCGAATATCAAAAGCCTTCAGGTCTTCTGCAGCAACCTGAAATACCCAAATGGAAATGGGAACATATTTTAATGGATTTCATAACGAAATTGCCAAGGACACCCAAAGGTCACGATACTATTTGGGTAATAGTAGACCGTTTAACGAAATCTGCGCACTTCCTGCCCATCAGGGAAAAAGATAACATGAGTAAACTTACCGAGATATACATGAGAGAGATCGTTGCACGACATGGAGTGCCTCTCTCAATCATCTCTGATAGAGACGGAAGATTCGTGTCAAGGATTTGGCAGTCCTTTCAAGAGGCATTTGGTTCTCAGCTGAATCTAAGTACAGCATTTCACCCGCAAACTGATGGACAGAGTGAACGAATGATTCAGACATTAGAAGACATGCTGCGAGCTTGCGTAATGGATTTAGGTGGAAGTTGGGACACTCACCTACCATTGGTTGAATTTTCATACAATAACAGTAACATGCAAGTATTCAAGCCGCACCGTTTGAAGCTCTTTATGGACGCAAATGTCGATCACCGATTTGTTGGGCTGACGTAGGTGATAGACAGCTAGTTGGTCCGGAATTGGTCCAAGAAACGACAGACAAGATTGCACAGATCCGAGAGCGCATCAAGGAGGCTCGCGATCGACAAAAGTGTTATGCGGACCGAAGAAGGAAACCTCTGGAATTTGAGGTAGGAGATATGGTTTTATTGAAGGTTTCACCCTGGAAGGGTGTGGCACGCTTTGGGAAGCGTGGAAAGTTGAATCCACGTTACATTGGTCCATTCAAAATTCTAAAGAGGGTTGGTTTGGTAGCATACAAGTTGGACCTACCTGCTGAACTTAATGGCGTTCATGAAACATTCCATGTATCAAACATGAAAAAGAGTCCAACTCAAGAGACGGTTGTCATTCCTGCTGACGAAGTTCATATCGACGACACGCTCCACTTTGTTAAAGAGCCAGTTGAGGTTACTGATTGGAAGATTAACAAGACACGCCGGAGTAGTGTCAAACTCGTCAAAGTTCGATGGAATGCAAGACATGAGCCAGAATTCACGTGGGAACGTGAGGATCGTATGAAGTAGAAATACCCCCATTTATTTCCCAATACCCCTGCAACTAGAAGCAGAACCTAAAATTTCGGGACGAAATTTTCTTAACGGGGGGAGAATGTGACAACCCTCACATTTACAGGTATCCGTATAATTATTTAATATTTAATTTGTGCTTAATGACTGTGCTTGATTTCAACTGTGATTTAACTGCTTACTGATCTCTGTTACATACATACATATGCATCACATTTCATACTGTGACTCCATTTATTTCACACAAACTTTAGTGACAAACTTGATGCACAAAGCATAGTTAGCACAGTGAGCGGATAACCTAGAGACATGCTGACAATGCCAGCACCTAGACAGACAATGTTTTTGAGGCCAGTGTGAGCCAGAGATAGAATACTACACTAGTAGGGAGTGTAGGGAAGTGAGGACCATAAAACTGCGTCACTAGGTGATAGTTATAGTGCCCGGAAGTGCCTAAAACACACTTTAAATGCAGAATTTTGCACTAAATAACAAAAATTTAGCATTTAGTTATGCTAGTAAGGTGCAAAAACTTGGCAAAATAGTCCTAGATACTTTCCAAAGTGTTGGGAATTAAATGTGTCACAAAAAGTAATATAAAAGATACTTTACGGATTAATTAAGCACTTTAACAGATAACACCCAACCGAACAACCGGACTTTACCCGGAGCACAAAAATATTGCCAAACACATTGTTTTTATTTTTCTGAGCTAGTTAGGGTCCCAGAACACCCTAACACACTATATAATTAATAATACACCATAACACACTAACTAGAACATTTGATTCTAACTAAACTAGTAACTTAACCATGGAAACCCAACCCTATAACCCCCCCCCCCTGGGACGCTTACCATGGGTGTCCCCACCCATGGATTTCCTTCAATATTTTATTTGATTATGTTGGTTAGTTAGAAACACATTACACAAAGTGTCACACCCCCAAAATCCACCCGCGGAGTATCACCGCATGGAGGCGTGACTAACCAGGATCAAGCCACCAATCATATTGAACGTTGCAAGTAATAATTAAAGTTCAACTCATCAATACAAAAGGTGTTCAAAACAAAACATAGTTAAGTGTTTAGCGAAAACATAAATGTGAAAACCCAAACATATTATTAAGTTCGAAAATGTTATAATGTTTTTAACATGGCATCCACTGTCCATGTCCCACAACGACCGCGCCTCCCTATGCAAGCTCCATGAGTACCTAACGACCTACAAGGCATGTAACAACTAGTCAACAACAAAGTTGAGCGAGTTCACATTTGATTGTTCTGTTAATGAGTTTGTTTCAGAAATCGTAAGTTCGTTTCACAACCATGCGTTACCCAGTATCTTTGTTTCCCAAACCTTTACAATAATAAGTGGGGGCTTCCCATGTTGTATGGTACTAGACTAGTTGTATCTATAGGTGTCCTTCCCAATCCGAGGACGGTGGTAAGTATGAGTTTACGTAGGTTTTACGTAAGTGCCCTTCCCTAACCGAGGACAGTAGTACGTAGCGAGTACGTAGGTTTAGCGCTGGTGTCCTTCCCCGACCGAGGACAGTAGTACGCTGGTGGCCTTCCCAAACCGAGGACAATAGTACGTAGGTTTTACGTAGGGTTTAGCACTGGCGTCCTTCCCAAGCCGAGGACGGTAGTAAGTAGTCTAGTAGTGCTGAAAGTACGGGTAGTCATACAAATCCCATTCCCAACCCACCGGGAATCCCATGCCTTGGTAAGAGTGTGAACTCACCTTGGTTTGCTCGGTATGTTAAACTATGTGCTCACAAGTAATCAGTCAAGTCCTATAGTATGCACATATATTCAATCAGTTCAAGTTCGTAAAGTTTCACATGCAATGTGTGTTTGGCAGTTAACATCGTGTGCCACATAAACAGTTAATCAATTCATCACATTCATGCAATTCATGCTTCACATAAATACCCTTCACCGTTTATTCTAACATGGTTATTCCCTAACATACTTGACAAGGTTAACAGGCTTAACAAAGTTAACATACTTACAAAGTTAACAACTTAACAGAATTTACATGTATAACAGGAATAATAACCTAACAGAGTTAATTAACTAACAAAGTTAACAAGCCATTAGAGTCACATACTTAACAGAGTTGCATAATTTAACACAGTTAATAAGGTTAACAGAGTTAACAAACTTAACTCAGTTAATAGACTTAACTGGGTTTACCTTCTTAAGATGCATAACAGAGTTAACATACTTACAGAACTACTGTGCAGCACATGTAACGAAAATCACATTCTTGACGAAATCACGTATTGGCGAAAACACATGGGGCGAAAACCCTATGCTGGCGAAATCCCTGGTGGCGAAAACCCTTTGGTTTTCGTCGAACATGAGGTGTGACGAAAACACAAAGTGTTTTCGTCTGATCCTTGTGTTTTCGCTGGTTCCTGTGTTTTCGCTGGTCACAACATCAACATCAACAGCAGTTACGAATAACACAGCAACCCTAATCTCATCTAACAATTATGTGATCAATCATCTACGAAATCATTTAATCAAATCATTGATATGTAAACATATAAATTGCCAAATCATGCGAGACTAAGATCATAATCAATCAGCTGATCATTCATTTACAGGCACACACGGTCAATCATATCATCCAATATACATGACAGTTAGTAGACAATACCTCTATATATAACGATCATCCAATCTTACGTTCGTAAAACAATCACAGTTGCGATAATAAGCAAATCATTCATATAGTAGATTTAAATCAAACAATCAGTTAAAGGTTAACACTAACCGCAACGAACGAGACAATAACTTGATTGATCTTAAGGATCCGGAGGACGCAAGTTTGCCGTCAGGTTCAAAGGGTAGCGAGAGAGAATGAGAGAGGTGGTTAGGGTTTTGCCAAATATCGATTTCGTACACGAGTTAAACCAGTTCCTATATTCAGTCGTTACTGGGCCGAGGCCCATTCTTGTTTTCGTTGGCCACCACCTTGACGAAAACACCTAGTGTTTTCGACAAAGGTGATTTCGCAGAGGGGGAGGGTTTTCGGCTGGGGGGTTGATTTCATGGGGTAGGGTATTCGGCTAAGGTTCCATTGTTTTATTAATAACATAGCATGCCACAACACAGAACAAAAATCATATACACACTTATAATCCACACCAAATATAAGTATAGAACAAAACAACACTTTGTGAACAATTATTAAGTCAAGTATAAACCTTGAAAACTCGGGTTGTCACACAAAGGTTTAAGGTGAAGTTGGATTATAAAAAGGCACAAGGGTTCTAACACTTCATTCACAATCAACAAACAACAACTTTCTTCCTCTCCTCCTTGCTTGTTTTGGCTGAGAGCACCACAACCATCATCACCATCTTCAAGTTCCATTCCAAGCAATCTTTAGTGATCCAAAGGTGCTAGAGATCATACAAGTAAGCTTGGTGTGTTCGGAAGCTCAAGGACCTCTCTCGTTTTCTTTTATCCATCACTTTTACACTCTTGAACTCCCCTAGCCTTGTGCTAGTAGTAAGTGTCTTAGATCTTCATCCTCTTCATATTTTTGATGGTTAATAGTAAAAGAATGATGAAATGATAAGAACTCTAAAGAAACATAAACAAGTCTTGGAACATAAACTAACTAGTGATGAAGTATGGTTAAAATAGTGATGAAATCATGTTATTTTTGTGTTGTTATGATTGTTGTTTGTTGTTTGTTAGTAAAAATGATATGGATCATCATATGGACTTGCTAGATCATGCTTAAAAACATGAACTAGCAAGATGTGAAAGTTAGAGATGTGTAGGATGAGGGAATCATCCACATATAAACTATGAACTTGAATAAATAAAGGTTTTCTTGAAAGATAAAGATCAAAATGAGTTATAATCTTGTAGATCTAAAGATCCATGAGCGGTTTTTCGAAAGAACCAAGTGAAAAGTATGAGTTTTGTCAAAACTTGGATCTTACATAAACTAAACACATTTTCAGTAGATAAACAAGTGTAGAAACACTTGTGTAATAAGAAAATTTCACAAAGAAAAATTTCTAGAAAATATGACTAGAAGTTGTGAAAATACAAACTCTTTAAAAATGAAGTTTTTAAAGAACTAATCACATTTTGGAAGGTAACAAGACTTACTAAGTGTGCTAGTAAGTTACTACATGTTTTCATAAATATTTAAGTTCATGAGTTTATGGTTTATGCTTATTTTTGACAAAGTTGATAAATAGAGGTTGTATGTTGATGATTAATAATTGATTGAATGATTTTACAAAAGAAAATGATATGCTAGCAAGCATGGACACCTCCATTTACAAAGGAAACTCTGGCGAAATTTTTCTAAAATTTCAACACTTAGAAAATATTTTTCTAACAAGTGTTACAAATATATTTTTAACTTGGTTTTCAAAATAAACTTCGCCATGATTTTTATTACAAAAATACTAAGTGCCGGAGGTTGATTTTCCTAAATAAAATTTGATAAATATATATTTAGAATATATATTTTATACTAAAATGCTTGTGTGATTGTTTGTCTATTTTGTGAACTAGTCATATTATTTTTAGGGTAAAAATAATATAACTACTATATACTATGAAATTACGACTCCAAAATAATACCAAAATTCTCACAAAAATAAATATTTAAGTTACACATTTATTATTGCAATACGAAACGCTAAAACGTAACTTATGCAATATTTCAGAAAAATACTTTCACACGTATATGTTTTGGTAAAATATTATTTTGGAAATTTATGAAGTAAAATATAATATTTTTGGGAAAAAATATATATATTTTGAATTAAGACGTTTTAGAAAAATAATATATTTTTCTAAGTGAGACTTAAAATATATTTTTCGGAATTATAAAGTGTACATGTATAAATACCCTCATCCTTGGGAAGGAAGTACACATATAAAATACCTAAGAAGTGTGGATACAAAATAGTTGCCTAACTATTTTTCCTAAATACAAAAGTTAAGTTAAAATAATTAATATTATTTTAACAAGTATAATATCAAAGTAACGCAACTCAAAACATTAAACTCTAAGCCAAGGCACGGCCCATTCGTCTAATAGACATTAGTACGTGTAGGTCGTCATGCAGCAGATCGAGTTGAGGTTGACGTTACGGGATACGCACTTCTGTGAGTTCATGTTCCCCCTTTTCTCTTTACTGTTTTCAGTTTTATACTTCGGGGGTGAAAACATGCGACAATTATTACAAACATTTATTTACATGGTATGGTTAGCGTAGGGAGGGTTTACTACTAGATCATGTGAGGGGTGGGTACAACACTTAAGGCCATTAATCCTCGTTGTTAGGACCGAGGGACACAAGAGTGATAGATCTATTTGGGTGTAGCGAGCCCACACCCGTGAGGCCGGGGCAGCCAATAGAGGTGACTGTGTCTTCCAGCCGAAGCCCAGTAACAAATTTGCTAGGTTTGAGTTTTCCTGCACCTTCTCACACATACCAGTGGCTTTGCAACCCATTGGTGATCTCTTTTTCCTTATTGCTACATACCAGGGACTTTTACTCATACATGAAAGGTTTATACATACTCACTTTTACATGAACTCGCTCAACTTTTGTTGATTTTTCAAACTACATGTATTTCAGGAAATTAATGGATCTGGCGAAGTATGCAATCGTGTCAAGCTGCGTAGGGAATCATGATGTCATCCAGGTTTAGGAGGTGTGACCCTTGCTTTCTACGGGTTACAAGTCTTAAACCGTGTCTTTATTAAATATTTTGTTGTGTCATGTGAACACGTTTTAAATTCATGTCATGTTTGTAACTTGTCTTATGTGTCGACTTTTAAAACAATGATGTTGAGGTAACTTTTAAAACTTAATGAATGGATGACTATCATGTGTTTAAATTTCATATAGCATTGTTATGATTGTGCCATGGTATTAAGACCCACGCTTCCGTAAAAGCCAGGGTGTGACATGCATCTCGTCAGCTCAAGATCCACGAGAAGAACTATACAACCCACGACCTTGAGCTAGGCACAGTTCTTTTTGTGTGGAAAATTTGGTGACACTACCTTTACGGTACCAAGTGTACGGTCTTCACCGACCATAGGAGCCTACAACACATCTTCAGCCAAAAAGAACGGAATATGTGTCAACGCCGATGGGTAGAACTTCTCAACGATCACGACTGTGAGATTCGTTATCATCCAGGCAAAGCAAATGTCGTTGTCGACGCCCTCAACAGACGAAGCTATTTTCATAGCGTTCGTAATGTTCACGCCCAGCATCATCTCGAAACTCTCATCCGTGACGCTCAGCATGCTTGTTTTACCGAACGCACTTTGAAGAAGTAAAGGATTCACCATAATGGCGAGCAGTTGGTGAATAAATCAAATGGGATATTCCATTATTTGGACCGAATTTGGATTCCCAAACGCACCAACTTGCGACAAATCCTATTGGATGAAGCCCACAAGTCACGATATTCCATTCATCCTGGTGCCGACAACATGTATCATGACCTTCGTCTACGATACTGGTGGCCTGAAATAAGAATGATATCGCAATCTATGTTTCGAAGTGCCCTTTTCTTGCTCGAAAGTCAAGGCCAAACAACAAAGACCATCTGGCTTGCTTGTGCAACCCGAGATCCCGATGTGGAAATGGGAAAGCATAGCCATGGACTTCATCACAAAACTTTCGCATGCGACATCAGGTCACGATAGCATCTGGGTCATCGTTGACCGCTTGACTAAATCTGCTCATTTCCTGCCGATACGAGAAGACAACAAGGTAGAAAAATTAGCCCGAATCTACACCGACGAAGTTATCTGTCGACACGATACACCTCGTGACATCATCTCTGACCGCGATGGTCGGTTTACCTCGCGTCTTTGGGAAACGTTTCAATCTGCTCTCGGTACTACGCTTAATCTAAGTACTGCTTTCCATCCCCAAACCAACGGTCAGACTGAAAGAACGATTCGTACTCTTGAAGACATGCTTCGCTCGTGTGTCATAGATTTCGATGGTAATTGGGACGCTCATTTACCTTTAGTCAAATTCTCGTACAATAACACTTATCACTCTAGCATACAAATGGCACCATTTGAGGCATTATACGGAAGAAAATGTCGATCACCGATTGTGTGGCATGAGATCGGAGATGCGCAATTAACCGGTCCCGAGCTACTGCAAGAAACGACTGACAAGATCCTCCAAATTCGAGACAACCTGCTGAAAGCTCAGAGTCGTCAGAAAAGTTACCCCGACAGACGCCGCAAGCCCCTTGAATTTGACGTTGGCAATCACGTACTCCTAAAGGTATCACCTTGGAAGGGTGTGATCAGATTCGACACCCTTTAAGATTCTGGAAAGGATAGGAAAAGTGGCCTAGAGACTCGAACTACCGGAGGAACTTAACAACGTCCACCCGACTTTCCATGTATCGAACCTCAGGAAGTGCCTAGCCGAACAGGATATACAAGTTTCTCTAGAGGATCTCCAAGTGGACGAAACATTACACTTTGTGGAGAAGCATGTCCAGATCATGGACCGAGAAACCAAGAAGCTCAGGCGCTCACGCATTCCCATTGTGAAAGTTCGCTGGGAAGGCAAACGAGGCGCGGAGTTCACCTGGGAGCTCGAAAGCGACATGAAGGCGAAGTACCCGCAGTTGTTTGTTACAGCTTTAGCCTAATTTCGGGATGAAATTCCCTTAAGAGGGGGAGGCTGTAACACCCCGTCTTACGAAAGTCAAAGTCAAGATTGAAGTCAAAGGAAGAAAAGATTGTTAATTGTGATCTGTCACTCCTTGCTTAAAGACTGATTTGACTTCTTTGATTTGTAATCGAATCTTTTTGTTTAATCTCTTTAGTTGTATTATGTGGAGTATCTACTAATAACCGAGATTTAATCAATGTTTATCGCATGTTTTATCGCTTTATCACTAAACGCATCGCGATCGCGCTCGCACCTTGATTGGTAGATTCTGAATATTGTTTTACGTGTGTGTGCTACTTATGTGTTACTTGTACATGTTTACGTTATGTTTGTGGTGATTAATCAAAAGGCAATCGCAGCTCTATCGTAACGCAATTTAATCGCAAACGCTAAACGCAAGTTATTTATAATGATTGTATGTTAGATATAGTATATGTGTGTTTATTAATAATCTATCGCATCGCTTAATCGAAACTCCCTTAATCGCACCGCAACGTCCAACACGCGAAACGAAATGCCGAAACTCAAACTAGTCGGACACTTCCATCGAATGGCCAACCAATCGAATGGCCATCCGATCGGATAGCCATCCGATCAGTGCCATCCTATTCGAGACTCACCATCCTATTCGAAACTTATGCACCTTTCCCTTTTTGGCAACCTATAAATACCCTCCTGTCACGTCATTTGTGATGTGGCAGCTCTCTCACTCGACCAGTTCGCTCAAGGCCTTCTTTCTCTCGATTTCTCGCGATTCTTGTAAGTTTCCAACCTAAATCTTGTACTTCTATGATCTACACAGACTTCTTCATCATTTTCACCTTTGAATCTTAACTTTTAACCGTGAAATCAGCGGATTTGAGGTGTTCTAGGGTGATGTCATCATGGAGTTCTTATGAACTTCAAGTTTTGACCTCATTCCACCAAGAATAACTCAGATCTGAAGGATTTCCACATGATTAAACATGATTTTTGCATAGATCTAAATATGTCCATGATTAAAAGGATTTAAAGATGGTTTTCTAACTTTCTTTCAACTCTTTTACACTCGATGCACTTAGAACCAATAGAATCGGAGCTCGTTCTGGTCTTCTACTCATTTCTTAGTGAAGCATCGGTTTGAGATCTGGATCCTATCAACGAGACAACCTATTTCGGGATGAACATGAACAACCGTCAAGGAACAGTCAACTGGCCCGATCGGATAGCCATCTGACCAAACTGTTATCTGATCAGATTGCACTTGGTTCCACACTTTAACATTTTTCTTCCAACATGCAAAGCTCTGAACGTCGAACGGAATGCCGCCCGATCGAATAGCCATCCGATCTAACAACCATCCGATCATCATTAACTAACGGATTGCCATCTGATCGAATTACTATCCGATCCAGTGACAACCCTTCTGTGAACTTGTTCTCACTAAGCGTTGTAACACCTCGTAAAATCGTGTCCAATAATGAGTTGACACATGTAATGAACCCTAATAAAGTCAAACATTGACTATGAGGGACTATTTTTGTCAAAATCGAAAACTTTGTTTATAGAAGGACTGAAAGTGTCAACATTACTAAAATAGGCCTCTGAATGACCTTATACGGTGTCCGTATTCTCAAATGAGCCACTTGATGGACGAGTGGAGCCGTTTGCGTAATTATGTGTAAGTTTGCGCGTCGAAGGGTTAAAAGTGTCAACATGTTAATTCTTACCTCTGAGTGACCTTTTAACAAACCGAGAGCTTCATTGTGTTTCATAATATTCTCAGGAATGCTAAATATTGGCTATGCAAGGCTTTTATGCCAATAAGTGAAATTACGCGCAAGTTTGTAAGTTAGAGGGGTTAAAAGCGTCAACAAGTTTTTATACCTCTGAATGACCTTTTAACGAACCCGAAGCATCATGATGTATTATAATACTCTTAAGAATGCCTAACATGGACTAGATAAGGCTTCGATGCTATTAAACGATGATATGCGCAAGTTTGCGCATTAGAGGGACCAAAAGCGTCAACTTTTGAATCTGCGCCTCTCGAGGACCTTTTAAGCGAACCGGAGCATTGTAATAATTGGACATACATTTGGGGATGCCCATTATGGGCTATAGGAGGCCTGGATATCTGTCACACCCTGAAATATCAGAGCTTGGCGTGACTGGACCGGTATCTTCATTGCACAGCGGAAGCAAATAAGCTAAGACTTCTAGAAAGTGAACGCCGCTAAGTACTTGAATTCCCATGGGTTCTCCTATTCCAACCGTTCCATAGTTTGAAAATGCAACCTGAGAAAGAACATGCGAAAAAGTCAACATAAAGTTGAGCGAGTTCATAGTTTGTTTTGAAAAGATTTAAAGTAAATCTTTTTGATAACCGGTTTAAAAGTTGTTGAGAAAATATAGAAAAATCATTTTCTCGGCATGATATATGAAAACTGTGAGTCTAGCCCACGAGAGTGTTTGTGCATTGCACGAGAGAGAATGGCACTTAAGAGAGATTACTATTCGCTCACATGATCTAACAGTCCATTCCCTAGCTTAACCATACCCTAGTTAACGTATAAAGTGTGAGTTATTCATGTCCGTGGGCCTCTGCCCATGTCCTTGAGCCTTTGCCCATGTCATTCGTGTTATTAAAACTCATGCATGTTTCAAAAAAAAAAAACACTTATGTTTTTATAAAACCGGTATGTTTAGCATAATCTTTTCGTAGACCATTTGAGTTTGTTGAAATCCTGTCGCAAAATGGTTTATAAATATGTGATATTCATTAATAGATACCTTGTGTGATTTCACAAAACTTGCATGTCTTTCCACCCTCGAAAACATTTATAAAAATGTAAAACCGTAAAAAGTGGGGGTTATGAACTCACCTGGATATTCCTGTGCATAGCTAGTTAGGTGTTTCTGTGATGTCGTTCCAAGAACGTGACTCGCTAGCGTGCAACTATAGCATTCCTAACAAGGAATCACTTATAAGTTTCTAATTAAATCGACGTAGCTACTACGTGTCCGAGCTCTACCGAGTCGTTAACAAAACGACTCTACGAAGGAAGGTGTTAATATTTTGGTTTGAAATAACCAAACTATTGTTAGTTGATCCCGTTTATGACCGGGACAAAACTAAGTCTCGAAAACGACTTAGCTTTCGAATGGTTTAAAATATATATATATATATATATATATATATATATATATATATATATATATATATATATATATATATATATATATATATATATATATATATATATATATATATATATATATATATATATATATATATATATATATATATATATATATATATATATATATATATATATATATATATATATATATATATATATATTTAAATACAAATATACTTACGGCGTCGTGTTATTTGTCGTGAATAGAAATACGTAGGTGGATAGCGGTTCGTGTCGTCGTAAGATGGAAATAAAAGTGTATATATAGCAATATACATATATTTTAAGTCGTGACGTTTGAAATATAACTTAGAATTCAGTCATTTGAACTAACTATAACAACTATATTTAGTTCGTAAGAAAGTTTAAAATCGACGTTTAAAATAAATATAAACCTTATATTTATTTTAAAAATGTGTTCAAGTATTTCGAAAAGTCGACGTTTAAAATACATAGAAACTTCATTTTTATTTTATGAAAATGTTCTAGCATTTCGAATTATCAGTGTTTTGAAATAAATATATATAATCGTATTTATTTTGTATAAGTAATCGAGTTTTAAATGCGTTTTGAAATACTATAATAAGGGTCGAGTGTTAGTGGTTTGAAATAAAGGTAAGCAGTATTCGTCGGATGTTATAACTTCATTTGTAATTTGTAAACGTCGCCCAAAATAAATATATATTTATTTTATAAGAAGAACTCGAAATCCGATAAGTGTCGTTTTTATATCATAAATGCGTGTCGTGTTTCGGGTTTTTAACGAAAATTGGGCAGAGTTTCCCCTGTTTTTAGGATGCCCCGACAATCAAGTCGTCGTTATTTGTCAAAAATCCAACGATAATCCAATCATAATTATATATATCTTTCGCAAAATATAATGAACACTAAAATAATTAAACTAGAATACGGCGGGTCAAGCTCGGTTCATGTAGAAAAAAAAAATATTTAAACTAACATAAGTTAATTCGCTACGCTTAAAACTTTACCGCGTCCTTCGTGTTGACCGGGCGTTGACTGCTGTTGACCCGAGTTGACTCAGGTTTGACCGAGTCAACTGGGTTAGACTGAGTTGACCGAGAGTATTAAGGCTGACCCGAGCCGTCCTGTTAACTGCCTTTGACCACGTTTGACTGGCTTTGACTGTCGAAACGAAACCCAAATCTGACCGGAGTGAAACTGAAACCGAACCGTTGACTGTTGACCGCGATTGACCTGCTGTTGACCCGAGCTATAATCTGACCCGAAATGAACCCGCACAGGGGTCGAACCATACCCAAAAACCCACTGAACCGTTTGACTGCGGTTGACTTGTGGACCAGTCTCTAAGCCGAGACACCCAACACGAACCAAACATAGCTGAAACCCGAACCAAACTCAAATCATCGTTACTACCCGCGTCTTCGTCCGTCGCTCCGGTGACCGTGCCGTCCATCATCTTCATCGTCATTTCGCCTTCAGTCAATCACCATCATCAACAATAGTAAGAACTTCACCAATTTTTTTTTAAATAAAACCAAACAGGGGAGGGGTTTTACCAGGATACTTGCCGGAGAATAACAACCACCGTCGTCGCCTCCACTGTCGTCGTCTTGAGCGGCAGCGCCGGCTCCGTTTCTCACTCTCTTCATCTCCCTATCTTTGTCCGTCGCTACAGCCGTGCGCAGCCACCATCACGGTGGCTGACCGTGTGTTCTCGAGAACCAGGGGTGTCTCGCCTGAAAATCCACCAGCATCGGTGCCGGTTCCGGCTCTGGTCGTCTTAACCAGCTGAACGAGAGGGAGAGAGAGGTACTGGTGAGGATTTATGCTTTTGATTGTCTTTATGTAGTAATCGAGAGGTTTGATTTGTGGAGGTTGTGTTGTGAAGTGTGTGTATGCACATATTATACTTCACAGGTAAGATTTTCATGGAGCCTTTGTAAGATTTTCAAAGAAAATCAAATATGTATATGTTGGTGTGTATAATCAGACGAGAGAGAATGTTGTGGAACTATATGTGTGTGCTAGGTTTTCTAAAATGAAAAGATGAGAGGTTAAGGTTCTTTATATAGTAGGGTTTTTGTTTAGTGGGTCTGGGCCTAGGGCCCGTTAACTCGTTTCCTTTACTTAACGCGGCCTAATAGCACACCCGAGGCCCGTTTTCGAACCCGCTTGTCGTAAAATGGCCTGAAATATTATTTTAGGGTCGAGAGCACTTAAAAATATTACCGTAAGTCATTTTTAAACGCGTATGTTCGTCGGTTGCGTTAAATTGCGTAAAACGTTTCTTTTGTCGTTTCTAGTCCGTTTTGCGATCCGTTTTCAACTACGGATAATGAAATTTGAAAACGAAGTTAAATGTATCATAATATTTCAATTTTTAAGTTAATACGTGCATTTGATGCTCCCGTTTCGTTGCCGATGCGTTACTGCAGTCGCGTTTTTCGTTCACATTTGCGTGTTGTGACATTCGAAAGCGTGAAATTTTTGCAAAACGAAATCCATGTGTTTAAATTGTACGTATATAACTCGCATTTGTCGGCGTTGTCAGTATTTCGTACGATTTCAGTTCGTTGTCGTTCAATGTTAAGCAGATTTTTCCGCAAATCACCGTTCGCATACTTTAATGTTGGTTAGATGTTCCTAGGCACTCCACAAGCCTAATTAAGTTAATCTACATCTTAAACACTATTTGTTAATGCCTAAACATTTGTTAATCACGTAATTAGACGCCGTTAATTACCGGTTGTCACATTCTCCCCCTGTTACAAAAATTTCGTCCTCGAAATTTAGACTATGTTGTCTCCTCATAATTGTGTCGTTCGCAGGTAAGTCCGAACAATACTAAAATGAATGGCCATGGAGTCAAATCAATACTTATTCAGATTACGTGAATGTAAGGACATTTTGCATCAAAGAACCCAATGGTTTAAATGAGTTTGTTCTAGAAATCGATGTCAAGTGAACGAGATGTTGTGATACTATCACCAATGTGAGTAAGTTTAAAGGGTTCAACAAAAGAGGAATTTCGACCAATAGAATTCCAACTGAACGTTCACAATACGCAAATCAATTTTTGAATCAATAGAATTCACTACCAACGGAAACTTGCGTTAGTTTTTGTATGATTGACACTCGAATTCAACAAGCCCAAATAAATCGAATCACAAAATGATTTGTCAACTACCAAACCATTAAATGAATAGAATAAAATTAGCGTGTTGATATTGTTGAGTTGCAAGGATACACCGAAATGAAATACTATCGAACCTGATGTATCATCGTCTTAATACATAGTTGCATTAAGACTATTTAAATGACTAGTCAAGCAAAGAGCGTACGTAGTTTTGCATTAAACGATCGATCATTATTAGCGCAAGCTATAAATTTATACCGACGCCACAAGGTGTCGTAGTGAATGAAACAATTCAATAATAGCGGTGAACGAACAAGTATCACCTGTGTTTTGCATTAAACACTCGATCATGATTAGCCCAAGCTACAAGTTTATACCGACACCACAAGGTGTCGTAGTGATTGAAATATTTCAATAACGGTGATCAAACAAGTTCACCGCGGTTGAATTCAACTGAAGGTTCAACGAAGTAAATCTGAATGTTTGTTTCAAACAAATCTCATAGGATTTTCAATTGAAAATGAAACAAGGAAATAATGTTTTCGATCGAAAATGAAAAAGCAATGAATATCACAAAATGTTCGATCGATGCTGAAAGAACCGTTAAGAGGTACACTAAAATACGAAATGAATTTGTGTACCATTATCTTAACACACGAGTGTATTAAGATTACTTTAATATGACAAATCAACAAAGCGGATTTAATATCAATAAACAAATAGATAAATAATTAAATCCGTACATGATGTGTGTAAACGAGGTTAGCGCAAGCTTCAAATTTGTGAAAACGTCACCACAAGGTGATCGTGATCAAGGAAACGATTCAATGAAGTCAAAGACCAAACAAGCCTGTTATGGTTCAAAGCAAATGAAGTGCTTGTTGGGATTATTTCAAATATGATGGCTTCAATCCATCATATGGAATCTTGAATCGAATATATATAACGAGCAAGTTTAATCAATTGAACTTGGGTTAAACGTAATTCAACAATGATTACATGTATCAACAAGAAAGTTTTGTCATGGTTATAACGAAAAACCATGTATGTAGCTTGAAAAGAAAGGAGTTTCAACGAGTTTCGTTGACTCCATATCAAAGAGTCAACATTATGCAATAATGTGGTTTAGCTAGATCACAATGCAAGGAGTAAAGATAGCGAAATAATATTTGAACTTGATAAAGCAACAATTTCAAGTGAAGCCACATGCTTAACAAATATTGCATGTGTAACATATGAATTCGTCAAGAATGAAGCAAATGAGTATTCGCTATTATGAAAGAATATTTTCGTGATGCAAGGATCACTAGGGGGAGTAGAAATATGAAAGTCTACTCGCTATATGCAAAAGTCAGAATTTCAACAAAAGAAGTTTAAGGACTTTACCTGGAACTTCGTGTGATGGTCAGTTGTTTGGTGACATTACCATGGAATGTCGAACATAGTATATTCGCCATAAATGAAATAGGGGGAATGCGAAGACGTGTGACTTCCTTTGCAGCACCAACCATTGTGAGTCCCTTCAGACTAAGAATCGATTGTTATGAAATCTCGTTTTAACGTACCTCAGTGTGACTAGTGTCATTTGAAGGATCATGTGGCAAGGTACTGCATTTCGCTTAGTAGTTCTCCAACTGACGGGAATTAGTATCGTTGTTGCCGTGTCTGTCACACCCCGACCGCGTGTAACATGCAACCGCGGCGGAAAACGTCGGGGAGTGTTGTGGACAGAATTAATTGTTATACAACCATGGAAATAAACGTTACATTTTATTTATCAAACACGGGTGTTACATTGTCTTAAAAGGAAGTACAGAATTCAAAACATTGTTATACTAGTTCTATCTTCATTTTTATTGTCTCTAAGGCACAGGTCCGCCCTAGTATCGTGATCAACGTCTTATGGAACAGCTCCTGAAAACACATGTGAAAGTAGGTACGTCAGCATAAAAATGCCTGTGAGATACATAGGTTTTGTGAAAGTGGGATTCATGACTTGAGTTTTAAAGAAATGTTTAATAACAGTCAGTCATGAACCTTGTAAATCGTCTCGCTTTGTAAACCATTTGAAAAACGATAATATCAGATGATATGTATAGATGAACGTAAGGTTAAATGAATAACCTAGTAAAATGAGTTGAATAAGATAAGTTGTTTTGTAAGACAATGTTTTATGAAAGGTATATTATTTGTATAAAATGTTATATGTCTAAACTGAAATGATTTAGATAACGCTAAGATATGTAATATTATACAAACATTTATATATAGGAAGTACCAGCGGCATATCCACCATGTTTGCATCATATTACATACTCCACGTTACTCAAACCATTTACCCAAACCATCCACCATGTAAGATTGTTCTTGTATAACTCAATTGTCAAGTGTTATTGTGTAAATCATGTTAAATGTCTATGTTCAATGTAAACCACCAAATGTGTATGTCAATGTCAACGTGTTTGTGTTCAATGTAAATCATGTAATGTGTATCCCAAAATGTATCATGTACGGTTAGCGAAATGTATCAACTTAAACCATATGTAAAAATGCACAAAACAAGTCGTTGAAGTAAAACGTGGTTTAAATCAACGTTATGTTCTGTGGAAAAATGCATGCTCTATTGATATTAACATTTATGCGGTATTGTGAAATATGCATACATCCAAGCCTTGAGACTGTGGCGATAAACCCTTAAACAACTTAAAGGTTTATCTAAGTTATGTATATCGAATTCGGTCATTCCTTCCAATCCTATCAAACCCAGGATTTCAGGAACGGGAGTTGTCAATTCCTATGGTACCACTGCCTACTAACGAACGGCGTGATCAATGTTAATGAATGCATTGTCCCATGTTAAACAAACCAAATGTCATAACAAAATGAAGGCATGTGATGTAAACAATTGTACTAAGTATGCTAAGTAAACATACGAAGCAGAAATGTTCATGTAAATCAATGTGCCCATATGCTGAGTAAACATATGCAGCAGAAATGTTCATGTAAATCAATGTGTCCATATGCTGAGTAAACATATGCAACAGAAATGTTCATGTAAATCAATGTGTCCATATGCTAAGTAAACATATGCAACAGAAATGTTCTTCTAAATCAATGTGTCCATATGCTGAGTAAACATATGCAACAGGAATGTAATGTAAATCAATGTACTAAGTACGCACACAATGGGCATACATAGCATGAAATGTAATGAAATCGTGTACTATAATATACTAACAACATGGCAGGCATATGATGTGAAAACATGGAAAGCATGAATGTAACAGATAGGCACATGTGTTTCACCCCAAAACAGTTTAGAAAACAATAAAAGAGGGGTTCAATGTACTCACATTGACTCCTCGAAAACATGTAAAAGATGGGGTTCTATGTACTCACCTGAGATTGCTTTGAATTCCTTGTATAATAACCAGATAATGCTAAAGATCACGGGATATCAAACGGCACCTAATAGGTAGCTATATTAATATACCGGACCAAAATCGGAAGGATCGGATAGTATGCGGGTTTGTAAACCAAACGAGTATGGAGACTCGTGAAATATGGTTTAACAAAGCCTACATACTAAAATGAAACCTAACCTAAGTGCTTACGATCCATTACGACCCGTTTAGGTAGCTTATGCTACCTTAACGCGTCGTTCGCGTAGAACGCGTTTAGAACGCCTAACATCGTGACCACAAGGCATAACCTCGGAAGGTTATAGCTATGGTCACCTAATGTGTTTGGTCGGATCCTAATGATCGACCAAATGGGTCGGGTTCGAAAGTATAAGCGATGGTTTAGATCGCTTACCTTACGACCCTATATAAGCACTAAACTAAAAGTGACGAGCTAAGCATGTTAGAACATGCTTAACTAAGTTTAGAAAACAGGTTTGGCATCAAAACAAACGGCTTTGATGCTCATGAGTAGTTTGGTTACAAAATATGCAAGAATGCACAGTTTGGCCGAAACTACGACTCGTCACTGAGCCTAGATAACGTGGTAATCAGTAGGTATAGTCACTACGGACTATAACCATCGTGATCACGCTCACGTTATGAAGTTCCATGAACTTCGTGTTGACCATAGGCTGGTCAATGCAGAAAGTCAACAAAACGTTGACTTTCGGACTCGAAAACCGAATAAAAGAACGAAAGAATACTTACGGAGGGTCCCCGAATGCTAATCTAGATCAAAGAGCTCAGGTATGAAGCAATGGCATCAACTTAGAGCATTTTGATCAGATTGTGTGGGTTTTACATCAAAGGGGGGGGGGGGTATTTATAGGAAAAGTAGAGCCGGTAGGATCGTTTATTGATTTTCGTGCCACGATCCTAAGCGTCCACTTGTCAAAATGTTGTGGTTACTGAAAATGGCCCTTGGCTCTTGATTGGGTGAAAGGGCATTGCCCCTTGAACGAACGAAAGGCCAACTGCAAGTGGATTCAAACATTGAATCTGGTCTGTTAGTCCCACGCGGCCCGCGTAAGGATTTGGGCAATCCTTACGCGCCCCGCCTGAGGGTCACAGATCAGAATTTTCAGTTTTAGTCCCTGCACTTCAGAAACATGCAATTTAGCCCATTTTTGGCACGTTTAAGCCCCGTTAACCTCATTTCAAGGCTCTAAGATGAAGTTAAAGTGTAGGGGACTTGAAATATGCTCAAAAATATTTCGGATGTCGGTTCGTTTGGTCGTACGATCGCGATGTTCGCTTAATTACGACGGAATGCGCATAAGCGCGAAAGACGATCCAAATGACGCGACGAATGGATTTTTCTCATGCCAAACACTAAGGCATAAAATTAGGATGCTTACATAAATTTTTGGATGTCCGAATGTATTCAGAACGTAAGTTATGCGCGAAAGTGCAAACTTGTGCACTTTTTGACACTTTTAGCCCCTGAATGATCCAAAAGTTTATTTTAGCATACCAAACCCCTCAAAGCCTATTTCTAAGCTATGTAAAGGATATTTATGATATGTTTAACTTATGGACATGTTCCGGAATGTTCGTTAAAGTTCAAATTGGAATACTTTCGCAGTTTGTCAAGTTTAGTCCCTGTAAGCGAATTAACTTGTTTTTGCCATACCAAAGCCTTCAAAACTTATTTCTAAGTTATGTAAAAGTTATTTAAGGTATGTTGAGTATATGTTGATGCTCCGGAGTATTTGTCGCATTAAACTGAGTACGTTTACGCACCAGTTCGCGTATAATTCTCCAGAAAGCGATGTAGAGTTTGAAATTGAACAAAAGTCAAAACATGAAAAATGTAAAACACAACCAAACAAACATTGGGATCAAATAACATTGTTTTATTGATAATAGAACTGTTCATAATGATTACAAGCACAAATGTTACAGTCTCCCCTACTTGTGGAAATTTCGTCCCGAAATTTATTTAGAGGAAACTTGTGGAAAAAGATGCGGATATTTTGCCTTCATTTGATCTTCACGTTCCCAAGTAAACTCGGGTCCACGCTTAGATTCCCAACGAACCTTGACCAAAGGAATGCGCTTGCGTTTAAGCCACTTGACTTCACGTTCCATGATTTCCACTGGTTTCTCAACAAATTTCAGAGTTTTATCAACATGAATTTCGTCAAGCGGTATGTGGAGGTTCTCATCAGCTAAACACCTCTTGAGATTGGACACGTGGAAGGTTGGATGAACATTTCCAAGTTTAGGAGGTAACTCAAGTCTGTAGGCTACCTTACCGATTCTTTCGACGATCTTGAATGGTCCAACGTATCTAGGTGCAAGTTTTCCTTTCTTTCCAAATCTAATCACACCTTTCCAAGGTGAGACCTTAAGTAATACACGATCACCGACTTGAAAATCCAAGGGTTTGCGTTTTAGGTCCGCGTAACTCTTCTGACGGCTTCTAGCTGTCTGAAGGTTATCACGTACTTTCTTAACCTTATCTGTTGTCTCTAAAATGAGGGCAGGTCCAGTAAGTTGAGCCTCGCCAATCTCATTCCAGCAGACTGGTGAACGACATTTTCGACCATAGAGAGCCTCGAAAGGAGCCATGTTGATGCTGGAGTGATAACTGTTGTTGTAGGAGAATTCAATCAACGGGAGATGTGAATCCCAACTACCACCAAAATCGATCACACAAGCTCTAAGCATATCCTCCAGTGTCTGGATTGTTCTTTCAGATTGACCATCCATTTGCGGATGATAAGCTGTGCTCAGATTAAGTTGGGACCCCATAGCAGATTGCATGGTTCTCCAAAAATGAGAAGTGAAACGAGCATCTCTGTCAGAAATGATGTTCAAAGGAACACCATGTCGAGCTACAATTTCATCCACGTAGATTTGAGCAAGTTTGTCAGCAGAAAAATCCTCACGGATTGGTAAGAAATGCGCTGACTTTGTAAGACGATCAACGACTACCCAGATGGCATCGTGACCTTTCTTTGTGCGCGGGAGTTTGGTAATGAGATCCATAGTAATGTTTTCCCATTTCCAAACTGGGATCTCTGGTTGCTCCAATAAACCAGAAGGACGCTGATGTTCAGCCTTAACCATAAGACAAGTAAGGCATTTTGATACATATAAGGCAATGTCTTTCTTCATACCAGGCCACCAATACTGAATACGAAGATCCTTATAAATCTTATCTGAGCCAGGATGAATAGAATAACGAGCCTTATGGGCTTCATCCATAAGCAAGGTACGAAGATTATCTTGGCTTGGGACCCACAAACGGTCCATGAAGTAATACGATCCATTGTCCTTCAGCTCTAGAGCAGGAGTTATGTGATAAGGAAATTCCTTATCCATCAAGCCTTGTGAAACACAAACTTGTTGAGCCTGAGAAATACGGGCTTGGATATCGGTTTGAATAACAGATTGGACACGTACACAATGAAGCTTAGTACGTTCCTTGCGACTTAAAGCATCGGCTACGACATTCGCCTTACCGGGATGGTAGCGAATCTCGCAGTCATAGTCGTTTAGAAGTTCAACCCAACGTCTTTGCCTCATGTTGAGTTCCTTTTGATTAAAGATATGTTGAAGACTTTTGTGGTCCGTGAAAACCACACATTTTGTACCGTACAAATAGTGTCTCCAGATCTTAAGAGCGAAGACAACTGCACCCAACTCAAGATCATGAGTTGTGTAGTTCTTCTCATGTATCTTCAACTGTCTCGATGCGTATGCTATGACTTTGTTTCTTTGCATCAGGACGCAACCAAGACCTAATTTAGATGCGTCGCAATAAACGACGAAATCATCATTGCCCTCGGGCAAAGTTAGGACAGGCGCGTCGCAAAGCTTTTATTTCAAAGTCAGAAACGCTTCCTCTTGTTTGACTCCCCAGTCAAATGGCTTGTTCTTCTGAGTTGAGCAGTTAGAGGAACTGCAATCTTTGAGAAATTCTCTATGAAGCGGCGGTAATAACCCGCCAGACCAAGAAAAGAACGAACTTCAGTAGGAGTAGTAGGCGTATCCCAATCCTTGATCGCACTGATCTTGGAGGGATCTACATGAATACCTTGTTCGTTGACAATATGTCCCAAGAATTGAACCTCTTTAAGCCAGAATTCACACTTTGAGAATTTGGCGAAAAGTTGCTCTTTCTTTAGGAGTTCTAACATAAGACGAAGATGTTTTTCATGATCAGCTCGCGTCTTGGAATAAATTAAGATGTCATCAATGAAAACGATGATGAACTTATCTAAATAAGGCTTGCAGACCCTATTCATTAAGTCCATGAAAACAGCAGGAGCATTAGTCAAACCGAATGGCATGACTGTGAACTCATAATGCCCACAGCGAGTACGGAACGCTGTCTTGGGAATGTCTTCTTCATGCACACAGAGTTGATGATATCAAGATCGCAGATCAATCTTCGAAAAATAAGAAGCGCCTTGCAATTGATCAAAGAGATCATCAATGCGAGGTAGGGGATATCGATTCTTGATGGTGAGCTTGTTAAGCTCACGATAATCGATACACATCCTAAAAGATCCATCCTTCTTCTTTACAAAAAGAACGGGAGCACCCCAAGGTGAAAAGCTAGGACGGATAAAACCTTTGTCAGAGAGCTCCTGAAGCTGCTTAGATAACTCTTGCATCTCTGATGGTGCAAGACGGTATGGAGCTCTGGCAATGGGATTTGCACCAGGTACGAGATCAATACGGAACTCGACTTGGCGTGCTGGAGGTAGACCAGGTAACTTTTCAGGGAAAACTTCAGAATAATCCCGAACGACAGGAATATCTGAAATAGTCTTACCTTTGCCTTTATCTGCTGTAACATGTGCTAAGAAAGCCACATATTTCTTCCGTAGATACTTCCGTGCTTTAAAACAAGACATGAGTTTGAGACCACCGGCAGGCTTCTCACCACGAACCTGTAGGATCTCGTCTATCGACAGCGGCACACGAACAATCTTCTCAGAACAAACTATCTCTGCGCGATGCTTAGATAACCAATCCATACCCACAATAACGTCGAAGCTTCCAAGTTGCATTGGCGTGAGGTCAATAGGAAAAATATGGTCGTTAAGGTTCAACTGGCAGTTGCGTAGAACAGAACTAAGAACAATGGGTTCACCCCTGGCAACCTCTACTGTCAAAGGTTTACCTAGTTTCGTTCTAGACACGCGAAGCATTGGCTCAAAAGTCAATGACACAAAACTCTTGTCGGCACCCGAATCAAAAAGAACAGATGCTGGCTGATTATTAATAAAGAACGTATCGTTCACCACTTCGTTGTCTGCTTGTGCTTCTTGTGCATTCATGTTGAAGACTCGACCTCGAGCCTGAGCCTGCTTCTGGTTTGCATTCTGGTTCTGGTTGGCTAGTCTTGGACACCGATTTCTGTAGGGGGTCAGATCCCCACAGTTATAACAAGCACCTGGTGGGTAGTTTGGTCGTGCAGCCTGACCCTGTTGCTGAGCAACTTGTTGAGCAGGGTTCTGAACTGCGCGATTCTGAGCAAACCGACAAACATCGGCAAGATGACCCGACTTCCCACAGTTAGTACAGAAACGGCACTGATACTGCGGCTGATGGTGACTGTTGCATTGATTGCACAAAGGTGAACTTCCTGAATAGGGCTTCTTGGCTGGAGGCTGGTTGGGAGCTGCCTGGTTAGCTTGGGCAGTGACAACATAGTTTTGGGAAGCCTTACGCTTCTTTGCCCTTTTCGATGAACCAGACTCCTTTCCGTTCTTGTTTTGACTTTTCTTGCTATCTTCCTTGTCAGCCGACCGTTTCTTGCCCTTGTCACCCTTCCTGTGTAATTTATTCTTTCGAATCTGCGACTCAGTCAACGTCGCTGATAACTCGATCGCCTGACGGAGTGTGGTAGGGTTGCTACCAGTAAGGATGTCTTGTACTGAGTCAGGTAGGCTGTCGATGTACCTTTCGATGGCCTTATCGAGTGGGGTAACCATAGTCGGGCAAAGCAGACTCAACTCCTCAAACCTATCAGTATAAGCCCTGTGCTCGCCACTATCTTGCTTCAAAACATCAAATTCTTTCTCCAACGCTCGTTGTTCATGACGAGGACAAAACTCCCTCATCATAAGAGCTCTCAGTTCAGCCCATGTCTGAGCTAGAGCAACTTCTGCACCTTGATCTCTCATAACCCCGTTCCACCACGTAAGAGCCCTCTTCTGAAACACACTCGAAGAAAACTCGACCTTGCGATTGTCAGGACACTGCACATGACAGAAAGTGTTCTCGATGCTCTCGAACCACTGAAGAAGCCCAGTTTCTCCCTCAGAACCCACTAAACTTGAGTGGCTTAGCCGAGTTAAAATACTTGTATTTGCATGTACCATTGTTGTTGTTGTTGGCCTGGTTCCATTGAGCAAAGAGATTTGGGAATTGAGCAGCCATCTGCTGCGCAATAATTTCTGCCAGCTCGGCAGTAGCTATCTGGTTGTCGCGTCGAGGAGGCATTCTAGAAGAGAAATAAAACATGAAATGAAACGAGTGAGATGATTGGATGAAGAGAATGAGATGAAGCAAAATCAACAAAAGCAAAGATGGCGGTTATGCATCACAAAGCAAACAAGCGACATGAAATGTCTAGTCAAAGTAAATGGGTCAGAATTAGTGTATCGCGAAGACATGCTCGCCTATAAGTGAACACTCACCCCAAGCGTTCCCAGGTAAGAGTGACTGGTCCGATTATGTGGATTTGTACGAACACTCTAGCCTTAGACAGAAAACCCAGGGTACAGGCATTCACTCTTCCAGTTCGCACGTGTTCACACTATTAACCCAAAACTTTGACGGGATTTTTGAAATCCAAAGAGGTTCAAAACCATATAACTGAGGGTTCAAAACCTAGTAATCAATTATCCTTGAACAGACGATAAATTTTCAAAGCGGATTCGGAATCGAAGTTTCCATTGTGGTTATCACCTAAGGATAGGTGAAGTGCATGTTTTAAAATCTAAACACAAGATAACTTGTGTTAGGGTCCTAGAAAGTAATAGTCTAGGTCAAAGCATTACTAATAACCTAATTCCCTATAACCAATGGCTTTGATACCAACTCTTCTGTCACACCCCGACCGCGTGTAACATGCAACCGCGGCGGAAAACGTCGGGGAGTGTTGTGGACAGAATTAATTGTTATACAACCATGGAAATTAACGTTACATTTTATTTATCAAACACGGGTGTTACATTATCTTAAAAGGAAGTACAGAATTCAAAACATAGTTATACTAGTTCTATCTTCATTTTTATTGTCTCTAAGGCACAGGTCCGCCCTAGTATCGTGATCAACGTCTTATGGAACAGCTCCTGAAAACACATGTGAAAGTAGGTACGTCAGCATAAAAATGCCTGTGAGATACATAGGTTTTGTGAAAGTGGGATTCATGACTTGAGTTTTAAAGAAATGTTTAATAACAGTCAGTCATGAACCTTGTAAATCGTCTCGCTTTGTAAACCATTTGTAAAACGATAATATCAGATGATATGTATAGATGAACGTAAGGTTAAATGAATAACCTAGTAAAATGAGTTTAATAAGATAAGTTGTTTTGTAAGACAATGTTTTATGAAAGGTATATTATTTGTATAAAATGTTATATGTCTAAACTGAAATGACTTAGATAACGCTAAGATATGTAATATTATACAAACATTTATATATAGGAATTACCAGCGGCGTATCCACCATGTTTGCATCATATTACATACTCCACGTTACTCAAACCATTTACCCAAACCATCCACCATGTAAGATTGTTCTTGTATAACTCAATTGTCAAGTGTTATTGTGTAAATCATGTTAAATGTCTATGTTCAATGTAAACCACCAAATGTGTATGTCAATGTCAACGTGTTTGTGTTCAATGTAAATCATGTAATGTGTATCCCAAAATGTATCATGTACGGTAAGCGAAATGTATCAACTTAAACCATATGTAAAAATGCACAAAACAAGTCGTTGAAGTAATACGTGGTTTAAATCAACGTTATGTTCTGTGGAAAATGCATGCTCTATTGATATTAACATTTATGCGGTATTGTGAAATATGCATACATCCAAGCCTTGAGACTGTGGCGATAAACCCTTAAACAAATTAAAGGTTTATCTAAGTTATGTATATCGAATTCGGTCATTCCTTCCAATCCTATCAAACCCAGGATTTCAGGAACGGGAGTTGTCAATTCCTATGGTACCACTACCTACTAACGAACGGCGTGATCAATGTTAATGAATGCATTGTCCCATGTTAAACAAACCGAATGTCATAACAAAATGAAGGCATGTGATGTAAACAATTGTACTAAGTATGCTAAGTAAACATACGAAGCAGAAATGTTCATGTAAATCAATGTGCCCATATGCTGAGTAAACATATGCAGCAGAAATGTTCATCTAAATCGATGTGTCCATATGCTGAGTAAACATATGCAACAGAAATGTTCATGTAAATCAATGTGTCCATATGCTGAGTAAACATATGCAACAGAAATGTTCTTGTAAATCAATGTGTCCATATGCTGAGTAAACATATGCAACAGGAATGTAATGTAAATCAATGTACTAAGTACACACACAATGGGCATACATAGCATGAAATGTAATGAAATCGTGTACTATAATGTACTAACAACATAGCAGGCATATGATGTGAAAACATGGAAAGCATGAATGTAACAGATAGGCACATGTGTTTCACCCCAAAACAATTTAGAAAATAGTAAAAGAGGGGTTCAATGTACTCACATTGACTCCTCAAAAACATGTAAAAGATGGGGTTCTATGTACTCACCTGAGATTGCTTTGAATTCCTTGTATAATAACCAGATAATGCTAAAGATCACGGGATATCAAACGACACCTAATAGGTAGCTATATTAATATACCGGACCAAAATCGGAAGGATCGGATAGTATGCGGGTTTGTAAACCAAACGAGTATGGAGACTCGTGAAATATGGTTTAACAAAGCCTACATACTAAAATGAAACCTAACCTAAGTGCTTACGATCCATTACGACCTGTTTAGGTAGCTTATGCTGTGACAACTCGAACTTTAGACTTGCTTTGATGTAACGTTACGTACCTATGACACTTTGAGTTAATGAATATTATGATGTTACGTACTTATGTGAACTTGATTATATAATTGAATGAATGATGTGCATTGTGTATATTATATGTATGTATGTTATTGGCCCGAACGCACAACATTACATAACCCGAACCGCACAAGACTGTCGCACAAGTCCATTTTGGGCCACACCTTGTACGCGGACCAATGGGGCAGCCCATGTAAGGGCCGGCCCACCCCTCTAAACCGTGTATACACCTTTAGGGACTTGGTTTCACCTCATTTGTTACAACATACTTTACACACACAAAACCCTAGCTCTCATCTCTCTCTCTCGCAAACCGAAGGCAACCAAGAACTTCTCCTTCACAGAAGATCATCGTCCCTCTCTCTTTGATTTCCAACCGGTTAGTGACGATGATATATTTCGATTATATGTGATATCATGTTGATTGTTATCATTCTGTTATGCGATGTAACTAGGGTGTATGTTAGTAATATTGATTGAATGTTGATGTTAATCGGTTCTCATGAATGGTGAATGTTCACATAAATCGGATTGTATGATGTAAGTCAAATGGTAATGATAATGTTCATGATAGTCGGCTCAATTAGGTGCCTCGGATGATGTCGATTTCTCGGATACATGTTCATGTAAATATATATAGATTATTGTTCGTATGAATGTTGTTCATGTTGAATTGATTAGGGTTCTTATGAGTTAGTTTATGTTTGCACTGTTTGATCGATATCATGCCAATTGATTTACTGAAATTATGTTGATTGAAAGATAAGTAAGGAAACCGATAAATGATGTAACCGAATAGCATGATTTCCAGACAATTAAACCGATCGCACAAGACTTATTGGTGTACAAGAAGTCCAATCGCACAATATGATCCAATCACACAAGGTGGTCCACTCGCACAAATGGGTCAGTCGCACAAGCTGAACCAGTCGCACAAGGCTGTATGTTGGGCCGGACAGCCCAAGACGTCTATCGTACAAGCTGCATGGGCCGGACTACCTTGGATCGCACAACCCAGCTGAATCGTACAAGATCAGCTGGATCGCACAAAGTTATTTCGTGTTATTTTGGGCCGTAGGTTATTTTTGGGCTGGGCATTATTGTTGGACTAATTTAATCCGGTCGCACAACATGAACTGGATCGCACAATTTGTATGATAATTGATTGGGCCGTGCATGTTCAAACTGTTTATGTGTATGATGGGCCGGGTATAGATTGGGCCTAGTTATGTAATCGCACAAGATGGTTAGGCTCGCACAAGCTCTTTGGCCCAACCATCCGAGTCGCACAAGTGGTGTATTTAATGTGTTGACTGTTTACGTGCGTACGTGTTTGTTATGATGTATACGTGCATTTCCGTAGTCAAAACCTGACTTGTGTGGTAACCCTGTTAGGACGTGG
This sequence comes from Helianthus annuus, assembly GCF_002127325.2. Lineage (NCBI taxonomy): Eukaryota > Viridiplantae > Streptophyta > Magnoliopsida > Asterales > Asteraceae > Helianthus > Helianthus annuus. The sequence continues at coordinate 130,565,723 of NC_035449.2, read as the reverse complement.
TTGACCACTTTAGTTCAAGAACCCTCTTTGTGTATCTGCCGAGCAAACCAAGGTGAGTTCACACAGCCAAGGCATGGGATTCCCGGGTTGGGAATTGGGTTGGATATGTTGGATATGGAATGATTACTCGTACTTACGCATTCACTAGACTATAGACCATCGTCCTCAGGATAGTCAGGACACGTTACGTAAAGCCTACGTAACCCAGTATTTGCCATTTGTCTCCCGGGTCGGGAGGACACGTTACGTAAAGCCTACGTAACCCAATACCTTTTACTGTCTTCCGGGTCGGAAGGACACGCTGCGTAAAGCCTACGTAGCCCCCACGCGTACCACTGTCCTCGGGGAAGGGCACGTCACGTAAAGCCTACGTGACCCAGTACGTATTCCTGTTCTCGGTAAAGAAGAACACATGGTTGGAAGTTAGTCTAGTAAGTACCACTGATGAGAAGCCCTCATTAGTAAGGATAAACGTGGGAAACCCCACCGGTAATATAAACACAAGGTTTGGGAAGCCCCCACCTTTAGTACACACTAGTATGGGAAGCCCCCACTAGTTATACTTATGCACTATGTTATGAACTTACTTTCTGTGAACTCGCTCAACTAGTTTGTTGATTATTTGCTGCATGCCTTGCAGGACCTTAGGTATACTTGGAGCTTGCACCAGAGGAGAAGCGGGTCGTTGTGGACAAGAACACGTGAATGCTTATTAAACACTTTTACATTCACACATTGATACTTATGTTTTGGGTTTTACATTTAATGCTTCCGCTACATATACAATGTTTGGTTTTGAACATCAGTCGTATCTACTATTATTATTAAGTGCTATGTTTGATATGATTGATGGCTTGATCCTGGTCATGTCACGCCTCCAAGCGGTGGTACTCCGCGTGTGGATTTTGGGGGTGTGACAGATTGGTATCAGAGCCATTGGTTATAGAGAACTTGGTTTTGATATGGGAAACGTTTTTATTAAAACCGGACTATAACCAGAACAGTGCTCTCAACGATCCACAACGACGCTTCGCTCCACGTGCAAGACTCGACATCTTAGGTAATAAGGTTTATGTTTATTGCCTGTTTGCTAGAATTTCTTAGAACTTTGCTCGCATTACGCTTAGATACACATGATACTATAGCATGAGAATCCCTACGTGCTTACTCTTTTCTGTCATCGCCCTATTCGCGAACCATTCTTACTTACGCTACTTGTTACAATGAAGATCATGTCTGGAAGAATTAACATGACACAAGCCCAGCTAGAGGCTCTCGTTCAAGCTTAAGTTGCTGCGGCAGTTGCAGCAGCTCAAGCAGGTAGTATATCCTGCAGTATAGGCACACACTAGGATCTTTAGATCCTACATTAACTCTCGTATTTAACTTCATCCTATTCGTACACAATAGGTCAACACGCGCAGCAGCCCGTCTGCACATTCAAGAACTTCATGGACTGTCGTCCAAATTCCTTCAGTGGCACCGAGGGGGCAGTGGGACTCCTCCATTGGTTTGAAAAGCTAGAATCAGTATTCGAAATGTGCGAGTGCCCTGAGGCTCGCAAGGTCAAGTTTGCCACCGGCACCTTGGAAGGAATCGCGCTAACCTGGTGGAACGCGCAGGTGCAAATTCTGGGGTTGGCAGCTGCTAACGCCACACCCTGGAACGATTTTAAGGAACTTATCAAGAGGGAGTATTGTACACGTGAAGATATTCACAAGTTGGAAGACGAGTTGTATAATCTGAAAATGGTTGGGTCAGAGTTCGAAGCGTATACTAAACGGTCGAATGAGCTGGCCGTATTGTGCCCAACTATGGTGGACCCTCCATACAAGCACATTGAGATGTATCTCAAGGGATTGGCGCCAGAGATCCAGAGCCATGTTACTTCGGCTAACCTCGACAACATCCAGGAAATCCAGCGTCTCGCTCATCGCATCACCGACCAGGCAGTGGATCAGAACAAACTGCCTAAGCGTGTCAACGCTACTACTACAGTCACTCCTTCAGCTACTCCCGCTACTACTAGCGACAGCAAAAGAAAATGGGATGGCGATTCCAGCAGGGGTTCAGCGACTGTTCAGCCACAAGCTCAGCAACAGAAGATCGACCACTACCAGAGCCCCAGTCAGCAATCCTCTGGTGGTCACAGACAGAGGAGATATCAGGGAAGTCAACCTAAGTGCCACAATTGCCACAGACATCACAATGGCCCGTGTAACAAGGGTCGTTGTCAAAGGTGTCTTAAGATGGGTCACGAGGCCAAAGACTGTAGGAGTCCACGGCCTGCGAATCAGAACCAGCAGCCTCAGCAACCAGCTCCACAGAACCAGCAGCAGCAGCCACAGCGTGGAAACCGGGGATGTTTCCAGTGTGGGGCTGAAGGTCATTTCAAACGCGACTGCCCTCAGTTGAACCAGAATCGCAACAACAATAACCAGGGCAACGGGAACAACAACGGGGGAAACAACAACAACGGCAATGAAGCTCGTGGTCGTGCATTCGTACTAGGTCGAGGCGACGCAGTGAACGATCCCAATGTGGTTATGGGTAAGCTTCTCCTCGACAACATTTATGTTACTGTTTTATTTGATTCGGGTGCGGATACAAGCTATATGTCTGTGAAAATGTGTCAACTGCTAAAACGTGCACCAACACTTTTACCCACCAAACATGTAGTAGAGTTAGCTAACGGTAAAAGTCTAGAAGCCACGCACGTAGTTCAGGGTTGTAATCTTATCCTAGCTGGTCAAGCTTTCTCTATTGATCTCATTCCCATAGTTTTGGGTAGTTTCGACGTCGTGATTGGGATGGATTGGTTATCCCAACACCAGGCAGAAATCTTATGCAGTGAGAAGATAATTCGCATTCCTCGTTCTGGTCAAGAACCTCTCGAAGTTCAAGGTGACAAGAGTGGTGCAGTGGTCGGCATCATCTCCTTCTTGAAGGCTCAGAAATGCTTACGAAAGGGGCATACTGCCATTCTGGCACTCGTTACAGACGCATCAGCAAAGGAAAAGAAATTGGAGGATATTCCAATTGTACACGATTACCCTCAGGTGTTTCCTGAAGACTTACCTGGATTACCGCCTCATCGTCAGGTCGAATTTCAGATCGAGCTCGCTCCAGGGGCAGCACCCATAGCTCGCGCACCATACCGTCTAGCTCCATCAGAATTGGAGGAACTGTCCAAGCAGCTACAAGAGCTCTTGGAAAAGGGCTTTATTCGTCCAAGCTCTTCGCCTTGGGGAGCTCCAGTACTTTTCGTGAAAAAGAAGGACGCTACGTTCAGGATGTGTATCGACTACCGTGAACTCAACAAGGTGACGGTGAAGAACCGTTATCCTCTTCCGCGCATTGACGACTTATTCGACCAGTTGCAAGGGTCTTGCTACTATTCGAAGATAGACTTGAGGTCAGGGTATCATCAGCTGAGAGTCCGGGATGAGGACGTCTCCAAGAAAGCCTTCAGAACTCGTTATGGTCACTACGAGTTTCTCGTCATGCCATTTGGATTAACGAATGCGCCTGCTGTATTTATGGATCTTATGAACAGGGTGTGCAAACCCTATCTCGACAAGTTCGTCATTGTTTTCATCGACGACATTCTAATTTACTCCAAGAGTCAGGAGGAACACGAGCAGCATCTTCGCCTTATTTTGGAACTCCTTCGGAAGGAACAGCTATACGCTAAGTTTTCGAAATGCGACTTCTGGCTTCGTGAAGTCCATTTTCTAGGCCACGTAGTGAACAAGGATGGGATCCATGTCGATCCATCCAAGGTAGACTCGATCAGAAACTGGCCTGCACCACGTACGCCAACGGAAATACGCCAATTCTTGGGTTTGGCGGGTTACTACAGACGGTTTATTAAAGACTTTTCGAAGATTGCTCAGCCGCTTACTTTACTGACACAGAAGGGTGTCACCTATCGCTGGGGAGAGCCCCAGGAGACTGCTTTTCAGCACCTAAAGGATAGACTTTGCAGTGCACCTATCCTCTCATTACCAGAGGGCACAGATGACTTCGTGGTATATTGTGATGCATCCATTCGGGGACTTGGATGTGTGTTAATGCAGCGCGACAAGGTTATTGCCTACGCTTCACGTCAACTCAAGATTCATGAACGGAACTACACGACGCACGATTTGGAGCTGGGAGCTGTTGTTTTCGCGCTTAAGATATGGCGACACTACCTGTACGGTACCAGGTGCACGATTTACACCGATCACAGGAGTCTCGAGCATATCCTTAAGCAGAAGGATTTGAACATGCGTCAACGGCGATGGGTTGAGTTACTGAACGATTACGAATGCGCTATCAAGTACCATCCAGGCAAAGCCAACGTTGTGGCTGATGTCCTCAGTCGGAAAGACACTTTACCTCGGCGCGTGCGAGCGCTACAGCTTACGATTCAGTCTGGCCTCCCTACACAGATACGAAATGCTCAGGTAGAAGCATTGAAACCAGAAAACGTTAAGGCAGAAGCCCTACGCGGCTCACGACAGCGGTTAGAACAGAAGGCAGACGGCGCCTACTATGTAACGGGGCGTATTTGGGTCCCACTTTATGGCGGTCTACGCGAACTTGTGATGGACGAAGCACACAAGTCTCGCTACTCGGTACATCCAGGGTCGGACAAAATGTACCACGACATCAGTACTATATACTGGTGGCCTAGTATGAAGGCCCACATCGCTACTTATGTTGGCAAGTGTTTGACCTGTGCGAGAGTCAAGGTTGAATACCAGAAACCAGCGGGCCTACTTCAGCAGCCTAAGATACCTCAATGGAAATGGGAAGAAATTTCCATGGATTTCGTTACAGGCCTACCCAGATCCCAGCGTGGGAATGATACCATATGGGTGATCGTGGATCGACTCACCAAGTCTGCACACTTCCTACCCATAAAGGAAACGGATAAGTTCTCCACTCTCGCAGACGTTTATCTTAAGGAAGTTGTTTCGAGGCACGGGGTGCCCACATCCATTATTTCGGATCGCGATGCACGATTCACGTCAGAACTTTGGCAAGCGATGCACAAATCTTTCGGCTCACGATTAGACATGAGCACAGCATATCACCCTCAGACGGATGGGCAGTCTGAGCGAACGATTCAAACACTTGAAGACATGCTTAGGGCATGCGTTATCGATTTCGGCAACGGCGGGGAAAAGCACCTCCCTTTGGTGGAGTTTTCGTACAATAACAGTTATCACACCAGCATTCAAGCCGCTCCATTCGAGGCATTGTACGGGCGTAAATGCCGGTCACCTCTCTGTTGGGCAGAGGTGGGGGATAGTCAGATCACGGGTCCAGAGATTGTAGTGGACGCCACAGAAAAGATTGCACAGATACGACAACGCATGGCGGCAGCACGCGACCGTCAGAAAGCCTACGCGGACAAGCGTAGAAAGCCTTTGGAATTTCAGGTCGCGGACCGGGTTTTATTGAAAGTCTCACCCTGGAAGGGTGTGGTACGTTTTGGCAAACGGGGCAAACTGAATCCGCGGTATGTCGGACCATTCGAAATCATAGAAAAGATTGGCAAAGTAGCCTACAAGTTGAACCTACCAGCTGAACTCGGGGCAGTTCACAATGTCTTTCATGTGTCAAACTTAAAGAAGTGCCTATCAGATGAAACCCTCATCATTCCTTTTAAGGAACTCACTATCGACGAGCGGTTGCAGTTCGTCGAGGAACCAGTAGAAATCACTGACCGGGATGTGAAGGTCCTCAAACACAAGAGAATCCCTCTTGTTCGAGTTCGTTGGAACTCCAAACGTGGCCCAGAGTACACCTGGGAACGCGAAGACAGGATGGCAGAAAAGTACCCCCAGTTATTCGAAACCAATGCAACCACTACTGAGGCTGAAGCTACTACTTCGGAATTTCGGGACGAAATTCCAGATCAACGGGGGGAGGATGTGACACCCCAGGAAAATCAGTGAACAATACAGTTTACCTAGCTTCCTCAGTGAGTGCATACCAAATTTCAGGACGAAATTTCCAATTAGTTGGGGATAATGTGACAACTCGAACTTTAGACTTGCTTTGATGTAACGTTACGTACCTATGACACTTTGAGTTAATGAATATTATGATGTTACGTACTTATGTGAACTTGATTATATAATTGAATGAATGATGTGCATTGTGTATATTATATGTATGTATGTTATTGGCCCGAACGCACAACATTACATAACCCGAACCGCACAAGACTGTCGCACAAGTCCATTTTGGGCCACACCTTGTACGCGGACCAATGGGGCAGCCCATGTAAGGGCCGGCCCACCCCTCTAAACCGTGTATACACCTTTAGGGACTTGGTTTCACCTCATTTGTTACAACATACTTTACACACACAAAACCCTAGCTCTCATCTCTCTCTCTCGCAAACCGAAGGCAACCAAGAACTTCTCCTTCACAAAAGATCATCGTCCCTCTCTCTTTGATTTCCAACCGGTTAGTGACGATGATATATTTCGATTATATGTGATATCATGTTGATTGTTATCATTCTGTTATGCGATGTAACTAGGGTGTATGTTAGTAATATTGATTGAATGTTGATGTTAATCGGTTCTCATGAATGGTGAATGTTCACATAAATCGGATTGTATGATGTAAGTCAAATGGTAATGATAATGTTCATGATAGTCGGCTCAATTAGGTGCCTCGGATGATGTCGATTTCTCGGATACATGTTCATGTAAATATATATAGATTATTGTTCGTATGAATGTTGTTCATGTTGAATTGATTAGGGTTCTTATGAGTTAGTTTATGTTTGCACTGTTTGATCGATATCATGCCAATTGATTTACTGAAATTATGTTGATTGAAAGATAAATAAGGAAACCGATAAATGATGTAACCGAATAGCATGATTTCCGGTCAATTAAACCGATCGCACAAGACTTCTTGGTGTACAAGAAGTCCAATCGCACAATATGATCCAATCACACAAGGTGGTCCACTCGCACAAATGGGTCAGTCGCACAAGCTGAACCAGTCGCACAAGGCTGTATGTTGGGCCGGACAGCCCAAGACGTCTATCGTACAAGCTGCATGGGCCGGACTACCTTGGATCGCACAACCCAGCTGAATCGTACAAGATCAGCTGGATCGCACAAAGTTATTTCGTGTTATTTTGGGCCGTAGGTTATTTTTGGGCTGGGCATTATTGTTGGACTAATTTAATCCGGTCGCACAACATGAACTGGATCGCACAATTTGTATGATAATTGATTGGGCCGTGCATGTTCAAACTGTTTATGTGTATGATGGGCCGGGTATAGATTGGGCCTAGTTATGTAATCGCACAAGATGGTTAGGCTCGCACAAGCTCTTTGGCCCAACCATCCGAGTCGCACAAGTGGTGTATTTAATGTGTTGACTGTTTACGTGCGTACGTGTTTGTTATGATGTATACGTGCATTTCCGTAGTCAAAACCTGACTTGTGTGGTAACCCTGTTAGGACGTGGTTGACCACTTTAGTTCAAGAACCCTCTTTGTGTATCTGCCGAGCAAACCAAGGTGAGTTCACACAGCCAAGGCATGGGATTCCCGGGTTGGGAATTGGGTTGGATATGTTGGATATGGAATGATTACTCGTACTTACGCATTCACTAGACTATAGACCATCGTCCTCAGGATAGTCAAGACACGTTACGTAAAGCCTACGTAACCCAGTATTTGCCATTTGTCTCCCGGGTCGGGAGGACACGTTACGTAAAGCCTACGTAACCCAATACCTTTTACTGTCTTCCGGGTCGGAAGGACACGCTGCGTAAAGCCTACGTAGCCCCCACGCGTACCACTGTCCTCGGGGAAGGGCACGTCACGTAAAGCCTACGTGACCCAGTACGTATTCCTGTTCTCGGTAAAGAAGAACACATGGTTGGAAGTTAGTCTAGTAAGTACCACTGATGAGAAGCCCTCATTAGTAAGGATAAACGTGGGAAGCCCCCACCGGTAATATAAACACAAGGTTTGGGAAGCCCCCACCTTTAGTACACACTAGTATGGGAAGCCCCCACTAGTTATACTTATGCACTATGTTATGAACTTACTTTCTGTGAACTCGCTCAACTAGTTTGTTGATTATTTGCTGCATGCCTTGCAGGACCTTAGGTATACTTGGAGCTTGCACCAGAGGAGAAGCGGGTCGTTGTGGGCAAGAACACGTGAATGCTTATTAAACACTTTTACATTCACACATTGATACTTATGTTTTGGGTTTTACATTTAATGCTTCCGCTACATATACAACGTTTTTGGTTTTGAACATCAGTCGTATCTACTATTATTATTAAGTGCTATGTTTGATATGATTGATGGCTTGATCCTGGTCATGTCACGCCTCCAAGCGGTGGTACTCCGCGTGTGGATTTTGGGGGTGTGACATATGCTACCTTAACGCGTCATTCGCGTAGAACGCGTTTGGAACGCCTAACATCGTGACCACAAGGCATAACCTCGGAAGGTTATAGCTATGGTCACCTAATGTGTTTGGTCGGATCCTAATGATCGACCAAATGGGTCGGGTTCGAAAGTATAAGCGATGGTTTAGATCGCTTACCTTACGACCCTATATAAGCACTAAACTAAAAGTGACGAGCTAAGCATGTTAGAACATGCTTAACTAAGTTTAGAAAACAGGTTTGGCATCAAAACAAACGGCTTTGATGCTCACGAGTAGTTTGGTTACAAAATATGCAAGAATGCACATTTTGGCCGAAACTACGACTCGTCACTGAGCCTAGATAACGTGGTAATCAGTAGGTATAGTCACTACGGACTATAACCATCGTGATCATGCTCACGTTATGAAGTTCCATGAACTTCGTGTTGACCATAGGCTGGTCAATGCAGAAAGTCAACAAAACGTTGACTTTCGGACTAGAAAAGCGAATAAAAGAACGAAAGAATACTTACGGAGGGTCCCCGAATGCTAATCTAGATCAAAGAGCTCAGGTATGAAGCAATGGCATCAACTTAGAGCATTTTGATCAGATTGTGTGGGTTTTACATCAAAGGGGGGGGGGGTATTTATAGGAAAAGTAGAGCCGTTAGGACCGTTTCTTGATTTTCGTGCCACGATCCTAAGCGTCCACTTGTCAAAATGTTGTGGTTACTGAAAATGGCCCTTGGCTCTTGATTGGGTGAAAGGGCATTGCCCCTTGAACGAACGAAAGGCCAACTACAAGTGGATTCAAACATTGAATCTGGTCTGTTAGTCCCACACGGCCCGCGTAAGGATTTGGGCAATCCTTATGCGCCCCGCCTGAGGGTCACAGATCAGAATTTTCAGTTTTAGTCCCTGCACTTCAGAAACATGCAATTTAGCCCATTTTTGGCACGTTTAAGCCCCGTTAACCTCATTTCAAGGCTCTAAGATGAAGTTAAAGTGTAGGGGACTTGAAATATGCTCAAAAATATTCCGGATGTCGGTTCGTTTGGTCGTACGATCGCGATGTTCGCTTAATTACGACGGAATGCGCATAAGCGCGAAAGACGATCCAAATGATGCGACGAATGGATTTTTCTCATGCCAAACACTAAGGCATAAAATTAGGATGCTTACATAAATTTTTGGATGTCCGGATGTATTCAGAACGTAAGTTATGCGCGAAAGTGCAAACTTGTGCACTTTTTGACACTTTTAGCCCCTGAATGATCCAAAAGTTTATTTTAGCATACCAAACCCCTCAAAGCCTATTTCTAAGCTATGTAAAGGATATTTATGATATGTTTAACTTATGGACATGTTCCGAAATGTTCGTTACAGTTCAAATTGGCATACTTTCGCAGTTTGTCAAGTTTAGTCCCTGTAAGCGAATTAACTTGTTTTTGCCATACCAAAGCCTTCAAAACTTATTTCTAAGTTATGTAAAGGTTATTTAAGGTATGTTGAGTATATGTTGATGCTCCGGAGTATTTGTCGCATTAAACTGAGTACGTTTACGCACCAGTTCGCGTATAATTCTCCAGAAACCGATGTAGAGTTTGAAATTGAACAAAAGTCAAAACATGAAAAATGTAAAACACAACCAAACAAACATTGGGATCAAATAACATTGTTTTATTGATAATAGAACTGTTCATAATGATTACAAGCACAAATGTTACAGTGTCCAATCGAGTTTTCCAAAAGCCTTGCCTCAAAAGTCGTGTGTGATATACTTAGTCACGGTTTCTAAGTGAGGACCTTTAATGAGTTTCGACATAAGTTTTCCAAAGGTCCTAAATGCATGTTATCCAAAACTCTCAAAGTTTAGCTTAATGTATGAATCTTTTTCGTGACCCGTGTATCAACACAACACTTGTGCATGTTTAAAACAAAAATTGTTGACTTATTGTATTCGGCAACGGTTGGAACCCATATTCGAGTTTTAGGCGTTCTGTATGTATTCAAAGTCTTAAAAATCTAAGTCCCCAAAGGAAAGTGAGGTTAAATCCTAGGTATCTCTACATAGAAACCTAATTCGCTGAAACCTATGGCTCTGATACCAATCTGTCACACCCCGAAATATCAGAGCTTGGCGTGACTGGACCGGTATCTTCATTGCACAGCGGAAGCAAATAAGCTAAGACTTCTAGAAAGTGAACGCCGCTAAGTACTCGAATTCCCATGGGTTCTCCTATTCCAACCGTTCCATAGATTGAAAATGCAACCTGAGAAAGAACATGTGAAAAAGTCAACATAAAGTTGAGCGAGTTCATAGTTTGTTTTGAAAAGATTTAAAGTAAATCTTTTTGATAACCGGTTTAAAAGTTGTTGAGAAAATATAGAAAAATCATTTTCTCGGCATGATATAGGAAAACTGTGAGTCTAGCCCACGAGAGTGTTTGTGCATTACACGAGAGAGAATGGGCCGAGTCCAAACGAACCTTTGTAAGCAGGATCAGCGCTTCCTCTTACTTAGGTATAACTTGAAAAACATTACCAAAGTTTGTAATTCATGTATTTGTGAGTTATCATCAATTGAATCTTAAAAACATTGGAGAATCCGAGTATTAAAACTGGTATCTAAGCGTCTATGAACAGATCATTAATGTTTTGCAAGGACATTAATATGTGTGGCGACATAGGAAGCACTCAACCCTAGCGGATTTCCCCCGGTCCACCCGGTTAGAACAACAAAAGCACTACATGGGCCACACAAGGACCCAAGAGTGGGGCTCGCTACACCCGATAGATCTACCACTTTTTCCCTCGGTCTTATACAAGATTAATGGCACTTAAGAGAGATTACTATTTGCTCACATGATCTAACAGTCCATTCCCTAGCTTAACCATACCCTCGTTAACGTATAAAGTGTGAGTTATTCATGTCCGTGGGCCTCTGCCCATGTCCTTGAGCCTTTGCCCATGTCATTCGTGTTATTAAAACTCATGCATGTTTCAAAAAAAAAAAAACACTTATGTTTTTATAAAACCAGTATGTTTAGCATAATCTTTTCGTAAACCATTTGAGTTTGTTGAAATCCTGTCGCAAAATGGTTTATAAATATGTGATATTCATTAATAGAAACCTTGTGTGATTTCGCAAAACTTGCATGTCTTTCCACCCCGAAAACATTTATAAAAATGTAAAACCGTAAAAAGTGGGGGTTATGAACTCACCTGGATATTCCTGTGCATAGCTAGCTTAGGTGTTTCTGTGATGTCGTTCCAAGAACGTGACTCGCTAGGGTGCAACTATAGCATTCCTAACAAGGAATCACTTATTAGTTTCTAATTAAATCAACGTAGCTACTACGTGTCCGAGCTCTACCGAGTCGTTAACAAAACGACTCTACGAAGGAAGGTGTTAATATTTTGGTTTGAAATAACCAAACTATTGTTTGTTGATCCCGTTTATGACCGGGACAAAACTAAGTCTCGAAAACGACTTAGCTTTCGAATGGTTTAAAATATATATATATTTATATATTTAAATATAAATATACTTACGGCGTCGTGTTATTTGTCGTGAATAGAAATACGTAGGTGGATAGCGGTTCGTGTCGTCGTAAGATGGAAATAAAAGTGTATATATAGCAATATACATATATTTTAAGTCGTGACGTTTGAAATATAACTTAGAATTCAGTCATTTGAACTAACTATAACAACTATATTTAGTTCGTAAGAAAGTTTAAAATCGATGTTTAAAATAAATATAAACCTTATATTTATTTTAAAAAAGTGTTCAAGTATTTCGATAAGTCGACGTTTAAAATACATAGAAACTTCATTTTTATTTTATGAAAATGTTCTAGCATTTCGAATTATCAGTGTTTTGAAATAAATATATATAGTCGTATTTATTTTGTATAAGTAATCGAGTTTTAAATGCGTTTTGAAATACTATAATAAGGGTCGAGTGTTAGTGGTTTGAAATAAAGGTAAGCAGTATTCGTCGGATGTTATAACTTCATTTGTAATTTGTAAACGTCGCCCAAAATAAATATATATTTATATTTATTTTATAAGAAGAACTCGAAATCCGATAAGTGTCGTTTTTATATCATAAATGCGTGTCGTGTTTCGGGTTTTTAACGAAAATTGGGCAGAGTTTCCCCTGTTTTTAGGATGCCCCGACAATCAAAGTCGTCGTTATTTGTCAAAAATCCAACGATAATCCAATCACAATTATATATATCTTTCGCAAAATATAACGAACACTAAAATAATTAAACTAGAATATGGCGGGTCAAGCTCGGTTCGCGTAGAAAAAAAATATTTAAACTAACATAAGTTAATTCACTACGCTTAAAACTTTACCGCGTCCTTCGTGTTGACCGGGCGTTGACTGCTGTTGACCCGAGTTGACTCGGGTTTGACCGAGTCAACTGGGTTAGACTGAGTTGACCGAGAGTATTAAGGCTGACCCGAGCCGTCCTGTTAACTACCTTTGACCATGTTTGACTGGCTTTGACTGTCGAAACGAAACCCAAATCTGACCGGAGTGAAACTGAAACCGAACCGTTGACTGTTGACCGCGATTGACCTGCTGTTGACCCGAGCTATAATCTGACCCGAAACGAACCCGCACAGGGGTCGAACCATACCCAGAAACCCACTGAACCGTTTGACTGCGGTTGACTGGTTGACTAGTCTCTAAGCCGAGACACCCAACACGAACCAAACATAGCTGAAACCCGAACCAAACTCAAATCATCGTTACTACCCCCGTCTTCGTCCGTCGCTCCGGTGACCGTGCCGTCCATCATTTTCATCATCATTTCGCCTTCAGTCAATCACCATCATCAACAACAGTAAGAACTTCACCAATTTTTTTTTAAATAAAACCAAACAGGGGAGGGGTTTTACCAGGATACTTGCCGGAGAATAACAACCACCGTCGTCGCCTCCACTGTCGTCGTCTTGAGCGGCGGCGCCGGCTCTGTTTCTCACTCTCTTCATCTCCCTATCTTTGTCCGTCGCTACAGCTGTGCGCAGCCACCATCACGGTGGCTGACCGTGTGTTCTCGAGAACCAGGGGTGTCTCGCCTGAAAATCCACCGGCATCGGTGCCGGTTCCGGCTCTGGTCGTCTTAACCAGCTGAACGAGAGGGAGAGAGAGGTACTGGTGAGGATTTATGCTTTTGATTGTCTTTATGTAGTAATCGAGAGGTTTGATATGTGGAGGTTGTGTTGTGAAGTGTGTGTATGCACATATTATACTTCACAGGTAAGATTTTCATGGAGCCTTTGTAAGATTTTCAAAGAAAATCTGTATATGTTGGTGTGTATAATCAGACGAGAGAGAATGTTGTGGAACTGTATGTGTGTGCTAGGTTTTCTAAAATGAAAAGATGAGAGGTTAAGGTTCATTATATATTAGGGTTTTTGTTTAGTGGGTCTGGGCCTAGGGCCCGTTAACTCGTTTCCTTTCCTTAACGCGGCCTAATAGCACACCCGAGGCCCGTTTTCGAACCCGCTTGTCGTAAAATGGCCTGAAATATTAATTTAGGGTCGAGAGCACTTAAAAATATTACCGTAAGTCGTTTTTAAACGCGTATGTTCGTCTGTTGCGTTAAATTGCGTAAAACGTTTCTTTTGTCGTTTCTAGTCCGTTTTGCGATCCGTTTTCAACTACGGATAATGAAATTTGAAAACAAAGTTAAATGTATCATAATATTTCAATTTTTAAGTTAATACGTGCATTTGATGCTTCCGTTTCGTTGCCGATGTGTTCCTGCAGTCGCGTTTTTCGTTCACATTTGCGTGTTGTGACATTCGAAAGCGTGAAATTTTTCCAAAACGAAATCCATGTGTTTAAATTGTACGTATATAACTCGCATTTGTCGGTGTTGTCAGTATTTCGTACGGTTTCAGTTCGTTGTCGTTCAATGTTAAGCAGATTTTTCCGCAAATCACCGTTCGCGTACTGTAATGTCGGTTAGATGTTCCTAGGCACTCCACAAGCCTAATTAAGTTAATCTACATCTTAAACACTATTTGTTAACGCCTAAACATTTGTTAATCACGTAATTAGACTCCGTTAATTACCGGTTGTCACATGGATATCATTAAACGTCATTTCGCGCTACTTTGCGTAATTAAGGGACTAATTGCGTCAAACTGCAAAAGTAGGTCGAATCGTTTGATGACGGACCTTCCAGAATATGTCCATGAGTTAAACATACCCTATTTATCCTTTATATAGCTTAGATATAGGCTTAGAGGTGTTTGGTGCGTAAAAATAAACTTTTATGTCATGCGGGGACTAAAAGTGTCAAAAAGTGCACATGTTTGCACTTTCGCGCATATCTCGCATTCTGAATATCCCCGGATACCCAAAAATTTATGTAAGCACTAAAATATTTTATTTTAGTGTGTGGCATGATAAAATTTCACTCGTCGCGTAATTTGGACCATTTTCAGTGTTCGTTCGTATTTCGTCATAATTCGACGAATAACGTGACCGTACGACCAAACGAGCCGACATCCGGCATGTTTTTGAGCGTATCTCATGTCCACTATGCTCAAGCATCATAGTGAAGCCTTGAAATGAGATTAACGGGCCTCAAATAAGTCCGAAATGATATTTATCAAGATCAAGGACTAAAACTGTCAAAATGTTAAAACTAAGACGAGGGCCATTTCTGTTAATCTGCTGATGATTGTCTGGGCTAAGCATTGTCTCGGGTCACGACCCTGACCTGACTCTTGATCATGGGCTGCTAAAGCAGAATATATCATGTTGTTTTGAAGAGACACGCAAGATTGGAAGTTATGTACTTAACATGTTAAATTTCGAAAGCATATATGTAAGTGAAAGAAGTCAGGGACTGTTATTGTAAATGTCTGAAACATGCTTGGGCTGGCTGGGCTTGACCACAAGTCATGAGCCCATTGGACTGCCATTTTTGTGAGCCGACTTAAGCATATAACAGCATTTAGAGCTGTTTTAAAGGTTAGGTAATGAGCAGGGACCAAAACCGCTTTAAATGATTAGCAGCAGCTTAATTTTTGTTGTTATTTGTTTTTCTTGCTCATCACTCAATATTCAAAACCACTTTAAATGATTCAAGGGGCACTTAAATGGTTTTAAAAACCTGCTATACACCTGTTAACATCTAATGATCCCTCCCTAACACATGTCTTGATCCAACCAACACCCAAAAACTATAAATAGGAACCTTAGTTACCCATTTCTTCACACCATATCATCCCTTCTCTATCATCTCTCTAATCTGGATCTTCCTAAGCTGAAGTGGGACATAATCTTAGTAGAAAATATAGCATGGACCCTTTGTAAGTGCCTTAGCCCACTCACTAGTTCAGATTTATGTTCTATCAACCGAAAAGTCAAATATCACAAATAAACATTGACTTTCGGTTTAAACTCTCATGGTCCAGCCACTGATCGAATTGAAAGTGGGTATAAGACCATAGTTAGGTAGGTGATTAACCCCTGAAAGGGCACCTCCTAATTCCTTCGTTTGCTTAGTTAATTGTCGGGTCAAACCGTTTAGGTAAAAAGTCAAACTTGGCAGATTTGTGCATATTAATTAAACCATAGATTCAGATGTTATAAATTATATTTTAACACTCTAATAACTTGGTAATGATCATTAGAACATGTCTAAGCTGGTCCAACCCGACAATTATGAGTTTAGGGTCGGTTCGCAACCGAAAGTCGCAAAAGCTTGACTTTGCTTTGACTTTTCAGTTCTGACCCGATTAAGCTTGATTCTTCCATGTTTTAAGCTTCCATTAGGACCATATTATTCAGTAGTAT
The DNA here is from genome assembly GCF_002127325.2 of Helianthus annuus. Taxonomy (NCBI): domain Eukaryota; kingdom Viridiplantae; phylum Streptophyta; class Magnoliopsida; order Asterales; family Asteraceae; genus Helianthus; species Helianthus annuus. The sequence goes on along the minus strand of NC_035449.2, from coordinate 130,549,478 downwards.
AACCCTCTGGAGTTATATTGCATTGTTCCTTGTGGTTTGAATCATATGCTAGTTTCCGCTATTATGCTTATAAACGCCCATTTTGCCCTTTTGACATAAGAATGAGATTTTTAGAAATGTGAGAGGACAAAAACCTTGGTTACTAATGTATAAGCTTGTCCCGAAAATTTGACATCAGTTCTTGGTCCCAAATAGGAGTTATGCTCGATATCGTAATTAGAAGCTTTTAACTAAGTAAATTGCGATATCTTGCATAAAGCATGTTTAAACTTAGATTTTGACCCAAAACTCATTACCTACTGTTAAGATATTATTTTTAGAGATTTTTGGAATTATTGATCAGATTATAAACTGATCATATCATAGAGTTCTTGTATTATTCGGTAAAAGACGATAATACCCTCTTCATGTATAATGTAGGATCGTGATCTGACCCGAATGAGTCGTTCAGAGGCGTTCAACTACGTTTCAGGTGCGAAATAACAAGAAACGAAGGTAGAGACACCTTGCAATTCACTTAATCTACTGATTTTATTGATTTGACAATGTTTACAGCTCGTTCTTCATACCGGCAGCACTTCGGCATGGAATTCTCGAAAGTTACAAATAAGTTCGCTCATGTGGTATTTATAGTGTTGGTAGGTTCCCACATACGGACATATACGTATAAGCGGACCAGGTAGGTTCCCACATACGGACATGTACGTATAAGAAGACCAGGTAGGTTCCCACATACGGACATGTACGAATAAGCGGACCTACTCTCTAAAACACATATACTCTCCAGTTTTCTCGTAAAACGCGCCCTAATCTATACAATACAATACATAACATGATCCAAGACGAAATCAACAGATGTAGTGCACCAACAAACTCCCCCTCAGATGTTGATGAAGTCGTTCATTGAGTCACGACTATGATGTGTCTTCACATCTTCAGTCTTGATCAGTCTCTGGGCTTCTCTCTCTCAATCTTTTCTTGCAGGTCTTCAGACTCCCCCTTGCGATATGCTGGCATTTCTTCAGTTCATCAGTATCATCAACTTTAGGATCGTTATCTGGCTTTCCATCTAACAGCTTTTCAATATCAATCAGCTTGGCTCTTCATGTTCCAAGATTGTTGTCTGGCTATCTTCAATCAGAATCCTCAGGTATTGGAACCTTGCTCTCATCTAGCTCAGATCTTAGGAACGAATAACCTGGCTCATCTTATCCTGCAAAAACTCTACCTCAAAGTAAATTTCTCTCACATACATATTTCAAACATAAACTTGCACTAATTCAGACTCTTCTTCAAAACAAACACAGATTTTGATGAACCACTTGAAAGGTTAGATTATGAAAACATTTAATTCCAAACATACACTCCCCCTCAAATATTGATCATCATGTTTAACACTCGGAATATTGAAAATCTGCTTTTCAATACCAGTTGTCAAAAGTCTTTTTGAATTTTTTGAAACTTTATGCTAAAACACACTGAAAATCTTTTTGGATTTTGGAATAAAGAAATTGTAATGCAGTAAAGAAATATTTACAAACAATATTTTTGTGAGTTCGTGTAAGAGGATCATATCAGTTTTTGAGACAAGTCACCTACACCGTTAAGCTTCATTTCATTTTAAGTTTTAAACAATTCACCTAGATTGTCAGTATATTTGTCCAAATAGATTTTCACACAAAGTTCAACTGTTTCGAGATACGATATTAATGTCTTAGATACTAACCTATCCGTGTGTCCCACTACTTGAATATACTGCCGTATCCAGATCCCAATATTCAGTCTTACAGGTGAGTATACAACAAATGATATATGTATATAAATTAAGGGGTATGCGAGGGCTGAGGGATCTCAGGTCGATACTTCCGTATGCGCAGAGAGATATCAGCTTCGACTTTTCGGTGTGTCCTCTTTAGAGGATCTTTTTGGATTCAACAACAGATTATCAATTTTATTGTCTAATCAGCTGAGGGCTTTTGCTGTATTTCAAGCAATTGCGGAAAGTATTATCCGAGGACTAGGTCAGAATTTCCATTCAGCAGAAGTCCCGGGATAATACCACAGATATCACTGAGTATAAAGACCTAGTATCTCAGAATAAGGAACCTTTCAAACGAGATTTCAGGGGTTACCTATATATCCAAGAAGTTGTTACCCACTGAATAAGCCAGTTTGAATTTTTATGTTTATATCTTGTTACAATTTACTAAATGTGTAACAATCTTATGTAAAAATCTACTGACACATCCATAGTAAGATTGTTTATCACATTTTAACACTTCAAATATTTAGCATGTTTTGATAGTCTACTGATGTACTATCATTTCCTCTTTTCACAACGAAACTCATTTTTGAATTTTATCATGTTTTGGCTTTTTCAAATTTTCTAATGTTTTTGAATTTTCTGAAATTTTCTACTCCCCCTAAAATGCAAACACATTAAAGAAATTTGAAAACTATCTAAGCTCTTGACCCATTTGAAGAAAATTCAAAACAAACTGTACAGAAACATGACAACCGCTATCAAATTGCCTCAATTCGCCATTCACTAGGCATAAACAATCTGAACTCCCCCTTTCACAAACCATTTTCTCATTTAGATTTCAAAACACTTAAGTTTATTTTAATCAAAATGATTTTTCCAGAAAATGAGTTTGTTTTTACTACTTGTAAGTTTACCACTTGTTTAAGTACGGGGATATGGTTCATCATCTTGTCAGTTTTATTAAATGCAGTAAATCAAGTACAACTTAATGTCCTTGAATCAAATAACCTCTAAACCACTTGTAAGAATAACCACTTGTATATATAACCAATCAATACCAATTGTAGGAATGAGTCATCTACAGTTTACCCATCAAAGTGCCGATTCCTGCTTCGCACTTACCAACCTGGAAGCTCCGTCGCAATGTGACCAGCTTCATTGCATCGGAAACAGGTTCTGGTTTCTTTCTTCACATAAGCTCCATTCTTTTTCTTCTCGGCAAGAAATTCTTGATTTGTTTGTTTCCAGAATGAGCTTTTCTTCTCCTCATCCTGAAACAAATTTTGTATTTTTAGAAATTATCTCATTTTTATAGTTTTCTGGTGGAACAAATCCTAATCCTTTCTTTTTGTTGTTACCATTATGGTTTGATTTCTTTTCGAAACCCGAACCAGAATTGTAACCTTTTTTCTTGTTTAGTCGTTGTTGAACTCTTGAGGTGTAAAATTTAGGTTTACCATTAAGATTTAAATCTTTTATTTCAGAAATATTAATTTCTGTTAGTTTGAAAACCTTTTTTATCAAATCAGTTTTGACACCTCTTATTGGAAACTCTTTATCAAAATATAATTTGTCAGAATCATTCAAAATATATGCAACTTCAAACGTTTCGTCATTCAAATTAGATTTTGACAATAAAAACTCTTTACTGTAAACCCGTTTTCCCGATGATTTTGAACTCTTTTCGGACGAACTCAAACTCCTGACTGACTGACACGAACTTTCAGACTCGGACTTTGACTCTGACTCCTCATCCTTATCCAACACCTGATCGACCACTCATTTTATCAGTTCGGACTCATGATCTGTGTCGGACGCTGTGAACGTGACGTCAATATTGTCCGGTAAAACATCGGTTATCTCGGATTCTAACTTAATATTGACTGCCTGTTTTAGTTCTTCCTCGTTAGGTTTTCTGGGTGAGTACCCTTCCCAAATCGGAGGCGGACACTTATTATAACAGACACCCTGTTTCTTACCAGTATCCTTCTTCTTCTTTGGCTGTTCATCTTTAAATGCCTCAAAACCTTCAACTGTTGGATAAATTCTGTCAATTATGTAGTCACAACCTTTGTAACTTTGCAGCAATCTTCTGATTCTTTCATTCTCAGCTGCTTCACTATCCAACTCTTTCTTCCACTTTGCACATTCTTCTATGTACAAGTTGATCTCTTTCTGTTTTGTCATCATGGTAGCGTTCATCATCTTCAACGCTTTCTCTCTTTCAGAGTTAGTCTTCTCCAGACTATTCACATGCCTGTTCAATACATCATACGACTTTTTCAAATTCTTTACATCAAATAACAATTGTTCTTTCAATTTTTCTAACTCACTAAACCTCTCGTCTTTCTCTATACATTGTTTACAAGACTCTAAACATGTAAGACAGGGTTTTGTGATTTCAACGATCTTCTCGACTTCAACTATCTTTTCAACTTCCACAATCTTCTCAACCACTTTGACTTCTTTCAATTCTTTTGTAACTTTATTCTCTTTCAATTTCTTCAACTTTTCTGCAAAATAAAATTCAAAAGTGTCAGAAGATAAATGTGTTTTTCCAAGATTTATCTGTTCCATTTCTTCATAACTATCACTTGTTTCTGATGAACTGTTTTTAGATGAAACAGATCCTTCATCTTCACTTTTCTCTTCATCAGATAACACTTCCATCCATTCTTTCAGCATATCTGGCTGTCGAACAATATGTGCAATAAAAGCTTGAACATTTGGATCAGCTGGAATAAACTTATCCCAGCTAAAACCTTCAGCCATTCTCTCATCTTCTTGATCAACGATGCCATAATAAGCTTTCCTGTTTGCATCCTCTATCATTTTTCCATGTGCCGTTTGAGCTTCTTTTTGTTGATGCGGCTGATGAGTGATTTGCTGATAAATGGTTTTCCTATAATAATCATCTTTCCCAGACGAATCCTTTGCTCCTCTCGGCTCTTGATTCTTGCACTCTCTTTTAAAGTGGCCTTTCTCCCTGCAACGAAAACAAACAACTTTAGATTTATCAAATCCAAGATTAGAAAGATTTGCATCCAAGAAATCAGTTCTCCCTGTAACTAATCTAAACTTTTCTGCTCTCCTCAAAACGCTCGCTAAGGCCCATTTAATATCCACCAGTTCTAGTTCCTCTGCATCAATTTGGTCATAATCTTCCTTTGTGAGCATCGGATTACCAATTCTTCCGGCAATCAACCCTTTATAAGACTCTAATGCTGTGATCAATAATCCCATATGATGCTTTACAATTTCTTCAGAATAATTTTGACTATTTTGAAGATGTAGAGCTACATTACACTGAATCGAATGCCCATTTCCAGCAGATGCACTTTGAACACTTGGAGGATTCACCGTTGAGAACCCACTAGTGTTGACTGATCCTTGACTGCTTGGTGTAGATTGATTTCCAGCACTAAATGCAGTTTGTATCTTTGGACTTGCTTCAGCATTTTGAACATTTCCTTTATAGTACAATTTAATATCTTGTTGATGAGTAGAACTGTTCATTCTAGCAATTTTCTGCTGCTCCGGATCCTGTGCCTCCAACTTCTCTATAAACTGTGCAATCGATAACCTGCTAAACTGTCCGGAATTCTTCAATATCATCAGATATGTACCCCATTCCTATTGCGGTAATGCATCAGCAAGCTTTTCAACCCATTCTGCTGGAGTCTTTGTAATTTTCAACTGTGACATAGTGCGAACCAAATGACGGTATCTTTCAATAAGAGTCTTTGTTGTTTCACCAGGCATGCATGTAAAAAGTTCAAACTCCTTTTTCAACAAAGCTGCTTTACTTTGTAACATTTCAGTACTTCCCTCAAACTTCTTTTTAAGAGCTTCCCAGATAGAATAAGCATTTTCATCATGTTGAAGCAACACAAATATATCCTCCTTAACAGTTTGTTGTAGCAAATTGATCATCATCTTTTCTGCTTTATAACTCTCTCTCTCTTGCTCAGTGAACTCTGAAATGATTTTATCAACACCCACTGAATTCTTTGGCCTCTCATATTCAGTTTCGATGCTCTCCGAAGCTTTTAAATGATTCGCCTGCACCCAATTCTCAAACCTTTTCTTCCACCCGTGATAATCTTCAATTCCCATAAGTTTCGGGGGTTTTTGCATTGTTCCTGTTTCATTCTTCATTGTCATGTTCTTAGCAATGTCGGATGGAGTAGTAGGAGTTGTAGCAAACGCATTGTAAAATTCAGAATCCATGTTGACTTAGCACGTTTTTCAAGATCAGTGACAAATAAACGAAATCCTGATGTTCACAATAGTGGAACCCTGATGTTCAAATAAATGGAACCCTGATGTTCAAATAAGTGGATCTCCTGATGTTCAAATAAGTGGATCTCCTGATGTTCAAATAAGTGGATCTCCTGATGTTCAAATAAGTGGATCTCCTGATGTTCAAATAAGTGGATCTCCTGATGTTCAAATAAGCGGATCTCCTGATGTTCGAATAAGCGGATCTCCTGATGTTCGAATAAGCGGATCTCCTGATGTTCAAATAAGCGGATCTCCTGATGTTCAAATAAGCGGATCTCCTGATGTTCGAATAAGCAGATCTCCTGATGTTCAAATAAGCGGATCTCCTGATGTTCGAATAAGCGGATCTCCTGATGTTTAAATAAGCGGACCAGAATGTTCGAATAAGCGGAACTACAGACTTAGTGCACCTATGAGCGAACCAGGTGTTCAAATAAGCGGATCTACAGAGGAATTTGGAGCGAACCTATCAAAATACATGGTCACAAAAGCGGATCTACAAACTGTCCATAAAAGCAGAACCTATTCGGATGTTAATTTGACCCATTTTTAGTCCGTATTTAAGCCTCAAACTTTCAAGGATTTATCAATGATCAATTATCTACAATCTGTGAAATTTTGAGCGAATTTCGACCGTAAAATCTCGTTCTGATGAAGAAAGAAGGTGTAGAAGAAAGAATTTTAGATGAAATCCAGCAAATCTCTATAGAACTCCTCCTCCTGAAGCTCTGATACCACTTGTAGGATCGTGATCTGACCCGAATGAGTCGTTCAGAGGCGTTCAACTACGTTTCAGGTGCGGAATAACAAGAAACGAAGGTAGAGACAGCTTGCAATTCACTTAATCTACTGATTTTATTGATTTGACAATGTTTACAGCTCGTTCTTCACACCGGCAGCACTTCGGCAGGAAATTCTCGAAAGTTACAAATAAGTTCGCTCATGTGGTATTTATAGTGTTGGTAGGTTCCCACATACGGACATGTACGTATAAGCGGACCAGGTAGGTTCCCACATACGGACATGTACGAATAAGCAGTCCTACTCTCTAAAACACATATACTCTCCAGTTTTCTCGTAAAACGCACCCTAATCTATACAATACAATACATAACATGATCCAAGACGAAATCAACAGATGTAGTGCACCAACATATAAAATGAGATTTACAAATGATGTGAATGCCAAACCTTTTCCTACTTATTTCATATATTAAATAAATTATTTTAAGAATTCGAAACTGATCAAAATCTCAGATTTCCATAAAACCCCTTAAGTATCGTCAATTAGCGATTTTTACGCTATTTAGGTGCATAGTATGGTTTTAAACCATAATTAACACCTAAGACTTGTTACCTACTGAATTTTTTAAACAAATTTTAATATTATTTCAGTAGGCATAAGTCGTGAAACTCAGACTTCCAAAAATGTCCGTAAAAGCATACGTGAAATGACCAAAATACCCTTTCGGGGCATAGTTTGGCCATAAATGGTAAACCTCACATACGTATGATATCTTACTGATGTAATGAGAAAAATTAAATATTTTTACCGATTAGAAATGACCAAAACTACAGTTTGTTATAAAATCTCTTTTATAAGTATTAAAATTACCAAAATGCCCTTACAGGAGTTAAAATGGTTTTAAATACTTTTTGGGCATATATGTTGACATCCTACTGATGTATTGACATATTCTAAGCATAATAACATATGGAACTTGTATATGATTCATTTGGTTGCCCGTTACGCATTTACGCGTTCGGATTGGTTTATGTAACTAGTTTACGTAAGTTTGCCGAAACGGGTTTAACCTTATCGTTTTCACTTCAAAATCCAGAATGTGTTTAGTTTACCCATATTATACAAGTATCCAATCTTGTTGGGTCTAAATAACATTCTATTCCGGTCATCGCTTAATCTAGCGTGTCGTACCGCTTTAGATACTTTGAGCTAGCCGGTCTAAGTCTATGACTTAAATAAGACCATTAGCATTCTGAATTGGTTATATATTACCATCACTCCAGACTAGATCCACCCGGTAAAAGCTACCTGCATTTAGATAGATTGGATACGACTGAGTTATTTTGCTGTGAATCAAGTATTAGCTCAGGTAAATACTTTAAACTTATTTTCCCTATACGGGCTTGGAATACGGTATATTAATACCGCTTGGTCGGGTATGGGATTATTTTGTCGGATTGTGATTTAATGAATCCGCATAACCCGTTTTAATCTGTATTGTTTGATAACATAAACATTTGGGGGTTAACGACCGTGTCCTGGATATCCTTGGCTCATTTAAGTTATTAATGCCCATGACCTATGCACGGGGTGCAGGCATGCACCTGACAGATGCAAATGCTAAATATAAATTACTCACAAGTTGGGGATAACTCCTTTGTGGGTTCTATAAGTGGTGAGTCAGTTAATCATGTCCGGCTTCCAAACCGGCCCCACATGTATGACAAACATGTAAAACTGTTTACAAGATTTTATTAAGAATTGTCCCAAGTTATAAAAGGTTTTGTGCCTTGTGCACTTAAATCAGTTTTCATAAACTCTTTTCAAATGAGTCGGTTAAATTGTATTTACCAGTGAAAACTGACGTATTTTTAAAAGGCTAAGTGGCAGGTACTACTCGTAATAGGCTGGGAGTTGCTCGGCGTCGAAAAAGAGAATCTTGCAAATCCTTAAAGATGCCATAAAGTCTGCTAAGCTTCATTTTATATATTCTGTAATGATCCTCATGTCGATTGATATTACAGACTCGTCTATAATAAATACTTTGATATTTTCAAACGTTTGAGTTTGTAATAATATTTTATATTCCAAGACTTCCGCTGTGCTATTCTGTGTATGTTTAACCATGATGATATCAACTACGTCACTATACTCCCCACCGGGCCCACCGGTGATATGTGGAAATGTCGGGGTGTGACAAGTTGGTATCAGAGCCAACATTGAGTGAATTAAACACTAGTCTTTTGTTTTTAATCTCAATGACATAGTAGCATATTCCTTATACCCTATGAGTCTAGACTTAACATAGGAATGCTCCCATCCCTATTAAGTAAACATTGTTTTCGATTTTATGTATTTTAAATAAGTCGATAGGCAAGGAAGCCGTTGATAAAGATTCTCCTCATCCGAAGTTAATGAATGCCAAGCTTCACCATACGGCTAGAATAAGCATGCGACCGGTTTGGAGGAAGACCTTTATGCCTTTATTCCCAAAACCAAACCTATTTGAACTGCAATCAGACTTCAGAGTCCATACCGAAGGTCCCTAAGGCTCAACTTTTAAAGTCTGCACCAGTGGAGTCCATACCAGGTGGTCCCTGAGGCTCCCGTTTTGAAAATAATACCAGTGGATCTTAATGATCCCTATTCCTTACCTTCAAGTTTTGAAATCCCAAGATTTGGATTGTATCAGTCAAAACCCAATCCGAGATCCATATCATTCTTTAACCATTGAATCCTTGAATTCGACTTCTGTAACGGATCCTGATTGGAATATCTACGTTATTCACCGAGGTCTTTTGTACCTGTGACACCTGTGTCACTTCAACCATCAAAAAAGTACCAAACCAATCAAATATTGTGTTTCATACTTGGGATTTATATAAATATGTGTATCATTTGCACATATCAATTCTTGTTCGATTTCGGGCTCTAAATCGCTTTCTAGAAGGTTATACGCGCACTGATGCGTAAATATAACCAGTTTAATGCAACAAACACTCCGAAATTGTGACATAGGCTTAACATACCTCAAATAACCTTTACACAACTTAGAAATAAGTTTTGGAAGGTTTGGTGTGCCGAAATCAAGTTAATTCGCTTACAGGGACTAAAATTGACAAACTGCGAAAGTATGCCGATTCGTACTGTAACGAACATTCCGGAACTTGATCATACGTTAAACATACCCTAAATATCCTTACATAGCTTAGAAATAGGATTTGAGGGGTTCGGTATGCTAAAATAAACTTATTTGATCAATAGAGACTAAAAGCGTCAAAAGTGCATAAGTTTGCGTTTTCGCACATATCTTACATCTTGAATACATCCGGACATCCAAAAATTTATGTAAGCATTAAAATATTTTATTTTAGTGTTTGGCATAAGAAAAATTCCATTCGTCGCGTAATTTGGATCGTTTTTGTGTTCATTACGATTTCCGTCGTAATTAACCGAACAACACAACCGTATGACCAAACGAACCGACATCCGAGATGTTTTTGAGCATATTTTAAGTTCCCTATACATTAAGTTTATTTTAGAGCCTTGAAATTGGGTTAACGGGGCTTAAAAGTGCAAAAAAATCAAGTATTACAAGTGCAGGGACCATTTTTGAAATTTCTGGCAGATACATTGAACTTGGTTCACTTTTGAAATTTGATGGTTTTAACCCATGGTTTTGCAATACCATGGGCTAATATTCAATGGTTTTTATTATACCATGGACTCATTCTAGGGGCTCCCATGGTTTTACAAAAACCATGGGCACATGTGTACGGTTAAGATTAAAGCACGTTATTCGACGAACGATCTTAACAGTTCCATGAAATCTATAAATACCCCTCCATTCTCATTTGCAAAAACCCACATTTGAATCTGATTTTGGCCCTCTAAGTTGGAGTTCATACTTCATACCTGAGGGTAAATCGGATCAAATCTTCCGGGGACCTTCTGTAAGTATTCTTTCGTGCTTTTCTTTCGTTTTAGCGTTAAAGTCAAACTGTGTTTGACTTTCTGCATTGACCAGTTTATGGTCAATGCGAAGTTCATTTGAACTTCATAACATGAGCGTAATCATGATGGTTATAGTCCCTAGTGACTATACCTACTGATTACCACGTTATCTAGGCTCAGTGACGAGTCGTAGTTTCGGCCAAAATGCGTATTCTTGCGTATTTTGTAACCAAACTACTTTTGGGTATCAAGACCCTTTGTCTTGATACCAAACCTGTTTTTAAAATTTGTTAAACATGTTTTAATATGTTTAACTCGTCACTTTTAGAATTGTGCTTGTCTAGGGTCGTAAAGGTAAGCGATCTAAACAATCGCTTATACTTTCGAACCCGACCCATTTGGTCGATCATTAGGATCCGACCAAACACTTTAGGTGACCATAGTTGTATAGGGAATAACCTTCCGAGGTTATACCTTATTGTCACTTCATTTAAGTAGTTGTATGATAGGTAGTTTATATGCCTTAGGAAAATTACCAAAATACCCTTTTTGCGCCAAAATTCATTTTAAGCATAAGTAACATAACTTTTGACATCTAAACTAATTTGGCAACAATATTAAACATGTTAAGGCATATCTTACTTGTCATAGGGCTAGTTAGGCGGTCCAACGCGTTTTACGCGAACGACGCGTTAAAGTAGCATAAGCTACCTAAACGGGTCGTAACGGGTCAAAAGCACTTAGGATAGGTTTCGTTTTAGTATATAGGCTTTGTTAAACCATATTACATAAGTTCCCACACTTATTTGGTTTACAAACCCTCGTACTACCCGATCCTCCGATAGGTCCGTTTATTAATGTAGATACCTATATTAGGTGCCGTTTGAATCCGTGATCTTCTAGCTTTGCTTGGTGGATATCTAAATTCTATTGAGCAATCTCAAGTGAGTACCTAGTCCCCTCTTTTACTGTTTTTCAAATGTTTTGGGGTGGAACACATGTGCCTACTTGTTACTTTCATGCTTTCCATGTTTTCATATCATATACTTGCTATGTTCATTAGTACACTATTAGTACATGATTTCATTATGTTTTTGCTATGTATGTCCATTATGTGCATACTTAGTACATCATTTTACATGACATTTTATGCTACGTATATTCGTTTAGCGCATACTTAGTACACTGTTTTACATTACCTTTTCATGCTATGTATGTTCATCATACTTAGTACATTTGTTTTACGTCATATGCTATGTATGTTCATCATACTTAGTACATTTTTTTTACATCACATGCTATGTATGTTCATTTGTTGTATACTTAGTACATTCACATCACATCACATGCTTACATTTTGGTATGACATTTGGTTTGTTTAAATGGGACAATATACATTCATTAACATTGAGCACGCCGTTATTTAGTAGGTAGTGGTACCATAGGAATTGACAACTCCCATTCCTGACATCCTAGGTATGTTTGGATGGAAGGAATGACCGAATTCGATATACATTTACACAGACAAACCTTTAAATTCGTTTAGGGGTTTATCGCCACAGTCGCAAGGCTTGAATGTATGCATTTTCACAACACTGCATAGATGTTTGTATCAGTATAGCATGCATCCCCACAAAACATAACTTTGATTTAAACCAAGTTTTACTTCAATACTTTGTTTTGTGCATTTTCACCTATGGTTTTGTTGATGCATTTCACTAGCCATACATATCATTTTGGTTACACATTACATGATTTACATTTGACACATAAACATTTTTGACATTGGTTATACATTACAGGATTTACATTTTGACATAAACATTTGACATATTATTCAATACATTTGGCAATTGGTTTAAACATTGACATTTTACATTGGTGGTTTGTTTGGGTAAAGTGATTTAAGTAACGAGGCGTGTGTAATATGATACAAGCATGGTGGATACGCCGCTGGTACTTCCTATATATAAGTGTTTGTATGATATTACATATCACAGCGTTGTTTAAATCATTTCAGTTTAGACATATAACATATTTTTCACAATACATTATTTTACAAACAACTTATTTTATACAAACTCATTTTTACTTGGTTATTAATTTAACCTTACATTACTCTTTTACATATCATCTACCTTATTATCGCTTTTCAAACGTTTTATAAAAGCAAACACTTAAACTGGATTCATGACAAGTTTTCATTAAACATTTTCTTAAACCTAAGTCATGAATCCTATTTTCACAAAACCTATGTACTCGTCGGCATTTTTATGCTGATGTATTTTCACATGTGTTTCAGGTACAATAGTTGATGATATTTGTTGATGATATTGATGCATGCTCACATAGGATTGGACGAGGCCTTAGTGACAATAAAAGATGCAAGACTAGTTAACTATGATATATTTACTTTGTTGTTAAGACATTGTAACTCATTTAATCAATAAAACAAAATTTCAATTTTTCCATGTGTTATGAAACAATGATTCTGTTACAACACTCCCCGACGATTCCGCCACGTTATGTTGTTTTACGTGGTCGGGGTGTGACAGAAAAGTTGGTATCAGAGCTCATGGTTATAGGGAATTAGGTTATTAGTAATGCTTTGACCTAGTCTATAACCTTCCTAGGACCCTAACACGAGTTTACTTGCGTTTAGTCATAAAACAATACCGTCACCTATCCTTAGGCGACAACCACAACAAGAACATAAATTTCAAAACCACTTTGAAAAGCAATCATCTGTTCTAGGATGATTGATTATAAGGTTTTGAACCCTCTAAGTCTTCAAATCTCGTCAAAGTTTGGGTCTTATAATGTGAACACGTGCAAACTGGAAGGGTGAACGCCTGTACTCTGAGTTTTCTGTCTAAGGCTAGAGTGTTCGTACAAATCCGCAGTATCGGACCAGTCACTCTTACCTGGGAACTCTTGGGGTGAGTGTTCACTTATAGGCAAGCATGTCTTCAGCGATACGTTATTATGACCCACTTGCTTTGATTTGTCACAGTCTCATTTGTTTGCCTTAGGTAACAAACAAATTATTGCAATTCGTATGCATTGCCTTTCTGTTTTGTTTATCCGATAACATTTCATTTGTTGCTTCCTATGTCTTTCATTTTCTTCTAGAATGTCTCTTCATCTCAACAACGGTCAAATGTCCGAGCAAACAGCCAAATTTGCCCAGCAATTAGGCGAAGTGATACTAAAGTATGTGGATCTAGGCATTGCCATGTCTCGTCTCAAAAATGGAGCCACTCAAGAGTCACCGAAAGAAGCAGAAGTCAGGCCTGCACCAAAATCAAGAAAGCGCAAGGCTTCAAAGAAACCCGCAGCAATTACACCTAATCAAGCGGGACCTAGCCAGGTAGTGACGCCACCAGCTAGGAAGTCGTACTTGGGAGCTGCCCCATGGTGCAAGCGATGCAACCGTCATCATTTAAACATCATACCCTGCTCCAAATGTACCTACTGTGGACGGTTGGGACATTTGATTAACATATGTCGCTTTGCTTTCCAAAACAAAGCTGTTGCAAACCTTGCTGCTACCCAACTCCAAGTCAACCCTACTCAAGCTCGTTTCCTGTCTGGTACTTGCTACAACTGTGGTGAGACGAGCCATTCCAGGAACAAATGCCCGAAGATTGTCAATGCAAATCCAACCCTTGGATAAGCATTTGGCCGAGCAAAAGATGTTGCTGTCTTATGCCTTTGTTTCTTTTGTTTTCTTGTATTGTGAAACAATCTGTTTTGTTCATAAATAAAAGTCGTTGTTCGCAATTCTGATATACAAATGTAATTACATGTGTATATGGCATTTCCCTATGATACCTGCATCAAGGAACTATGCTCTTTACAAACTGCTCTTGTGATTCTCCCTTTCAAGTGATCGCTCATGATTTCCTCAAAAATTTTAAGTACTCGTTTCATTCTAGGAGACAAAGTACAAGAAATAAAGCGAAATTTTGAGTAATCGTGCTTTTTGTGCATCTGTGCCTTTGAATCCTTGGTTAGATAACTAAGGGTATTTTCAAATCTCATACCCATTACATTCTGATTTATTAACATGCATAACATAAGTTTTCAAAACAACCTTCATGATTTCAAAAACATTTTATATATAGTTCAGAAACATTTTTAATATAGTGTATATACTTAACATATCAAATGCATGATTTCAAAAACATTTCCTATATTTTCCAAAACAAACTTCATGAATTCAAAATGTTATTAATACAGTATAATTACTTATATCAAGTGCATGATTTCAAAAGCATCATTCATGTTTTCAAAAACCTTATACATAATTTCAAAATTCATCTCGCATGATTTTAAAACATTTTTATAAATATACCTACCTAATACACCTACTTTATAATTTCAAAAGTATTATATATAAGGTTTCCAAAAACATTGAACACATTTTAGAACCCCATGCATAGTCTTCAAAGTATTTTCCTCATACATTGACTTAACCTTCAAATTCCGCTTCATATGTCGCCTTGGCATATCTAGCATCTCAACTTCATAAGCATTTTTACTTCATGTTTTGACTTAAGCACATCTAGTGCAATATTTCAAAACATCTTCAACTTTTAAAATCCATATGGGATCTTTTTATCTTTACAATTAGATCCTTGTGGATAATTAGCATTCAAATCAGAATCCTTCATTGGATTCCTCGTATGCCTTAATTCGAACATTTCGATTCCTTATAACCGAAATCGAATTTTCTTAAATCTTTCTATCTTTATAGTTGGATTCTTAGAAATATTTAAAGCACCAATCAAAATCCATTGATTGGATATCTGGTGTGCTTTAAATACATGTGCACAGTTAGCAAAACAAATTAACAAAATGATAACAAATTTAAAATCAAGTTAAACAACTATGTGATTATGTGTTTATGCATTTTGTGTTTTCTTTTATGCATTTTGTGTTTTTGTATACTCTGGATATTCGTTATCCAAATCCTCGTAAAATCTTTCATATCTTCATATGAGGGATTCGTAGTAGGATATTCAAAAAGGTACAACCTTAAATCCTTATTGGGCTTCTACGTGATTGTCACACCCCGACCACGTAGAACATACAAAACGTGGCGGAAACGTCGGGGAGTGTTGTAACAGAATCAATTGTTTTAAATCCATGGCAATTGAAGTTTCGTTTTATTAATCAAACATGAATGTTTACATTGTTTAAACAAGAACCAAAGAGTACATAACATAAATTATCTAGTTCTTGTCTCGCTTAAGGCACTAAGGCACAGGTCCGCCTAAGTATGTCTTGATAAGTCCTATGCATCATCTCCTGAAAACACATGTGAAAATAGGTACGTCAGCATAAAAATGCCTGTGAGATACATTGGTTTTGTGAAAACGGAATTCATGACTTATGTTTGAGAAAATGTTTAGTCATGAACCTTATAATTTGCTTTGTCTTGTAAATCATTTGAAAAATGATAAGATCGGATGATATGTATAAATAAGAGAACACTGTATGGTTAAACGGATAACCATGTAAAATGTGTTTGTATAAGATAAGTCGTTTGTAAAACAATGTCTCGTGAAAAGTGTGTTATTTGTATAAAATGTCATATGTCTCAAATTGAAATGATTCAAATAACGCTACGATATGTAATACCATACAAACACTTATATATAGGAAGTACCAGCGGCGTATCCACCATGCTTGTATCATATTACACACGCCTCGTTACTTAATCACTTACTCAAACCAAACCACAAAGATGAAATGTTTAACAATTGTGGAAATGTTTATGTATAGTCAAATGTCTATTGTCAAATGTAAATCATGTCAACGGATACAACTGGTTCACACGGTTCAATGGTTACAAACGGTTCATATAATCAAACGGGTTTAGACGGTTCACATAGTCAAATGGTCACAACGGTTCAAAATGTAGCATAATGTGTTCATACGCTGGATGAGCATATGCAACAGAAATGCAATGTAAAACAATGTACTAAGTACGCACACAATGGGCATACATAGCATGTAATGTAAAGCAATGTACTAAGTACGCACACAATGGGCATACATAGCATGTAATGTAAAGCAATGTACTAAGTACGCATACAATGGGCATACATAGCATGTAATGTAAAGCAATGTACTAAGTACGCACACAATGGGCATACATAGCATGAAATGTAATGTAAAGCAATGTACTAAGTACGCACACAATGAGCATACATAGCATGAACACAATGAAATCATGTACTATATATGTACTATCGAACATACCAAGTATATGATGTGAAAACCGGAAAGCATGAAAGTAACAAGTAGGCACATGCGTTTCACCCCAAAACAGTTTGGAAAACAGTAAAAGAGGGGTTCAATGTACTCACCTGAGATTGCTTTGGAGTTCTTGTATAATAACCAGATAATGCTAAAGATCACGGGATATCAAACGGCACCTAATAGGTAGCTATGTTAATATACCGGACCAAATCGGAAGGATCGGATAGAATGCGGGTTCGTAAACCAAACGAGTATGGAGACTCGAGAAATATGGTTTAACAAAGCCTACATACTAAAATGAAACCTAACCTAAGTGCTTGCGACCCATTACGACCCGTTTAGGTAGCTTATGCTACCTTACGTGTCGTTCGCGTAGAACGCGTCTGGAACGCCTAACATCGTGACCACAAGGTATAACCTCGGAAGGTTATAGCTATGGTCACCTAATGTGTTTGGTCGGATCCTAATGATCGACTAAATGGGTCGGGTTCGAAAGTATAAGCGATGGTTTAAACCGCTTACCTTACGACCCTATATATGCCCTAAACTAAAAGTGACGAGCTAAGCATGTTAGAACATGCTTAACTAAGTTTAGAAAATAGGTTTGGCATCAAAACAAACGGCTTTGATGCTCACGAGTAGTTTGGTTACAAAATATGCAAGAATGCACATTTTGGCCGAAACTACAACTCGTCACTGAGCCTAGATAACGTGGTGATCAGTAGGTATAGTCACTACGGACTATAACCATCGTGATCACGCTCACGTTATGAAGTTCCAAGAACTTCGTGTTGACCATAGGCTGGTCAATGCAGAAAGTCAACAAAACGTCGACTTTCGGACTCGAAAAGCGAATAAAAGAACGAAATAATACTTACGGAGGGTCCCCGAATGCTAATCTAGATCAAAGAGCTCAGGTATGAAGCAATGGCATCAAGTTAGAGCATTTTGATCAGACTGTGTGAGTTTTACATCAAAGGGGGGGGGTATTTATAGGAAAAGTAGAGCCGTTAGGATCGTTTCTTGAATATCGTGCCACGATCCAAGCCGTACACTTGTCACAAAGTTGTGGTGGCTTAATGTGACCCTTGGCTCCTGATTTGGTGAAAGGGCATTGCCCTTTGGGTTGTTTGAAAGGCCAAGTTGTGCAAGAAAGACAAAATTCTGTTACTGAAGGGGCCATGCGGCCCGCATCAGGATTTGCCAAAACTCAGGCGGGCCGCCTGGGCCTGTCTGATCTGCACATAGTTTCAAAAATGGCAGTTTTGGTCCCTGTTGCGTATTTAAGCCATTTCCGACACTTCTAAGGCCCGTAAAGCCAACTTTAAGGCCCTAAAATAATGCCTAAACATTGTGGACATGAAACATGCTCAAAAATATGTCGGATGTTGGTTCGTTTGGCCGTACGATCGCGGTGTTCGCCTAATTACGACGACATGCGCATAAGCGTGAAAGACGATCCAAATGACGCGACGATTGGATTTTTCTCATGCCAAACACTAAGGCATAATATAAGGATGCTTACATAAATTTTTGGATGTCCAGATGTATTCAGGACGTAAGTTATGCGCGAAAGTGCAAACTTGTGCACTTTTTGACACTTTTAGCCCCTGAATGATCCAAAAGTTTGTTTTAGCATACCAAACCCCTCAAAGCATATTTCTAAGCTATGTAAAGGATATTTATGGTATGTTTATCTTATGGACATGTTCCGGAATGTTCGTTACAGTTCATATTGGCATACTTTCGCAGTTTGTCAAGTTTAGTCCCTGTAAGCGAATTAACTTGTTTTTGCCATACCAAAGCCTTCAAAACTTATTTCAAAGTTATGTAAAGGTTATTTAAAGTATGTTAAGTATATGAAGGTCTTCCGGAGTATTTGTCGCATTAAACTGAGTACGTTTACGCACCAGTTTGCGTATAATTCTCCAGAAAGCGTTGTAGAGTTTGAAATTGAACGAGAACTGATATGTGCAAAAGATACACATATTTATACAAGATCCCAAGTATGAAATACAATATTTCATCGGCTTGGTATTTGTTTGATGGTCGCGGTGACACAGGTGTCACAGTGATAGTCAAGACCCTTGGATTATATAGTACCATTCCATGATTCAAAAAGAGACCCTTTGAGTTGTCTAGTCAAAAGATTGATTCAGAATCTGGTTAAGAATGACATATGATGATATAACCTGAAAAGACTCCTTGGTGGTCTAGAGATCGTTTATTGACTTAATTAAAAGGGACCCCAGTATGGTCTAGTCACAATCATCACAGGCTCGTTCATTGTTTTCCTCCCCTACACATTATAAAATACACTGTGTAAACTATGCAAGGAATTCCATAATTATGGATGCGTACATAATTATGAAATCCAGTGCACAGAAACCCAGTAAAATTTATTATGTGTAAGAACCGATAGTGACAACAATAACAAAATGTAAACGATGTAATGGAGGTACGGTGGACGCACCAATAACACTATATGTACTTGTATATAAGTATCCCTCTCACATTGCAAGCATGATGTTTTTCAAAGCTACTAGAACTTCAGGACTCTAACCAGTGTTGTTCAATCTTTTCAACTCCATGTTTCAAGCTCTCACAAATTTCCTCTAAAAAAATTTCAGGACGAAATTTCCTGAAGTAGGGGAGACTGTGACACCTGTGTCACTTCAACCATCAAACAAATACCAAACCAATGAAATATTGTGTTTCATACTTGGGATTTGTATAAATATGTGTATCATTTGCACATATCAATTCTTGTTCAATTTCGGGCTCTAAATCGCTTTCTAGAAGGTTATACGCGCACTGATGCGTAGATATAACCAGTTTAATGCAACAAACACTCCGGAATTTTGACATAGGCTTAACATACCTCAAATAACATTTACACAACTTAAAAATAAGTTTTGAAAGGTTTGGTGTGCCGAAATCAAGTTAATTCGCTTACAGGGACTAAAATTGACAAACTGCGAAAGTATGCCGATTCGTACTGTAATGAACATTCTGGAACTTGATCATAAGTTAAACATACCCTAAATATCCTTTAAATAGCTTAGAAATAGGATTTGAGGGGTTCGGTATGCTAAAATAAACTTATTTGATCAATAGAGACTAAAAGCGTCAAAAGTGCATAAGTTTGCATTTTCGCACATATCTTACGTCCTGAATACATCCGGACATCCAAAAATTTATATAAGCATTAAAATATTTTATTTTGGTGTTTGTTATAAGAAAAATTCCATTCGTCGCGTAATTTGGATCATTTTTGTGTTCATTACGATTTCCGTCGTAATTAACCGAACAACACAACCGTACGACCAAACGAACCGATATCCGAGATGTTTTTGAGCATATTTTAAGTTCCCTATACTTTAAGTTTATTTTAGAGCCTTGAAATTGGGTTAATGGGGCTTAAAAGTGCAAAAAAAAATCAAGTTTTACAAGTGTAGGGACCATTTTTGAAATTTCTGGCAGATACATTGAACTTGGTCCACTTTTGAGATTCGATGGTTTAAACCCATGGTTTTGCAATACCATGGGCTAATTTTCAATGGTTTTTATTATACCATGGACTCATTCTAGGGGCTCCCATGGTTTTACAAAACCATGGGCACATGTGTACGGTTAAGATTAAAGCACGTTATTCGACGAACGATCTTAACGGTTCTATGAAATCTATAAATACCCCTCTATTCTCATTTGCAAAACCCACATTTGAATCTGATTTTGGCCCTCTAAGTTGGAGTGCGTACTTCATACCTGAGGGTAAATCGGATCAAATCTTGCGGGGACCTTCTGTAAGTATTCTTTCGTGCTTTTCTTTCGTTTTAGCGTTAAAGTCAAACTGTGTTTGAGTTTCTGCATTGACCAGTTTATGGTCAATGCGAAGTTCATTTGAACTTCATAACGTGAGCGTAATCACAATGGTTATAGTCCCTAGTGACTATACCAACTGATTACCACGTTATCTAGGCTCAGTGACGAGTCGTAGTTTGGGCCAAAATGCGTATTCTTGCGTATTTTGTAACCAAACTACTTTTGGGTATCAAGACCCTTTGTCTTGATACCAACCCTGTTTTTAAACTTTGTTAAACATGTTAAAGTTAAACATTTTTTAACATGTTTAACTCGTCACTTTTAGAATTGTGCTTGTCTAGGGTCGTAAAGGTAAGCGATCTAAACAATCGCTTATGCTTTCGAACCCGACCCATTTGGTCGATCATTAGGATCCGACCAAACACTTTAGGTGACCATAGTTGTATAGGGAATAACCATCCGAGGTTATACCTTATGGTCACTTCGTTTAAGTAGTTGTATGATAGGTAGTTTATATGCCTTGGGAAAATTACCAAAATACCCTTTTTGCGCCAAAATTCATTTTAAGCATAAGTAACATAACTTTTGACATCTAAACTAATTTGGCAACAATATTAAACATGTTAAGGCATATCTTACTTGTCATAGGGCTAGTTAGGCAGTCCAACGCGTTTTACGCGAACGACGCGTTAAAGTAGCATAAGCTACCTAAACGGGTCGTAACGGGTCAAAAGCACTTAGGATAGGTTTCATTTTAGTATATAGGCTTTGTTAAACCATATTACATAAGTTCCCACACTTATTTGGTTTACAAATCCTCGTACTACCCGATCCTCCAATAGGTCCGTTTATTAATGTAGATACCTATATTAGGTATTGTTTGAATCCGTGATCTTCTAGCTTTGCTTGGTGGATATCTAAAGTCTATTGAGCAATCTCAAGTGAGTACATAGTCCCCTCTTTTAGTGTTTTTCAAACGTTTTGGGGTGGAATACATGTGCCTACTTGTTACTTTCATGCTTTCCATGTTTTCATATCATATATTTGCTATGTTCATTAGTACACTATTAGTACATGATTTCATTATGTTTTTGCTATGTATGTCCATTATGTGCATACTTAGTACATCGTTTTACATGACATTTTATGCTACGTATATTCGTTTAGCGCATACTTAGTACATTGTTTTACATTACCTTTTCATGCTATCTATGTTCATCATACTTAGTACATTTGTTTTACATCACATGCTATGTATGTTCATCATACTTAGTACATTTGTTTTACATCACATGCTATGTATGTTCATTTGTTGCATACTTAGTACATTCACATCACATCACATGCTTACATTTTGGTATGACATTTGGTTTGTTTAAATGGGACAATATACATTCATTAACATTGATCACGCCGTTCGTTAGTAGGTAGTGGTACCATAGGAATTGACAACTCCCATTCCTGACATCCTAGGTATGTTTGGATGGAAGGAATGACCGAATTCGACATACATTTACACAGACAGACCTTTAAATTCGTTTAGGGGTTTATCGCCACAATCGCAAGGCTTGAATGTATGCATTTTCACAACACCGCATAGATGTTTGTTTCAGTATAGCATGCATTCCCATAAAACATAACTTTGATTTAAACTTATGTGCTGAAAATGGGTTAATTAGAAACAACTAAAATTACCCTAATTCTAGACTCTCTAAGTTTTAAATTTATAAAACTAAGACTCTCTAAAACCTAAACCACACAACCGGCAAGTGTACCGATCGGTGTAGTATAGCCTAAGGAAGTCCGAGTATCGAACCCAAGAGACTCTACTGATTACACTAATGACTCTATCTAGACTTAGACTGACACGATTCAACTAATTGTTTATTGATTGGGGGGTTTCTAAATATCCTAAAATTATAATTAAAGATTAACTAAACGAACTAGACGAACGAGACACGAACTCACACGAAGGTTGAACTCAAGGATGGTGAAGGAACTACCTAGGCTAGACGCAAGCTAAACTCAGAATGGGTTTCTTATTCGATGATTTTGTGGTGTGGAACCGGGATCTTTAAATGCTAAACCTATTAAGACACCACTAAGCCCCTCAAACACTCTCGAGGCGATTCTTGTGGCACTACCTAGTTTGTTACGCTCACCGGCTTTCTAGATTTTCCTTTCAGTCCTTTAGTTTCTTGAAAGTGCCTATGTAAGACGCTCTACCTTGCCGCGTGAACGTCTAAAGCAACTACGGGTTTTAATCTTGGTTTAATAGACAATTGAATGTTAAGGACTTATAACCAAACCGAGACCTATTAATACCCTCGAGCCTCACAGCGACGAGTTTAGCAGCACACTTGATTTTATTAGGTTACCGAATATTACTTCTAAGGCTACTTACTCGATTTTCACCCTAAAGGATTAGAGATTTATTATGTGATATAGACACTCACCAAACCTAAAACCCTAGCCCGACTCTATTCCGTGATAAAGACCGTCACCAAGAATCGAACGAAGCAATAAACAATAATCAAACAATCACAAGCACGCATATGCACCAAGTTAAATTCCCATAGCTTTTACAGTACAAGAATAATCCACAACCACGCCAAAAACCGAATAAAAATCCAAACTTTATTAAACTATTGTCATAAGCCTAGGTAGTTAAAAGGTTCTAGCCAAGAATCATAACCACCAAAAAGAAACAAGTCTTGAATAATAAACAATCCATAGTAATCAAGTTTAAAAACACAAAGTTATTAAAAATTGAACACTAATAAATTGCAAACCCGGACGTGAATCTTGATCGCGGCTTGAACCCTCGAACCAATCACCTTCTTCTCTCTTGATCGCCTTTTTTTTCTTTGTCTTTTCGTCCGATGCAAAACCTTGTGCGTTTGATGTTGTTCCACTGAATTCGTGCGTGTCCCCCCTTGATGATGTTCGACTTACGTCCCCTTTTATTATTCCCCTCCACAAAATAATTGAATGGCCTCAGCCTATCTTCGTACTAATGGGCCTACGCACACAAATATATTATGGCAGCCTTCCTTTGCTGTATGTCTTTTTCCCCAAATAATATATGCAAACCCTTTATACATAATATAGGCTTGGCCCAAATTTATCACTGTTTCTATATTCTAATAATATATGGCAATGGTAATAGTAGGTTATAATATGTATATTCCTTCAACAATAACATAGAGATAGCGGGCTATTCCCACTCAAGGAAAATAGCTGAAATTTTATTCGGTCTCTGGCACCCTACTTTGCCCAACTGGCTGGTCATTTCCATATTACTCGTTTTTACTCCATTTGCACCATGACCTGCCAAAACACAAAATAATATGATATAATACTAAAACTAAAAATAATAAATAAAAACTATACAAATATTATACAATTTACACGGGACAAATATGTGTATTTTACCCCACATCATAAACCTTGTTTTACTTCAATACTTTGTTTTGTGCATTTTCACCTATGGTTTAGTTGATGCATTTCACTAGCCATACATATCATTTTGGTTACACATTACATGATTTACATTTGACACATAAACATTTTTGACATTAGTTATACATTACAGGATTTACATTTTGACATAAACATTTGACATATTATTCAATACATTTGGCAATTGGTTTAAACATCGACATTTTACATTGGTGGTTTGTTTGGGTAAAGTGATTTAAGTAACGAGGCGTGTGTAATATGATACAAGCATGGTGGATACGCCGTTGGTACTTCCTATATATAAGTGTTTGTATGATATTACATATCGCAGCTTTGTTTAAATCATTTCAGTTTAGACATATAACATATTTTTCACAATACATTGTTTTACAAACAACTTATTTTATACAAACTCATTTTTACTTGGTTATTCATTTAACCTTACATTACTCTTTTACATATCATCTACCTTATTATCTCTTTTCAAGCGTTTTATAAAAGCAAACACTTAAACTGGATTCATGACAAGTTTTCATTAAACATTTTCTTAAACCTAAGTCATGAATCCTATTTTCACAAAACCTATGTACTCGCCGGCATTTTTATGTTGATGTATTTTCACATGTGTTTCAGGTACAATAGTTGATGATATTTGATGATGATATTGATGCATGCTCACATAGGATTGGACGAGGCCTTAGTGACAATAAAAGATGCAAGACTAGTTAACTATGATATATTTACTTTGTTGTTAAGACATTGTAACTCATTTAATCAATAAAACAAAATTTCAATTTTTCCATGTGTTATGAAACAATGATTCTGTTACAACACTCCCCGACGATTCCGCCACGTTATGTTGTTTTACGTGGTTGGGGTGTGACAGTACCTTCACCGTGTATGGTAAACACAGAAGAGAAACAATCAAATGGAGCGCGGAAGACATTAAAGACTCATTTCTTCATAATATTCTTTGTCTTTTAAGTCCTTAAAAGGACCTATCTCTTCTATTTTAATCCCTGTGAGGACACCTGTACAGCAAAGCCCTTTTTGCGTGCACGTTGTACCAATATAGTCCTTTTATGGACATGTTATTTCATTAAGATCCCTTTGGGGATACGCTACATTGAATTAGTCCCTTTTGAGGACATTCATGTTTCATTATAATCCATATATAGATTTGTAATATTTTATAGTCCTTATACGGACTTATATTTTTCTTTGAGTCCTCTGTGGACAAATATATTACTAAAAGTCCTGTTTAAGGCACTATGGTAAATTCCTAATGATCTAGGAAAGTTTTGAAAATTTTATGTAGGTATTCATTTCGTCCCTTATCCAACAATAGTTCTGAATTTACTTGAACTTTATCGATCAGCTAAAATATTTCAAAAAGATCCCCTTAATGTGTGACACTCGAGGTTTTTCCGAACGATCACCTTGTAATATTTTGTGCATATATAAATATTATTAAATGGAAACGTGATTTTGTGCATGATATGTGATGTATGTATGTAGTATAGATATATTTATGAGAGCCGAAACCACGACCCGAGACCATGACTCGCAACCGGGCGGTTGCGAGTGGGCCACTCGGTCTCGAGTGGGCCGTTGAGCCGAAACCGGTTGGGCCGAAACCCCAAGCCCAACCCGAAAACCTCTTGTATAAATCCCACCCTTTCCCCCACTTCTTTCATTTTACACACCAACACACCCCTTAAACTCTCTCACTAGAAACCCTCTCCAAACACCACTTCTCTCCTTCTCTTTTCGGTTCAAGCAAGGATCCCGGACAAGAAACTCGGTCAAGACTATCACTCGGACATACCATCTTCTCGGTTCTCTTTTCTTTGTTTTCGGCTCCTCCTTTCATAACCGGTTAGTACTACCTTTTGTGTTATCTTTTGTGCATAGAAGTTATGTGTGATTAATAAACTAGAAAAATGTTTTGTTAGTAATTTTATGCATGATCTTTAGGTTGTTTTGTAAAGATTGAATATATATGATGACATGTTTGAAAATGACTTGATAATGGTAGTTTACAAGTGTTCATGGCCAACTATACTATGCTTTAAAGTTCTTGCTAAGATGATGTTGTAAACATAAGTTTCGGATATATATATATATATATATCTATTGTATGTTCTTTGTTCTTGCAATAACAATCTTGTTGTAATATGTGAGTTTTGGTGCAAGTAAATGTATGATTTTGTTAAGGTGAAAACCCTAGAAACTATAAACTTGATGAACTAGTTGAAGATGGTTTGAAGATTTAAAATGGCAAAGTTTGATCTATATGGTTTAATGGTCAAATGAGGAAAAGTGTTTGTAGAAATCTTATTGGTAGTTTCCTAATCTGGGTCTGAGTTTATGTGTACAATTTGGACTGTCTTTTCTGCATCATCACGTGTACATGAAAGTGACAGATTACGACTCGCAACGACGGCATTACGACTCGCAACCACAGCATTCCGACTCGAAACCACACGGTTGCGACTCGCAACCAAAGCATGACAAGTCGAAACCTCGAGATTGCGACTCGAGACCACGCCGTTGCGACTCGCAACCAAAACGTGATGACTCGAGACCACGGTTACGACTCGCAACCATAACGTGACAAGCCGCAACCACCCGGTTGCGACTCGAGACCAGCTGGTTGCGAGTGGGCTGTCCATTTTGGTTATTGGGCCATTCTGTGTTAACTTGGGCTAGCTGTTAAGTGGACTATGTGTTGCTGTGTTCTGTTTGACTGTGTTACTGTTAGGGCCGGCCCAATAACCCCATGACTATTTACTTGTATGCGTGTTACGTACCCGTATGTGTTTTTACGTGAATGCTTGTATACCGAACCTGACCTATACCGGTAACCATGTTAGGACGTGGTGACCAACGTGATTGACAAGTAACCTAAACCTACCGAGCAACCCAAGGTGAGTTCACAACTTAAAAGCATGCTTCCCGGTGGTTTGGGACACGAGACTAACAACCCTATCCCCTGGTAAAAGGGGATACCATTTACATACCTTCCCTAGTTATTGGGAACAAAACTTACTTTTCCTTCCCGGGTATTGGGAAACCTTTTGGTTAATTACTGTTTATACGGATTGCAACTAACGGCACTAAACGAAACTCTATCACTCAAGTCCCTACTACAAATACCGATTAGTCGCCGGGTTAGGCGAGCGGGTTATTAGTTAATAGCGCTATTTAGGTGTTTACCAGCCTCACACCGTGCCCTGGTTTGGGACGGTCGTGAACTAATGTACTCAGAAATCCGTCAATGATGATAGAACATTGACATCGGGGCATCCTGCGGATACGCAACGGTTACCTAGTGTTCGGTATTGGAAAAACAGTTTAGTCGTTAACTTTTGGGGTAGCTCCCCAGGGCATGTATAAACGGATAAATTAACCGGCGAAACAAAGTTTTTGGTAATTAAAACTGGACAACTAGTGAACTCACTCAGCATTATTGTTGACCCCTTACTGCATGCTTTGCAGGTAACCAGTGACGAAGGAGCTTGCAGCTTGGGAACGTGTAGTGTCTGTTCACCCTTGTGTTGGGTGTTACCTTATTTTGAATCATGAACTTTGTTTTAAACTCCCTTACTTATGCTTCCGCTACTTAATACTGTTTTGGAACTTAAAACTTTGAACTCTGAACTTAATATTTACTAAGCTTATGAATAGTAAGTATTACTTTTGTTATCAACTTAAGTATTCGGTATAATTGGTGGCTGGATCCTGGTCAGTCACGCCCCCGAAGCGGGTGTTATCCGCAGGTGGATTTTGGGGGTGTGACAGATTGGTATCAGAGCCATTGGTTATAGTGAACTTGGTTTTAAAAAGGGGAAAATCTTTTTGGAGAAAACCAGACTATAACCCGTGACTCGCGACGACACTACACTCCAAGTGCAAGGCTCAACACTTTTGACCTCATAGCTCGGACCAGTGTTTACTTGTTGCTTACTTTATGTTTCCTGTTATGATATACGTACTAGTGTGCCTAAACTAGATAGATACACCTCTCTCTCTTCTATCTCATTCTCGCTACACTACGACATCACACTCATATTGTGTTTTCTGGTTATGAAGACAATGAGTGGACGTGGAAGAGGAAACATCAACATGACGCAGGCTCAGTTCACTAACCTGCTCAACACAGTGGCTGCGGCTTTTGCAGCTCACCCTATAGGTAAGCTCGTTGTAATAGGATGTTTAGATCCTACCGCCACATCGACTTTTCGCCTCTAAACCTATACGCTTCGCTTCTCACGAACAGGTCAGCATGCACCTGCGCAACCACCCGTGTGTACTTTCAAAACTTTCATGGATTGCAAGCCTCTCCCTTTCAACGGCACTGAGGGTGCCATAGGTCTTCTGCATTGGATTGAGAAAATTGAAGCTGTATTTGCTGTTTGCGAGTGTCCCCCTGCAAATTGGGTGAAATTTGCTACTGCTACGCTCGAAGGAAACGCGCTTTCTTGGTGGAAGGCGCAGATTCAGATGTTTGGATTGGAAACTGCAAATGCTACTGCATGGGAGGATTTCAAGGATATGATTAAGGACGAATACTGTCACCGGGATGACATCCACAAACTTGAGAATGAGTACTATGAGCTCAAGATGGTTGGGTCGGAAATTGAAACTTATACCAAGCTGTCTAATGACTATGCCGCTCTTTGCCCAAACATGTCACGACCAATGTACCGAAGGATCGAACTGTATATCAAAGGTTTGGCTCCCGAAATTCGAAGCCATGTCACTACAGCCAACCACACTACCATTCAGCCGATTGTTCGACTTGCTCACAAACTTACTGATCAGGCTGTAGAGGAGGGCAGGTTGCCCAAAAGGATCAGTGCTACTGTCGGAACTTCTAGTGACAGCAAGCGTAAGTGGGAAGGAAGTCAAAGCAAGGATGCTAACCCCACTCAGGCCCCAGCGCAGCAAAGGAAAACTGAAAGCAACAAAGGCACTCAGCAACAGGGTGGCTACCGGGGAAGCTACCCTAAGTGCAACAAGTGTAACAAGCACCACAATGGGGCATGTAACAAGGGCCAGTGTCAGCGATGCCACAAGATGGGGCACGACGCCAAGGATTGTCGCAGTCAATTCCCAGCTAGACAGAATCAGCAACAACCCCAACAGCAACAGCAGCAGGGAAACAACCGGGCATGTTTTAAGTGTGGAGCTGAGGGGCACTTTAAGAAGGATTGCCCTGAACTGAATCAGAACCGCAACAATAATCAGGGAGCTGGGAACAACAATCAGAACAACAATGCTGGGAATGGTGCTAGAGGAAGAGCTTTTGTGATTGGAGCTGGAGAAGCAAGGAATGACCCCAATGTCGTGGCGGGTAAGTTCCTACTCGATGATCGTTATGTTTCTGTGTTATTTGATTCCGGTGCCGATGCTAGTTATGTATCCCTACGTATTAGTAAGAAGCTTAAGCGTCCGCTTTCGTTACTAAGTTCTCCTCATATCGTCGAGTTAGCTAATGGTAGAAACATCGAGGCCTCACATGTTGTCAAAGGCTGCAAACTAGAGTTGTCTGGTCAGACATTTAGTATCGATCTTTTCCCTGTTACTCTTGGAAGCTTCGATGTCGTTGTTGGTATGGATTGGTTATCCAAGCATCGCGCTGAGATCCTCTGTCAGGAGAAAGCAGTTCGTATTCCTCGCCATTCTGGCAAACCCCTCATTGTACAAGGTGGCAAAAGTGGAGAAATCTCCGGCGTTATCTCGTTCTTGAAAGCCCAGAAGTGTCTACGAAAAGGGCACACCGCTATCTTAGCACTTGTCACCAACACGCAGGGAAAGGAAAAGAGGATTGAAGATTTTCCGGTAGTGCGTGACTACCCCGAGGTATTTCCTGAGGAATTACCTGGACTCCC
Organism: Helianthus annuus; assembly: GCF_002127325.2. Lineage (NCBI taxonomy): Eukaryota > Viridiplantae > Streptophyta > Magnoliopsida > Asterales > Asteraceae > Helianthus > Helianthus annuus. Next base: position 130,519,276 of record NC_035449.2, on the reverse strand, counting down.
TCCCCATCGTCAGGTCGAATTCCAAATCGAGCTAGCTCCCGGAGCAGCGCCAATAGCTCGTGCGCCTTACCGTTTAGCCCCCGCAGAATTGAAGGAACTCTCTACTCAACTACAGGAACTTTTGGATAAAGGATTTATCCGTCCTAGTTCATCACCCTGGGGAGCACCGGTACTTTTTGTTAAGAAGAAGGATGGCACGTTCCGAATGTGTATTGACTATCGTGAGCTGAACAAGGTTACCATCAAGAATCGTTACCCTCTCCCTCGAATCGACGACCTATTCGATCAGTTGCAAGGATCGAGCTACTATTCCAAGATTGACCTGCGATCAGGCTACCATCAGTTAAGGGTCCGTAGTGAAGATATTTCCAAGACTGCATTCAGAACTCGTTATGGTCATTATGAATTCCTCGTTATGCCCTTTGGAATGACCAACGCGCCTGCAGTATTCATGGATCTTATGAACCGGGTATGCAAACCCTACCTCGACAAGTTCGTGATTGTGTTTATAGACGACATCTTGATCTACTCGAAAAGTCAAGAAGAGCATGAACAGCACCTACGCCTTATCCTCGAACTTCTTCGCAACGAGCAATTGTATGCCAAGTTCTCGAAATGCGACTTCTGGCTTCGAGAAGTCCATTTCCTTGGGCACGTGGTTAACAAGGATGGAATCCACGTCGACCCAGCTAAGATCGACTCTATAAAGAATTGGCCTACCCCTAAGACTCCGACTGAAGTTCGCCAATTCTTGGGATTGGCAGGTTACTACCGCAGATTCATTCAAGGATTCTCAAAGATTGCTCAACCCCTCACTACACTCACTCAGAAAGGCGTCACCTACAAGTGGAATGAAGCACAGGAATCTGCTTTTCAGAGGCTTAAGGATAACCTCTGTAGTGCTCCTATTCTCTCGTTACCTGAAGGAACGGACGACTTTGTGGTTTACTGTGATGCGTCTATTCATGGACTCGGTTGCGTGTTGATGCAACGCGAGAAAGTTATTGCTTACGCCTCTCGACAACTTAAGACGCATGAAAGGAACTACACAACACACGACTTGGAGCTAGGAGCAGTGATATTTGCGCTTAAGATATGGAGACATTACCTGTACGGTACCAAGTGCACCATTTACACCGATCACAGGAGTCTCGAGCATATCTTTAAACAGAAGGAATTAAACATGCGACAACGCCGATGGGTCGAACTTCTGAATGATTACGAATGCGCCATCAAGTATCATCCGGGCAAGGCCAATGTCGTGGCAGACGCCCTCAGCCGAAAGGACACTATACCAAAGCGCGTGCGAGCATTACAACTTACTATTCAGTCTAGTCTCCCTACCCAGATTCGAAATGCTCAGATTGAAGCTCTGAAACCGGAAAACATCAGGGCTGAGTCCCTGCGAGGATCGAGGCAGCAACTAGAACAGAAAGAAGACGGTGCCTACTATGTGGCAGGGCGCATTTGGGTCCCACTTTACGGAGATCTACGAGAGCTTGTGATGGACGAAGCCCATAAGTCCCGTTATTCAGTACATCCTGGTGCCGATAAGATGTACCACGACTTGAAAACCACTTACTGGTGGCCTGGCATGAAAGCCCACATAGCAGTCTACGTTGGCAAATGTTTGACCTGCGCAAGAGTCAAGATCGAGTATCAGAAACCAGCAGGCCTACTACAGCAACCCGAAATCCCGAAATGGAAATGGGAACAGATTTCCATGGATTTTGTTACAGGGCTACCTAGATCTCAACGCGGGAATGATACTATTTGGGTGATAGTGGATCGATTGACTAAGTCTGCACACTTTTTGGCCATTAAGGAAACGGACAAGTTTTCTACCTTGGCAGAAATCTATTTAAAGGAAGTAGTCTCCAGGCACGGGGTGCCAACTTCTATTATTTCCGACCGAGACGCTCGTTTTACTTCCGAATTGTGGCAAGCTATGCACAAATCCTTTGGCTCACGTTTGGACATGAGCACCGCTTATCACCCGCAAACGGATGGGCAGTCTGAACGCACCATCCAAACCTTGGAAGACATGCTTAGAGCATGTGTGATCGATTTTGGCAAGAACTGGGAGAAGCATCTACCGTTGGTGGAATTCTCCTACAACAACAGCTACCACACTAGCATTCAGGCGGCACCTTTTGAGGCATTGTACGGTCGTAAATGCCGATCACCTCTCTGCTGGGCGGAAGTTGGTGATAGTCAACTCACAGGCCCGGAACTAGTGGTAGATACAACGGAAAAGATTTCCCAGATCAGGCAACGCATGGCGGCAGCTCGTGACCGTCAGAAAAGCTACGCTGACAAGCGTAAGAGACCGTTAGAATTCCAGGTCGGGGACCGGGTTCTACTTAAAGTCTCACCCTGGAAGGGTGTGGTCCGTTTCGGTAAACGGGGCAAGCTGAATCCACGGTATGTTGGACCATTCGAAATTACCGAGAAGATCGGTAAGGTTGCTTATAGATTAAACCTACCTGCAGAGCTGAGTGCAGTGCACAACGTTTTTCACGTATCTAACCTGAAGAAGTGTTTGTCGGATGAAACACTTGTGATTCCTTTTAAGGAACTGACGATTGATGAACAGCTACACTTTACTGAGGAACCGATTGAGATCACGGATCGAGAAATCAAAACCCTCAAACGTAGCCAGATACCCCTTGTACGAGTTCGTTGGAACTCACGGCGCGGCCCAGAGTTTACCTGGGAGCGGGAGGACCAGATGAAGTCCAAGTATCCCCAGTTGTTCCCAAACGAAAACCCCAGCACTGAAGCTACAACCGAATTTCGGGACGAAATTCCAAACTAACGGGGGGATGATGTGACACCCCGTTGAAACACGCTAGCTTGGCAGTGGCTGCTTCAACTTTCGGGACGAAAGTTCTTAAAACTTGGGGATAATGTGACACTCGAGGTTTTTCCGAACGATCACCTTGTAATATTTTGTGCATATATAAATATTATTAAATGGAAACGTGATTTTGTGCATGATATGTGATGTATGTATGTAGTATAGATATATTTATGAGAGCCGAAACCACGACCCGAGACCATGACTCGCAACCGGGCGGTTGCGAGTGGGCCACTCGGTCTCGAGTGGGCCGTTGAGCCGAAACCGGTTGGGCCGAAACCCCAAGCCCAACCCGAAAACCTCTTGTATAAATCCCACCCTTTCCCCCACTTCTTTCATTTTACACACCAACACACCCCTTAAACTCTCTCACTAGAAACCCTCTCCAAACACCACTTCTCTCCTTCTCTTTTCGGTTCAAGCAAGGATCCCGGACAAGAAACTCGGTCAAGACTATCACTCGGACATACCATCTTCTCGGTTCTCTTTTCTTTGTTTTCGGCTCCTCCTTTCATAACCGGTTAGTACTACCTTTTGTGTTATCTTTTGTGCATAGAAGTTATGTGTGATTAATAAACTAGAAAAATGTTTTGTTAGTAATTTTATGCATGATCTTTAGGTTGTTTTGTAAAGATTGAATATATATGATGACATGTTTGAAAATGACTTGATAATGGTAGTTTACAAGTGTTCATGGCCAACTATACTATGCTTTAAAGTTCTTGCTAAGATGATGTTGTAAACATAAGTTTCGGATATATATATATATATATATATATATATCTATTGTATGTTCTTTGTTCTTGCAATAACAATCTTGTTGTAATATGTGAGTTTTGGTGCAAGTAAATGTATGATTTTGTTAAGGTGAAAACCCTAGAAACTATAAACTTGATGAACTAGTTGAAGATGGTTTGAAGATTTAAAATGGCAAAGTTTGATCTATATGGTTTAATGGTCAAATGAGGAAAAGTGTTTGTAGAAATCTTATTGGTAGTTTCCTAATCTGGGTCTGAGTTTATGTGTACAATTTGGACTGTCTTTTCTGCATCATCACGTGTACATGAAAGTGACAGATTACGACTCGCAACGACGGCATTACGACTCGCAACCACAGCATTCCGACTCGAAACCACACGGTTGCGACTCGCAACCAAAGCATGACAAGTCGAAACCTCGAGATTGCGACTCGAGACCACGCCGTTGCGACTCGCAACCAAAACGTGATGACTCGAGACCACGGTTACGACTCGCAACCATAACGTGACAAGCCGCAACCACCCGGTTGCGACTCGAGACCAGCTGGTTGCGAGTGGGCTGTCCATTTTGGTTATTGGGCCATTCTGTGTTAACTTGGGCTAGCTGTTAAGTGGACTATGTGTTGCTGTGTTCTGTTTGACTGTGTTACTGTTAGGGCCGGCCCAATAACCCCATGACTATTTACTTGTATGCGTGTTACGTACCCGTATGTGTTTTTACGTGAATGCTTGTATACCGAACCTGACCTATACCGGTAACCATGTTAGGACGTGGTGACCAACGTGATTGACAAGTAACCTAAACCTACCGAGCAACCCAAGGTGAGTTCACAACTTAAAAGCATGCTTCCCGGTGGTTTGGGACACGAGACTAACAACCCTATCCCCTGGTAAAAGGGGATACCATTTACATACCTTCCCTAGTTATTGGGAACAAAACTTACTTTTCCTTCCCGGGTATTGGGAAACCTTTTGGTTAATTACTGTTTATACGGATTGCAACTAACGGCACTAAACGAAACTCTATCACTCAAGTCCCTACTACAAATACCGATTAGTCGCCGGGTTAGGCGAGCGGGTTATTAGTTAATAGCGCTATTTAGGTGTTTACCAGCCTCACACCGTGCCCTGGTTTGGGACGGTCGTGAACTAATGTACTCAGAAATCCGTCAATGATGATAGAACATTGACATCGGGGCATCCTGCGGATACGCAACGGTTACCTAGTGTTCGGTATTGGAAAAACAGTTTAGTCGTTAACTTTTGGGGTAGCTCCCCAGGGCATGTATAAACGGATAAATTAACCGGCGAAACAAAGTTTTTGGTAATTAAAACTGGACAACTAGTGAACTCACTCAGCATTATTGTTGACCCCTTACTGCATGCTTTGCAGGTAACCAGTGACGAAGGAGCTTGCAGCTTGGGAACGTGTAGTGTCTGTTCACCCTTGTGTTGGGTGTTACCTTATTTTGAATCATGAACTTTGTTTTAAACTCCCTTACTTATGCTTCCGCTACTTAATACTGTTTTGGAACTTAAAACTTTGAACTCTGAACTTAATATTTACTAAGCTTATGAATAGTAAGTATTACTTTTGTTATCAACTTAAGTATTCGGTATAATTGGTGGCTGGATCCTGGTCAGTCACGCCCCCGAAGCGGGTGTTATCCGCAGGTGGATTTTGGGGGTGTGACATAATGGTATAACCTAGCCTATATGTTTATGAACATGGCTATGATGGTAAAACCCTCTTAAGATAATTAATCTTTGTTAACATCTGAGAACATGTTAACATTCCTGGCTGTGTGACTTGAGAGACCACACTAGCTTCCAAAAGTACTTGGACTTTTCCAAGCCACCTTCATAGCCTATATGATCAATACGAATCACGGCTATCCAACAACAATATGAAGAATACATCAAAACATCCATTTAAGATGTATGCCATTGGGCGAAGGTGTATTCATGACAATGATAGTTTTATTTTATAAACTCTTTGTCAAAAGGCGATGAACTATGTTCGACCCTTAAAGACCACTGATCCAAGAGATCATTGATTATGTTTTAATTGTCCCTGTGACAAGGCCTTTTGTGCCATCTAACTGCCCTTCGAGACAAGCCTTGTGCTATATAAGGGCGTCTCTATGATATTGACATTGTGATCTTTATGATCCCCTGTCCAAGGTAATGAGTTGTGCTCAAGCCTAAAAGTCTACATGATCAATGCGATCATGACTAAAATCATCGGTACGATGATTAAATCTGACAACCTTAATGATGTGTTGCCTAAGGGCTATATTATATTGTCCATTTGAGACTAGGCAATTGTAATCGTTTGTGATTCCTTCCCAAAAGGGGATGAGCCATGCTCGAATCCCATAAGTCTATAAGATCATTGCGATCCTGACTCGTATCATCAATATGATGATCATAATAATAACATTCCTTGTGATGAAATGCCTACGGGCTACACTTTACTCTATTGTCGATAAGACACAGTTAGTGGTGATCTTCAAGATCCCCTGTACAAAGTGGTGGGTTATACCCAACCCTAGCAGTCTATATGATCAGCGCGATCATGACTAATATCATCAAATGCAACGATGATATATGAACATCCATTAGTGATGTCCAGTGGGTTACCTTTGTGCCAAATAAGTCATCTTTAGAGACAATGACAGATGTAGTTTATGACTCCATGTCCGAAGGCGAAGAACTATGTTTAAGCCTGCCAAAGAAGGTGTAGATGTAGTTTAAGATCATTCATGGCAAGCCAATGCGCTATAGTTTGTCATTTGTGACAAGTTAACATATTAATTGTTAACAATCCTAGTCACAGGCCTTTATGTGCCAGCATTGACAAATGTCCTCCGTGACAGGCCTTGGTGCCCTATCTTCTAACGTCATTGTGACGAGGCCACTCTGAGCCATATCTAAATGTCCTTTGCGACAAGGCCTTCGTGCCATATAATCATTTATATCCTTCATGACTAGGCTTTATGCCATATATGTATATAGTTATAATAAAAGTCATGTAAGGCTAGCCTTCGAGCTATTCATAATCGTCCTTGTGACAAAGACAGGTTATGACATTATGATCCTCTGTCAAACAGGTAATGGACTCGCTCCAAACCTTAAGTGCTGATAATGGTCCTTTTGTGACCTAGGCTAAATGCAATGGATATACATTTAAATAACATTCATTAGGAATGTTTGGAAAATAATAGCCTATACGGCTTATGGATGCCGTGGCTGATCTATGTCAGGTCATCAGGATGATGACTAACGATTGCTTAAGATGGTGGGTAGTACCAAGTTTCGAGTATGGCAAACTTGAATGAGGTGGATAGCAGTCGCGATACTATTAATGCGACAAAAGCTAATAATGCTACAACCGTAAACCTCAATATTAATGGAGTTAATCCCCAAGCAGTGATTCATGCAGTAGTTTGAAAGGCCATGGAAAAGGTCATGAAACAATTCAAAGAGCTGAATGCTTCTCGCTCTGAATTTCATTCCAAACCTCAATCAATTGCTCGTGAAAAGAGTTTTGTTCGCACTTCGAATGTGAAGTATAAACAAGGGAGGAGGATAACTCCCAAAAATCAAAGAAAAAGAGCAAATTACGGGCTTAATAAGAATCATTAAAAGTTCAGTAAGAAGCCTGTATGTAAGAGTTGTTATAAAAGACACTGGGGACAGTGTCGAATAAATCAAAGACCAAAGCAGTATGACATCTGCAAAGGAACTGGTCATTAGTCCCATGAAAATAGGGACATGTGGAATATAGTCTGTTACGGCTATGGTGATTAAGGTCACATCAGAATTAGATGCCACAAAGCTGCCAAAGAAGGTGCAGCTAAGCCTAGAATGGCTAAGGAAGAAATGCCTGAACTCACCTGATGAATGCCAAGAGGCAGTGCATGATGTTATCCAGTACATTTCTTATCATTTTGACAATGATGATTTCTGCTAAGTATCCTGTTTTTAATACAGGCAATAATAAGTCTTTCATAGACCATAAGCTTGGAAAACTTATGATGATACTCAAAAGAACTCCAGATACTAAGTATAAGGTAGAACCTACCAATGAAATCTGAGAGACCGATTCTCCTGTTATCGGCAATGATCTTTCTATATAATCTAAGAGTACTCTTTCTTTGAATATAGTACGACAATATATGTTATTTCAATTATTTTCTTTTCTCATTGATTTCTATAATCTGCGAGTGCCAACTATGATTGACAAAAGCGCCATATGAGGATTTGTGTATCCTAGTGCGTCCCATAGATTATGTCCATGCCTGATCAGTATGGAAGTTTAATGCATGGGGCCACTAAGATATTCCAATGGTCATATTGTACTAAAGTCAGCTAGTGGTGTTCAAAGAAGATATCTATAATAAAAATGCCTAAGTAGGCGTCTCTACTTAAGGCATCCATGCACTCGTAGAACAGATATGTCATTTGCATGACACAATCGTCGGTAAGTGGACCAAGGTCGAAGATTGAAGCTTCATCTATCATATTAGGATAACTTGATTACTTCTCAGTTGAACTACCATGATTGACCTCTAGAGAGGCAAGATGGAATTAGGATTTACATCCTATTAAGAGCTATATCTATTACAGAAGCTCTTTATCAGTCAACATCAATAGAAATGGAAGAACTTAGATCTAACTGATGAGTTTTTGGAGAAAGGCTTGTACAGCCTAGCTCATCATCTTAAGAAGATCTTATTATGGTTGACAAAAGAAAGCGTGATGTAATACGCTTGTGCATTGGTTGTTGTAACCTAACTAAGAAACGATTAAGAATCGTTATTAGCTGTCCAGGATCGTCGACTTGTTCGACTAACCATGACGATAGTTGATCCCTTAAGACTGATTCGGATAGTAGTTGGAATAACTATCTCAACCTGAATAAGTTCTTTTAACCAAAAGTGTGATATAAGCATAAAGGCTGCTCCATTGGAGACCTTGTTTGGAGGAAATAGTCAACGCCCCTTTATTGGGCAGGAGATTGGGAAAGCCCAATTCTCAGGAGTTAGAATTTATATTAAAAACGATGGATAGGATATTATGAATCCGTAATCGTCTGAAAACTGCCAATAATCGGCAGAAGAGCAATACGAACAAGAGACGCAAATCTCTTAAAGTTCCAAATGGAGAACAAGGCTCTATCGAAATATCAAATATGAAAGAGTAAAATACGTTTCGGTATATAGAGCAAGTTAAGCCTTGGATATATAAATCACTCGAGATCATCGAATGTGACGGTAGTATAGCTCATGAGCTAAACTTGCCTAAGGAGCTCAGTGGAATTCACGATGTGTTCCACATTTCTAACTTAAAGAAATGCCTAGCTGATAAAACGCTAGAAATGTCTCATGAAGACGTATAGATTGATGAAAGCCTGAGTTTTATGGTTAGACCTATATCGATCAAGGATCGACAGGTTAAGAAACTCCGAAAAGGAGCATGTACCTATTGAATAGGTCAGTTGGTGTACTCGTAGAAGTCCCCAATATACTGCGGAAGTTAAATCCATTACACAACAGAAAGTGCTTCCATCTTTTTGAGCAAATCTCGGGGTTGAGATTTCTTTTAAGGGGGTGAGGATGTAACACCTCGTAAAATCGTGTCCAATAATGAGTTAACACGTGTAATGAACCCTAATAAAGTCAAACGTTGACTATGAGGGACTATTTTCGTCAAAATCAAAAACTTTGTTTATAGAAGGACTGAAAGTGTGTACATGCCTAAACTAGGCCTCTGAGTGACCTTATACAGTGTCCGTATTCTCAAATGAGCCACTTGATGGACGAGAGGAGCCGTTTGCGTAATTATGTGTAAGTTTGTGCGTCGAATGGTTAAAATGTCAACATGTTAATTCTTACCTCTGAGTGACCTTTTAACAAACCGAGAGCTTCATTATGTTTCATAATATTCTCGGGAATGCCAAATATTGGCGATGCAATGCTTTTATGCCAATAAGTGAAATTACGCGCAAGTTTGTAAGTTAGAGGGGTTAAAAGCGTCAACAAGTTTAATTATACATTTGAATGACCTTTTAACGAACCCGAACCATCATGATGTATTATAATACTCTTAAGAATGCCTAACATGGACTAGATAAGGCTTCGATGCTATTAAACGATGATATGCGCAAATTTGCGCATTCGAGGGACCAAAAGCGTCAACTTTTGAATCTACGCCTCTCGGGGACCTTTTAAGCGAACCGGAGCATTGTAATAATTGGACATACATTCGGGGATGCCCATTATGGGCTATAGGAGGCCTGGATATCATTAAACGTCATTTCGCGCTACTTTGCACAATTAAGGGACTAATTGCGTCAAACTGCAAAAGTAGGTCGAATTGTTTGATAACGGACCTTACAAAATATGTCCATGAGTTAAACATACCCTATTTATCCTTTATATAGCTTAGATATAGGCTTAGAGGTGTTTGGTGCGCAAAAATAAACTTTTATGTCATGCAGGGACTAAAAGTGTCAAAAAGTGCACAAATTTGCACTTTCGCGCATATCTCGCATTCTGAATATCCTCGGATACCCAAAAATTTATGTAAGCACTAAAATATTTTATTTTAGTGTGTGTCATGATAAAATTCCACTCGTCGCGTAATTTGGACCATTTTCAGCGTCCGTTCGTGTTTCGTCGTAATTCGACGAATAACGTGACCGTACGACCAAACGAGCCAACATCCGGCATGTTTTTGAGTGTATCTCATGTCCACTATGCTCAAGCATCATAGTGAAGCCTTGAAATGAGATTAACGGGCCTCAAATAAGTCAGAAATGATATTTATCAAGATCAAGGACTAAAACTGTCAAAATGTTAAAACTAAGACGAGGGCCATTTCTGTTAATCTGCTGATGATTGTCAGGGCTAAGCATTGTCTCGGGTCATGACCCAGACCCGACTCTTGATCATGGGCTGCTAAAGCAGAATATATCATGTTGTTTTGAAGAGACACGCGAGATTGGAAGTTATATGCTTAACATGTTAAATTTCGAAAGCATATATGTAACTGAAAGAAGTCAGGGACTGTTATTGTAAATGTCTGAAACATGCTTGGGCTGGCTGGGCTTGACCACAAGTCATGAGCCCATTGGACTGCCATTTTTGTGAGCCAACTTAAGCATATAACAACATTTAGAGCTGTTTTAAAGGTTAGGTAATGAGCAGGGACCAAAACCACATAACAGCAAAGTTAAATTCACTGGGCCGACACCCAGGCGGGCCGCGAAGGCCTGGGCTGCTTTCCACGCGGGCCGCGAGGACAGCAGATCAGCAGCAGCTTAATTTTTGTTGTTATTTGTTTTTCTTGCTCATCACTCAATATTCAAAACCACTTTAAATGATTCAAGGGGCACTTAAATGGTTTTAAAAACCTGCTATACACCTGTTAACATCTGATGATCCCTCCCCAACACATGTCTTGATCCAACCAACACCCAAAAACTATAAATAGGAACCTTAGTTACCCATTTCTTCATGCCATATCATTCCTTCTCTATCATCTCTCTAATCTGGAGCTTCCTAAGCTGAAGTGGGACATAATCTTAGTAGAAAATATAGCATGGACCCTTTGTAAGTGCCTTAGCCCACTCACTAGTTCAGATTTATGTTCTATCAACCGAAAAGTCAAATATCGCAAATAAACATTGACTTTCAGTTTAAACTCTCATGGTCCAGCCACTGATCAAATTGAAAGTGGGTATAAGACCATAGTTAGGTAGGTGATTAACCCCTGAAAGGGCACCTCCTAATTCCTTCATTTGCTTAGTTAATTGTCGGGTCAAACCGTTTAGGTAAAAAGTCAAACTTGGTAGATTTGTGCATATTAATTAAACCATAGATTCAGATGTTATAAATTATATTTTAACACTCTAATACCTTGGTAATGATTATTAGAACATGTCTAAGCTGGTCCAACCTGACAATTATGAGTTTAGGGTCGGTTCGCAACCGAAAGTCGCAAAAGCTTGACTTTGCTTTGACTTTTCAGTTCTGACCCGATTAAGCTTGATTCTTCCATGTTTTAAGCTTCCATTAGGACCATATTATTCAGTAGTATAACCCTCTGGAGTTATATTGCATGGTTCCTTGTGGTTTGAATCATATGCTAGTTTCCGCTATTAGGCTTATAAACGCCCATTTTGCCCTTTTGACATAAGAATGAGATTTTTAGAAATCTGAGAGGACAAAAACCTTGGTTACTAATATATAAGCTTATCCCGAAAATTTGACATCAGTTCTTGGTCCCAAATAGGAGTTATGCTCGATATCGTAATTAGAAGCTTTTAACTAAGTAAATTGCGATATCTTGCATAAAGCATGTTTAAACTTGGATTTTGACCCAAAACTCATTACCTACTGTTAAGATATTATTTTTAGAGATTTTTGGAATTATTGATCAGATTATAAACTGATCATATCATAGAGTTCTTGTATTATTCGGTAAAAGACGATAATACCCTTTTCTTGTATAAAATGAGATTTACAAATGATGTGAATGCCAAACCTTTTCCTATTGATTTCATATATTAAATAAATTATTTTAAGCATTCAAAACTGATCAAAATCTCAGATTTCCATAAAACCCCTTAAGCATCGTCAATTAGCGATTTTTACGCTATTTCGATGCATAGTATGGTTTTAAACCATAATTAACACCTAAGACTTGTTACCTACTGAATTTTTTAAACAAATTTTAATATTATTTCAGTAGGCATAAGTCGTGAAACCCAGACTTCCAAAAATGTCCGTAAAAGCATATGTGAAATGACCAAAATACTCTTTCGGGGCATAGTTTGGCCATAAATGGCAAACCTCACATACGTATGATATCTTACTGATGTAATGAGATAAATTAAATATTTTTACCGATTAGAAATGACCAGAACTACAGTTTGTTATAGAATCTCTTTTATAAGTATTAAAATTACCAAAATGCCCTTACGGGACTTAAAATGGTTTTAAATACTTTTTGGGCATATATGTTGACATCCTACTGATGTATTGACATATTCTAAGCATAATAACATCTGGAACTTGTATATGATTCATTTGGTTTCCCGTTACGCATTTACGCGTTCGGATCGGTTTATGTAACTAGTTTACGTAAGTTTGCTGAAACGGGTTTAACCTTATCGTTTTCACTTCAAAATCCAGAATGTGTTTAGTTTACCCATATTATACAAGTATCCAAACTTGTTGGGTCTAAATAACATTCTATTCCGGTCATCGCTTAATCTAGCGTGTCGTACCGCTTTCGATACTTTGAGCTAGCCAGTCTAAGTCTACGACTTAAATAAGACCATTAGCATTCTGAATTGGTTATATATTACCATCACTCCAGACTAGAGCCACCCGGTAAAAGCTACCTGCATTTAGATAGATTGGATACGACTGAGTTATTTTGCTGTGAATCAAGTATTAGCTCAGGTAAATACTTTAAACTTATTTTCCCTATACGGGCTTGGGATACGGTATATTAATACCGCTTGGTCGGGTATGGGATTATTTTGTCGGATTGCGATTTAATGAATCCGCATAACCCGTTTTAATTTGTATTGTTTGATAACATAAACATTTGGGGGTTAACGACCGTGTCCTGGATATCCCTGGCTCATTTAAGTTATTAATGGCCACGACCTATGCACGGGGTGCAGGAATGCACCTGACAGATGCAAATGCTAAATATTAAATTGCTCACAAGTTGGGGATAACTCCTTTGTGGGTTCTATAAGTGGTGAGTCAGTTAATCATGTCCGGCTTCCAAACCGGCCCCACATGTATGACAAACATGTAAAACTGTATACAAGATTTTATTAAGAATTGTCCCAAGTTATAAAAGGTTTTGTGCCTTGTGCACTTAAATCAATTTTCATAAACTCTTTTCAAATGAGTCTGTTAAATTGTATTTACCAGTGAAAACTGACGTATTTTCAAAAGGCTAAGTGGCAGGTACTACTCGTAATAGGCTGGGAGTTGCTCGGCGTCGAAAAAGAGGATCTTGCAAATCCTTAAAGATGCCATAAAGTCTGCTAAGCTTCATTTTATATATTCTGTAATGATCCTCCTGTGGATTGATATTACAGACTCGTCTATAATAAATACTTTAATATTTTCAGTCGTTTGAGTTTGTAATAATATTTTATATTCCAAGACTTCCGCTGTGCTATTCTGTGTATGTTTGACCATGATGATATCAACTACGTCACTATACTCCCCACCGGGCCCACCGGTGATATGTGGAAATGTCGGGTGTGACAAGCGTCCTGCCAATCGGATCGTTATCCGATCAACCGACCGTTCGATCGATCAACCTGAAGGGTAGAGATACTTCTCGGTTTTCAAAATGCTACAATAAAAACTTCCAAGCCATCATACACAAACACAACCATACCAAACGAATGTCAATCCAATCAAATGGCCATCCGATCGGATAACCATCCGAACGGATTGACATCCGATCGAATGGTCAACCGATCGGATAGCCATCCGATCGGATTAGCATCCGACACTTATCCACTTTTCACCGTTTTACGCATCGCTCATCGCTTATGCTATCGTTAACTGTTCAGGCTAATCTCTTAGCGCTCCCTTCAATTCAAGATAGTGCTTATACTCGAACCCTTTTCGCTTTACGTACTTTTGGGTGTTACATATGTTACTTATTCAAATCACAATCGACACACAAAGCAAACACTATTTATACACTGACCGTTATTGCATGCTACGTGTTATTCGACGAATGCGTGTATGTTATGTTAACACAGTGATTGTTGCCTGACACCTTAGCAACGATAGTACTATAGTTTGGACTCAGCACCTGTCGTGGACGGGGGTTGTTAAGGGCTTTACTTCACGTGTCCGAGTGGGGATATGTGTTGCGCATTCTACAACTCGCAGTCACGTCTGTGCATATTTCTCTGTCGATAACCTACTTGCCTTCACTTTGTACATGTTACATGGTTATGCATAAACGATTTCGAACTCTATTATTACTATTAAACTTGTATGCTCACCTTTACACTATGTGTATTGACCTCTATTTTAACGTATGTGACAGGTGCTTAGGATGCTTGCGTGTTAATTACTAGAATTGAGCTAGGATGGAGTCTAGAAATAAACAAAAAGAATTTATATTTGAGTTGTCGAAATAGAACTATTTGTCTTTGAATTGTCTGTAATAACTATGCTACTTATTATGTCATGGTATGGGACGTGATGTTTAAACAATTGGTAATCGTAGTTGTTATGGAAACTCCTGGACAATCTGTTTCGCTTAGTGTCGCGCCCTGATGTTTCCACCATCGGTTGGGGTATGACACTTGGTCGGATAAAGCCTCTATCCAACAGTTCTTGGAGTTGATTAGACAGTTCTTGCAACTCTCCTGGTGCAAGACGATAAGGAGCACGGGCAATCGGGGTTGCTCCTGGTGTAAGGTCAATTTGAAACTCCACCTAACGGTGTGGAGGTAAACCAGGAAGTTATTCAGGGAATACATCAGGAAATTCACGGTCAACAGGCAGATCGATGATTTTAATTTCTTCAGGCTGAGTATCAGTAACAAGTGCTAAAATAGTAGGGTGGCCCTTTCGTAGACACTTTTGGGCTTTCATGGCTGAGATGACGCCGACCACTGCACCACTACGATTACCTTGAACCGACAGAGATTCTCCACTGGGGAGAGGGATACGTACGATTTTCTCCTTCCAAAGAATTTCCACTTGGTGCTTAGACAACCAGTCCATACCAACGACTACATCAATGCTTCCAAGAGTAACGAGAAGTAGGTCAATGTCGACCACTTGACCCATAAGATCGAGTTTACACCCAAAAAGAACATGTGAAGCTTCAATCGATTTGCCATCAGCTAATTCTACTACGTGTTTGTTTACAAGAGGTGTAGGAGTCAACCTTAACTGACGACTGAACCCCAAAGACACATCACTCCAATCGGCACTAGAGTCGAATAAAACAGAAGCAAATAGATTGTTCACAGAAAACGTACCGGTCACCACGTTGCCATCATTCCTAGCTTCCCCAGCACCAATAGTAAACACTTTCCCACGCGCACCATTCCCACCATTGTTCCCATTGTTGTTGTTCCCAGTGTTGTTATTATTACCAGCATTCTGATTCAGTTAAGGGCAATCCCGCCTAAAATAACCCTCGCCTCCACACTGAAAACACCCCTTGCGATTTCCCTGGTTCTATTAAGGTTGCTGCCTTTCCTACTGTTGTGGCTGCTGCTACTGCTGCTTAGGGAGTGGGGCCCTGCAATCTCTAGCCATATGGCCCACCTTGTTGCACCTGTGACAGACCCGGGTGCATGGCCCACGATGGTGGAAGTTGCACTTGTTACACTTTGGTTGTTTCCCTGCGTAACAACCCTGATTCGAGTTGTTGCTCTGATTCTGATTAACTGAGGACGACTGACTAAAACTGCAGTTGCTGCCGTTGTCTGGCTTCTTCTGTGACTGATTCGAGGTGGACACCTTTTCCACATCATTCCATTTACATTTGATGTCAGTAGCAGGAGTAGTAGCTGTAGCAGTAGTAGCAGCAGTAGCAGAAACATGTGGCGGTAGCGAGCCACGCTCCACCTCCTGATTGGTAATCTTGTAAGCTAGACGTATGATTCGAGGCAAGTTGTCAAGATTCGCCGCAGTGACCAGACCCTTGACCTGCGGTGCTAAACCATTGATGTAAAGCTCAATCCTACAGTGGGGTGGTCGCGATAAGTTAGGGCACATATTCGCGAGTTCATGTGACCGTTTCGTGTACGCTTCAATCTCGGACCCTTCCATCTTCAAATTATAATACCCATTCTCAAACTTTTGAATCTCATCCCGAGGAGAGTACTCTTCATGCATCAGCTCCTTGAAATCGTCCCTCGCGTTCACCATTTCAATACCCGGCATTTGGACTTGGGAATTCCACCAAGTCAAGGCACCATCCTCAAGTGTGCCTGAAGCATACTTCACTCTGTCCCCAGCAGGACAGATACACATCGCGAACACCGATTCTGCCTTCTCAAACCAACGTAGGAGTCCCACAGCTCCTTCAGTCTCACTGAACGTCTGTGGCTTACAATCCATGAACGTCTTAAACGTGCAAACAGGCGGATTTTTCTGATTCTGATTCACTTGCTGACCTAAGAACGAAAGAAAACACAGCAAACGGGTAAGAGTCAAGTACGCGACACAACGATAAAGAGTATTTGCACATATCGTACCAGCCTGTTGAGCCGCTAAGGCTTCAGCCACACGAGTATTGATCAAATTGGTTAAATCAGCCTGAGACATAACAATGTTGACACGTCCACCGCCGCGGCCTCCACCACGTCCACCATTTCGTCCACTCATGATTCTATATATAAAAAGCGGAAATGGTTTGAGGTCGGGATTGAGTAGGAGTCAGACATCTCTATGACCTCTACAGATTACTGAGTTCTATCATTACGTCAGGCAACAGAGCAGAACCCCTTTCACACTCATTAAGCCTCACTGGGACTCACATACACCCTACATTATTATTATGTGTGCACCCATAATAACAATGAAATTTGCATATTTATCTCAGCTCCTCCCAACTCGTGCTAAAAGGTTACTCAAATTCGAGAAGCAAGACAAAAGACACCATAACTTAGATCATGAAGGTTTAGAGGAGTGTCACACTATCAAACACATAATGTAGGCTAGTAACACAGGAGCTCATGCTGTAGTGCTAAGTGTGCATTCACATGCAATGCCATACATAAGTGTACACTAGATATATTGTGCAATAAGTAAACGAGAGACGAACCTTGCAATCTAGAGCTGAGTGTCATGGTCGATTTCTGATTTGTTCGGTTATAGTCTGGTTTTATAAAAACGTTTTAAAACCAAGTTCACTATAACCAGTGGCTCTGATACCAAACTGTCACACCCCCAAAATACCACATGCGGAAAACCCCGCTAGGCGTGTGACGTATCAGGATCTAGCCACCAATCACATTGAACTATTCATAAGGTATTAAAATAAACTCCCATTTATTGAATCAAACATTCTAAATCGTATTACAAGTTTAACAGGTTCACCGGAAGCAGATAGTGAATAATTGTTCAAATGTCTCAAAACCAAATGTATGTAAAAACAGTAAGCCCATCATGCGTATCCAAGAAGTGCGATCCATGATCACTCCAGCAATCCCAGATAGCAAGTTCCTTGTCCATAACATCTAGCGACCTGCGAGCATGCAACAAGTGTATCAGACAACGCTGTTGAGTTCATAGTTTTACGAAAACGTTAATTGCCAAGTGTTTAATTCAGTTTATTGATAATGTTGATAATAACTCGAGTACCGTACAAGATAGCTCTAGATTGTTTTGCCCGTCCACAATGCCCCCTATCTAAGCATTGGTCATGATTAAGGTCATTAATTCACGCCCGTCCTCTCAGGTACGGTGTGAGGTTGCCAAGCCTAATAGCGCTATCAATTAATACCTCGTTACTTCTCAGGTAACTATTCGGTAGAAGATGGGACTTTAGGTGATAGGAAATGAGTGTATTATCTAACATCCCAGTTTTACCCAAAAGATTTATTCCTCTCAGGAATACCCATTTGATTGTCCCACCCACCAGGACGCATGCTCAAGAGAAGTGAACTCACCTTAGTTTTGCTCGGTATGTTAAGTTACCCGTTCCAAGTTGATCAACCAAACCCTTAAGGTAAGACAAATCATTGGTGTTTAGGATTAAAGAGTTTCGAATGAGGGTGGAGTAGCTGCCATCGATCGCGAGGGTTTGCAATAGGGTGAGTTTTGAGGGATAATAGAACCCTATGTGTAACACCCCAATCGCGTAATATAACAACACGCGGCGGAAATATCGGGGAGTCACGTTACAAATGGCTCACAACTACTGGTACTAAATTGTTTCAATATCATTAACATCGTTTTACAAACAAAGAATACATGTAATTGTTCTTTTGTTTTAGACGTCTAAGGGCCGTATACAGTCCTATGCGTTGCATGCTTGAACAGTCGAAAACCTGAAACATATGCGAAAACAGTCAGCATAAAAATGCCGGTGAATACATAGGTTTTATTAGCCAAATAAATGGCAAAACATTTGGTATTTTTCTTAATTGTGAAAACTCATGACAAAATAGGTTTGTATATGGCAATATGATATTTACTAAGTCATTTTATGCCTTACATTGAAATCTCAATAACCATCGTAAAAACTTGTTAATATGTTATTAGGAATCCAATCAATGATTAATAATAATTGTTTTGAAATAAATCAAAACTTATATAAGTATTATAGAAATCAAATCAATGAGTCATGATAATACATCAGATACCTTTCTAAGAATCTAACATATAAAAGTATGGGAGATTCTACAAAGATTTTGATAATCAAATATTGAAACAATTGTACACAAAATCCTAAAGTGATCTAGATAACGCTACAAGAATAATAAAATAAGAACACTTATATATAGGAAGTACCAGCGGCGTATCCACCATGTTCTTATTTTATTACACCCGTTTCGTTATCTAAATCACAAGTACCACATAAATACATAATCGTCAACTTGTTCCACCTCGTAAACACGCATTAAAGTACACAATGAATCCAAACAGGGACTCCAATATCAATACTCTAAACATCCCACATGTGCCTAACTATGAAGATAGATAGATACTACAGGGATCGGGTTCTCGTAACATCGTCAAACCTAACACGCATTAAAGTACGCAATGAATCTGAACAGGGACTCCAATATCAGTACTCTAAACATCCTACAAGAATCAACCTATGAAGATAGATAGATGCTATAAGGATTTTGGGTTTTGTCACATTGAATCGAAACAATCCTAAATCCTAATGGTGATTCAGGATAACGCAATGAAAGGTAATACAATAAGCACACTTATATATAGGAAGTACCAGCGGCGTATCCACCATGTGCTTATTGTATTATCTAGTTTCGTTATCTAAATCACCAACAAACTACACAAAAACCAACCATCGAGTTGTAAAGTACTTCTTAAAAACCTTACTATGAAGATAGGAAGATCTAAGATTGTACTTCAAATATCCTATATGAATCTAGCTATGAAGATAGGTAGATCACTTAAGGATAAAACATTACATTTGCATAATCGGAATAATACACATAAAAGCACTTAGTGAACACACATATGCCATACATTTTGAAAACAGATCGATTACACATATGAATCACCCCAAAACATTTGAAAACAGTAAAAGAGGGGAACTATGTACTCCCGGTTCAAAGGGTACAACAAAGCTCAAAAGACCAAGAGTTCAAGTGTTGAAGCGGCTCCTAGGGTAACAGATACTATGTGAACGAATCGACACCTAAATCGGAAGATTGGATAGAATGAGGTCTTGTAAACCAAACAAGCATTGGAACTCATGTGATATGGTTTAACAAAAGCCTACATTCTAAATCGGAACCAATCCTAAGTAGACCCTTTACGACCCGTTAAAGTAGCTTACGCCACTTTAACGCGTCGTTCGCGCAAAAGCGCGTTTGAGATGCCTAACTAGTCCTATGACAAGTATTATATGCCTTAACATATCTAATTATGTTATATAATCAGTTTAGATGTCAAAACATGAGTTACATATGCTTAAAATGAATTTATGCGTAAGAAGGGCATTTTGGTCATTTACCTAAGGCATATAAACTACCTATCATACAACTACTTAAACGAAGTGACCATAAGGTATAACCTCGGAAGGTTATTCCCTATACAACTATGCTCACAAAATATGTTTGGTCGAATCCTACTGATTGACCAAACGGGTCGGGTTCGAAAGTCTAAGCGGTTGTTTAGGCCGCTTATCTTACGACCCTATATAAGCACTAATCTAAAAGTGACGAGTTAAACATGTTAAAACATGTTTAACGAAATTTTAAAACAAGTTTGATATCAAGACAAAGGGTCTTGATACCCAAGAATAGTTTGGTTGCAAAATACGCAAGAATACGCATTTTGACCGAAACTATGACTCGTCAATATGCCTAAACAACGTGGTAATCAGTAGGTATAGTCACAAGAGACTATAACCATCGTGATTACGCTCATGTTACGAAGTTCAAACGAACTTCGTGTTAACCATAGACAGGTCAAAGCAGAAAGTCAAACACTGTTTGACTTTTACGCTTAAAAACGCATAAAAGAATGAAAGAATACTTACAATGGGTCCAAGAAATGGAGGTTTGATCTAATTATTCTCAGGTATGAAGTGTATAACTTCAAATTAGAGAACAAAATCAGATCAAAGGTGAGTTTGCAAATGAAATGGAAGGGGTATATATAGATTTCGGAGAACCGTTAGGATCGTTTCTCGCAATTCGTGCTTTGATCTTGACCTTACAAGTGGGCACATGGTTTTCAAAACCATGGGAATACTTAAAACCATCAAATTCCAGCCCATAGAGTGGAAAACCTTGGGTTAAAACCATCAAAACCTCAAAAATGGACAAAGTTCAATGTATCTGCCAGAAATTTCAAAAATGGTCCCTGCACGTGTAAAACTTGATTTTTTGGCACTTTTAAGCCCCGTTAACCTCATTTCAAAGCTCTAAAATGAAGTTAAAGTATAGGTAACTTAAAATATGCTCAAAAATATCTCGGATGTCGGTTCGTTTGGTCGTACGGTTGCGTTATTCGGCTAATTACGACGGAAGTCGTAACGAACGCAAAAACGATCCAAATTAAGCGACGAATGGAATTTTATCATTTCAATCACTAAAATAAAATATTTTAATGATTACATAAATTTTTGGAAGTCCGGATATATTCATAACGTAAGATATGTGCGAAAATGCAAACTTATGCACCTTTTGACGACTTTAGTCCCTATTGATCAAGAAAGCTTATTTTTGCGCACCAAACACCTCAAAGCCTATTTCTAAGCTATGTAAAGGATTTTAGGGCATATTTAACTTATGATCAAGTTCCGTAATGTGCGATACTATGTGAATCAGTAGACTGCCGCAGTTTGACGCAAATAGTCCCTAAGTGTGAATAAACTTGTTTTTGACAAAAGATAAGTACTAGCATGTATCTTTGAAAAATCAGTGTTTAAACCATAGATAATCATTCAGTTTGACAAAAGATTAGTACTAGCATGTATAATCAATTTATACTTTGAAATCATGAAAATAACAATTAAGCACACATGTTTAACCCCAAAACATTTGAAAACGGTAAAAGAGGGGACAATGTACTCACTTGAGGATGCTTAGAAGTCTTGAATAACAACCAAGCAAAGCTAGAGGGATCACGGAATCAAGCGGCACCTAATATAGGTAACTATTTAATAAACCGGACCTAAATCGGAAGATCGGATAGGATGAGGTTTTGTAAACCAAATGAGTATTGGAACTCATATGATATGGTTTAACAAAGCCTACATACTAAATCGAAACCTAACCTAAGTGCTTACTCCCCATTACGACCCGTTTGGCTAGCTTACGCTAGTTTAAAGCGTCGTTCGCGTAAAACACGTTCGGATTGCCTAACTAGTCCTATGATAAGTATTATATGCCTTAACCTGTGTATTAATGTTACCTAATCAGTTTAGATGTAAAAATTTAGGTTACATATGCTTAAAATGAATTTATGCGTAAAAAGGGCATTTTGGTCATTTTCCTAAGGCATATAAACTACCTATCATACAACTAACTAAACGATGTGACCATAAGGTATAACCTTGCAAGGTTATTCCCTATACAACTATGATCACAAAATATGTTTGGTTGGATCCTAATGATCGACCAAACGGGTCGGGTTCGAAAGTCAAAGCGGTTGTTTAGACCGCTTATCTTACGACCCTATATAAGCACTAAACTAAAAGTGACGAGCTAAACATGTTAAAACATGTTTAACAAGGTTTGAAAACAAGTTTGATATCAAAACAAAGGGTTTTCATACCCAAGAATAGTTTGGTTGCAAAATACGCATAAACGCGTATTTTGACCGAGGCTATGACTCGTCACTACACCTAATCAATGTGGTAATTAGTAGGTATAGTAAGGGACTATAACCATCGTGATTATGCTCATGTTGCGAAGTTCAAACGAACTTCGTGTTGACCAACTCGTGGTCAAAGAAGAAAGTCAAACACTGTTTGACTTTTACGCTTGAAAAACGATTAAAAGCACGAAAGAAACTTACAAAGGGTCCAAGCATGAAGCTTTGAACTCAAAAATTCTAAGGTATGAAGCTTCACAAGGAGAGCTTCAACTTAGAGAAAGGATTTGAGATCAAATGTGTGGGTTTGGAATGAGTGGATGTGGGTTTATATAGAGTTTGAAGAACCGTTAGGATCGTTCCACGATAGTTGAGCTTCGATCTGGACCTTACACATAAGGCATTGAGAAAAGTTACACAAAAGTTACACAAAAGACCCCCATGTTCAACCATCACACGGTATTGAGAAAAGTTACACAAAAGACCCCCATGTTCAACCTGGTTGTCAAAATGAAGTTTCTGCCCAGATGAGGATGTGGCGTCGCACCACGGCAAAACCATATAGTGGTGGCGCAGCGCCACCACCTACTAGTGACCAGCAACTTTGCTAAATTGTCAGGTTTGGTCCCTGCAACACTTTTGAGCCATTTTCGATGCGTTTAAACCCCTTTAACCCCATTTCAAGGCTCTAAAATTAAGTTAAAGTATAGGGAACATGAAATATGCTCAAAAACATCTCGGATGTCGGTTCGTTTGGTCGTACGGTTGCGTTGTTCGGTTAATTACGATGAAACACGAACGAACGTGAAAAACGATCCAAATTAGGCGACGAATGGAATTTTATCATGCCAATCACTAAAATAAAATATTTTAATGATTACATAAATTTTTGGATGTCCGGATATATTCAGAACGTAAGATATGCGCGAAAATGCAAACTTATGCACTTTTTGACGCTTTTAGTCCCTGTTTCATCAAATAAGTTTATTTTTGCACACCAAACCCCACAAAGCCTATTTCTAAGGTATGTAAAGGATATATGGCATGTTTAACTTATGGTTAAGTTCCGGAATGTTCGTTACAGTACGAATCGGCATACTTTCGCAGTTTGTCGAAATTAGTCCCTGTATGCGAATAAACTTGATTCCGACATACCAAACCTTCCAAAACTTATTTCTAAGTTATGTAAAGGTTATTTAAGGTATGTTAAGCCTATGTCACTGTTCTGGAGTATTTGTCGCGGTAAAATGATTACGTTTACGCATCAGTTCGCTTATAACTTTCTAGAAAACGATTTAGAGCTCGAAATCGAACAAGAATTGATATGTTCAAATGATACACATATTTATACCCAAGTATGAAATACAATATTTCATTGATTAGGTATTTGTTTGATGGTCATGGAGGCACAAATGTCACAGTCTCCCCTACTTCAAGAAATTTCGTCCCGAAATTTATTTAGAGGAAACATGTGAGAGCTCGAAACATGAAGTCGAAAAGATAAAACAACACTGGTTAGAGTTCTGAACTTCTAGTAACTTTAAATAACATCTCGCTTGCAATGTAAGAGGAACACTTATATACAAGTATATGAAGCGCCATTGGTGCGTCCACCGTACCTCCATTACATTGTTCACATTTCGTTATTGTTGCCACTATAAGTTCTTACACATGATAAATCTTACTGGGGTTCCTGTGCACTGAGTTTCACAATTATGTACGCGTCCATAATTACGTAATTCCTTGCATAGTTCGCACAGTGCATTTTATAATGTGTAGGGGAAAACCAAATGAACAAACCTGTGATGAGTGTGACTAGACCATCCTAGGGTCCTTTTAATTAAATCAATAAATGATCTCTTTAAATAGACCACCAAGGAGTCTTTTTAGTTATATTATCACATGCCATTCTTAAACAGATTCTGAATCAATCTTTTTAACTAGACCACTCAAAGGGTCTCTTTTGAACTATGGAATGGTACTATATAATCCAAGGGTCTTAACTATTACATAGAAGCCCATTAAGGATTTGAGGTAGTACCTTTGGATATCCTACTATGAATCCCTCATATGAAGATATGGAAGATTCTACGAGGATTTGGATAACGAAAATTCGGATCACACAAAAACATAAAAGAAAACACATAAACACATAATCACATAACTGTTTAACATGACCTTTAATTTGTTATCTTTGGACATGGGTATTTAAAGCACACCAGGAATCCAATCCATGGATTTCATTTGGCACTTTAAACATTTCCAAGAATCTAACTATGAAGATAGGAAGATCTTAATAGGAATTCGGCTTTGTCCTTATTGAATCATAATGTACGTATTAAGGCATACAAGGAATTTCAATTAAGGACTCCGATTTGAGCGATAATCATCCACAAGGATCTAATTGTAAAGATAAGAAGATCCGATATGGATTTTGGAATTTGAAGAGCGGGAGACACTTCGAAACCTTGCACTAGACGTGCTTAAGTCGACACACGAGGTAGAATATTTATGGAGTTGAGGTGCTAGATATGTCAAGGCAACATATGAAGCAGAATTTGAAGGTTGAGTACTACGTATGTTAAATCAATCATACAGGTAGAATGTTTTCGAAAACTATGCATGGGGTTCTTTTAGAAATGTGTTAAATGATTTTAAAACCTTACATAATACTTTTGAAATCATACGGTAGATGTATTAGGTAAATATGTTTATAAATTGTTTAAAATCACATGAGATGAATTTTGAAATTATGTATAAGGTTTTTGGAAACATGGATGATGCTTTTGAAATCATGCACTTGATATATTAAATTAATACACTGTGTTAAAATCGTTTTCAAACTATATGAAATATTTTGAAATCATGAAGGTTGTGTTTTGAAAAACATATACTATGTATGTTGTTATAAAAACTAGAATGTAATGATATGGGTATGATATCGAAGAATACCCTTAGTTATCAAACCAAGGATTTAAAGTGATTACTCAAAATGTCACTTACATTCTGTACTTCATTTCATAGAATGAAACGAGTACTTAGAATTTTCGAGGAAATCATGAGCAATCACATGAATGAGAGAACTACAAATATAGTTCTTTGGTGTAGGTATCGTAGGGATATGCCATACACACATGCAACTACATTTGTTCATCAGAATTGTGAACAACGATTTATTTATAAACAAAACCGATTGTATCAGGGTTCAAGAAAAACAAAAGAAACAAAAGCATAAGATTCAAATTATTCAAAGCAGCAGGATTTGCAACAGCTTTGTTTTGGGTAACAAAGCGGCACACGTCAACCAAATGTCCCCATCCTCCACAGTGGGTACATTTGAGACAGGGTATCTAATTCGGATAATGACGGTTGTATTGATTGCACCAAGGAGCAATTCCCTTATACGGCTTCATCCCTAAGGCGATCATGGTAATAGCAAAATCAACGGTACTCTGGAGTACGACACCTACTTGTCGAGCTATTGTAGCACCTAGTTCGGACATTTGAGTGTTGTTGCGATGAAGAGGCATCATGAAGATAATGGAAGACATGGGAGGAAACAAGTGAAATGAAAACAGAATGACAACGCATAAAAATTGTGATCATTTGTTTGTTACCTAAGGCAAACAAATGAAACGGTGACTAATCAAAGTAAGCGGGTCATATTAATGTATCGCGAAGACATGTTTTAGCCTATAAGTGGATACTCACCCCAAGAGTTCACAGGTAAGAGTGACTGGTCCGATTATGTGGATTTGTACGAACACTCTAGCCTTAGACAGAAAAACTCAGAGTACAGGCGTCCACCCTTCCAGATTGCACGTGTTCACATTATAAGACCCAACTTTGACGAGATTTTGAAAACTTTGAAGGTTCAAAAACTTATAATAAATCATCCTAGAACAGATGATTGGTTTTCAAAGCGGATTTGAAATTTATGTTCTTGTTGTGGTTGTCGCCTAAGGATAGGTGACGGTATTGCTTTAAGATCTAAACACAAGAATCTTGTGTTAGGGTCCTAGGAAGGTTATAGACTAGGTCAAAGCATTACTAATAATCTAATTCCCTATAACCATGAGCTCTGATACCAACTTTTCTGTCACACCCCGACCACGTAAAACAACAAATCGTGGCGGAAACATCGGGGAGTGTCGTAACAGAATCATTGTTTCACAACCATGGATTAAGTAGTTTCGTATTATTGAATTATTGAACTCATTGTTTTATTACAAATCAGATAAATACAAATATTGTCTTTCAAGTTTTAAAGTCGCTAAGGAATGAGTCCATCCTATGTATAGCATGCATCCACAATCAACACATAGTAGCACCTGAAACATATGTAAAAATAGGTACGTCAACATAAAAATACCTGTGAGATACATAGGTTTTATTAATATAGGATTTATGACTTGTAAGTTTAAAGAAAAATGTTTAACAAAAATAGTCATGGACCTTGAAATATTTTCTTTTAGATATTATACGAAAATTTATAAGAAAACAGATGATATAAAAGAATAATGCATGATTGAATAAATAATCAAGTGAAAATCATTTTGTATAAAATATGTTGTTTGTAAAACAATGTAAAGATATGATAATTGAGTAAAATGTAATATGTCAAAATTGAAATGGTTTAAATAACGCTACGATGTGTAATATCATAAAAGCACTTATATATAGGAAGTACCAGCGGTGTATCCACCATGCTTTTATCATATTACACACGCCTCGTTATTTAAATCACTTACCCAAACAAATCACCAATGTAAAATGTTCATGTATAATCAATTTATACTTTGATTTTGTAAATAACATATCAAACTATGCTTTGGTTTTGAAAATAACATATCAACTATGTTTTGGTTTGAAAATAACATATCAACTACGTTTTGGTTTTGAAAATAACATATCAACTATGTTTTGGTTTTGAAAATAACATATCAACTATGCTTTAGTAAATAATAAGGCCAATTAAAATATATGTTGGTTTTCTACATAGTATATCAAATTATACTTTGGTCAATAATATCACATATGGGAGCATATCAAACTATACTTTGGAAGTATATCAAAATATACAAAAGAAAATGTGATTTAGTATTCATTCAAACCTTAGTGTATCAAACTACACCTTAGAGACTATAGAAATACCACAAAGGCAATCTCTATTTGGATAAAATTTGGTTGCTGACATTCCATACAACAAGAATCGGGTGTCTAGTCCTATAGCGCTATATCGTACTACCAATCGGTTTGGTGAATGTATAAAATAAGTACAATCCAACAATTAATTTTATAATCTTTGAAAAATTAGTGTTTAAACCATAGATAATCATTCAGTTTGACAAAAGATAAGTACTAGCATGTATAATCAATTTATACTTTGAAATCATGAAAATAACAATTAAGCACACATGTTTAACCCCAAAACATTTGAAAACAGTAAAAGAGGGGACTATGTACTCACTTGAGGATGCTTAGAAGTCTTGAATAACAACCAAGCAAAGCTAGAGGGATCACGGAATCAAACGGCACCTAATATAGGTAACTGTATTAAAAAACCGGACCTAAATCGGAAGATCGGATAGGATGAGGTTTTGTAAACCAAATGA
This sequence comes from Helianthus annuus, assembly GCF_002127325.2. NCBI lineage: Eukaryota > Viridiplantae > Streptophyta > Magnoliopsida > Asterales > Asteraceae > Helianthus > Helianthus annuus. The sequence goes on along the minus strand of NC_035449.2, from coordinate 130,491,000 downwards.
GAATTGGAACTCATATGATACGGTTTAACAAAGCCTACATACTAAATCGAAACCTAACCTAAGTGCTTACTACCCATTACGACCCGTTTGGGTAGCTTACGTTACTTTAACGCGTCATTCGCGTAAAACGCGTTCGGATCGCCTAACTAGTCCTATGATAAGTATTATATGCCTTAACATGTCTAATACTGTTACCTAATCAGTTTAGATGCAAAAATTTAGGTTACATATGCTTAAAATGAATTTATGCGTAAAAAGGGCATTTTGGTCATTTTCCTAAGGTATATAAACTACATATCATACAACTAACTAAACGATGTGACCATAAGTTATAACCTTGGAAGGTTATTCCTTTTACAACTATGATCACAAAATATGTTTGGTCGGATCCTAATGATCGACCAAACGACTCGGGTTCGAAAGTCTAAGCGGTTGTTTAGACCGCTTATCTTACGACCCTATATAAGCACTAAACAAAAAGTGACGACTTAAACATGTTTAACAAGGTTTGAAAACAAGTTTGATATCAAAAAAATGGATTTTGATACCCAAGAATAGTTTGGTTGCAAAATACGCATAAACGCGTATTTTGATCGAAACTATGACTCGTCACTACACCTAATCAACGTGGTAATTAGTAGATATAGTCACAAGGGACTATAACCATCGTGATTACGCTCATGTTGCGAAGTTCAAACGAACTTCGTGTTGACCAACTCGTGGTCAAAGCAGAAAGTCAAACATTGTTTGACTTTTACGCTTAAAAAACAATTAAAAGCACGAAAGAAACTTACAAAGGGTCCAATCTTGAAGATTTGAACTAAAAAATTCTCAGGTATGAAGCTTCACAAGGAGAGCTTCAACTTAGAGAAAGAATTTGAGATCAAATGTGTGGGTTTGGAATGAATGGAGGTGGGTTTATATTGAGTTTGAAGAACCGTTTGGATCGTTCCTCGATAATTGAGCTTTAATCTGGACCTTACACATTAAGCACATGGTTTTGGAATACTAGGGTGCCCAAAACCATCACACGGTATTGAGAAAAGTTACACAAAAGACCCCCATGTTCAACCTGGTTGTCAAAATGAAGTTTCTGCCCAGATGAAGCCGTGGCGTCGCACCACGGCAAAACCATATGGTGGTGGCGCAGCGCCACTGTGACACCTGTGTCACCGCGACCATCAAACAAATACCAAGCCGATGAAATATTGTATTTCATACTTGGGATCTTGTATAAATATGTGTATCTTTTGCACATATCAATTCTTGTTCAATTTCAAACACTACAACGCTTTCTAGAGAATTATACGCAAACTGGTTCGTAAACGTACTCAGTTTAATGCGACAAATACTCCGGAACACCATCATATACTTAACATACCTTAAATGACCTTTACATAACTTAGAAATAAGTTTTGAAGGCTTTGGTATGGCGAAAACAAGTTAATTCGCTTACAGGGACTAAACTTGACAAACTGCGAAAGTATGCCAATTCGTACTAAAGCAGACATTCCGGAACATGTCCATAAGTTAAACATGCCATAAATATCCTCTCCATAGCGTAGAAATAGGCTTTGAGGTTTTTGGTGTGCTAAAATGAACTTTTGTATCATTCAGGGACTTAAAGTGTCAAAAAGTGCATAAGTTTGCACTTTCGCGCATAACTTACGTTCTGAATACATCCGGACATCCAAAAATTTATGTAAGCATCCTTATATTATGCCTTAGTATTTGGCATGAGAAAAATCCATTCGTCGCGTCATTTGGATCGTTTTTCGCGCTTATGCGCATTCCGTCGTAATTAACCGAACATCGCATTCGTACGGCCAAACGAACCAACACCCGACATATTTTCGAGCATGTTTCATGTCCACAATGTTTAGGCATCATTTTAGGGCCTTAAAGTTGGCTTTACGGGCCTTAGAAATGTCGGGAATGGCTTAAACATGCAAAAGGGACCAAAACTGCCATTTCTGAAAAATTGTGTAGATCAGGCATGCCCAGGCGGCCCGCCTGAGTTTGTGCATATCCTGATGTGGGCCGCATGGCCCCTACAGATGCAGAAAACTTGCTTTTTGGCTGAAGTTGGCCTTTCACACACTCCAAAGGGCAATGCCCTTTCACAATCTCAGGAGTTAAGGGTCACATTAAGCTACCACAACAACTTGACAAGTGTACGCTTAAGATCATGGCACGATATTCAAGAAACGATCCTAACGGCTTTACTTTTCCTATAAATACCCCCCCCCCCTTTTGGTTAAAACCCACAAAAATCTGATCTAAAGCTCTAAGTTGGAACCTTTGTTTCATACCTGAGCCATTTTGATCTAGATTAGCATTCGGGGACCCTTCGTAAGTGTTCTTTCGTTCTTTTATTCGCTTTTTGAGTCCGAAAGTCAAAGTTTTGCTTGACTTTCTGTGTGACCAGCCTATGGTCGACACGAAGTTCATAGAACTTAATAACGTGAGCGTGATCACGATGGTTATAGTCCGTAGTGACTATACCTACTGATTACCACGTTATCAAGGCTCAGTGACGAGTCGTAGTTTCGGCCAAAATGCGCATTCTTGCGTATTTTGTAACCAAACTACTTGTGAGCATCAAAGCCGTTTGTTTTGATGCCAAACCTGTTTTCTAAACTTAGTTAAGCATGTCCTAACATACTTAGCTCGTCACTTTTAGTTTAATACATATATAGGGTCGTAAGGTAAGCGATCTAAACAATCGCTTATACTTTCGAACCCGACCTATTTGGTCGATCATTAGGATCCGAACAAACACATTAGGTGACCATAGCTATAACCTTCTAAGGTTATACCTTATGGCCACGATGTTAGGCGTTCCAAACGCGTTCTACGCAAACAACGCATTTAGGTAGCATAAGCTACCTAAACGGGTCGTAATGGGTCGCAAGCACTTAGGTTAGGTTTCATTTTAATATGTAGGCTTTGTTAAACCATATTTCACGAGTCTCCATACTCGTTTGGTTTACGCACCCGCATACTATCTGATCCTTCCGATTTAGGTCCGGTATATTAACATAGCTACCTATTAGGTGCCGTTTGATATTCCGTGATCTCTAGCATTGTTTGGTTATTATACAAGAACTACAAAGCAATCTCAGGTGAGTACATTGAACCCCTCTTTTACTGTTTTCCAAACCGTTTTGGGGTGAAACACATGTGCCTAATCGTTACTTTCATGCTTTCCGTTTTCACATCATATACTTGCTATGTTCATTAGTACACTTATAGTACATGATTTCAATACATTTTATGCTATGTACGCCCATTGTGTGCATACTTAGTACATCACTTTACAATACACCTCATGCTACGTACGCCCATTGTGTGCATACTTAGTACATCACTTTACAATACACCTCATGCTACGTACGCCCATTGTGTGCATACTTAGTACAATCGATTTACAATACATTTCATGCTACGTACGCCCATTGTGTGCATACTTAGTACATTGTTTCACATTACATTTCATGCTATTTATACCCATTGTGTGCATACTTAGTACATCACTTTACAATACATTTCATGCTACGTACGCCCATTGTGTGCATACGTAGTACATTATTCTACATTGCATTTCTGTTGCATATGCTCATCCAGCATATGAACACATTATACTACATTTTGAACCGTTGTAACCATTTGACTATGTGAACCGTCTAAACCCTTTGATTATATGAACCGTTCGTAACCATTGAACCGTGTGAACCAGTTGTATCTGTTGACATGATTTACATTTGACAATAGACATTCGACTATACATGAACATATCTACAATTGTTAAACACTTCATCTTGATGGTTTGGTTTGAGCAAGTGATCTAAGTAACGAGGCATGTGTAATATGATACAAGCATGGTGGATACGCCGCTGGTACTTCCTATATATAAGTGTTTGTATGGTATTACATATCGTAGCGTTACTTGAATCATTTCAATTTGAGACATATAACATTTTATACAAATAACACACTTTTCACGAGACATTGATTTACAAACGACTTATCTTATACAAACTCATTTTACATGGTTATCCATTTAACCACACAGTGTTCTCTTATTTTTACATAACATCTGATCCTATCGTTTTTCAAATGATTTACAAGACAAAGCAAAATACAAGGTTCATGACTAAACATTTTCTCAAATCATAAGTCATGAATTCCGTTTTCACAAAACCAATGTATCTCACAGGCATTTTTATGCTGACGTACCTATTTTCACATATGTTTTCAGGAGATGATGTATAGGACTTATCAAGACATACTTAGGCGGACCTGTGCCTTAGTGACTTAAAACGAGACAAGAACTAGTTAATTTATGTTATGTACTCTTTGGTTCTTGTTTAAACAATGTATACTTTCATATTTGTTTAATAAAACGAAACCTCATTTGCCATGGATTTGAAACAATAAATTTTGTTACAACACTCCCCGATGCTTCCGCCACGATTTGTATGTTCTTTGTGGTCGGGGTGTGACAGCCACCACCTACCAGTGACCAGCAACTTTGCTAAATTGTCAGGTTTGGTCCCTGCAACACTTTTGATCCATTTTCGATGCGTTTAAACCCCGTTTACCCTATTTCAAGGCTCTAAAATGAAGTTAAAGTATAGGGAACATGAAATATGCTCAAAAACATCTCGGATGTCGGTTCGTTTGGTCGTACGGCTGCGTTGTTCGGTTAATTACGACGAAACACGAACGGACGCGAAAAACGATCCAAATAACGCGATGAATGGAATTTTATCATGCCAGTCACTAAAATAAAATATTTTAATGATTACATAAATTTTTGGATGTCCGGATATATTCAGAACGTAAGATATGCGCGAAAATGCAAACTTAAGCACTTTTTGACGCTTTTAGTCCCTGTTTGACCAAATAAGTTTATTTTTGCACACCGAACCCCTCAAAGCCTATTTCTAAGCTATGTAAATGATATTTATGGCATGTTTAGCTTATGGTCAAGTTCCGGAATGTTCGTTACAGTACGAATCGGCATACTTTCGCAGTTTGTTGAAATTAGTCCCTGTAAGCGAATAAACTTGATTTCGACACACCAAACCTTCCAAAACTTATTTCTAAGTTATGTAAAGGTTATTTAATGTATGTTAAGCCTATGTCACTGTTCCGGAGTGTTTGTCGCGTTAAACTGATTACGTTTACGCATCAGTTCGCTTATAACTTTCCAGAAAGCGATTTAGAGCTCGAAATCGAACACGAATTGATATGTGCAAATGATACACATATTTATACAAATCCCAAGTATGAAATACAATATTTCATTGATTAGGTATTTGTTTGATGGCCATGGAGGCACAAATGTCACAAATAACCTTACGCCAACCTACATAAACACGAAAACGCCAAAAAAGTAAAAAATAATGATAAATTATGTAAATTTGTCCCCTACACATAAACTAAATAAAAAATTATTAAAAAAAATTAAGAAATGCCAAGCATCTAAAAAACGCCACTACAAAAAATAAAAAGAACTCTACCTTTAGAGAAAGTTTGTGCATCACGTGCCACATGCATACCTTATGACGGGTATTAACAAATAAAATAGAAATAGCCTTCTTCATTGTTGGATCTTGATCAGTTATTACAACTTTTGGTTGGTCACCAACGACTTTTAAAAAACTTTCAACAACCAAATTGTCACAACCCAAAAATGTCGCAGCGGAATATTTAACGTAGTGGAGACGGAAGTTGGTGCCCATTTATATCTTGTCGAGCGATGCATTTTATTGTTGGACATATTGGTTTATTTTAAACATAAGTTATTAAACATTACGTTTTAAGTCATGACACAACTACATAGTTAAGATGTCTTTGATCCTCGCGGATCTTATTACAAAAGTCCCAGAAAGTTTAAAAGTTGTCCAACATTTTCAAACAAACAACATGCATCATTCAAACACAAGATACGCCATGATTTCCCGAAGCCGAATTCATGTACCTGTAGAACACGTTAAAATCAAGTGTCAACACAAAGGAATGTGAGTTCACTTATTCGTTTACCAACAAATTTTATTCCAAGGAAAAATTTCTGATTAGGTGTTTATTTGAAAACATCCATGTAATTTTAGAAAGTCCATTTTACTTCCTTAATAAAATCCATGGGCCTTCCATCGGTTCATTACTCCGACAACAGTAATACTGCCCAGGTTTTGTATATTAAATTATTGCGTCAACTTTCAGACTTGTATGTTAGCTAGACGATACGGACTATATATTAACCATGCAGGGATAATCAATGCTAGACAATAAACAGAATATTAATTCGTCGCTTGACATTAACATGGGGCGACCGGTCACGACGGGGTTGTCAACCCGATAGATCTACCAACAATTCATCGCGTGCAATACTTAACTGATTAAACGACATCATGGGCGCAGGGTTCTCTCTTTGAGAACAATATGATGTCTGCCTCACGTACAATATATATATATATATATAGAAAGTATAATGTACTTCAAGGCTTAACCTACATTAACATACATGACAAAAAATATAATGTGCGTTATTATCATAGAACGTGCGTGATTATAGTCCCATGCGTGATTATGTGGTCGCATGCGTGATTATGTGGTCCCATGCGTGATTATACCCATGATCCAACGGTTACCATTGTCTCCTACATGATGTATGATAAGGCTCTTTGTATGTTAACCTTATTCTATATATATATATATCCTACTAATATGACAATTTAATACACGATGTGTACAAATCCCTTGAATCTCCATCACTCCAGACCTAGGCCGGCATTCGTCCCCCAACCGTACGGTCTTGTATCACTTAAGAAATACCGTGCATACAATATTCATTCATCAAAAATGTTTTACTTCAAAACGTATAACTTATCAAAACTCATATATTTTCAGCGAAAATATATATTTTATAGTAAAAGTTATGTTGTATTTCGAAAACATTATTAAACCCTTTTAACAACGTGTTCCACCCCCAAAATATATAACAAACAGTAAAAAGAGGGGTTTAGTAACACTCACCTTTAGGTGCGTATTTTAATACCGCAATCCCAGAGATTGATTTTTATATACGTCCTATTATAGGAACAATTCTAAATCAATATATGTTTAACATAAAAGTCAGGAAAGGTAAACTTTTCCGAAAAGGTGACAAGAAACCGGTCGGGGAATCGAACCCAATCGAGGAATCCAAGACCATGGATGAACAGACTGAATCTCCTAAGAAGTCAAAGAAGCGAAAGGCTTCTCAGAACTTCGCCGTGGTCGCTCACAATGGTCAAGCCGTCCCCAACCAACCAGCTCAACCCCCTGCTAGAAAACCATACAATGGAACTGCACCCTTGTGCAACCAATGTAGCCTCCATCATCACGCCAATGTACAGTGCCGCAAATGCCAAACTTGTGGACTTATAGGCCATAAAGCAAGAGTCTGCCCAGCTGCAGCTGCAACAAACCAAGCTGGCAACAATCCTGCTCAAGGTCGTTTTCTACCAGGCTCTTGTTTCAACTGTGGCGAGATGGGTCATTTCCGAAGAAATTGCCCAAAGCTTGCTAATGCAAATCCAGCACAGGGATGAGTATCTGACTGACTAGAAGACAACATCGTTTAGAAATAATCACGTCTTATGTATTATTTTCTTTTGTTGTCAAGGTCCAAGAAACAGTTGTTATCGTTGTTTATAAATAAATCTTTTATTTACATTGCAATGTATTTCTGTGGTTGCATGTATAAACGACATATCCCTTACAATACCGACAATCAGGAAACCGTATTCCTTGAAGAACAAACTACCCCCAAAATTCTCCCATTCAATGATCCCTTGCGTCTTCCACGAAATTTCTAAGTACCCGTTTATTCTAAGGAAACGAAGTACAAAGCGCAAGTTACAACATGAGACGAATACCCAAGGTACCACTATAAATCCTTAATAGGGTACTTAAGGATTTCCTGTAAGTCTTTAATTGTTGTATACCTTAATTCGAATGTGGTGATTCCTTGTAATAAAAAAAAATCGAATTTTGGGAGATCTTCCTATCTTCTCAGATAGATCCCAGTGGACATTGAGGCCCGTCGACTGGTTTCCATATCCGTATTTAATCGATAAACAAGTTAACAACGAATTTTAATTAAGTTAAACAATTATGTGACTTTGTGCTTATGTGTTCCCTTATGTGTTGTTGTGTGATCCAAATTATGTTATCCCAATCCTCGTAGAATCCTACATCCTTGTACAAGAGATTCATCGTAGGATATCCAAAGGTACTATATTAAATCCTCAATGGGCTTTTATGTGATAGTAAAGACCCTTGGATTATATTTTACTATTTAATAATTAGACCTCTTGAAGTTAAACAGATTCATCCAAAAATCTGGTTAGGGATATCATGTGATGATATAGCTGAAAGGACTCCTTGGTGGCCTAACTAAGAAGATCCCCTGTCGATCTAATTAAAAGGAACCGATGGAAGTCTAGTCACCCTCATCACAAGTTTGATATCCTTCCCCAAAACATTACAAAACAAACTGTGCGGACTGTGCAAGGGATTACGTAATTATGGATGCATACATAATTATGAAATTTAGTGCACAGAAATCACAGCAAGTTCTGTCATGTGTCTAGAGTTAACCCTATTCATTTCCAACTCTTAGAAAGCAACCGTTGAAAATGACTCCGTTAGTTCATTTTCGTTTCTGAAGATTTACCCGTTGAGGAAATGAATATCCGTTGTGTAATCCTTCATTTCCAACTCTGATGAAGCAACCGTTGAAAATGACTCCGTTAGTTCATTTTCGTTTCTGAAGATTTACCCGTTGAGGAAATGAATATCCATTGTGTAATCGTTCATTTCCAACTCTGATGAAGCAACCGTTGAAAATGACTCCGTTAGTTCATTTTCGTTTCTAACGATTTATCCGTTGGGGAAATGAATATCCGTTGTGTAATCCTTCATTTCCAACTCTGATGAAGCAACCGTTGAAAATGACTCTGTTAGTTCATTTTCGTTTCTGACGATTTATCCATTGGGGAAAATGAATATCCGTTGTGTAATCCTTCATTTCCAACTCTGATGAAGCAACCGTTGAAAATGACTCTGTTAGTTCATTTTTCGTTTCTGAAGATTTACCCGTTGAGGAAATGAATATCCGTTGTGTAATCCTTCATTTCCAACTCTGATGAAGCAACCGTTGAAAATGACTCCGTTAGTTCATTTTCGTTTCTGATGATTTATCCGTTGAGGAAATCAATATCCGTTGTGTAATCCTTCATTTCCAACTCTGATGGAGCAACCGTTGAAAATAACTCCGTTAGTTCGTTTTCGTTTCTGACGATTTATCCGTTGGGGAAAATGAATATCCGTTGTGTAATCTTTCATTTCCAACTCTGATGAAGCAACCGTTGAAAATAACTTCGTTAGTTCATTTTCGTTTCTGACGATTTATCCGTTGAGGAAATCAATATCCGTTGTGTAATCCTTCATTTCCATTTCTGATGAAGCAACCATTGAAAATGACTCCGTCTGTTCATTTTTCGTTTCTGAAGATTTGTCCATTGAGGAAATGAACATCCGTTTGCTTATTCCGTCATTTCCATTTCTAAAGAATACTCGTTGAGGAAAATGACTCCGTCTGTTCATATTCGTTTCTGAGGAATGACCGTTAAGGAAATGACAGGATTTTGCCTTGCATATCGCTGATGGTGATTTGGCAGAGTCACAAATAGACTCCTACGAATAAATTTCGGGACGAAATTTCCTAAAGTAGGGGAGACTGTGACACCTGTGTCACCGCGACCATCAAACAAATACCAAGCCGATGAAATATTGTATTTCATACTTGGAATCTTGTATAAATATGTGTATCTTTTGCACATATCAATTCTTGTTCAATTTCAAACTCTACAACGCTTTCTAGAGAATTATACGCAAACTGGTGCGTAAACGTACTCAGTTTAATGCGACAAATACTCCGGAACACCATCATATACTTAACATACCTTAAATGACCTTTACGTAACTTAGAAATAAGTTTTGAAGGCTTTGGCATGGCGAAAATAAGTTAATTCGCTTACAGGGACTAAACTTGACAAACTGCGAAAGTATGCCAATTCGTACTAAAGCAGACATTCCGGAACATGTCCATAAGTTAAACATGCCATAAATATCCTCTCCATAGCGTAGAAATAGGCTTTGAGGTATTCGGTGTGCTAAAATGAACTTTTGTATCATTCAGGGACTAAAAGTGTCAAAAAGTGCATAAGTTTGCACTTTCGCGCATAACTTACATTCTGAATACATCCGGACATCCAAAAATTTATGTAAGCATCCTTATATTATGCCTTAGTGTTTGGCATGAGAAAAATCCATTCGTCGCGTCATTTGGATCGTTTTTCGCGCTTATGCGCATTCCGTCGTAATTAACCGAACATCGCATTCGTACGGCCAAACGAACCAACAGCCGACATATTTTCGAGCATGTTTCATGTCCACAATGTTTAGGCATCATTTTAGGGCCTTAAAGTTGGCTTTACGGGCCTTAGAAATGTCGGAAATGGCTTAAACATGCAAAAGGGACCAAAACTGCCATTTCTGAAAAATTGTGCAGATCAGGCATGCCCAGGCGGCCCGCCTGAGTTTGTGCATATCCTGATGCGGGCCGCATGGCCCCTACAGATGCAGAAAACTTGCTTTTTGGCTGAAGTTGGCCTTTCACACACTCCAAAGGGCAATGCCCTTTCACAATCTCAGGAGTTAAGGGTCACATTAAGCTACCACAACAACTTGACAAGTGTATGCTTAAGATCATGGCACGATATTCAAGAAACGATCCTAACGGCTTTACTTTTCCTATAAATACCCCCCCCCCTTTTGGTTAAAACCAACAAAAATCTGATCTAAAGCTCTAAGTTGGAACCTTTGTTTCATACCTGAGCCATTTTGATCTTGATTAGCATTCGGGGACCCTTCGTAAGTGTTCTTTCGTTCTTTTATTCGCTTTTCGAGTCCGAAAGTCAAAGTTTTACTTGACTTTCTATGTGACCAGCCTATGGTCGACACGAAGTTCATGGAACTTCATAACGTGAGCGTGATCATGATGGTTATAATCCGTAGTGACTATACCTACTGATTACCACGTTATCAAGGCTCAGTGACGAGTCGTAGTTTCGGCCAAAATGCGTATTCTTGCGTATTTTGTAACCAAACTACTTGTGAGCATCAAATCCGTTTGTTTTGATGCCAAACCTATTTTCTAAACTTAGTTAAGCATGTCCTAACATGCTTAGCTCGTCACTTTTAGTTTAATACATATAAAGGGTCGTAAGGTAAGCGATCTAAACAATCGCTTATACTTTCGAACCCGACCCATTTGGTCGATCATTAGGATCCGACCAAACACATTAGGTGACCATAGCTATAACCTTCTGAGGTTATACCTTATGGCCACGATGTTAGGCGTTCCAAACGCGTTCTACGCAAACAACGCATTTAGGTAGCATAAGCTACCTAAACGGGTCGTAATGGGTCGCAAGCACTTAGGTTAGGTTTCATTTTAATATGTAGGCTTTGTTAAACCATATTCACGAGTCTCCATACTCGTTTGGTTTACGAACCCGCATACTATCCGATCCTTCCGATTTAGGTCCGATATATTAACATAGCTACCTATTAGGTGCCGTTTGATATTCCGTGATCTCTAGCATTGTTTGGTTATTATACAAGAACTACAAAGCAATCTCAGGTGAGTACATTGAACCCCTCTTTTACTGTTTTCAAAACCGTTTTGGGGTGAAACACATGTGCCTACTCGTTACTTTCATGCTTTCCGTTTTCACATCATATACTTGCTATGTTCATTAGTACATTTATAGTACATGATTTCAATACATTTTAGGCTATGTACGCCCATTGTGTGCATACTTAGTACATCACTTTACAATACACCTCATGCTACGTATGCCCATTGTGTGCATACTTAGTACATCACTTTACAATACACCACATGCTACGTACGCCCATTGTGTGCATACTTAGTACATCACTTTACAATGCACCTCATGCTACGTACGCCCATTGTGTGCATACTTAGTACAATCGATTTACAATACATTTCATGCTACGTACGCCCATTGTGTGCATACTTAGTACATTGTTTCACATTACATTTCATGCTATTTATGCCCATTGTGTGCATACTTAGTACATCACTTTACAATACATTTCATGATACGTACGCCCATTGTGTGCATACGTAGTACATTATTCTACATTGCATTTCTATTGCATATGCTCATCCAGCATATGAACACATTATACTACATTTTGAACCGTTGTAACCATTTGACTATGTGAACCGTCTAAACCCTTTGATTATATGAACCGTTCGTAACCATTGAACCATGTGAACCAGTTGTATCTGTTGACATGATTTACATTTGACAATAGACATTCGACTATACATGAACATTTCTACAATTGTTAAACACTTCATCTTGTTGGTTTGGTTTGAGCAAGTGATCTAAGTAATGAGGCATGTGTAATATGATACAAGCATGGTGGATACGCCGCTGGTACTTCCTATATATAAGTGTTTGTATGGTATTATATATCGTAGCATTACTTGAATCATTTCAATTTGAGACATATAACATTTTTATACAAATAACACACTTTTCACGAGACATTGATTTACAAACGACTTATCTTATACAAACTCATTTTACATGGTTATCCATTTAACCACACAGTGTTCTCTTATTTTTACATATCATCTGATCCTACCGTTTTTCAAATGATTTACAAGACAAAGCAAAATACAAGGTTCATGACTAAACATTTTCTCAAATCATAAGTCATGAATTCCGTTTTCACAAAACCAATGTATCTCACAGGCATTTTTATGCTGAGACAAGAACTAGTTAATTTATGTTATGCACTCTTTGGTTCTTGTTTAAACAATGTATACTTTCATATTTGTTTAATAAAACAAACCTCATTTGCCATGGATTTGAAACAATAAATTTTGTTACAACACTCCCCGATGTTTCCGCCACAATTTGTATGTTCTTCATGGTCGGGGTGTGACCGCCACCACCTACCAGTGACCAGCAACTTTGCTAAATTGTCAGGTTTGGTCCCTGCAACACTTTTGATCCATTTTCGATGCGTTTAAACCCCGTTAACCCCATTTCAAGGCTCTAAAATAAAGTTAAAGTATAGGGAACATGAAATATGCTCAAAAACATCTTGGATGTCGGTTCGTTTGGTCGTACGGCTGCGTTGTTCGGTTAATTACGACGAAACACGAACGGACGCGAAAAACGATCCAAATAACGCTACGAATGGAATTTTATCATGCCAATCACTAAAATAAAATATTTTAATGATTACATAAATTTTTGGATGTCCGGATATATTCAGAACGTAAGATATGCGCGAAAATGCAAACTTAAGCACTTTTTGACGCTTTTAGTCCCTGTTTGACCAAATAAGTTTATTTTTGCACACCGAACCCCTCAAAGCCTATTTCTAAGCTATGTAAATGATATTTATGGCATGTTTAACTTATGGTCAAGTTCCGGAATGTTTGTTACAGTACGAATCGGCATACTTTCGCAGTTTGTTGAAATTAGTCTCTGTAAGCGAATAAACTTGATTTCGACACACCAAACCTTCCAAAACTTATTTCTAAGTTATGTATAGGTTATTTAATGTATGTTAAGCCTATGTCACTGTTCCGGAGTGTTTACGCATCAGTTCGCTTATAACTTTCCAGAAAGCGATTTAGAGCTCGAAATCGAACACAAATTGATATGTGCAAATGATACACATATTTATACAAATCCCAAGTATGAAATACAATATTTCATTGATTAGGTATTTGTTTGATGGCCATGGAGGCACAAATGTCACACATAACCTTACCCCAACCTACATAAACACGAAAACGCCAAAAAAGTAAAAAATAATGATAAATTATGTAAATTTGTCCCCTACACATAAACTAAGTAAAAAATTATTAAAAAAAATTAAGAAATGCCAAGCATCTAAAAAACGCCACTACAGAAAAAAAAAAGAACTCTACCTTTAGAGAAAGTTTGTGCATCACGTGCCACATGCATACCTTATGACGGATATTAACAAATAAAATAGAAATAGCCTTCTTCATTGTTGGATCTTGATCAGTTATTACAACTTTTGGTTGGTCACCAACGGCTTTTAAAAAAACTTTCAACAACCAAATTGTCACACCTCAAAAAGGTCGCAGCGGAATATTTAACGTAGTGGAGACGGAAGTTGGTGCCCATTTATATCTTGTCGAGCGATGCATTTTATTGTTGGACATATTGGTTATTTTAAACATAAGTTATTAAACATTAAGTTTTAAGTCATGACACAACTACATAGTTAAGATGTCTTTGATCCTCGCGGATCTTATTACAAAAGTCCCAGAAAGTTTAAATGTTGTCCAACATTTTCAAACAAACAACATGCATATTCAAACACAAGATACGCCATGATTTCCCGAAGCCGAATTCATGTACCTGTAGAACACGTTAAAATCAAGTGTCAACACAAAGGAATGTGAGTTCACTTATTCGTTTACCAACAAATTTTATTCCAAGGAAAAATTTCTGATTAGGTGTTTATTTGAAAACATCCATGTAATTTTAGAAAGTCCATTTTACTTCCTTAATAAAATCCATGGGCCTTCCATCGGTTCATTACTCCGACAACAGTAATACTACCCAGGTTTTGTATATTAAATTATTGCGTCAACTTTCAGACTTGTATGTTAGCTAGACGATACGGACTATATATTAACCATGCAGGGATAATCAATGCTAGACAACAAACAGAATATTAATTCATCGCTTGACATTAACATGGGGCGACCGGTCACGACGGGGTTGTCAACCCGATAGATCTACCAACAATTCATCGCGTGCAATACTTAACTGATTAAACGACATCATGGGCGCAGGGTTCTCTCTTTGAGAACAATATGATGTCTGCCTCACGTACAATATATATATATAGGGGTAGGTTAACATACAAAAGGGCTTATCATACTTCACGTACGCTACGCTTCCAACCGTCCGATCAGGGGAATAATCATGCTTTGGACATGTAATCACGCATGGGGGTTAGTTTTTTTGGGAAAATCACGCATGGAACCAAAAATAACGCACGTTATTTTGCTCAAAAAAGTAATTACGCACGTTATATCCTTTGTCGCGTACGATAATGTAGGATAAGGCCTTTTGTACATTATACTTATTCTATATATATATATATATAGTAAGTATTATGTACTTCAAGGCTTAACCTACATTAACATACATGACAAAAAATATAATGTGCGTTATTATCATAGAACGTGCGTGATTATAGTCCCATGCGTGATTATGTGGTCGCGTGCGTGATTATGTGGTCCCATGCGTGATTATACCCATGATCTAACGGTTACCATTGTCTCCTACGTGATGTATGATAAGGCTTTTTATATGTTAACCTTACTCTATATATATATATATATATATATATATATATATATATATATATATATATATATATATATATATATATATCCTACTAATATGACAATTTAATACACGATGTGTACAAATCCCCTGAATCTCCATCACTCCAGACCCAGGCCGGCATCCGTCCCCCAACCGTACGGTCTTGTATCACTTAAGAAATACCGTACATACAATATTCATTCAGCAAAAACGTTTTACTTCAAAACGTATAACTTATCAAATCTCATATATTTTTAGCGAAAATATATATTTTATAGTAAAAGTTATGTTGTATTTCGAAAACATTATTAAACCCTTTTAACAACGTGTTCCACCCCCAAAATATATAACAAACAGTAAAAAGAGGGGTTTAGTAACACTCACCTTTGGGTGTGTATTTTAATACCGCAATCCCAGAGATTGATTTTTATATATGTCCTATTATAGGAACAATTCTGAATCAATATATATTTAACACAAAAGTCCTAAGTTTCTCCGTTTCTTAGAATTATCACATAACTTTGAGATTTTCTCGAAAAGTTGTCATTTTTTATTATGTTGGCATGTTAATATATATATATATATATATATATATATTATGATTTTGCGATTTGAATGATTTTATTGATGACCATTATTGTGTAAATCCGTTAACTTTCCCACTGATACGTAATATATTTACGATTTGCGCGTAGTTTTGTATATACATAAACGTTCACAAAATTTAATACCGAACACGCTAAACTTTACTAACTTAACTATTTTGTCATTTTTAAGGCAAAATATACATAAAAAATCTCATATGTACCAAATTTCATGCTCGACAAACAAGTTACACATTTAACGCAAAATTTACCGTTCCTACCGCACAAAACGTACATGCATACATGCATAGTCTAAATTACTCATTGTCAAATTAACACTTAACATATTATCACATTTACATGTTCAAATTACTTAATACATTTTATCACATAAGACTCACTCAAAATTCACCCATACTAGTGTTCTTTGAAAAATGCGTATTTTAGCGATTCGGTAACATTTTTGGGCGTCGGAAGTCACATATGACCAACCAAACACCAAGTAAACTTAAAATTTGTTAAATTACTTGTTTTTAAACTAAAAACATCAGTTTATTTACTGATCTAAATCAGTTTTATAAAAATCATCCGAAAAGCCGATTTTTGACCGTTTTAATGCATAGTTTTGCGTTAAACGTTACTATAATCATCCCAACTCGAAACGACTCGATATTTTAACACAATACATTTTATTTACTGATTAAAATGATGGTTATAATCAGATTAGTGCAGTTTTTGTCTAAGTCACATAAATCATGCGATTTCACGTATTTTACAACTTTTAATGCACCAAGTACAACATGCAAAGCTAGCAAACATTATGACAAAGTTATATATCATTAAACACTTCAAAATAACTTTATTTTAAGGTTTATAATCTGATCAAAGTTTATTTTTATCAAATCATGCTCAAATGATCATTTCATGCTTTCATATTAACATGCATGTCCACATATGTGCATCTAATGCACATATACAACATCATCAACATTATTTATGATCTAATCATACATCAAGAACACATTAATATCATGCTCTTACAAAACACAACACACACATCATTATGATCATCCAATCATTCATGCATAAATACTAATATCCTTCATATTTAAGAACATATGACGAACTTTTACATACATGCATACATACTGTTTTGGTCAAAAATTACCTAAGCAATTTAGTGATCAAATTAGTTAAGTGAGGTAGTGTGCTTGAAAGGTGTGTCGAAAATATGTCAGTCAAGTTATTTGCAAAAACAGTTTCAGGATACGGCTCAGGATATAGAGTTGTATCTATGACCAAACAATGAGCAAAAAAGTAAAGGGTGACACAGGATATACGAGGAAAGCCCTTGATCAATATAGATCGCCGGCATAAAACCTCGAGAGCTGACAATCGCAGCTGCCTTGTTCTTCTATTACTTCAAATATCATGATACAGTGCAGGATATGATGCAGATCAACTAGGTGTTACAATGTAATTTGAGTACAAGTATTTGCGTGTGGTGATGGCTAGTAGCTAGAGAGCAAAGTGTGTGAAAGAGTATGGTGTCCCTTAATCTGATCCGATCAATCTATTTATAGTAAAAAGAAAGCAACCAATTATCCTACTATTCCAGGATCCGGCGAATATTCCACATATGAACGTTATAGTCCACATCTTCCGGCTTCAACGTCTTTCACCTAACTGATTTGCCCGAGTCTCAAGGAGAAGAAGTCCATTTGAACGTTGGAGACTTATACCCTTCAATCTGCACGTGGTTAAATCAATCATTACCAGGATATCGTATCAGGATGTTACCAATATCCTGATCCGGTATCCTGATCTCAAATAAACAATCAAAAGCAGAATATTAGTCAGGATATATGTTCAGAAAATGGCCCATAACAATTGTCCCCAAAATATATCCGTTGGCATACTAATCCAACGGATATATTTTAAAACTTCATCCCGTAGACCGAGGCAATTAATACGACGGGACTCTTGAAGTGACAAGGTGCAACTTCCCATGGGATAAATACTCAATGGCTATCTACGAATCCACTATATCTTCTCTCTTCCTTGTTGATATTCATCCACTCGACCCAGAAATCCCAGGTATTTTCTCTCTTCTTTCTCTTTTCTGCTTTTCCTTGTTAAGATTCCCAATGGCCAGCCGAACAAGATCCCACACAGCAGATTCCGCTCCTACCTTCGAAGACCAAGGCCTTCTCAAAGAGCCTGAAAAGGAGGTTTGTTCATTTGATAATGCAGACATCGCCGCCCTTCGAGCTTCTGGTGCTTTTCCGGCTGAAGCAATCATACGTCCGTTCGACCGAGAGGTCCGATCGGACGCTTCTTCTAACGAATGGGTGTGCTTTCTAGCCTACCCTTTTTCCATAGGGCTCCGATATCCTTTTCCGATCTTTATTTCCCGCTTCTTTGAACTTACTGGTCTTAGCTATGCCCAAACCATGCCTATGGTTTGGCGTGTGCTTGTTACCCTGGATCAGATCAGGTCTCGCCATTCCCCTGACCTTTGCATTGAAGATCTTCCCATCGCATACCATCTTCGTTCTCACGGCAAATAGTCGCTTTCTTCTTTTTTCCACTTCCAAGAACCCCCTATCCTTAAGGCCACAAATAATGAGGATAAATGGCAGCGGAAATTCTTTTTTGTAAAAAGGGATTCCATCACTAAGGGTTTTGACCTTCCAGTGAAATGGTTAACCTCTGGTAGGACTTTAGGATTTTAGGACTATCCCCAAAATTATCTTGAGACTGTATCCTAAATTTGACATTTTTATTTTCTGTACAGCAAACTTCAAGGAGCTAGCCCCTCCATCTGCAGAATCAGTGCGAAGGATCAAAGATATCTACCGGCTCCCAGAGAGTGAAAGAACCTTTTCCCTGTCCTTCGCTAGTTCAAGTCAAAGATCAAGTTCCGAAATGTCTGGTGAGCACATCTTTATATATTAAATCAATTATAATTTGTATCTATTCAAGAGTTAAGAGTTTCTCCCTTGTAGTGTCAGTCATCAATCTTGAGGGTTTCCAACTTGACGAGTTGGATAGTTACTCTGCCCCTGTGCAAGTCAAGCAAGAAGTTAACCCCAAACCAGCAGTCACATCCAAGCCTACCAGTTCCAAGGCTGCCGCTGTCCCCAAGTCGTCTACTGATTCAAATCCACGCGTCTCTAGTTCCCGCAAAAGGAAGGAACCAGACTCTCCTGTTGCCTCGGATGTCTTCCCCTTTGAGAATCATGGGTTCTCAGAATCCAGCAAGTTCATGACTGGCTTTCTCAACCAGGTTGGTATCTTCAACTTATATCCTGCACATATATGCCGAACATATATTTTGAGTATGCATACTAACATTTGTTTACCTGATTATAGGGCCTTGAGCGGCTAGTGTTTCTTTATGAGGATGCATGCGGACTGAACAAGATGTTAGAGGTTAAGTTGAAGAAGGCTAAAACCACCATTGCGGACCAAGCAGCAATTGCCACTGCCAAGTCCAAGCATTATGAGGCCAAGTACAAGGTCGTGACCCAAGATCACCAAGCCGCCATCAAGAAGATTACTCAGGAGGCTTAAGCCAAATCTGACGCTGCCCAAGTCCAACACGGGCATGACATGGTCACATACCGGGAAAGCCTCAAAAACTCTGTGGTTGTCTCCCTCCTTCAGGCTAGATTGAAAATGGCCTAAAAAGCCAAGGCCTTGGGATTCGAATGCCCTTCATGGAATATTGAGGCTTGGGAGGCGAAACTGAAGGATCTTGGAGGCAATCCTATGGAGCATCCCGTGAAACCTGTTGCTGAAGAGTCTGCTAAAGTGACCGAGGATGTGGTTGATGCCAACGTGGATGCTGGGAATGATGCTGGCGGTGATGCTGGTGGCGATGCTGGTGCGGCGATGATTGAAGAGGGTGTTGCCCCTTAAAAGCAGCGAAGTGGGCAATGATGGATATATGTGCCAAGGCCGGAGCCCACTTTTTTAAGTTTGATGGTTGTGGCTCTTGAACAATTTATTTTTCATGTCTTTTGAACAATTTACCTTTCCTGCATTAGAACAGTTTGATAACCAAAGGTGGATGGGTCCTGGGTTTCAGGATGAAGCCCTTGGTTATCAATTAGAATAACTTGTTTTGGACAATACAATGGTTGGAGGTGGATGGGTTTCGGTTTGAGATGAAACCTTCAATCGTTGTGTAAATATGGTTATGAACCCATTGTGCTTTTGGTGGATGGGCCTTGGTTTCATGTGAAACCAAAAGCACAACTATTGATATGTTAATAATATAACCCTCTTTTGACCTATTTGTTGTTGCCTTCTGATTTTTCATTGCTTAGTTTAAATCTTAATTTTGCAAGATTAATGCTATTACTTTTAGAAAATATCTTGACCAGGATACTCAGCCGATTAAATAAAATTCAAACAGTTTATTCTTCAAAATCTCAAACAATTTAAGTAGAGTTTATAAAGGAATAAGATAGTTTTCTTAGAACTTATACACCTTGTTTTGATAACATATTTAGCTCTGATTTTTAAATCCAGGCATTGCATGCCAAATATTCTAACCAAAGATACTGAATCACATTCCGAGAATATATCCTGAAGATATATCCTAATCAGGATACTCAAACATGGTTTC
Source organism: Helianthus annuus (assembly GCF_002127325.2). NCBI lineage: Eukaryota > Viridiplantae > Streptophyta > Magnoliopsida > Asterales > Asteraceae > Helianthus > Helianthus annuus. The sequence goes on along the minus strand of NC_035449.2, from coordinate 130,470,235 downwards.
AAACATTCAAACAAGTTGTGTAAAATTCTCAAAGGAAAGATCGTACCAGGAATAGAGTGTAACCCTAATACCAAACTTCAATCCTTTTTGTGACTTCCTCTAGTCAGATGTCCCCAGTCTTCGCGTACTGGATTCAAATTTGATTCATTGTGCCCTGCATAATCGTCTTAGGAGAAATGTCCCCTGTGCACGAAATCTTCCAATACTTAGAAAATTGTCTGGATTCATGTTTTACTATATATACGGTTCTTGTATTACTGCGGCAAAACCCACAAGTAACCTGGGGAAAATCCCAAATTTTCATGCGCTACAGGCAGGAGTGTATAAACTCCAAGACTTAGAAAGGTGAAAACCTTTAAACCTTAGAGAGTATGAAAATACCCTTTCGCGAGAGAGGGTGATCAATCCTCATATACCTTAAGGATCCAGGTTATAGCCAACAGTGACGAAATTGTCAGCCACTTTTACATGGACTGGTCCCGCCACCTTGAACTATTCCTGGATAACTTACGCTCCAGGCGGGGTGTTTAAACCCAATTCGTGAGAAAGGTGAATACCTTTAAACCTTTGAAGGGATCAGAATCCCTTAAACGTGAGAGAGGTGGCCAATCCTCTAATCTTTCGAAGTATCCTGATTGTGTACCCTGGAGCTATATCCCGAAGCATATACTGCAAAACAGTCGTAAACTAAGGTGGGTGTTAGCCTGGCTAACACCCCTCCGATGCTTAAGTCAGTATTGGGTTCAAATAATATTAAAAGAAATAGAATTCATACCATCCTGAGTTAGAAATCAAATTCCTAACTCACTTAAAATAGAGCTTCAAATGTATAGCATTCTAGGATCTTGGCAGCATATCCCCCTCCATATTCTAGAGTCGGTATGCTCCTTTTCCTGATTCTGATTCAATCTCATAGGGTCCTTCCCACTTTGGAGCTAACTTTCCATCAGCAGGATTAGTAGTATTCTGAAAAGCCTTTCTTAATACCCAATCTCCAACCTGGAACCTTCTTGTCCTTATATTCTTGTTGTATGCTCTGGATATCCTCTGTTGATATGCTACCATCCTTAGCTTTGCTGCATCTCTTGTCTCATCAATAGTATCCAGTTCCTGGCATAGGGTTTCAGGATTCTGCTCAGGATCCCGGAGGTTGGATCTTGTTGTAGGTATTACCATCTCAGTCGGGATCACCGCTTCTGCTCCAAATACCAAGGAAAACGGGGTTTGGCCAGTAGCACTTTTTATCATCGTTCTATCAGCTCATAAGACAAAGGGTAATTTTTCTGCCCATCTTCCTTTTTTGGCTCCCAGTCTCTTTTTCAGGTTGTTCACAATTATCTTGTTTGAGGATTCTGCTTGTCCATTCGCTTGAGGATGTACTGGTGTGGATGCGATCATTTTGATTCCCCAACTCTTGCAGAAGTCAGTAGTCCTCTTACTTATGAATCGAGATCCATTGTCACAAATTATTTCAGCTGGCACACCAAACCTGGTTAGGATATTTCTCTTTATGAAGGATACTACTTCTTGGTCTCTAACTTGGACAAATGCTTCAGCTTCAACCCATTTAGAAAAATAGTCAGTCATTGCTAGCATAAAAATTTTTCCTCCTGGAGCTTTTGGCAACTTTCCTACTATGTCCATTCCCCACTTCATGAATGTCCAAGGGGAAGCTATAGGATATAATAGTTCAGCTGGTTGATGCAATATGTTGCTATGCCTCTGACATGCGTCAGATCTTCGAGCGTATTCTACAGCATCTTTCTTCATTGTCGGCCAATAGTATCCTGTTCTCAACACTTTTGAGAATAGAGATCTGCCCCCAGTGTGGTTACCACAATCCCCTTCATGTATATCCTGAAGCACTTCCACGGCCTCAGGATCCTTCAAGCATCTTAGGTATGGACCTGCAAGAGATTTCTTATACAAAATATTATTTATAATGGTGAATCGTGATACCTTCATCCTAAATGCCTTAGGATTTTCATCTTCAGGAATGTGTCCTTCCTTGAGATATCTTATGATTGGAGTCATCCAGGATTCAGTATTCTCGTCAGGATCATGACCAGGATCTTGAATGTTGGTTACCTCCTTATCCTGAGTCTTGTATAGATCCACGGCAGGATATAGGAGTGAAGTATTGGTATTTGGACTCCCTCAGGTATCCTGACTGATGATCCTAGATTTTCCAAAGCGTCTGCTTCAGCATTATCTTCCCTTGGTACCTATTCAAGTGTAAAACCATCAAAATATCCTGCTAATTTTTTGAGAATATCGAGATATTCATTCAACTTCTCACCCTTAACTGCATTAGAGCCATTAAAATGATTAGTAATTAACAAGGAATCAATATATACTTGCAAACTTTTAATATTCATGTTCTTAGCCAATTCTAATCCTGCAATCAAAGCCTCATACTCTGCTTCATTATTAGTGGTAGGAAATTCACATCTAATAGCCTGGGGTATTATGTCCCCCTGTAGCAATTTTAGTAGTATACCCAATCCTACTCCTCTAACATTAGATGCACCATCAGTATATAATGTCCAGGATTCTGAGGATTCTCCTAGTTGTTGAACTTCTAAGTCTACTTCATTTTGAATATCACTACTGAAATCAGCCACAAAGTCAGCTAAAGCCTGAGATTTTATGGCATTTCTAGGTTCGTACACTAGATCATAGGCACTTAACTTTACTGACCATTTAGCCATTCTACCTGACATCTCAGGTTTCCTAAGCACATTTTTAACAGGATAGTTGGTTTTAACATGAATCCTATGTGTTTCAAAATAATGTCTAAGTTTTGTTGATGCCATAACTAGTGCTAATATTAATTTTTCTAAATGAGAATATCTAGTTTCAGCATCTAATAAACTTTTGCTAACATAATAAACAGGATACTACTGACCTTCATGATCCTTTACAAGGACAGCACTTACTGCATTCCCTGATACTGCAAGATACAGGGATAATGGTTCACCGTCCTCAGGCTTCATTAATAGAGGTGCGGTTGAAAGATACTGCTTCAAATCCTGCAAGGCTGCTTCATGCTTCTCCCCCATTCAAACTTCTTATTCTTCTTCAGCATATCATAAAACTCCTTGCATTTTTCCGAGGATCTCGAGATAAATCTGTTTAATGCTGCTACTCGTCCTGTCAGTCTTTGAACATCCTTCATTTTAGAAGGTGATTTGATATCTAGGATGGCTCTGATCTGTTCTGGGCTCGCTTCTATCCCTCTTGTAGTCACCATATATCCTAGAAATATTCCTGCCCCCACTCCAAAATGGCACTTAGCAGGATTCAGCTTCATGTTATACTGATCCAGGATATCAAATGCTGCCTTAATATCCTGGAGGTGATCCTCAGCCTTCTTAGATTTCACTACCATGTCATCAATGTACACCTCCATAGTGTCCCCCAGTTTGTCTTTGAACATCATGTTTACCAATCTTTGATACGTTGCACCTGCATTTTTCAAACCAAAAGGCATAGCAGTATAACAATAAATACATGTTGGTGTCATGAAGGCAGTATCCTCCTGGTCTGAAGGATTCATTTGGATCTGCTGAAATCCTGAGGATGCATCCATGAAGGTTAACATTTCATGGCCGGCAGTAGCATCCACCATTGAGTCAATATGAGGAAGAGGGAATGGATCTTTTGGACAGGCTTTGTTTAGGTCTGTGTAATCTACACAGACTCTCCATTTCCCATTCTTCTTTTGAACCACGACCACATTTGCTAGCCACCTTGGAATTTTGACCTCCCTGATCATTTTGGACTTCAACAATCTTTCAACTTCCTCTTGGATAATTGTGTTTCGTTCAAGAGCAAACTTTCTTCGCTTTTGCTGAACAGGCTTGAACGACCTGTCAATTCCCAGCATGTGAGTGATAATATCTTTGGAAATACCTGTCATATCCTCATGCTTCCACGCGAATGTTGACATCCTGCATTTCAAAAAATTAGTTAATTGGTCCTCGATATCCTGAGGGATATTGGTTCCCACGAGCACCGAGATATCGGGATTATCCTGATCCAGGATAATTTTCTTCACATCCTGCTCTGAAGCCTCCGCAATATCCTGGGCCCGTATCTTTAATTACGATGCCGCATTAGGCTTGGTTGAGGATTTCATCGAGGATGAGTAACACTCCTTAGCTTCTTGTTGATCACTTTCCACTTTGACAACTCCCCAGGATGTAAGGATCTTGATGCACTGATGATAAGTTGACGGTACAGCTTTCATATCATGGATCCATGGCCTGCCCAATATGATATTGTAGCAGGATAAGGAGTCCATCACACAAAAGCGCTGTATTGAATTAACCCCTTCAACATATACTGATAATTTAATTTCTCCCACGGTATTCCTAGCTTCTCCACTAAAGTCGACGAGTACAGTGGATTTTGAAGTGACTCCATTGGAGATACATTCATCCTTTTCAATGTCTCTAGTTGGATTATGTTGACGGAGCTTCCATTGTCCACCAATATCCAGCGTACAAAATGGTTAGCCACATATAATGTTATTACCAGAGCATCATGGTGAGGATCCTGGACAGTATCCCTGTCATTACTATCAAAAGTGATCACTTTGTCAGCTGTGAGGGTCGTCATCCTGGTTGGTCTTTCCCCTCTTTCGGCTTTAGCCTCTTTTGCATGTCTCTTGGCCGCAGAATATGAAGTCCCGCAAATATCGGATCCTCCCGAAATAAAGTTAATTATTTTGGCATCTGCTGGGGGTGATGCTGCTCGTTCAGGATCCTTCTCAGGATCCTGCCCTTTATTCTTCTTTTTTCCCAGCGTATCCTTTAGATACCCTTTGCTCAGGAGATAGCTTATTTCTTTTCTTAGAGTGATGCAATCCTCAGTGACGTGTCCGAAATCCTCGTGGAAGGCACACCATTTGGATTTGCCTTTCCAATCAGCTTTCTGTTGGTTCTTTCGGGGCCATCTGGCTTTGTCTCCTAAACCTTGCATAGCATACAATAGTTCAGGTATATTAACATAAAAACAGTATTCAGATAACTCGGGATACTCCTCAAGATCCTTGTCTTCAACAGCATTCACTTTCTTGTTATCATTTCTACCATATGGCTTGGAGCGATATGGTTTGTATGAGGATTTGACTTCCTGTTAGTTGATTCATATGTTGAGGATGCATTCATCCTCTCTTGCATTTTCTTATCATCTTCCAGCCTGATATATCTCAAAGCCCTGTTCCGAGCTTCATCCAAGTTCCTGTAAGGGTTCATCACAAGATCTTGATAAAATTGGGAATCCTTTTGCAGTCCCATCTTGAATGCTTGGACTGCTGTAGCAACATCAAGGTGTGGGATATCCAAGGATTCCCTGCTGAATTTGTTCACATAATCCCTTAGGGATTCTTGAGGTCCTTGAGTTATCCTGTAGAGATCACTTGTTAATTTTTCAAAACTCCTACTGCAAGAAAATTGACTATTAAATAAATTCACTTAATGAGCAAATGATGTAATCGAGTGTGGAGAAACATTCAAGAGCCATTTCAAGGCTGATCTTGTTAAGGTAGAACCAAAGCCCTTGCACAAGCATGCCTTTTAAGATCCGGAGGGATAGGATTGATTTCCATTCTTTCCCTATACTGGGCAATAAGCTCCTCAGGATCCGTGGTTCCATCATAAAGCTTCATGTTGGGAGTTTGGAATCTTTTTAGGATTTCAGCATCACAAATAGAATGCACAAACCGAGATATCCTGTGGCTATCCTGGGACACTTCAGGAATTGGCTGAACCACCCCAGGTACACTGGATATAATATCCTTTAGCTTCTGAAGTTCCCTAGCCAATGCTGATGTCACACCTGCATCCTGCAAAGATTCAATACTGTTAGTAGCAAGTGTATTATTATTATTGGATATACTTCCGAGCTGAGGATTCTGTCCATATCCTGAAGCATATCCTGAGCTTCTCTCAATTGACACTTTAACTGAAGAAGGTATCTCAGGAGTGTGATTCTGGGGATGGCTAGGCACGATATTTCCCCGGTTATCCTCAGTGTAAACCGCAGAACTAAAGTTCAAAGCCCTAGGTTGCAAGGGAGTGACGGTATCCTCAGTGGGCCTGCTCGAGCTGGATTTCAAGAGTTGTATTTCTCTTAAATCATTTGGTTAGTCTCCTGCTGCTGCCTCATCTGTTCCTGCACACTACCAAACAAGGTCAGAATTTCATCATTAGAGGCCAGAACAGGGGCCGATTCCTGAATACTCCGAGTAGGTATAATATCCTGAGGCTGTGAGGAGGTTTGCGTCCTTGGTGGAGGCGGAGGAAGCACTGAACCAACTGTTGTAGAGGTTGTAGCAGACACAGTAGAAGAGCTCATGCTTGATCTCGAGGCCATTGCAAACAATGTAGTGAAAAGTTTGGAAAATACAAAGCCAAGTAGTGATCTTGCAAAAGTTTTTAGTAAAAATAGCACCACTTGCCCCACGGTGGGCGCCAAATTGTTTTAGTCAAAAATTACCTAAGCAATTTAGTGATCAAATTAGTTAAGTGAGGTAGTGTGCTTGAAAGGTGTGTCGAAAATATGCTAGTCAACTTATTTGCAAAAATAGTTTCAGGATACGGCTCAGGATATAGAGTTGTATCTATGACCAAACAATGAGCAAAAAAGTAAATGGTGACGCAGGATATACGAGGAAAGCCCTTGATCAATCTAGATCGCCGGCATAAAACCTCGGGAGCTGACAATCACAGCTACCTTGTTCTTCTATTACTTCAAATATCAGGATACAGTACAGGATATGATGCGGATCAACTAGGTGTTACAATGTAATTTGAGTACAAGTGTTTGCGTGTGGTGATTGCTAGTAGAAAAAGAGTGTGGTGTCCCTTAATCTGATCCGATCAATCTATTTATAGTAAAAAAGAAAGAAACCAATTATCCTACTATTCCGGGATCCGGCGAATATTCCACATATGAACGTTATAGTCCACATCTTCCGGCTTCAACGTCTTTCACCTAACTGATTTGCCCGAGTCTCAAGGAGAAGAAGTCCATTTGAACGTTGGAGACTTATAATCTTCAATCTGCACGTGGTTAAATCAATCATTACCAGGATATCGTATCAGGATGTTACCAATATCCTGATCCGGTATCCTGATCTCAAATAAACAATCAAAAGCAGAATATTAGTCAGGATATATGTTCAAAAAATGGCCCATAACACATACATATATACGAAACATGTATACACACACATAAACCACCAAAAATTCACTTTTCATCATGTCACTTTCAAATCTTTAATTCACTTTTAGAACATTCTTATATGACACACTTAGATTCTTACATGCATCTTACTTTTCAAGTAATCATGTAACTCAAGAATCTTTCAACAAAAATCAAAAACACAAACACTTACACACACATACATACCTACGGCCATACGTGTACATACACACTTATCCATTTCATTTTTCTTTAAAACCCCATTTGTTTTATGTTTTAAGTTTATGGTTAATCTCAAGATCAAGAGAAACTTTCATTTCTATCAAGAATCATCAAGAATCAAGACAAAGTTTTTAAAGTAAATTTATACCTTCAAGTTCTTAGATGGGTTTTTGAGAATGGATGAGAATGTGAAGGTTGTTCTTACTTGAAATCACTTCCAAACTTCCTTATGAGCTTCAAATCACCATGTAAAGACCTTGATTCTTCATGTTTTGATTTTGAAAATGAAATGTGAGTGTGATTAAGGGTGTTCGGTCGAGAATGAGAGAAAGAGGGAATGTTTGAGTGATGTTTGATCTTGAATATTGGATATTGTGTAGTTATGGATGAATGAACAAGATTAATCATCATTTACACTTCCTAGGTTCACCAAGTGTTGGAGAGAGGAGAGATTACACTTCCAAGGTTCACCAAGTATTGGAGAGAGGAGAGAGACACCCTCCCTTGGCCGCCACCTATTCCTTACCATGCACACTACTCACATATCTTATGTATACATACACATATGTATGTAAATTAGTGTTAAAACTGGTATTTTACTGGATACCTGGTATTTTATCTAGCGTTTTAAACCCGTTTTAGTGCGTTTTAAATTATTTTTAACGATCTATAAAAATAAACCTGCCAAAATATTACTAAACGATATTTTGTTTCCCTGGACTGGCTATGTTGTCGGTGTTTGGCAGTATGCAAGCTGTGTTGCGCGGTACGCGCTTTAAATTGCAAAAATAGGAATTTAAGCGCTTTTATTTATTTTTGTAATTCTATAAGAATAAACTTATTAAATTATTGCCAAAATGATTTTCAGTTGCCTTGACAGGCTGTGTTGACAGTATTTTGTCGGTACACGCACCGCATCGTGCGGTACGCGCTTAAACTCGAAAAATAGAGTTTCTTAGCGTTTTAATTTATTTTTCCTTACGAATAGGATTAAAATAATTATTCTAATCATAACAGACTATTTTTAGGATTTTAACACTGATCGGGTGGTCACCGACGTTCGTTTCGCATTTTAATCATTACGCTATAAGCGTTTATCTTACCGTTGCCAACATAATTTTTATTAAAGTTTAATTTTACCAACTCACTAAATTTCACATATAAACATCATAATCAGTCAAATACATCCTTTTATCTATTCACAACACGTGTTACAATTGTACGGTACGGCCTTAAAAGCCAGGTGTCACACAAATATATGTATTAGCAGTTTCTGACGCTAATAATGCAGCAGCAAATGTAACATTGCAGTGATGATTATAATTCTTGTAAAAGGTACAAACACCATAGTGTATATGAAAATCAAAATAGTAAACATAAATGGTTAATCCTGAAAATGCCACTAAAAATAAAAAAAAACGCCAAACAGAAAAATTGAATTCTGGTTTATACTTGTTTGACCAATAAGTGGCGTCAAATGAAATCACATCACCAAACACATGATAATTACGTTTGCTTGATCATCACACCAAAACAGACCCTTCAACTGATTGTCATCGTCTGTGAAGTAATCGTACGAAAAATAGGCTGGTACTATTTCTTTTCATGCAAATGTCTCACAACCATCTTGGCATCATATTGCCCGATAAACAGATTAATTTGACTCTTGTTGTTCATAAAATCAACTTTGCTTGACCCCACCTCTTCAAACTCACCAAAGACAGTCTTCATGATGCTAAATGCCTTAACCGGAACCATGTTCAACTTAGCCATGCTATTTATAACACGTTTCTAAAGCTGAGTGAGGTGTCGTTCCGACTGTAGAAAATGCTTATCAAACTGCTCAACAAACTTATAGATCTTCCATGATCCAGACTTAAACTCTACACGTATTTGTATTTCACAACTAGTCCTCTGCGAAAAAATTAGACCGCACATTCCTTTCTTTCTGATTAAGGTACAATGTATCAACCTTCTTCTCCTTGTAATGACCAGCTCTCGTACACATATAGTGCTTTATATGCTTTTCTCCTTTGGCGTTTATCTTTTCAGTCCCTTTCCTTAGACAAAACCCCGCAGCCGTCGCATACTTAAGATATAGAGAATAACAATCATCAAGGCTTCCGAAAATCATTCCTGACTTTGGTTTTAGATCGTCTCTAACGACAGGAATCTTGAATATAGAACCAGTTTTCGGGTAAATCCTTTCATTCGATGCAACACTCGCTTCTAAAACAACAACAAAAACATCATGAACAGTAATGAGATGTAACAATAACCTCGACACTGGAAAAATACACGCCATGCATAAAATAAAGGCAACATTATCATTAATCATACATGATTCAATAACCATTGACAAATGGAAAAATACACGCCATGCCTAAAAATAAAGCCACCCTAATCATTTAATCTTATATGATATATACGCAATTAATCGTAGATAATCAAATATTAAATAAGTTTTATATATAAATGGAAACACCATGTAAGTGTGAGAACGCCATTTGTTAAATCACTAACGATTCAAAAAGAGTTGACGTTTGACGCATTCAAAAATAAAAAAACGCCAAGTTTAATATATAAGATTGAAATGTAGCCACATTCAAAAATAAAAAAAACGTCATAGCATTTACATGATTAGCTGGACAAAAACACAAAATAAAACGCCATTTTTTTATGTTGGAATTGAAACACCATTTAACATATCAACACCTAAATAAGAGAAAATAGAATAAACGTCATTGCTAATTTTTTATGATGTGTATTGTATTTTACACTTTTCCTCTCTCTCTCTCTCTCTATATATATATATAGAGAGAGAGAGAGAGACGAGATCAGGAGAAAACGCCCAAAAGTGTGAGAACGGTGAGAACGCATCCTAGCCCAACACGTGTCACGCGACATAGAGAAGGGCGGAGGGGCTTTTTTAACATTTTATCTTCCGCTTTTCACAATATTGATTTATTTTTGGGGTTTAAGATTTTTGGCGTTAACCAAATTCAATAATTATATGGTGTTTTAATAGTTTCATTGTATTAACATTTTGGCGTTTATGGCATTTATGGCGTTTTTCAAATCTCTCTGAATGGTGTTTTTCAAGGCGTTTTAGACAAGATGGCCCATTATTCTATTACTTTTTATATACATTTTGGCGTTTGTGGTATCCATTACGTTTTACAATTCTAAAATTATATTACAACCATATGGAAAAAATAGAAGCGAAAAAAATAAATTAAAAATCCTAATTGGATCTCTCTTCACAATCTTCACTGTCATCAGTCTCTCTCTTCTTTAATACTACAAGAACTGTCACCAAATATATAGCGTTTTATGTAAAACTTAACAAACCCATCGGTTTGATTATTTTGCTTGCTCGTCTATTGAATTGGCTTTTTGTGGATGTTTGGGGACATAGATGTATGACGTGTGGGTGGGTTTTTTTCACTTTGTTCTTCAACTTGATCTTCATCTTTATAATCATCCCACTCTTCAGTGTCATTGATCTCTTCTCCTCATCCAAGCCTTCTTCAAGAACAAAGAACACAAAATGACATATGACTGTCATCAGTATCTTTTTCTTGAATATTTGTCCATCTCATGCAGCAAAATCTTACTTAGTTACTCCCCTCAGCTAACAATCCATTCAGTGAAACTTCACGAAGAACAATACTGAATATCCTAGAAAGCATATTAGCTTTGATTTTTTAATTTTTTGGTGTTTTACAGTGAGTGGTATTTAGTAGTATTGGCGTTTGTTTTTTTGGTTTGATCAAATGGAAGTTGCTGAGACGTATCATTTTATAAGGATGTCCTTTTGGCGCGTAGGTTAGGCGGTGCATTATTATAATAAAGTATTTGCCGTTTCAGTTACTGTTTGTAATTATTGTTTTTTATAAGATTTTATCTCTGAAGTCTGTAACACGTCAAATCTTTCAAGTTTGGCGTTTTAGATTCTAATACAATAAATTTTCCGTCTCTTCAGTTTTACAGTTTTTTAGTTACTGTTTCTAGTTACATTTTCAAGTTTGGTTTTTATTTTATTTTATCTTATTTTATTTTATTTTTTGGGTTTTTTTATAATACTTGTCCAAAGTAATTTTATTATGGTTTGGTAGTTTTTTGGGCGTTTTATGGCATGTTGGCGTTTTGACAAGCATTTGGTTGTGTGGCATTTTTATTACATATGGCGTTGTTATTATATAAACAATTGATCTTCCAAATATTCATTGTCACCAGTCACTTTCTTCTTTTGAATCATTTTCACTGGCTGTTTCGACTTTTGTATGATTTTTTTTATTTTTGTTTTTTGAAGTAGTTTTTTTGTCGCCGTGTGGAAGCACAAAGTCTGAAATCAGCCTCTTTTTCTTGAATATTTATCCATCTCATGCAGTAAAATGTTATTGAGTTTACATGCTTCAGCCAACAATCTTTGAATTTCCAATGAACGATGTTTGATTTTTTTAACTTTTTGGCGTTTTACCAAGAAAAAGAACGTCACTAAATAAAAGCACCTTGAACGCCACTAAATAAAAGCACCTTAAAACTCTAAATTTGATCGTGCTAAATCAATAATGTTTTGATGTATGGTGATGGACAACATTGTTAATCCTCAGTTAAGAAAGATGTCTGACAATGTTGTCTATCCCATACAGCTAACTTTATTGACAACAAACCTCAATAATGTTTTTGTATATTTTGGTGTTATAAATTGGATGGAAGTTGAGGATAAAGTCAATAAGATTTTACTCAATGAAATGGACAATATCCTTACTTAAGGATTTTGTCCATTACATTGAGCGAAACCTTACCGACAACCAAACTGAATTTCAAATAAACGTTTTGGTTTAGAGGATATTTGATGTTTGGTTTTTTTGGCGTTTATAAGACGAATGGTATATATATTAAATATGGCGTTTGGGTTCTTGTGTGTTTTAATGAAAGGTCTGAGATGTTGTATATATAGAATGTTTATTGGCGGTTTTTTTAGGCGAGATTTTATTATAATTAATTTTGGTGTTTTATATCTAATGGCATTTTTTAGATTATGATGGTGTGTGCTATTGTAGGTTAAGGTGGTAATTTAATGGCGTTTTATTTTATGTGGTGGCGTTTTGTGTAGAGAAGTCAAAAGACGTTTTTACCCTTAATGAAGCGCACTACAACAATAAAAGTTATGTTATTTACGAAAACACCACCGCGTCATCTAGTCCATAGATTGTTTTAATCGGACGATCCATAACCGTTCTCACACTTTTCACCGTTTTCTCTAAATACTAATCCTATATATATATTCTTTTTTGGTTAAATTTTATGGACTGACTTAGTTAAATGATTTGCTTTCACCTTCTAACTTGGTTTATTTCTTTATACAAACCCTATTAAATGATTTATTTTATGACTCCCAACGGATATAACCGAATAGATTTTCGAAATCAACGAAAGTCGTTCATCATTTCTATTATTAACATTTTAAAATCCAAAATTAATTATGTCACGATGCAAGATATTAAAATAAAGAAATAGAGAAAAGAATTCCATTCTCATTAATTACGTACATACCGAGTCGGGTAATTTTGAGATTCGTTTTAGCTCATTAATTACGTATAAAATCGGGTTTACATAACGAGTCGGGTATTTTTGAGATCCGTTTTAGCGGATGTTACATGTTACACCGCCTTCCTTTCCAAACTATGGTAGGAGTTTTTTTTCCAAAGTGATGTTGGTGAAAAAAATATTTACCATAATAGTGTTGTTTCAGAAATATTTACCAAAATAGTGTTTTATCTTTTTTAATGATTTCTCACTCTTAATTTTATTGGTTAGCTTCACTTTATTAACTACACTAGGTTAATGCCCGCGTAATACGCGGTCTTCAACTAAAACCATATTATTTACTTTGAAATGAAATATTATGTACAAATACATAGGTTAGAGCCCGCGTATACACGTGGTTTAACAAATGAAAATCCCATAAAGCTTTACTTTATAATCAATGGACTAATGTGCAAATTCAACAATAAACATGTAATTTTTAAAATCACCGAGGAAGATGCCCTATTAGAGAAAAAAACATAGAGAGACATGACTTTAAGAAAATAAGATGCATAAAGATGCCATTATTAAAGGATACATGTATAAAAATATTATAAAACTAAATAAAAACTATGAAGTGAGAATATCTGTATGAGAACCACTCCATGGAAGTGTATACTAGCTGCTTTCGCAGTCAAAGAAAAATTGAGTTTACAAATGGCAATCAAAGAGTAACATGACTATGACTTACATTTTTTTAGTTTTGTACAAGTAGCAATCATCATTTCTATTTCTTTTACTCTTCAGCTAGCCACGGCCAAGCCAAAGAAACTCTTTGTATCCGTAGTTTAATATAGTTGCGACATCATAAATGAGGTTCGAAATTTCACTTTGATTACTCTGAGTTCTCTTCCAACTTCTTAAGCCTTGTGTTATTTATATTTGCCTTTCATTGATTTCGAGGACAAAACCTTGGAGCTTTTACGGAAGATCATTCACAATATGCGAGGTGGCGTCTTTAAGCACAAAACTGATAATCATAAAGACCATAACACACATCATGCATAATATGCCAATTATTAGACAAATACTATTACTATGTAATTAATAATTTCAAGTTGATTCCTTTTAACAAACTGATATTCAATGTCATTCAAGTAAAAACTAACTCTGATCATTTGGATATATTATTGGATTCAATGACAGCATTATTATTTTCTTAATATTAGTTAGAAGGTTAGAGCAAATTACAAATCATGGGTTGGTAGACGGGCAACAAGCTGCGCTGCCACCCCCTTTTGAATTGCAAATCCTACTCGACTAAACACATAACTATGGCCTACAGACATTGTCGCATGCGCAAGTGCTGCCTTTTGAACCCGCTTCAAGAAACCGGACGCCACAGGGGCCAGACAACCAAAGGTATCGAACGCGAAAGGAAGGAAGGCATGTTGATTATCTATGCAGGCCTGCTCGTGCTTGGATATTTTCCCCGCCTCAGCCTTCCGCGTCGCTTGCCCTGAAACAAAACCACTGCCCCTGAAACCGGCAAGAGGCGACACCCCCGTGAGATCAATGCAAGCATGCTTACCCCCGGACCATCCAAAAACCAGCACATCGGCTGGTCGAAGGGAAGAAACTTCTTATGTTTTATATTAAACAAACAACAAACAAATTAGAAAGAAACTTCTAAACACAAAGAAGGCAGGCTTGCACGTCATCTGTCATTATGCAAATAGAGCCTTAACCTTTCTATCTCAAACTATAAATAAGTTATATCTAAGATGGAAAGATGATTGTAATATTAATGGGGACAAAATATATCTACAAACTTTATGTGACTTATGTTGACAATCCAGGGAAAAAATGCTCAAATATTAGTCAAACAGGCCCTAAAAATTAGATGGAATTTATATACCAAGATTATGTACTATTTATTTGTTAGCAACAACTGGGTCGCCCTTGATCTTATCGATGACTAACAGGAAAGAAACTCGGTGATTTATAAGGAAATACACACCACAAGACTCTAGAATCATTCAAGTGTAGTTATAATACCTCACCCCTTGACATGACTAACATCCTTCCAAATCCAAGGCTGCTTATGTTTATCCCTACAGACCTATAAAACCAAAAAAAAAACATATATATCATAAATTTTCATACCAAACAACAAACACAACTTATGTTGATTAATAAAGCTTATGTTAAATTGCAAGAGGCAAGGAACAACATTCGTTTGCCAGAATAGTGACCAAAAAAATGACAATTCCATAACCCGAATGTGCAGAAAAAGATATACAACCTCACCAGAATTGAAATTCTAGCTAATAATGGAACTCATTCCTTCGTTAGCAAACCTAAAATCGAAATGAAACAAAACCATAAAACTTCAAATCCAGGGTTAATAACAGAGAATCTTACTTGAATATACGACACATGTTGACGAATCTACCTTTAATTAGATGCTTCTGATTCAAACTAAAACCAATTAATAGGATAATACCAAATTCAAACCCTGGACTGATTATTTAAACCCTAATTAATTAGATAAGCATATTTAGATACTTAAAGTAGCAATGATTATATGAAAACAACATAGAGGATAGAAACAGAAAACTCGAATATAGTATCATAGTAACTTAATACCTATGTTTTATGAAAAGCAGTACCCGAACAACATGCCCAATGTTAAATATTAAAAGCCATATTAATCTTTTTAGTAAAGCAGATTGCCAGTTTTACAAGTTTGAATATTGTCCAAATGACTTTCAACCCGTTCAACCCATCTGCGACTACATTGGCCTTGACCGGGTGGTATCTTGTTTCACAATCATAATCATTCAAAGTTTCCATCCAGCGTCGTTGCCTCATGTTCAAATCCTTCTGATTGAACAGATGCTGAAGGCTTTTGTGATCAGAATAGATCACACACTTGGTTCCATACAAGTAATGCCTCCATAGTTTTAGTGGAAATACAACGGCACCCAACTCCAAATCATGGGTGGTGTAATTCTTTTCATGCACTTTTAACTGGCGTGAAGCATAGGCAATGACTTTGCCTTTCTGCATAAGCACACATCCCATGCCAGTGTGTGATGCATCGCAATACACCACAAACTCATCAGTTCCCTCAGGTAACGTCAACACTGGAGCGTTACTTAGCTTCTGCTTCAAAATATCAAAGGATTCTTGCTGCTTAGTGTAACAACTGCCACTAAAATCAATAATTAGGACAATAATTAGTCAATAAGAAAATCCTAATTGAGACACCCAAGTAATTCTGCACTAGCCCTAAAATTTTCAGACAATCAGAATCAGGATCAGGGCCCCTAAAACTCGAGGGGGGCAAACCCTAGTTGATAATTATCTTAATTAAAACGTTGCTTTGTTCTGATTTGTTGAAAAGTTGAGTCACCCAAGCTACAACCGAGTCTAGGCAGCCTATGAATTAGACTGCTTAGCTTACGGACCGTAAAGGTTCGGGCTTACGGTCCGTAAGGGAGCCTCAAAACTTGCTATAAATAGCCGACATTGGCACTCATCTGTAGAAGTTAAAACGACGTAAATTGGCTCTGTGTACGTCGAGTTAGAACTGTTATACCACAATAAACACACACACGATCACGAGGTGCTGCCGCAATCAGGGTAATAACTCGATCGCTATTACGATTCAACGTCCGATCGATTATAACTATCCAACGATTGTCCGAGTGCTGCTCAAATTGAGCTTGTACTTTGTTATTCATTGTGATTTCGACTTGAATGTTTGAGTGCTATTCGAATTCGGACTATGCTCTGTCATTCGTTGTGAATCCATTGAATTGTTAAGTATCGCGCTTGATAATAGTTGTGAGGGTTTAATCTCGTGAATTGACGTAACTTCTGAATTAGTTACTAATCCCGTTTGTGTGTGCATTGTTATTTAAATTAGGTTAAAAGGCTAATCAGTAAAGCTTATACTCTGCTCGTAAATCTGCAAAGTGAGTCATTCCTCTTTTATAAACTCTTTTCTCACAGTTTGTGAGTCAACTGTTTTACAAAACTCCAAGTTATTTTCAAAGTTATAATTACAGGGATTAAGTCTATGTAATCACCAAATTACAGCCGCTATGTGGGGTTTTGTATACATTACTTATTTCCCGTCACACTTGGACAAACGGGTAGCCAAGGGGTGATCTGACCACAGTCACAGACACCATTGGACAAATAGGCTAGCCAATGGATGGTCGAGTGACAAATACTGTGGGTAGTTGGTTTGATATCAGAAACATTGTAATTCCCCTTAATACTGTAGATTATAACAAATGTGTCGTTTTCAGTAAACTGAATGATTCACTCAGTATTTCCCCGCTGACAAAACCTTTTTCAAACATGTTTCAGGTGATATGGTATGAGCAAAGAAAAGTGCCGTGGAGCACTCCCAGCTTAGAAAAGTGGCTCAATGTAAATAAATAAATGAACATGTTTTGAAAATAAAGATTTCCCTGAGAAATCATATTATTGTAAATTATGGGAATTTATCCCTAAGTTATGAAACGGGCAGTTTAAATGATTAAAAGATCATGTTTTAAAAATACTTCCGCTGTCGCTTAAATTAAATATCACGGGATTCCTGTCCCGCGGCTCCTGAAACGGGTCAAACCGGGTCGGGGGCCGTGACAGGAAAAGGTGGTATCAGAGCCACTGTTTTAAGCTTACTGATTAAGCTCATTGTTCTAATTGATTTAAACCTATTACAAATAGGAAAATATTTATTTGTCATTCTGTGAATATATATGTATTAACTGATTAATTGTTAAAATTACAGTATGGGTAAACAAAAGATTTCTGCTATCTACCGCAAATTAGATAGTACACCTAAAGAACAGGGAACCTCTTCCTCCAAATCTCCCACCAATTTAGAAGAAGGAATCTTTGTCCGTAAGGCAAATTATGAAAACCCACTTACACTGGAGAGAAGGAATTCAATCCTTAGAAAAGGTCAAGAGAAAAAGATACCCCGAACCAAGAGAGTGAGGTTTAACCCAGAAATTCAGGAAATTAGTAATAATCCACCAAGGGAAAATAACTTAGATGAAAAATGGGCAAATCTGTATTTGCTCGCTACTGTGGCAGAAAATGCAAATCTTTAAAGCTTTAAATCTAGAAATATTTACTTCCTAGTAAACAAATAAATAAATCTGAGTGTGTTCTGTTTGCTATTATGTTGTACAAACTAGTATGCAATAAAAAATTGTTTATTTGTTAAGCTTTGTTCCAAAGTTTTAACTTAACATTTTTGTGCATTTTGCATATATGCCGTACAGCATGAATGAGATGTCGGAAGCATTTCAGAACCTCAACCTCTATCCTGTGCCAATTGAAGTCTCCCACAACTTCACTGGTTACATTGCTGACATAGAGGAACCGCTAGAATTCCAAGTTCCACCGCTGGAAAAAGCAAAACCTAAAAAGAAGAGAAGATATGTAGGGTGGCGAAAGGTGCGCCGAAGGAAACCTAGGAGAATCCCTAAAATAGAAAACCCGGTGAGTGTGAGCAAGGGAAAAGAAATAGAAACCGGAGAAAGTTCCAAGCCAGCAGAAATAGCAAAAGGGATTAGAGATCGGAGAAAGCTCTAAACAGTCTAAGGAAATCACATTCCAGGACGAAATAGACCGCCTACTGGCTAATTGTGATGTTTTAGAGCCTATCAACGATAATCTCTTTTCTTATCCTGCTACAGCCCAATTCCCAATAAACCTAGGACCAGCTATTCCAGACCCACTAGTTCACACCCGACCATTAGGCCAAATGGAGGAATGGTGGACCAATGACTGGCAATTCCAAAATATAGTTAATAGTCCCTATAGTTTTCTTCCATAGTTTGATCCAGAACCTATCCCTAATCCGCCAATGAGCTATGAAAATTTAGCTGAACTGCGTCAGTTTGGTGAAGAACTGATAGGCACCGGGAATAGGATCCGGGAAATGGGGGAGCAAATCTCTTGGAAGTACGACGAGAGGGAGCGTCGTTACTGAAACTGCCAGTAAACCAAAAGATAGGAGGAGTTTGGAGAAGTTTGTTTGTATTATAACTAAAATAGTAAAACTGATTCTGTAAAATGGGCAATAAAACACTGTAAGATAAAAAGTGTGTATTGAAGCAGGTATAATATATAAAACAAAACAGAAGTCGAGGCATCGACAATTTTTGCTATGCTTGCATGTTATACTGATCCATGTGTTTATCTGTGATTTTGTTATCAATAATTAGGCATTAATAATTTCTATTAATACTAATTAACAGATGGAAAACGCTAATAGTGAACCAGTTAATGAAGTAAATCAGTCTGAGCAAAATCAGGAAGATCAATATCTAACTAGACAAGATATTGAGAACTTTATTGCTCAAGGGATAGCCAATGCTATTCCAGAAATCGTGGCTGCTGTTCAGAAACCTGCCGAACCACAATTAATTCCTAGTAAACGTATTCCGGAAGATAACGGCAGTAACAGCATAAACGGAGGCGGCAATCATGACGATCATGATCCGCAACAGGCCCCACTCCCTAAGAGAATGAAAGCTGCAACGCCTGGTTGCACTTACAAAGAATTTCTTGCCTGTAAACCCGCAGAATTTGCAGGTAATGAAGGGGCAACTGCAACACTGCGTTGGTTAGAGAAAACCGAGGCAGTAATTGCAATAAGTAAATGTGCTGAAGAAGATCAAGTGATGTATGCATCAAACTTATTCAAAGAAGGGGCGCTAGAATGGTGGAACACGGTGCTACAAGCAAAAGGAAGAAGGGTGGCCTATGCAATGAATTGGGAAGAATTTAAGAGTCTTGTCGAAAGAAAATTTTGTCCCGAATACGAAAAGGAACAAATGGCAAACAAGTTCCTGAGTCATCGTATATTAGGTGTAGACTGTCGAGGATATACTTCGACATTCTTCGAATATGCGAGAGTGGTACCTTCCCTGGCTTCGCCAGAACCGGTACTTATTTCCCGTTATATTTGGGGATTAATTGGAGAAATCCGTAACATCGTTAAAGCTGCGAGACCACGCACGATTGACGATGCTGTAGAATTAGCTAATACTTTAACCGATGAACTAGTCCGCACCAGAGAAGAAGATCGCAAGAAGGAATTGGCTCAGAAGATTACCCAAGAATTTCGTATGGGTAATAGTAACAATAAGTTCAAAAAGAGGGGAACAGGGCAATCCTCGTCACCTCTTTTCTGCAGAAATTGCAAAAAGAAACACTATGGACAGTGCAATATATTTTGCAACTTCTGCAAGGCGAAAGGACATCGGGAAGAAGACTGCAGAAGGAAAACAAGAGTTTGTTATAACTGCAGAGAAACGGGACATTTCCAGTCTGAATGTCCTAAGTTAGCTAAACCAGCAGATAGTAGAGCTAAAACGACTGAAGGAACTACTAACAAAAATGCTCGAGCATTCCAGTTGACCACTCAAGAAGCCGAACTCATTCCAAACGTGATAGCGGGTATGTTCTTAGTGCATAACGTCTATGCAAAAGTATTATTTGATTCTGGTGCAAACCAAAGTTTCATTAATACTGCATTCTGTCAAGCTCTTAACTTACCTCTAAATACCCTTAGGCAGATCTTTACTGTTGAAATGGCAGATGGAAATTCTGTTAACATAGACAAGGTTTTTCAAGAAGTAAAGATAGAATTGTTAGGTCATAAGTTTTCTGCAAACCTGTTACCTATGAATTTAGCCGGATTCGATGTAGTGTTAGGAATGGATTGGTTAATAGCCAACCATGCTCGAATCCTGTGTGATAAGAATTCCGTAGAAATCCGTACCCCCACAGGAGAAGTAATTCTAATTATAGGAGATAGACCTCGAAAGCCACTGAAATTCATTTCAGTAATGAAATTGGCTAGTTATTCAAGGAAACAAGGAATGGTGTATATGATTTCTGTAATCATTAACACTAAAAGTAAGGAACTCCAGGACATCCCTATAGTTTCAGAATACCCAGATGTTTTTCCAGAAGAATTACCTGGGTTACCACCTGATAGGGAAGTAGAGTTTAGAATTCATTTAATTCCAGGTACTGCACCAATAGCTAAGACACCTTATCGATTAGCACCTACTGAAATGTTAGAATTGAAAAAGCAATTAGATGAATTACTAAGCAAAGGATTTATACAACCTAGTTCATCCCCTTGGGGTGCACCAGTGTTGTTTGTGAAAAAAGAAAGATGGATCAATGAGAATGTGTATCGATTATAGGGAACTGAATAAGGTTACATTTAAGAATCGATACCCATTACCTAGGATTGATGATCTTTTTGATCAATTGCAAGAAGCTAGGTATTTCTCTAAGATAGATTTAAGATCTGGATATCACCAACTGAAAGTGCAAGAAGAGGACATACCTAAAACTGCTTTCAGAACTAGGTATGGTCATTATGAGTTTACAGTCATGCCCTTTGGATTAACAAATGCTCCAGCTGCATTTATGGACATGATGAATAGGATCTGTAAACCATACTTGGATAAATTTGTAATCGTGTTCATTGACGATATACTCATTTATTCCAAAAGTCAGGAGGAACATTGTGAGCACTTGCATGCACTCTTAACCTTGTTTAGAAAAGAAAAACTTTATGCCAAATTCTCGAAGTGCGAATTCTGGCTACAAGAAGTGCAATTTTTAGGTCATATGGTGAATCACGAAGGAATTCACGTAGATCCTGCTAAAATAGAAGCAATCACGAATTGGAAAGCTCCACGAACGGCTATGGAAGTTAGAAGTTTTCTAGGATTAGCTGGATACTATAGACGATTTATTAAAGATTTCTCTAGGATAGCTGTACCTTTAACTAAGCTAACCTGTAAAGCCGTTAAGTTTGAATGGGGATCTAGACAAGAGGAAACTTTTAGGAGTCTAAAGCACAAATTGACAAATGCTCCAATTTTAGCTTTGCCCGAAGGAACTGAGGATTTTGAAGTATACTGTGATGCTTCAAAATTAGGATATGGATGTGTGTTGATGCAACGCAAAAAGGTGATTGCGTATGCCTCTAGGCAATTGAAAAAGCACGAAGAAAATTATACGACTCATGACCTAGAACTAGGAGCCATAATTTTTGCTCTTAAGATTTGGAGACATTATCTGTACGGAAGTAAGTTTACTATCTATACAGATCATAAGAGTTTAAGGTATATATTTGGGCAAAAAGAGCTAAACATGAGGCAAAGAAGGTGGATGGAAATCCTAAGTGATTACGACTGTGATATTCAATATCACGAAGGAAAGGCAAACGTAGTCGCAGACGCCTTAAGTCGTAAATATCATGAAAAGCAAAAGCGAGTCCGTGCTCTTAGGTTAAATCTACAATTAGATTTAATGGAACAAATAAAGAAAATTCAAGAAACGGCAATCAAGGACGATGCCGAAGGAATGAAAGGTTACCTAAAGGAATTAGAACAAGGAAAAGATGGAATTTGGAGATTCCACAAGAAACGAATTTGGGTACCTAAGCAAGGAGAATTAATAAATAAGATTTTAGAAGAATCTCATAAATCTAGGTATACTGTACATCCAGGAAATAATAAGATGTACCAGGATTTAAGAAATAATTTTTGGTGGATAGGAATGAAAAAGGATATAGCCAAATACGTATCTAAGTGTCTAACCTGTTCACAAGTTAAAGCCGAACATCAGAAACCTTCAGGACTACTACAACAGTTAGAAATGCCTGTATGGAAATGGGAACTCATAACAATGGATTTTGTTACTAAGTTACCCAAAACCAGAAAAGGTAATGATGCTATTTGGGTAATTGTGGACCGATTAACCAAATCAGCTCATTTTCTACCAATGAAGGAAACCTTTAGCATGGAAAGGTTAGCCAAGTTGTATGTAGATGAAGTAGTATCCTTACATGGAGTCCCACTCTCCATTGTATCGGATAGAGATAGTCGTTTTACTTCCCGTTTCTGGACAAGTTTCCAAGAAGCAATGGGAACTCGACTTAATTTAAGTACCGCATATCATCCTCAAACGGACGGACAAAGTGAAAGGACAATACAAACCCTGGAAGACATGCTCTGAGCATGTGTAATTGACTTTGGTGGTAATTGGGATAGCCATTTACCATTAATTGAATTCTCCTATAACAATAGTTGTCATTCGAGCATTGAAGCTGCTCCATTCGAAGCACTGTATGGACGCAAGTGCAGAACTCCCGTATGTTGGGCAGAAATAGGAGAAAGTCAATTATCAGGACCAGAGATTGTGCAAGAAACTACCGACAAGATATCACAAATCAAGGAAAGACTGAAGACTGCTAGAGATCGTCAGAAGAGCTATGCAGATAATCACCGCAAACCGTTAGAATTCCAAGTCGGAGACAAAGTACTATTAAAAGTATCTCCTTGGAAAGGAGTAGTACGATTCGGTAAGAAAGGAAAACTGAGTCCCAGATATGTTGGACCATTCCCAGTGATCCAACGAATAGGACCAGTAGCTTATCGGTTACAACTACCAGAAGAGTTATCTGGAGTACATGATGTGTTTCATGTATCCAATCTCAAGAAATGTTTATCAGACGAATCCCTGGTAGTACCTCTTCAAGATATAGAGGTAAATGAAAAGCTGAAATTCGTAGAGAAACCCCTACAAATAGAAGATCGGAAAATCAAGTTTCTCAAACACAAACGACTGGTGTTAGTAAAAGTCAAATGGGAATCCAAGAGAGGACCAGAATATACTTGGGAACTGGAATCAGAAATGAAGCGAAAGTACCCTCATCTATTTCAGTAAATCTCGAGGACGAGATTTTTCTCAAGGTGGGGAGGATGTAACAACTGCCACTAGAATCAATAATTAGGACAATAATTAGTCAATAAGAAAATCCTAATTGAGACACCCAAGTAATTCTGCACTAGCCCTAAAATTTTCAGAACAATCAGAATCAAGATCAGGGCCTCTAAAACTCGAGGGGGGCAAACCCTAGTTGATAATTATCTTAATTAAAACGTTGCTTTGTTCTGATTTGTTGAAAAGTTGAGTCACCCAAGCTACAACCGAGTCTAGGCAGCCTATGAATTAGACTGCTTAGCTTACGGACCGTAAAGGTTCGGGCTTACGGTCCGTAAGGGAGCCTCAAAACTTGCTATAAATAGCCGACATTGGCACTCATCTGTAGAAGTTAAAACGACGTAAATTGGCTCTGTGTACGTCGAGTTAGAACTGTTATACCACAATAAACACACACACGATCACGAGGTGCTGCCGCAATCAGGGTAATAACTCGATCGCTATTACGATTCAACGTCCGATCGATTATAACTATTCAACGATTGTCCGAGTGCTGCTCAAATTGAGCTTGTACTTTGTTATTCATTGTGATTTCGACTTGAATGTTTGAGTGCTGTTCGAATTCGGACTATGCTCTGTCATTCGTTGTGAATCCATTGAATTGTTAAGTATCGCGCTTGATAATAGTTGTGAGGGTTTAATCTCGTGAATTGACGTAACTGCTGAATTAGTTACTAATCCCGTTTGTGTGTGCATTGTTATTTAAATTAGGTTAAAAGGCTAATCAGTAAAGCTTATACTCTGCTCGTAAATCTGCAAAGTGAGTCATTCCTCTTTTATAAACTCTTTTCTCACAGTTTGTGAGTCAACTGTTTTACAAAACTCCAAGTTATTTTCAAAGTTATAATTACAGGGATTAAGTCTATGTAATCACCAAATTACAGCCGGTATGTGGGGTTTTGTATACATTACTTATTTCCCGTCACACTTGGACAAACGGGTAGCCAAGGGGTGATCTGACCACAGTCACAGACACAATTGGACAAATGGGCTAGCCAATGGATGGTCGAGTGACAAATACTGTGGGTAGTTGGTTTGATATCAGAAACATTGTAATTCCCCTTAATACTGTAGATTATAACAAATGTGTCGTTTTCAGTAAACTGAATGATTTACTCAGTATTTCCCCGCTGACAAAACCTTTTTCAAACATGTTTCAGGTGATATGGTATGAGCAAAGAAAAGTGCCGTGGAGCACTCCCAGCTTAGAAAAGTGGCTCAATGTAAATAAATAAATGAACATGTTTTGAAAATAAAGATTTCCCTGAGAAATCATATTATTGTAAATTACGGGAATTTATCCCTAAGTTATGAAACGGGCAGTTTAAATGATTAAAAGATCCTGTTTTAAAAAGACTTCTGCTGTCGCTTAAATTAAATACCACGGGATTCCTGTCCCGCGGCTCCTGAAACGGGTCAAACCGGGTCGGGGGCCATGACACTTAGGCCCCCAATTGAACTTGCTATACTTGCGAGTGAGTAAAGTCAGGGGTGCTGCAATTCTTGAGAAGTTTTCAAGAAAAGGATAAGATTGACTAAAATACTCTTTCTCTTTATTTTAAATTTTGCCACATGTCCTAATCCTATTGCTTCCTATACTTCCTAACCAAAATAAACTTTCTATTTGATCCTTTTCTTACATATAATTGATTTTTTATTTATCGTTCTCATTGTTTTTTGTATTGGACAAATATATACTGCATGATAAAATATTATTCTCTCGACATTTCTAGTAAAAAAAACAAATAATTTCATATTTATTTACATTACATATGTAGTGGAGAGTTCAAATGAGAAAAAACTTTTTGTAAGAAGAAAAAAGAAGAAATTTCAACTAATAAAAATGCTTCATTTTAATTCATTTAATACAAGTATTTAATGTTACTATAAGGGTAATATGGTAAACATACAAAGATCATTAATTAGTAGTATTACTCTTTAATAGCTAACTATATTAAAATTTGTAACTTATCATCAAAATATATATTTTTTCAAAAAAATAAAATAATTTAGAGTGTAGGATAAATTACAATGTGTATATGATAAATTACGGGTTGTGTAGGATAAATTTTAACATGTGTAGGGTAATTTTCGAAAGGTGTAGGGTAACTTTTAATGTGTGTAGTTAAAAAACATTAGTGTGAAGGATGATAGTTTTTATGACTAATTAATTAGTCAAAGATGATAATAAATGGGATAAGTGAAAAAGTATTTAATGTTTTACAATTGTACCATTTTTTCTTTTTCTTCTTAATTAAATTTTCTTCTCAAATGAACCTTCCCCGTGAGGTGATTACGAACATTTTTATATTAATTAAAGGGAAATTATATTTACATATGTGTTATTTAATATTTTTTTATATTAAGAAAAACAGTTTTTTTTTTACATATGTGTCCGTTAATATTTTTTATATTAAGAAAAACAGTTTTTTTTTTATTTTAAGAATAATTAAGTCATTGTTTTATGAAATGAGGTTATCCAATTAGATTAGGGGTGAGAAATTAATAAAATAAGATAAAACACCATTTTAGTAAATACTTTTGAAACAACACCATTTTGGTAAATACTTTTTCCATCAACACCACTTTAGTAAAAAACTCACTATGGTAGTTCACATAGTTTAACCCATGACAACCATGATTCTTTTTCAATTAATGAGAGGATTTTGATTGGTGAGTGATGTTAGTAGGGGTAATGATCCACACCATATAGGGTGATGTTTAGGTTGGTGGATGAGGGTAGGTTAACATGGCGTTGACGTGGAGGATGAGAGTGATCATTTGGATCATGACCACATCAATAGCCTTATAAAGTTAACTTCTTTTATTTATTTACAAATTATTTGAGTTTCGTTTATCAAAATAGATTATTAATATGTAACGAACGATTACATACTTTTTTCTTTTAATAAAAATTGGATGTTTAATTACCATTATATTTATGGGAGTTTAGAAAATATAGATGAAAGTGTGTAGTACACTTATTTACTTATTGTTTGAAAGAAGACAAACCGGCCATTTTCCATTTTCATATCCCCATCTCCTACTTTCTTAGTGTTATTATTGATATTATTTTGTCTTTTATATAATTTTTTATTCATTATTGGAAAAGAATAATGTGTATGGATGTTAGTTATATATTTATATTTTGTTAGTAAGGTCTATTAATTTCTTTTCGTAATCTCTCTGAAAATTCGGTTTAATTGTTTTGAAAAGACAAGAATAAAGTTGTATCGTTTATAAAAACAAACAAGAATTGAAGGTAGAATAAAGCTAACTACTTGTCATTTTTTATTATTCCCGCTTGGTTCTAGTTGGATTTTGTATTAACAAAACCAAATACATACTTATGAGCCACATAAATTAGCTTTAATAGTTAAGGTTTAGTTATCATTTATAATTACAAAAGAGAATGTACTAGTTTGAGATACATTTTCAATGAAAAAAAAACTTGCAAATTTAAAAGACAGATAGCAAAATGATTAAAAAAATAAAATAAAAAAATCTTATGACTACTATATTTCCATACATCCGCGTAACAACTTCGAAAGTCAAGTAACAATATATATTTTTCAAAGAGAAAATTACTAAAATGTTGGTTGACTAACAGTGTTTTTAAATTTGTCACCCTTCTGCGTCCTTAGAAGGACTACTCAGCCTCGGAAGCGTCCGTCTTTCATGTTGAAGCGTCCGCCTGTCATGTTGAAGCGTCCGTTCTCTTTTCAAGCGACACGTGTCCGATAAAGCGTCCGCCTCAGTTTTGCTAACGCGTCCGTGAAGCTTCGGAAGCGTCGGCAACGATGCAGCTTTGTATTTTTTGTGCATACATGGGATCTCGTTCATGGAGTCAAATTTTTATAACTTATAAACATTATAACATGGGATCCCGTTAACATACATGTTATTTTTAAACGATATAAACATGTTATTTTTAGTTAAATGTTTTTAGTCCCAATTTTTTAACTTATAATCATGTTAACGGAGTCAAAAATTTTTATATTAAACACTATTAATATTAAACATCAAAACAATAACATAATAAAAATAAAAACCAAAATAACAACACATAATACTCTAAAACCATATCCTAATAGCCTCCCACTCCGAGACATGTTTGAATTCATGTCCCTCGTCATGACGGTAGTTGATAAAGGCCACTTACTTCTGATCGTCCTCACCAAGGTCCGGCATTTCTGTCTCCACTTTCTTGAAATATCGATCAAACCTCTCACATTCCAACCGCAGGACACGGAACCTGGAGGATAATGCATCAACGGTCCAATTGTGGTTCAGACCACGTAGTTGGGCGAAAATCTGTTGAACACGAACCCAGAGCCTACCGTATCCTCGTCGTGGAGGATCGGTCATGGCCTCCTCCCATGCTTCGCAAAGAGCAAAATCTTTAACGTCAGTCCAGGAGTTGGCCATTTTCGGGTCGTTGACGGCGTCGAAGTTGTTATAGTGAAATGGCTAAGAAAAGTTTGCAAAATTTTGAAAACGACGGGTGGTGATAAGTTATAAGTGAACGGGGTTGTTATATAGTGGGGTAAATGTGTGCAACGGTAAAGTTAAACGGCTTTTTAGTTTCCTTTTCTTTCGTTAATTATTTAAGCGTCGGTCGAGCCTCGGGAAGCGTCGGTCAAGCCTCGGGAAGCGTCGGCCAAGCCTCGGGAAGCGTCGGCCAAGCCTCGGAAGCATACACAGGAACGCTTCAAAAAGTATATGGTTATGATGCGTCGGTGACTGACGCATTTTGCTAACGGAGGTGGACGCTTCAACATGTCGGAGACACGTGTCGGATTGAAAGGAAACGGACGCTTCAACGTGATAGGCGGACGCTTCCGAGGCTGTGAGGACGTTCCAAGGACGCATGAATATGACAAAATTGAAAAGTCACTTGGTCAACCAACATTTTGGTAATTTTCCCATTTTCAAACGATTAGGCTGGAGGGTGTGGTTGGAGCCTCCTAGGGGCTTTATCAGGCCACGTAAGCGACACGTAGGAGCCACGTCAGCCAATGGGCTTTATCACGCCCCCATTTAATTTGCAAGGTATGGATGAAGCCCCCTATTAATTTTTTTTTTTAAATTATTGGATTAAATCTAGTGGGCACCACCTGAACCTTTCATTTTTTGCGTTAAATCTAGTGGGCCCCACCTGAACCTTTCATTTTTGGCGTTAACAGGATGGAGCCCCTTATATAACGCCCCCTCTTAAATCTCGTGATGTGAATGTATAGATGATGATGTGACCTGGTGACGCCCCACACCCTCTTGCCACAGCGTGAAACCGCTAAAAATAATTTTGGTCTATCACTGAATCCATGTTATAATTTTATTTTATTTATATGATGTTGGTTACTTATCATGCCTTTTAGAGAGAAAATATCATAATGCAACTATATAGGGGTAGAATGGGAATTAAGACTTTTAGGTCATACTCATACCTTAAGAAGCCAAAATGACGCATAAAGCACTACCAATGGTCTCAATTCACCCATTCCCACTTACCAAGTTTGATGATGTTTGTATCGTTTTAAACATCCTTTTTAACATATATAGCATAAAAGCTTATACTTATATATTGTCACTTACTCTTGTACGAATTACTTATAAAGGGTTTTGGGAGCAAGTATAATCATATCATAAGTTATACAAACACTTTTACTAGTAACGTGTTTTAATCATGTCTGATATCAGAAAATTGATAGGACCGGATGGCTTAATTAACTGAGTTCTTGTTTGTTAAGAATTAAAATACGAACTTGGTGATAATATATGCTCGTTTTATGGTTTCATATATGAAAATACTCTTAAAAGACCATTTTGATAGTCTCTATCATCTAGATATAATATAAGTTTAATTGTTTAATTTTATGGTGAATAAAATTTCACTAATAGTAAAAATATCGAAACCAAAGTTACATGCTTTTAAGAAAGCGATCTACCTTATACAAACTAATTGGCTTTAAATACATATTGCACAACATATAGGAATACTAGTAATAGATTAATTTACACGAATGCATAATATAAAAAGCAAGTAGACATGTTCACATATTTCATGTGATTAAAACATGTTAAACCCAAATATCATTGTATGTACTAATAGGTAACTTTTTTACACAAATATATAATACCAGTGTTTTATAACTGCCCCATTTTGTAACAGCCATAAACAGTCTAATACTTTCACAACTTTCACATTCAACTCACCAATAAGGGCAGTTAAGAGTTTCATCTATCTTATATTATTTACTCTACTCTTCACTTTCTTTGTTTTCTCAAATCTAGTCGGAAGATCACCACCATTGCTTAATCCATCTTCAACAGCAATTGTGAGGGGGGAAATTAAGGATGAAGGATACTTGTACTGTTTTGTCAATTTTTAAACTAATGGACTGTGATGGTTATTTTTAACAGCTCACAGGGACGAAAAACGTAACTAACTCTTTATATATTTTAATTTTAATAAAATGGGCATTATGGTCATTTCAAATAAACTAACAGAATAACTGGGTGGCATTAGTGTGAATGGACTGTAATAGTTACGAAAGTGAAACCACATGAACTGTTTTGGCCATTTTTAAACTAATGGATTGAAAAAATGATTTTTGACAAATTACGAGTACAAAAAAAGTAATTAACTCATTTATTTATTTAGTTTAGTTTTTATTTAATAGATGTGTTTATAATTTATATTTTTTAAATATTTTATTTATTGATGGTACGGGTATTTTGTCATTTTACTTAGACTTGACTAGAAAATTTAATCTCTATATCTATGTTAGGGACTAGTGTAAAATCATAGGAAGCATGAATATAATTTTCAAAAATAGTTAAGTTGAGGACTATATGTGTTATTTTAACAAAACACATGCACTATTCGAACATTTAATCTTTTATTAATATTAAATAAGGGGAAGGTTTATTTGAGAAGAAAATTTAATTGAGAGGAAAAATAACAAAGGGTAATTTTGTAAAACATTAAATAGTTTTTTCACTTATCACATTTATTATCATTTTTGACTAATTAATTAGTTATGAAGACTATTATACTTCACACTATCTTTTTTTTTTCCTACACACATCAAAAGTTATCCTACATATTTCGAAATTCATCCTACACGTTGAAATTTATCCGACACAACTCGTAATTTATTCTACACAACTCGTAATTTATCGTACACTTTAAATTATTTTATTTTATTTTTTTGAAAAAATATATATTTTGAAGATAAGTTACAAATCAGTTAATGTAGTTAGCTATTAAAGAGGAAGACTACAAATT
Organism: Helianthus annuus; assembly: GCF_002127325.2. Classification (NCBI taxonomy): domain Eukaryota; kingdom Viridiplantae; phylum Streptophyta; class Magnoliopsida; order Asterales; family Asteraceae; genus Helianthus; species Helianthus annuus. The sequence continues at coordinate 130,439,127 of NC_035449.2, read as the reverse complement.
AATGACCTATGTAGATTCACCAATGTACCCTTATAGTAAAATTAAATAGTTATATTAAATGAAGTAAAATAAAGAATTCTTATTGGTTGAAATTTCTTATTTTTTTCTACTTACAAAAAAATTATTCTCATCTAAACTCTCTCCACTATTACATAATTCATGCAAAAAAGATAAAACAATATAAACTTTTGTTTTAAACTATTTATGAGATATTTTGATTGTAAAAACTGGACTAACCAGTTGTACATCGGTAAGGTGGCTGATTTGATTATTTATTTGGTTTTGAAAACATTATTGTTAATAAGTTAAATGGTTGTTCTTATGTGATTACACTCATGTGATCACACATATGAACACCATCCAAAAAATATTAGGTAAATGATTAAATGAATTAGAAATAATATTAGTCTTTTTTCCCTTTTTTCGTTAATTATTCCTCCGTGGTTTTTTTTATTTCTCACACGTCTCATACATTTCACTATTATTCTCCCCTAGTATTCCTTAAATATTCACCTCATCTATCTCATTTACTTTCTCACAACAAATAGCAACCTCACCATATATTTATAACTTCACTTTCATCTCCTAATATATAGCCATCAAACCTCCTTTAACCATTGCCAAGTTGATCGCAACCGCGGTTGAACCATGTCCGAACCAAACAGTTTCGAGCCACAAAAGCGTCAATCTTCAAGAACACAACCACACACAAACCAACCCGACCCCTTAATATGCCCACGGTGTGACTCAACCAACACAAAATTCTGTTACTACAACAATTACAACAAAACTCAACCTAGGTACTTTTGCAAAGCTTGCAAGAGACACTGGACCAGTGGCGGCATCCTCCGCAATGTTCCCGTCGGTGGTGGCCGGAAAAACAAGCGCCTCCGGTGGCCGATCATGACTGCCGCCACCACAGATGATCAAGACACATATGATGATCATAAACAATCGTTTTTTAGACCAGTTTTCAGTGAAAAGAAAGATGAAGAATCATACATAGATATTGAAGAGTTAAAGGGTTTGGTTTCATGGGATTTTAAAGAGTTTGATCATGAAGATTTTACATTTTCAAGACTTTTGAGCTCTTTTGATGCAAACCCTAATTCAAGTGTTTCAAGATCTTTGATCAAAGTGGTTGAAGATGGTGAGGGTTCAACAAGCATGATGAATTGGAATGACCTTGATAGTATGGTTCTTGAAGATCTGAATAAACCATGGGAGGATCCAACATTCAAAACCTAATTATTTGTGGCATATTTTAGTGTGTGTTATGATCTAATTAATTAATGTTTTAGTGTTCATAATGATATTTTGTTGATATTAGTTAGACCACCATTTGGTTATCATCAAATCTTCAACTAAAAATATATACTAAGGGTGTCCGGAGTGGTCGGTAAAGGGGCGCGGCAAAGTCGGTTTGCCGAGCGGCAACACCGCCGCCAACCCCTTTACCGATCGGTGTGGTAAATGGATCGGTGACTGCTTGCCGACGCGGGGAAGTAGAGAGAGAGTGAGGGAGCAGGAGAGAGAGGGAGGAGTGTATGAGAGAGAGGGTGTTGTGGGGTGCGGTCCATGCCATCTTTTAAACAATCACACATTTTTCCTTTTTTTTAAAAAAAAAGTTTACCACTTCACCAAGTGTTTAAATCATTGCCAACACTTTTCATCAAAGTTTAAACATTTTTCACTGATTGACTGACGTAGCACACTCTCATTAGTTGATTTTTTAGTTTACCACTCCAAAATGTTTAACAACTCTTTACACGATAATAATTTTGTGAGTCAGTTTTTGAAGATTAATGTTTAGAAAACTGGTTCTGATTTGATGGGCACAGTGACTTGTATTATTATCATTATTAAACACTGTTTTAAACTTATGCATGGTATTTTTTTTATAAAGGATGCATGCATGGTAGTTTCTACTTTGGATTGTTATATATTTATTTTCTAAAATTCTTTTATTTTAACATTTACTATTTGTGTATGAACACGATCTTTTATGCACCAAAACATCCCCAATCATGCACCAAATTTCTTATAATCCTTGTAACACGGCCCGTAGAGGGAAGTCCGACGATCTACTTTACCATGATGAGAAAAATTCCAGTGTACGAGTAAGGGTTGTAGAAAACGAAATAAAAATACAAGAAAGCATTTACTGAGCAAGGAAACCAAAAAAAGTATCATGATACGTTGTTCTTCCCTTGTTTTCAGTAAACATGATTTGGCTCATGATACTATACATTTTTTATTAATTCTAAGGTTTCTCCGAATTTGAAAGTTATCACTTAGTAAGTTTCCGTGCCTTATCCAATTAAGTCCATATATAGTGTCTACCAATTTCTCCTTATCCCTCTTTTTCATCTGGGATGAAATCAGGGCTGTCTCCGAAAATCACAAAAAAAAATTTGGCCCTGTGCGAGATAAAAAGTTTAGACCCTATTCGCAAATCTCCATACATTCAAATCCAAGCAAATTGGGCCACAAAATCACAAATTCAAAATTCTTAAAAGGCCTAAAAACGATTTTATTTCATAAATCTAGGCCGTTTAAGATTGAGAAAAAACATACCAATTTATTTTAATTATTTATTGGTGTAGTTTAGAAGTAGGTTAATGTAACATTTGCCACTAAAAAAAACATAGCCTAACTAAATCATAAATCCACACACCTAAATTTATATATGTGTGTGGATTTATGATTTAGTAATACAAGTAATAATAAACAGCTCTTAAAAAAATATATATATATATGAAACAGGACCTTAGTAATAAGGAGCAACTAAAAAATGTAGAGAAGCAGGATTCGAACCTGCATCTTGGGTGAAACAAAAGGAGGCTTAGCCAACTGAGCCATACAAACATATGTTAGTCATTTCGATTTTTATATAATTAATATATAAAATAAGAATTTTTTGGGCCCTTAAAAGCTTTGGGCCCTGTTCGGTGGCCCATCCGGCACACCCTCCGGGCCGGGCCTGGATGAAATCTCATTGCGATCTCGGTTTGGCTTTGTTAAACAAGTTAAAATAAAATGGAAATTGTAATAAACCATTAGACATCAAATGCGTGATAACTTAGGGGTTGTTTGCCAACATCTGAATGGTTAAGTGCTAAACCAGTAAGAGGTCTGAACCGTTAAGTGTTGAACCAGTAAAAGGTCTGATCATTAAGAATCTGTATAATGCTTAACCGATCAGAGACAACCATTCAGATTATGTATAATGCTTAACCATTCAGATACAAATGTCTGAACTATTCAGGCATCTGCTCATGAAACAAACAAACAATCTAAACCATTACGTGTTGAATCAGTAAGAGGTCTAAACCATTAAAAGACTTATTAAAAGGTAAACAAATAGCCCGTTAGTTCTAAACACATTTTCAATGTATGAATCATATATTTAGAGCAGAGCTTCAATCCATCTTATATATTTCATAATTTGTTAAATTTAAGTTAGTTAACTAATAAAACTAAATATAATATTATATACATACATACTATTATACATAAGTAGTTTCACTTTACATATAAATTTATAGTAATGCTTAGAAAAACATACTACTTATATTATGCACCTTCGCATTTATATTTACTAAATCGAAACAAAAAAAAAAATAATAATTAGATATTTGTTAATAGAATTATAAACACAAAGTTGATTTTTGTAAATAATACAATAACAAAAATATTAGAATAAAGCATATGAAATTTGATAAATTAATATAGAAAATGTATTAAATAGTTTTATGTATAAACTGATATTAAATTTAAGGGTGAAGGGAGTGGTTACCTATTTGGAATAGGTAAATTCCCCATTCAGTCAATGAGACAGTGTCACGTCAATTTACCTAAATTGTTTACCTAAGGGGAGTGGGGGTGGTCTGTGATGGCCACCCCATCACTCGTTATTTTTTACGGAACACTGCCGCCACCACCTTGGTAACGCGTGATAGGATTAACGCTTTTTTTGTATCGCGTGTTGAACATTGATGATTTCGAGCGTTGTTTGATTCCTTTTTGACTATTTTGTAATGGTAAACTTATTAAAAAAACCTTCAAACCTTTTATCTATATATATCTCCATTTTAAACCATTTCACACACACCAAAACATAAACCCATTTCACACAATCTACATCTTTCTCAAATGGAGTTCCTTACGGATTCGAAGTTTCCGATGTCTAGCGATAGCGATACCGAGTCGTCTTCCGACAATGAGACGCTAAAATATTTGTGTCGGTGTATAACGAACTTGATACTAGTTCGTCCCGCCCAAAGAACAAGATGGTAGACCGTGATCGTATACGTGCCAATGAAGTGTTAATGAACGATTATTTTGTGGAAAATCCGCTCTACAATGCCGAAACGTTTAGAGATCGGTTTCGTTTACCCAAAGAATTATTTTTAGAGATTGTTGGAGACATCGAAGCAAGCGAGGAATGGTTTCAAGAAGGTTACGATGCGAGGGGCAAACCAAGTTTCACGGCGATACAAAAATGCACGTCCGCCATTCGCCAACTAGCGACAGGTAACCCTCCCGATCAATATGATGAATACCTAGCTATGGCGTCCAAAACTTCCCGTGAATGTTTGCAATTTTTTTGCAACGCGGTCATTAAGTTGTATGGTAAAGAGTTTTTACGTAAACCGACGAGCCACGACATCTCACGTATTTACGCCGCACATGAGGCTTTCCCGGGATGCTCGGTAGCATCGTTTGTACACATATCGAGTGGAAAAATTGTCCAAGAGAGTTGCGAGGGGCGTATGTTAGGGGTGACATCAAAAGACCAACCATCATACTAGAAGCGGTGGCATCAAATGATTTATGGATTTGGCATTCATATTTCGGTGTTCCAGGTTCAAACAACGACATCAATGTGTTGCATACGTCGCCTTTGTTTCAAACCGTAACAGATGGTACCGTACTGTCACACCCCAACCGATGGCGGAATCATCGAGGCGCGGCACTGAGCGAAACAGATTGTCCAGAAGTCTCCATAACAATTATCATTACTATTCAGTTTAAAATGACACGTCCCATACAGTGTCCCAAACAATACAATAAATTATTACAGATAACATCTAGTCAAGTAATTCTGTTCCGACAACTCAGATTTAAATAAAACAAATAAATATTGTTCAAATGCCCCTAAAGACCCAGACTGACAAGATCTACCGACAACTATGCTCTAGTTGTGTTCTCCTGACAGACAACTATATGTTGGGGGCCTCTAGAGCTTTATTCTAGCCTCGCTTTCCTAGCAAGCAAACATCTTATACACCTGTCACATACGTTAAAATACAGTCAATACATAAATGTAAAGGTGAGCATACAAGTTTGATAATAGCATATAGAGTTCGAATAGTTTAGGTATAACCAGCACGTACACAGAAGAAAACGAGGCATGTTAATTATCGACATGGATCTATCGATACCAATAACTGCGGGTTGACCGTCCGAGACGGTTCGCAATACATGATTACCACTGTAATCCATGCAAGTAATTGTCCTTAACAACCCCCGTGAGAACGGGTGCTGAGTCCAAACTATAGTAGTACGTCGTTAAGGCAGGTAGACAACATTCCATGTGTAAACACAATCAACAAGCATTCATTTAGTCACGTAATACATGCGAATCAGTTAGCGTTCAAATAGTTTGAGTAGTGTGTCGATAGTGATTTTGATAAGTAACATATGTAACACCCAAAAGTGCTAAAAGCAAAAAGGGATCGAGTATACTCACAGTGATTGATTATGGATTGAAGGGAGCGCTGAGAGTAGGGTTAGCCTGAATAGTTTGATAGCATAACGATGAGTAACGCGGAAAAATGCAAACGAGTGTAAAAGGATCGAATAGCCTGGTCGATCGAACAGCGGGTTCGATCGAACGGGCTGTTCGTTCGGCTGTAAAGTCCGTCTGAACAGTCCTGTTCGATCGGCTGGTAAGCTCGATCGGCTGGACCATCCGAGTGGATTGTTTCTTCCTCTGATGTGTTTGTGTATGATGGTTTGAACTTTCGAAGTTTTCGTTGTAGTATTTGAGAACACTGAAGTGTTCTTACCTTTCAGGTCGATCGATCGAACGGCCTGTTCGATCGGCCGGCTTAACCGATCGGTTAGGAACTTCAGAAGTAGTCCTCAGCAGGATGTCATTCGATCGAACAGCCTGTTCGATCGGCTGGCATTCCATACTACGAACGAGTTGCAAAATCGATTAAGTGTTGAAGCATAGTATCTCATGATCCGAAGAGTAATGTTTACCAATAGAGTAGCATATTCGATCGAACATCACTTCGTCAATAGCATACTTCATGAAGTTTGAAAAGTGTGGGACCATGTGCTAGCCGATCGGCTGGCCCGGTCGATCGGCTGGTAGGTCCGATCGGCTGGGCTGTTCGAACAGCCTAGCCGTTCGGCCAGCAATTCTGACCTGGCCGGCCTTTCGTCTAACACTTGGCTGTTTGGTTAATTTGACGTTATATCGAGGTAGTTTGATAACGAGTTGAACTATGATACCTTCGTTCTTACTTGTTTCCATGGCTCAGACAGGTATCACCCACGTCCGGCCGGTGAACGGTTCGGAACGTTGGTTTAACGTTTAACCCAGAGTCGGTGAACCTCGTAGATAGAACCCGAGCCTTGAACCACCCAACCATTGGAATGATCGTTGAGTTGGCTCAAGCTCCGTTTCTACCGGTTTGAAGGCATTGAGTGTAAAAGAGTTGAAAGAAAGTCGAAAATCCTTCTTTCAATCTTTTACATCATGTAAATGTTTAGAATCTTTGATAGATCTTGACTTGTTTGTGTGGAAATCGGTTAGATCTAAGCTATTCACGGTTGAATGAGGCCAAAGTATGATGTTCTTCAAGAACACCATGATGACATCACCCAAGAACACTTAGATCTTGATGATTTCACGGTTAGAAATCAAGTTTTGAAAGATAGAAAGGTGTAGAATCGTGTAATGATAAAAAACGTACAAGAATTAGAGTGAAAACTTACCGGAGTTGAGAGAAATCTGAGAAACGGTGAAGAACAAGGGCTGGTTCGGTGAGAGCTTTCCAAAAGTAGAAAGAGTGACAATGACAGGGCTATTTATAGGCTCCAAAAGAGGAAAGTGTCAACCGATCGGCCAGGATCTCCGATCGAATGGCCTGCTCGATCGGCCAGGAAAGTGCTAGCCGATCGGCTGGCCTGCTCGATCAGGATGCTTCCTGTTCGATCAGCAACCCTTTTCGAATGTTTCACGACGGTTTTCGATATTTCGTTTCCGATGGACGATGATATGTTACGATAGAGTTCCTAGTCAAATTACTTTCAGTCCCAACTACTATATCTAACATACAATCATCTATAAGTCACGTTTCGATGTCGGTTTCGATTGAGTTTGATTATGTAGGACCGGTTTTTACACCGTTCGATTGCGTAACGTACGTTTCACGTGCGGAATCCGTGAACGTGCGTGACCGAACACACAATAACGTACTACTAATCGTGATTTATTGAAAGATATGACAAATCCGGTACAAGATTCACGATTACAACTACTTTCTCTCTCTAGACTTTCTCTCTCTAGAATTCTTCCTCCAAATCTTCTATTTCACCAAAATCTTATCTAACTAATGACATAATCCCCTATTTATAGGTCAAGGCATTTTAATGAAAGTTCTCATTAATTACAAGTTTGCCACCTTGCCTTTTAACTAGATATGACATTTACAAAGTCTTGGTTTCTTCGGTTTCTTAGATTGACGAAGGCAATAGACATTCGTGTACTAACAATCTCCCCCTTGGATATTGCCGTAGTCAATCTCGTAGTGAAACTCGTAGCGACTTGACTTTCTCTCTCTCTAAAACTCGAACAAAGATGTAGTCGACAGACAACTGCACTAACAAACTCCCCCTTGGATGTTGACGGAATCTTTAGTGAGAGTCTTCAAATACTCTTGCTCGAACAGAATCCCGGTGGATCTGTCTTCAGCTTCCGTTGCTCTTTTTCTTCAGACTCTTCAGGCTCCCCCTTTCGTCAAGCTTCTGTGCTTTTGGGATCGACGCCTGGCTTTCCGTAGCGACAAACTCAGAAACCTGCACATCTCAACCTCTCTATTACAAACCAATAAAGTTGTGATTCAACTTAATGAATCAACTAAACATTTGAGAATTATCTTTCACATTTAAAACTTTATCAAAATTTGAAACATTCCAATTTCTGATTCAAATTAATGAATCATCTTAAACATTTCAAATCAATTAACCAACCTGTCTGTTCATCATGTTTAACCTTTGAGATTTTGAATGTCAGCTCTCCAACATCAGTTGTCGAAAATCTTTTTGGATTTTTTCAAAATAAGAAACATAAACGCAATTACAGAAATTAAATGCAGAAATGAAATATGTACAAACATATTTTTGTGAGTTTGTGTAAGAGGATCATATCAGTTTTTGAGACATATCACAAGCACCGTTAAGCTTTTAATCGTTTTAAGTTCTAAACGATTCACGTTGATTGACGATATAGTTGTCCTCTTAAATTTTCATACAATTTTCAATCTATTCAGGATACTATTTAAGTGTTTTATGAACTTAGTTCGATTCATGTGTCCCACCTCTTGAATATACTCCCGTATCCAGAATCCCAATATTCAGTCTTACAGACAAGAATACTACAATGATATCTGTACATAAATTAGGGGTTAAATGCGAGAACTGAGGGATCTCAGGTCAGAACTTCCGTTCAGCAGAGAGATATCAGCTTCGTCTTAGGAGTGTGTCCCCTTTAGAGGATCTTTTCAGCTACAACAGATGATTATCAATTTTTGTCTAATCAGCTGAGGGCTTTATGCTATGTTTCAAGCATTTTGCGGAAAGTATTAGCCAAGGACTAGGTCAGAACTACCGTTCAGCAGAAGTCCCGAAATAATACCCCAGACATCATAGAGTATAAACACCTAGTATATCAGAATACGAGACCTTTCAAACGAGATTTCAGGGGTTACCTATATATCCAAGTAGTGTTCCCCACGAATTTCACAAGTTTGAAATTTTAGGTTTATATCCCGAATAAATCTACTAAATGTACAAAAACCTATCGTCACATCATCAGTGAGACCGTTTATTACATTTGATATCACATTTCTTTAGCGTGCTGTGATAGTCCACTGATTTACAATCATTTCCTCTTTTTCACAACAAAACACATTTTTAAATTTTTAATGTTTTTTGACATTTTCAAATTTTCAATTTTTTTTTAAAATTTTTCTCCCCCTAAAATCAAAATATGTTTCAATTTTGATTTTCTAGGAAAATTTGAAAACAAACTGTATAAACTTGACAACTTGATGAGAATCACTTCAATTCTCCATCCACTTGGCGTAAACAATCAGAACTCCCCCTCACAACAAACTATTTTCCCATTATGATTTCAAAACACTTAAGTTTGTTTTAATCAAAATGGTTTTTCCGGAAAATTAGTTTTGTGTGACATTTCATAAACACGGGGTTTCATCACTTTGTTTTTCAAATTACCACTTGTAGGAAAGATGAATCAAGTACAACTTAATGTCCCTGATTTATCTTTTGAAAGACGAAAAATCACCATAGTGACATTTCTCAAGAAATGTGCCGATTCATGTTCCACACTTACCAACCTGGGAACTCCGGCAAGTCAGGTTTTTCATTTGAAAAGTTTCACCCAAGCCTGACTGTCCTTGGGTGATTTTGAATTCTTGTTTAGCAATGGTGGAAAGTTTGTATCATCCATTGTTAAACCTGAATTCTCAGATTTTACCTCAAAAACTGGCTCTTCTGGTTTTGACGAACCAGAATCATTGCCTGAATGTGGCTTGTCTGACTTTATTGAGTCAGATTCATCGCCGACATGTGGCTCCTTTGTTTCCGAAGAAACAGATTCATTGCCACGAAATGTTACCTTCTTCTTTATCTCTTCTTTTGTCCTCAGATTTGCATCTGACGAATTCAGTTTACTTGACTTTGCAGTTGAGTGAAGCGATTCATCAGCACTCTTATTCGATCTGTCGGGTGAAACCGAGGACAAAATCTTCTCCAGATATTCTCTGGCTTTCTTCCTCTTCTTTCGCAGTTTGTCTTTCTGCCCTTGAGAAAGTTTCACTTTCTTTTCTTGAACTTTAGGTTCTTGAACCTTCTGTTCTTTGACTTTCCGGTCTGAAACTCTCAGTTCCTTGGGCTTGACAGTGACTGGTTTCTTTGCCAATTTCTGAGAATTACCCCTCAATCTTTCATTTGATTTCCTTGGGCAATCCCTGGCAATGTGTCCTTTGATTTGACAATTATAGCATCTTCTTGTCTCAAATCTTTGTCTCTGGCAGTTAACAGCAATGTGTCCTTGATAACCACATTTGTAGCACACTCTGTTATCGTACCAATCACCATCTTCATACCAAACGCTCAGATTAAAGCACTGTTTGGCTTGGTGATACTCTTTCCTCTTCTTGATTGTTGGATTTGACTTTTGAGCACTGTGGTCAAACCTGCACCATTTATTACCAACAATTTTTGAGTTTTCATTTTTCAATTTTTGTGGTTTTTGATTTCGATTGGATGATCGATCTGATGAGCTTTTATTTTCTTTTTGAGTATTTTTCAAATTTTGAACAATTTGTTTTTGTTCAACAATCTTCTTAACAGGTTTTTGCTTAGAGCATTCACCTATTTCAGTAGATCGCAAAACAGTATTTTTGAATTTTTCTTTTAATTCTAAAAACAATTTTTGTTTTTCAATTTTTTCATTTACATCATCAGATTTCTCATCACAATCTTCAACTTTGACATTGTCAAAGTTTGTGACATTGTCACTTATTGGAATTGCATTGATCGGTTTTGGACATGAAATATTCACATACGCTGAAGAAATTACAAAACCTTTCAATTTATTTTCAAGCTCGTTGATTTTCTTTCGAGCTTGCTCTCCTTCTTTTTCAAGTTGAATAATCTTCTGAAGATGAGAATTTATAATTTTTTGCTTTTCGAGGTTATTTTTGCTAAACACATCTCTCCCATCTTCAAGAATTTTTATTTGACTTTGAAAATCTCTTTCAATTTTTACTTTTTCATTTTCTAAATTTTGTTTTTGATTTTTCAAAACATTTTCTGATTTTTTAAGATTTTCGTTTTCTAATGTCAAACTCTCTAATTCCCTCAAGAGTTTGGCATTTTTGGATTTTAGATTTTCGTTTTCTAATGTCAAACTCTCTAAATCCCTCAAGAGTTTGGCATTTTCGGATTTCAGATTTTCACATTTTGAGTACTTCTCGGTCATATTTACAGCTTCAGCTTTCTTTTCCACCTTGATAGCTGAAATTTCTTTAACCTGTTCCTCTACTTCTCGAACAGTTTCCTCAGATTTGAATTTTGCTTCATCAGCTGTTTCTGCATTACTAATCTTTTGTAATTCAAGTTCTCGTTCTTTAATCTTCTCGATGAACAAGCTCAAATTCACGTCTAAATATATCTTTCTCAAATCTAACAAATACGTTCTCCACATATCACCCGGTAAAACATTTGCCAACTTGTCAACCCATTCCTCATTAGTCTTGGTTATCTTCAATCTCACCATCTCCCAATACAACTCGATATACCTTTTGATCAACTCTTCAATTGATTCTCCATTGATACCTGTAAAATTTTCAAACTTGTTCAGTGTAGTATAAATTTCAGAATCCATGTTTTGGTATCAAAAGATTCTTAATGGCGAGTTTCAATCAATAATGAAATTCGAACAAACAAACAACTATTCGATTGAATATCAAAGATTAGGCAACAACAAATCGAGTGAAGATTCTCTCGGGCGAGGATCCTATTCTTGACAAACACCTTGGATTTCCTGCAAACAAACAAGTAAATGATTAGTAAAAATATCAAACAACTGAATAGGAAGGAAGATTGATCGAACGGATAGTATGCTGATCGATCGGACAAAAACGCTATTCGATCGAGTGAGTCACACAAAAAAACAATTTGTTGTACGATCGGCCGACAACACTTATTTAACAATGACAAATAACAACAAATCTTTTAGTGGGCCTTTGCACGTGATTGGGCCTTTCTTTTAATAGAACGGTGCAAATGGATGATCAATCAAAGAGTGGGCCAAAAAGCCTAGTGGGTCGGTTTAATGGGCAAGTAAAACCTTTGATTGGGCCTTCACTGTTACTCAAACAACCTAGTGGAGTGGTGATTTAAAACAACAACTGAGATTGGGCCTTTTGCTATTAATGGCGGCAACAAAGCAAACAATAACAATCATTTAACAAACTCAAATCAACAAACAACACATGGGCGGTGAAACAAAGTCTGACTGGGCCTAAGATAGTGAGTGGGCCGGTAATACAAAAAGACTTGCTTTTATTGGCAAACACGCAATAACTACTATCACATGGGCCGTCCTTTTTTTTTTACTGATTGGGCCGACAAGTGTATTTGGGCGGTTAACAAAGGCTGATTGGGCCTTTGTTATTAATGTGGGCGGTGCACTTCAATCAACAACAACAAGAAGTCAAATAATGGTATTTGGGCGGTGGATTAAAGAACTTGGATTGGGCCAAACATTTCAATATGGGGCGATGATGTAATGGGGCGGTGCACTTTGTTTAAAGCACTTTGATTGGGCCTTATGACATGTAGTGGGCTGCTGAATCACACAATAGACGGCGGCAACAGGAAGATGATTGGGTATGATCAAAGGTGGCCGACATCACTTCTGTACATTCACATGCATTTCAATTAAATGAAATTTAACAACATTCAATCGTTGACCAGTTCACTTTGTTAAATGAAATGCATCACATTCATTTGTTGAATTCAGTGGCCGACAATAGGTGCACATGGACCTGCAATAACCTGCTGACAACGATGACACAAAAGCGAACCACAATTAAATCAATATGAGCGGACCAATAAGCACAGACCTTTGAGCAAACCAGAACTAATGCCACATGAGCGAACCAAATCAATTCCAAATAAGCGAACCAAACTTCTGACCTTTTGAGCGAACCTATTCACTTTATCACGAGCGGACCTCAATTTCGACCAAATAAGCGAACCATGTCTGATCGTATGACGCGAATTCGACCCGAAAAACCCCGATTTCTCCTAAACGACTTGGAGTTTCGATCTGAAACTTGGTAGGGTTGTAATTCAATGTTGTTCGCACAATATATAAAAAATTCAGACGAATCGGACCGTGAAATCACGTTCAATTTGACGAATTTCCGTAAAAAACGTGAGAAATAGGTAGAAGATAAAGAAATTGATGAAATTGGATCTGAATCGGCTCTGAAATCGCTGAAATCTGGTACGAAAACGATGTGTTTGATCATGCAATCGAGCTCCTAGCTCTGATACCAATTGTAGGACCGGTTTTTACGCCGTTCGATTGCGTAACGTACGTTTCACGTGTGGAATCCGTGAACGTGCGTGACCGAACACACAATAACGTACTACTAATCGTGATTTATTGAAAGATATGACAAATCTGGTACAAGATTCACGATTACAACTACTTTCTCTCTCTAGACTTTCTCTCTCTAGAAGTCTTCCTCCAAATCTTCTATTTCACCAAAATCTTATCTAACTAATGACATAATCCCCTATTTATAGGTCAAGGCATTTTAATGAAAGTTCTCATTAATTACAAGTTTGCCACCTTGCCTTTTAACTAGATATGACATTTACAAAGTCTTGATTTCTTCGGTTTCTTAGATTGACGAAGGCAATAGACATTCGTGTACTAACAATCTCCCCCTTGGATATTGCCGTAGTCAATCTCGTAGTGAAACTCGTAGCGACTTGACTTTCTCTCTCTCTAAAACTCGAACAAAGATGTAGTCGACAGACAACTGCACTAACAGATTGCTTTTCGAGTTTCGATTGATTCGATTGAATACCACACAAAACATAAAGTAAACATGCACAAGTAACACATAAAGCACACACACAAGTAATACAAATACCAGAATCTGCGTAATTCGAGTCTCGAGTTCGATGATTGTTAGATCGGTTTGATTACTGATTACTTATCTTTATCGCATTGTTACTTCCTATCATTCACAGTCGTAGGTCGGTTCGCGTTAAAACATTCGATTACTTCGATTCCTTTTTTTTATTACAACACTTACTCCGCATAATACAACTAAAACATAAATTAGACTAACTATAGTCAAAGAAAGTCAAGTTGACTTGGACTTTGACTTTGACTTTGACATTCGAAAACACGGGGTGTTACAACCTCCCCTTGTTTAGGGAATTTCGTCCCGAAATTAGGCTCGAAGCTGCACATCACCGTGCGTTGTTTACCAATTTGACGTTTCAGATCTTTATTTAAACAGTTGCGGGTACTTGGCCTTCATGTCGCTTTCGAGTTCCCAAGTGAACCCCGCGCCTCGCTTGACTTCCCATCGGACCTTTACGATAGGGATGTGTGAGCGCCTGAGTTGCTTGGTTTGGCGATCCATGATTTCGACAGGCTTTTCCACGAAGTGTAAGGTTTCATTGACCTGAAGATCGTCGAGCGGTACGATTAGATCATGATTAGCAAGGCATTTTCGGAGGTTAGACACATGGAAAGTCGGGTGGACGTTACTGAGTTCCTCCGGTAGTTCGAGTCTGTAGGCAACTTTTCCGACCCTTTCCAGAATCTTGAAAGGTCCAACATATCGAGGCGCTAGTTTCCCTTTCTTGCCAAATTTGAATACACCCTTCCAAGGGGATACCTTTAGGAGTACGTAGTCGCCAATGTCAAATTCAAGGGGCTTGCGTCTTCTATCGGCGTAATTTTTCTGTCTACTTCGAGCTTTCACCAAGTTGTCTCGAATTTGGTGGATTTTGTCAGTCGTTTCTTGTAGAATCTCGGGACCGGTTAATTGTGAGTGACCGATCTCGTGCCACACAATAGGCGATCGACATCTCCTTCCATACAAAGCCTCGAATGGTGCCATTTGCATGCTGGCATGATAGCTGTTGTTATACGAGAATTCGACTAGTGGCAGGTGTTTGTTCCAACTACCACCGAAATCTATGACACACGCCCTGAGCATGTCCTCAAGAGTACGGATCGTTCTCTCAGTCTGTCCGTCGGTTTGAGGGTGAAATGCAGTACTCAGATTAAGCGACGTACAAAGGGCCGCTTGAAAAGTTTCCCACAATCGAGAAGTAAACCGAGTGTCACGGTCTAAAATAATATCTCGAGGCGTACCATGATTACAAATGATCTCGTCGGTGTAGATTTGGGCTAGTCGTTCCACCTTGTAGTCTTCCCGTATTGGCAAAAAGTGGGCTGATTTTGTTAGACGATCAACTATAACCCAAATACTGTCGTGACCTGATGGCGTGGGCGGGAGTTTCGTTATGAAATCCATAGCTATACTCTCCCACTTCCATATAGGTATCGGCGGTTGTTCGAGTAAGCCAGAAGGTCTTTGATGTTCAGCCTTGACTCTTGCACAAGTTAGGCAACTTCCAACATAGAGGGCAATATCCCGTTTCATTCCCGGCCACCAGTATTTGTAACGAAGGTCTTGGTACATTTTGTCAGCACCGGGATGAATAAAGTATCGGGATTTGTGGGCTTCGTTCATTATAATCTTTCGCAAATCGGTCCGCTTAGGGATCCAAATTCGGTCCAGATAGTAGAAAATCCCATCTACTTTGCTTACAAGCTGAGCTCCATCGTGATATATTCTCTCCTTCTTCAAAGTACGTTCATTAAAACAAGCATGCTGAGCTTCGCGGATAAGGGTTTCGAGGTTGTGATGGGCTTGGGTATTGCGAATACTAAGCAAATAACTCCGTCTGCTGAGCGCGTCGGCAACAACATTTGCCTTACCTGGGTGATAACGAATCTCACAGTCGTAATCACTAAGAAGTTCTACCCATCGGCGTTGACGCATGTTAAGTTTTTTCTGATTAAAGATGTGTTGTAAACTCCTATGATCGGTGAAGATCGTAAACTTGGTACCATACAGGTAGTGTCGCCAAATCTTCAATGCAAAAACAACTGCACCTAGCTCGAGGTCGTGGGTTGTATAGTTCCTCTCATGGATTTTGAGCTGACGAGATGCGTAAGCTATAACCTTGTCTAGTTGCATGAGGACACAGCCGAGACCTAGGTTAGAAGCATCACAGTAGACAATGAAATCGTCGTTTCCGTCCGGCAACGTGAGAACAGGAGCAATGCAGAGCTTGCGCTTAAGGGTTTGGAAAGCAGATTCGTGTTCGGTTCCCCAAACAAAAGACCTGTCTTTATGGGTAAGAGCAGTGAGCGGCACAGCGATCTTAGAGAATCCTTCGATAAATCGTCGATAATAGCCTGCCAACCCGAGGAAAGAACGAACTTCAGACGGGTTCTTAGGCGTGATCCAGCTCTTAACTGCTTCAATCTTTGCGGGATCGACGTGAATACCCTCACTATTCACAATATGACCCAGAAACTGAACCTCCTCCAACCAAAATTCACACTTGGAGAACTTGGCGTAAAGTTGGTTCCCCTGGAGTAATTCGAGAACCAAACGTTGATGTTGCGCGTGTTCGGCTTTTGATCTGGAATAAATCAGGAAATCATCGATTAACACAATGACGAAACGGTCAAGATAAGGCTTACACACGCGATTCATCAGATCCATAAAAACCGCGGGTGCGTTGGTTAGACCAAAAGGCATAACAACGAACTCATAGTGGCCGTAGCGTGTGCGAAAGGCTGTTTTAGGTATGTCTTCCTCTTGAATGCGCAACTGATGATAGCCTGAACGTAAATCGATCTTCGAGAAACACTTGGCACCTTGCAGCTGATCAAATAAGTCATCGATTCGAGGCAAAGGGTAACGGTTCTTGATAGTCAGCTTATTCAACCCCCGATAATCGATGCACATCCTGAACGACCCATCCTTCTTTTTGACGAAAAGGACTGGCGCGCCCCAAGGAGAGGTGCTCGGGCGAATAAAGCCTTTTTCAAGTAATTCCTGGAGTTGGTTTGAGAGTTCCCTCATTTCGGATGGTGCGAGTCGGTAAGGGGCTTTGGCAACGGGGTTAGCTCCAGGAATGAGGTCGATACGGAAGTCAATATCACGACTTGGCGGTAGTCCGGGAAGATCATCAGGGAACACCTGAGGAAATTCATGAACCACTGGAACGTCTTTGACTTCAACCTTCTTTTTCTTTTCCTTCTCCGCTACTACAATGTTGGCCAAGAAAGCGCTGTATTCCTTGCGGAGATACTTGCCAGCTTGGACACAAGACATAAGCTTGAGACCTTTCGACGCTGTTTCACCGTACACACATAATAGATCACCATTCGCGAGCGAGAATCGAATCATCTTTTCGAAGCATACAACTTCAGCATGGTTTTCGCGAAGAAAGTCCATGCCTATTATGACGTCGAAACTTCCGAGTTGCATTGGAATAAGGTCAATTGGAAAGCGGTGATTGTTGAGTTCGAGGGTACAATCACGAAGAACAGAGTTAACGGCGACAGTTCTTCCAGTAGCGACTTCGACTTTGAAAGACGAGGGGAGATAAGAACGCTTACGACTAAGGAGCTTCTCGAATTCAAATGATACAAAGCAGTTATCGGCTCCGGTATCAAACAAACATGATGCATAAATACCATTCACAAGGAATGTACCATTAACCACATTGTTATCTGTCTGAGCCTGGCAGGCATTGATGTTGAAGGTTCGAGCATGGGCTGCTTGCTGCTGTTGCTGAGGCTGCTGCTGTTGCTGCTGGGGCTGCTGGGGCTCTTGCTTAACCACCCTGTTCGGACACCTGTTTGCAAAGTGGTTAGGATCACCACATGCAAAGCAGGCTCGAGCATTGACTGCAGGTACTTGAGCTGCTTGTTGGCCTTGAGGGGCGGGGAGCAGAGCTTGGTTGACAGTAGCTTGCACTGGGGCTTGATGAGGAACATAGCGACAATTCGCAGTGAAATGACCGTAGAGGTTGCAGTGAGCGCAAAAACGACAGGCTAGACCCACTGGGTGATGATACGAGCATGTCGGGCAGAGTGGGTGAGGGCCTGTGTATGCATGCTTCGCTGGCGGTGCATTGATCACTGGAGCTGAGCGGTGGTGCTGTTACTGCTGAGCTGGTACAGCTTGTAGAGGAGCAGCAGTTGTTGCGGCAGCACAGCTCTTGTTGCTGGAGCTGTTGTTGTTGTGCTTCTTCTTTCTCCTTGATGACTTGGAGGATTGAGCAGATGAGTCGGTGGGTGCTGCGGTGGCTTGGTGCAGAGACTTGGTTTGCTTGTCCCAAAAACCAGACTTCACTCACTTGTCATTGATCTCAACGACGAGTAGGTAAGTCTCTTCAATCGTTGCTGGCTTGGCAGCGTGAACAAAGTTGGCTACACAATCGGGCAGAGCTCGAATGTACTTCTTGATGGTTTGATCTGGGGTCTTGACTTGATCCGGACAAATGATGCTTAGCTGCTTGAAACGAGCAGTTAGGCAGCGTTGTCTCCGTCCTTCTGCTTGATCGTCCAAAACTCGTCCTCCAGCTTTTGGCGTTCATGAGGAGGGCAGAATTCGTCGATCATAATTGCCTTCAACTCCTCCCATGTCAGCTCATAAGCTGCATCATTCCCGCGTTTGTTTCGTTCGGCCGTCCACCAGTCTAGAACTCGGGACTGGAAGACGCCTGTTGCGTTGAGGGTGCGGAGATTTTCAGGACATCCACTCTGGCGCAGAGTGACTTCGACTGAGTCGAACCAGTGAAACATGGCGGTAGGGCCATCTTCTCCGGTGAACTCTTTGGGTCCGCATGCTTTGAACTGCTTGAAGCTGAAAGCAGTCTTGCTTGAATCCTTAGGGACTTCAGCTCGGGATTCGTCGGACGACTTGCTGACGTTTTCATACACCTCACTCACGGCTTTCGCCACTTGCTTGGAGATGATAGCAGCGAGACGTCGGTCTCTCTTCTCTTGGCGAGTCAGACGGTGTCGGGATCCAGACGACGACATGGTCTGCAATAGACATCGTCACAGGACTCAACACAACGCAATCAAATCTCTCCTCACACATCTAGACTACTAAAGCTCAGGAACGCGAATAAAGCACAAATCACATAATCACATAGGCACGTAATCACAGAATACAATTAATCACAGAACACATAAGCAAGTAGGGCACAGAAGCACAGAAGCACATAAACACATACACATTAAGCACAGAGGCGGTCAGAATACAGAAACCTATCATTCAAACTCGCGTGTCGTTCGTATACTTCGGTCGCATATAGTATGTCGAGTAGTATAGTATGATCGTATAGTACGTCGAGTTTAGTATAAGCGTATATCGTAGCATAGTATCGTCTAAGTTTGTAACGATCTGATAGCGTCTTGAGATAGAAGAGCAATGTGAGTCGTGTGTGTCGATCGAAGTGATAGCAAAAATCGAACAAATCCTCAAAACTTAAAACACATAACAGTTAAACACATATAACACATAAAAACAACGAATCATCAGAGTCAGCGTCTGCGGGCTCAGAATCGAAAAGCACATAAAAATCGAGAGATAGACTGTCTGCGGCTACTAGACATTGACTACCCAAAGCGGTTCGACTGTCCACAATAGACTTGTCGTCACTTTTTAACTTTCGGGATCGTGTTTCTGCCTCGATTCTCGGGCATTCAACACGTATTCCCTAGGTCATACTTGTGAGTTCAGGTTGCTGGAGTCCGTCGAGGCTTTGGTGGGATGAGTAAAAGTCGGAATAAGTTGCTAACGTCCGGGTTTCACCCCTTGGCTTAGCAATTTCTTCCTTGTTTTAGTAAAAGTTGAGGAATTGAGCTGATAATTCTGTCGAGAGTTTATGGTTTCCACACCTATTCCCGATGAATAATCTCCTAATTTGTGAATATATTGCAGCTGGAACAAATAATTTAGTCGAGAGTTTTGAGGCTTTCACACCTAATCTTGACCAAATTACTCGTTCGGCGTCAGACGATGAGGTGATAGTTGTGTAGTGCAAAGTAAGAATAATGAGGCATATAGGCTTGGTCTGTTGGTTCCTAACTATAGTCTAGGTCTCTAAGACAGCGACCCGGACTAGGTCGTGTCCTGCTTAATTCCCTATAGTTATGGCTTTGATACCAACCTGTCACACCCCAACTGATGGCGGAATCATCGGGGCGCGGTACTGAGCGAAACAGATTGTCCAGAAGTTTCCATAACAATTATCATTACTATTCAGTTTAAAATGACACGTCCCATACCGTGTCCCAAACAATACAATAAATTATTACAGATAACATCTAGTCAAGTAATTCTGTCCCGACAACTCAGATTTAAATAAAACAAATAAATATTGTTCAAATGCCCCTAAAGAACCAGACTGACAAGATCTACCGACAACTATGCTCTAGTTGTGTTCTCCTGACAGACAACTATATGTTGGGGGCCTCTAGAGCTTTATTCTAGCCTCGCTTTCCTAGCAAGCAAACATCTTATACACCTATCACATACGTTAAAATACATTCAATACATAAATGTAAAGGTGAGCATACAAGTTTGATAATAACATATAGAGTTCGAATAGTTTACGCATAACCAGCACGTACACAGAAGAAAACGAGGCATGTTAATTATCGACATGGATCTATCGTTACCAATGACTGCGGGTTGACCGTCTGAGACGGTTCGCAATACATGATTACCACTGTAATCCATGCAAGTAATTGTCCATAACAACCCCCGTGAGAACGGGTGCTGAGTCCAAACTATAGTACTACGTCGTTAAGGCAGGTAGACAGCATTCCACATGTAAACACAATCAACAAGCATTCATTTAGTCATGTAATACATGCGAATCGGTTAGCGTTCAAATAGTTTGAGTAGTGTGTCGATAGTGATTTTGATAAGTAACGTATGTAACACCCAAAAGTGCTAAAAGCAAAAAGGGATCGAGTATACTCATAGTGATTGATTATGGATTGAAGGGAGCGCTGAGAGTAGGGTTAGCCTGAATAGTTCGATAGCATAATGATGAGTAACGCGGAAAAATGCAAACGAGTGTAAAAGGATCGAATAGCCTGGTCGATCGAACAGCAGGTTCGATCGAACGGGCTGTTCGTTCAGCTGGAAAGTCCATCTGAACAGTCCTGTTCGATCGGCTGGTAAGCTCGATCGGCTGGACCATCCGAGTGGATTGTTGCTTCCTCTGATGTGCTTGTGTATGATGGTTTGAACTTTCGAAATTTTCGTTGTAGTATTTGAGAACACTAAAGTGTTCTTACCTTTCAGGTCGATCGATCGAACGGCCTGTTCGATCGGCCGGCTTAACCGATCGGTTAGGAACTTCAGAAGTAGTCCTCAGCAGGATGTCATTCGATCGAACAACCTGTTCGATCGGCTGGCATTCCATACTACGAACGAGTTGCAAAATCGATTAAGTGTTGAAGCATAGTATCTCATGATCCGAAGAGTAATGTTTACCAATCGAGTAGCATATTCGATCGAACATCACTTCGTCAATAGCATACTTCATGAAGTTTGAAAAGTGTGGGACCATGTGCTAGCCGATCGGCTGGCCCAGTCGATCGGCTGGTAGGTCCGATCAGCTGGGCTGTTCGAACAGCCTAGCCGTTCGGCCAACAATTCTGACCTGGTCGGCCTTTCGTCTAACACTTGGCTGTTTGGTTAATTTGACGTTATATCGAGGTAGTTCGATAACGAGTTGAACTATGATACCTTCGTTCTTACTTGTTTCCCGGCTCAGACAGGAATCACCCAAGTCCGGCCGGTGAACGGTTCGGAACGTTGGTTTAACGTTTAACCCATAGTCGGTGAACCTCGTAGATAGAACCCGAGCCTTGAACCACCCAACCATTGGAATGATCGGTGAGTTGGCTCAAGCTCCGTTTCTACCGGTTTAAAGGCATTGAGTGTAAAAGAGTTGAAAGAAAGTCGAAAATCCTTCTTTCAATCTTTTACATCATGTAAATGTTTAGAATCTTTGATAGATCTTGACTTG
Source organism: Helianthus annuus (assembly GCF_002127325.2). Classification (NCBI taxonomy): domain Eukaryota; kingdom Viridiplantae; phylum Streptophyta; class Magnoliopsida; order Asterales; family Asteraceae; genus Helianthus; species Helianthus annuus. Next base: position 130,417,116 of record NC_035449.2, on the reverse strand, counting down.
TTTGTGTGGAAATCGGTTAGATCTAAGCTATTCACGGTTGAATGAGGCCAAAGTATGATGTTCTTCAAGAACACCATGATGACATCAACCAAGAACACTTAGATCTTGATGATTTCACGGTTAGAAATCAAGTTTTGAAAGATAGAAAGGTGTAGAATCGTGTAATGATAAAAAACGTACAAGAATTAGAGTGAAAACTTATCGGAGTTGAGAGAAATCTGAGAAAAGGTGAAGAATAAGGGCTGGTTCGGTGAGAGCTTTCCAAAAGTAGAAACAGTGACAATGACAGGGCTGTTTATAGGCTCCAAAGGAGGAAAGTGTCAACCGATCGGCCAGGATCTCCGATCGAATGGCCTGCTCGATCGGCCAGGAACGTGCTAGCCGATCGGCTGGCCTGCTCGATCAGGATGCTTCCTGTTCGATCAGCAACCCTTTTCGAATGTTTCGCGACGGTTTTCGATATTTCGATTTCGATGGACGATGATACGAATACGATAGAGTTCCTAGTCAAATTACTTTCAGTCCCAACTACTATATCTAACATACAATCATCTATAAGTCACGTTTCGATGTCGGTTTCGATTGAGTTTGATTGCTTTTCGAGTTTCGATTCGAGTTTTGATTGATTCGATTGAATACCACACAAAACATAAAGTAAACATGCACTAGTAACACATAAAGCACACACACAAGTAATACAAATACCAGAATCTGCGTAATTCGAGTCTCGAGTTCGATGATTGTTAGATCAGTTTGATTACTGATTAGTTATCTTTATCGCATTGTTACTTCCTACCATTCACAGTCGTAGGTCGGTTCGCGTTAAAACATTCGATTACTTCGATTCCTTTTTTTTTATTACAACACTTACTCCACATAATACAACTAAAACATAAATTAGACTAACTATAGTCAAAGAAAGTCAAGTTGACTTGGACTTTGACTTTGACTTTGACATTCGAAAACACGGGGTGTTACACGTACCTTCCTCTCCTTTCTATGTTAATGGACGATATTACAGACGAGACTTTTTTCTTGTGGATGGTATCTACCTGTCATGGTCTGTTTTTGTGAAAGCTCCCTCATTTCCTGTCGAGGCTAAAGAAATCGTGTTCAAAAGATTGCAAGAATCAGCAAGAAAAGATGTTGAGAGGGCTTTTGGTGTTTTAAAGGGTAGATGGGGTATACTACACCGACCAGTTCGTGCGATGAACAAGAAACCAATACATAGAATAGTATATACATGTATCATATTGCACAATATGCTAATCAAAGAAGACGGACGTGCAATATCTCCGGATTGGGTGCCGGATCCTCCTACACAAGTTCAAGTTCCACAAAATATCCAACAAGAATTGCGTAATGAAGAAACTCACTATCGGTTGAGATACAATTTAATCGAACTAGTAGGTTCTTTAGGTTTGGAGTTTCATGAGTCGGACGAGGTGTAGAGTTTTTTAGTATTTTTTTTTTAGTTTGTAGCCTAAAATATTTCTAGTATGTTAAATTGAACTAGTATGTTTTAATTTTAATGAAATTTATAATTTTAGTGTTTTATTGTTAATTTCTAATTTTAAAATAAAAAATTAAAAAAATTGTGAGTGATGAAATTCTATCACTAGTGACCACCGCCACTACAAAATTCTTGTAAGCGATAGAATAGTGGCTGATGACATGGCAGGAGTTGATTGGATACTTGCGAGTGATGGAATTCTATCACTAGTGACCACCCCAACTCCCCTAATGCTCAAAAACATTGGCACTGGTTTACCTAATGGGGTTTAAGTAAACTATTTAGAAAAAAAAAAGAAAAATGTGTGATTGTTTGAGAAGGAATAGAGCCCACCAAACACTCATCTCTCTCCCCCCTTCCCTCCATCTCCCCCAATCAGTAAAGCTTCACCGAAAATGCCCTCCCCCCCGGTAAAGTTGGCTCGGTAAAACGTTGGTGGTGGAGTGGGATTCGGTACCGATCACTTTACCGAACCCACTCCGTTCACCCTAATGTTGTGATTGAAGAAATATAATGAGGTACGATAATATAATGTTTTAACAAGAAGATGCTATAAAAAGATTGAAGTAAACGCTAGCAAAAGTACGGTGTACCTAGGATTAGGTTTACTATAGATGATTGAAAAAATAAAGAAGGACATGCATGTGAGAGACACAAGGGTCTATGATGCAGTTCAATTGTTTTGAGTTGATGCAAGATTCTCTTGCATTTCTCTCTTGTTTGTGACAAATTAAAGATTTGTATTAGATAAGGGATGTAACTTTTTGTTTAGGCTTGTTTAGAGCTGATGCAAGATTCCCTTACATTTCTCTTGTTTGTGACAAATTAAGGATTTATATAAGATAAGGGATGTAACTTTTTGTTTAGGCTTGTTTTTAGTTGACGCAATATTCCCTTGCATTTCTCTCTTTTTTGTGACAAATTAAGGATTTGTATTAGACAAATTAAGGAATGTAACTTTTTGCTTAGGCAGGGTGTTATACCATGTCACCTCTTCGTTTCCGCTCTCTTACACAGTAGGGGTGTGGTGTTCTCTGTCATCCCTCACCTCCACACCAGCTTTCTTCCTCGCATCATCCCAAACACTTCTAGTTTTTCAGGTGACGAACGGGATGGTCATCCTCGTAACACCGCAATTTTGTGAGACACGGGGACGACATGGCATTCCACGCGACCTTGCACCTTCCACGCCGCAACCCAGGCACCTCCCCGCAAGCATAATGCTTCGCCTTATGGTTTGTTTAAGGGTGATCTTAGGCACATTATTATGCAACTCTTATCTTAACTAGTGGGACTACCAATGCTCCGCAACGAGCTTTCGGTCGGTATCAGTTCACTTTGCTACGGTAACAACACTCAATGTAGCAAACGAAAACTTTATTCCCAAGAGGATATCGCCAAACATCAATCCAAAACCATAAAAACGAATACTGATACCGATGTTGTTCGTCCGGCGTTGGTTTGGATCATCACGGTACTGTTACCGTACTAACACTTGCTATAGCTTAAGATTCCAAAATATACTCTATTGCAATTTTATACCACCACGCCGAAAAAACAATAAAAATGAAAACGACACCTGTGCTGGTACCGATGTTGTTAAGAAGACGGTAGAAGTTCGGTTCCTGATGGTTAAAAAATGAACTATGTTTGACCATTTCGAATAAAACTTTTTGTCACACCATAAAAACGTTGCAGTGGAAATACAAATGTGGCGGTGACAGAGGTTGGTACCCATAAATGTCTTAGCGGTCGATGCAATATTTATTTTAAACATTTAGCTTATTTAAAACATTTGTTTCAAACATACACCACAACCACAACATAGTTGTTTGACCCTTATAGGTCTTAGTACACACGGTCCCAAATTAGTTTTAAAAGTATCCAAACATTATTTATTTAACAATCGCATCAAACAACCACATGAAAACACAAGCCAAAATTCCTGAAGCCGAACTTATGTACCTAAAGAACACGTAAAAATCAAGTATCAACACAATGGAAGGAGATTTCACATATTCTAATTTGTAACAAATTGTTTAAGGAAATCTTTCTTACAATAAATTTTTAATGGGAACAAGCATCCATATAAAATTAATAAAGTAAGGTTTATTTCCTTTATAAAAATCCAAGGGTAAATCGTTGTGAGTTGTTTATTTGAAAAGCCTCCGATGAGATTTTCTACCCATGGTTTGAATATTAAATATTAGTCATCCGTTCAGTTTCGTAAGTTTACGAGACGTTACGAGCTATAATCATAACTGAGGTTCTAATTAGACAATTTATAGAATAAAATTCGGCGCTATGTGGACCGGAGCTACCGGTCACGACGGGGTAGTCAACCCGATAGATCTATCAACAATTTCACGTGTTCCATACTTAATGATTAAAAATGGCTAAGATCGTGCCAGGAAAGTCCCGCAATTAGGACACCCTGTTGCCTTCCCCAATTGATCAATATATATACCTACTAGAAAACAAATTTAATATTTGGCATTGCATGAATTCCCGAAGTTGCCGACGTAATGTAAGCAGCCTATAACACTACTTACACTGTTGAGATCAGGAAAATTTGTCACAACTTAGATTTAAGATTTTTAGATCTTTACGATCGTTTTACCCAAAACACCGTAATCCTCCCCGTTTCTCCCCGAAACATATTTATAATCAATCATATATTTCCGAAACCATGTTTTCTTCAAAAACATATCATATCATTTAAAAATTATATTTTCCACGATAATATATTTTAGATTATACAAAGGCATACTTTATACAAAAACGTATATTTATCCTTTTAAATGCGTGTTCTTTCCCCAAAACAGTATATAAAACAGTAAAAAAGAGGTTTAGTGACACGAACCTTTGGGTGCGTTTATATTATCGCAATCTCTCAAATTGAATCTACATGTCCTGATTTAAATAGGAATGATATAATAACCAATTATTCTACAAACAATTACGTTTCTCAAATACTCAGAAAACTTAGTTATGTTTATCTTTGTTTTCTTATTCGTTTCTTCATCCTCATCAATCATGAACTCTATACAACAATGCGTGCCGGTCGTTCAAGACGAAGAGGGGGTTGGATTTTCATTTTCTTTCTAATTTATTTTTTACTAGGTTATAACCCGTAAATACTCACGGGTTGACAATCTATCTTTGTAACCAAATAAATATATACATATATATTAATAAACGAAAAATTCTATGATGAATAAGGTGTATGAATAAACATTTAAAAACTATTAAACATAACAAAGTAAATATATATCATACAAAAACCAAATATCCAAAACTTAAATGTAAAACAATTAATCACTACTCTTTTTTTTGGTGAGGTACAACCAACTCAACATTCAACACTTGATGAGTTTCATCAAAAGAAAAGTGAATTGTATCACGCTCGTTAATGCGAGCACGTTTCATGAATCTGGACCATTTGCATAACGCATAACGCCAACTTTCTCCTCTCTTTTCACGTCTGGTACGGTTGGTAAACTCGTCTTGCTCAGGCAGATGCAAAAGTCTAATGGTCATAGGTTTTAAATCAGCACCAAGTTTAGCCGTACTTGAAACCTTATCAGGCAGCCGTTGTATTGTTTATAAAATCAAAATTAATAAGAAGAAGAATATAAAAATAATAATGTATTTCTATGTGACTAAAAAAATATATAATTTTTATTATATAGTACTTGCTAAAATAATATTAAAACTTACAAAATCTTTAGAAGCCATACGCCTAAACTTATAAACACGAACATTTTGGTGTTCATCAATAGCTGGCTCGTCAACTACATCAATAGGTGCAACTACAGTCTGAAAATAACATACAACAATTATTATAATAACAATATAGTAATTTAATATATAAAGAACCAAGCAAATGTATACTTACCTCATCAAGTTGTACATCAGCATAATTAATTTCAACACCATTTTTTCCAAGAATTCTTAAATGGAAATAATTTGCAAAACCTCTTGTAAATATTAGATAACAACCGGCCTCCAATTGAAACAAATTAACAATAACATCAAAACCAATGGAGAAACCAACTTTACCAAAAAGCGTTTCAATCTTGACGTGAAGGATTTTGTTGCCTACATCTATAATGGAAATTATATCATCTTAAGTATAATCATAGAAATTAGGAGTATACACTCAGGAATTACCTGTATAAATAATTAAAAAATGTTACTTTTGTAATCAGTTCATAAACCTAAATATATTAACATAAATAAAATGAAAGAAAAACTAATCTTACAATAAAGTTAGATGTTGTAGGTAACAGAGATGTCCAGAAAGAGCTTTGAAACACACCATCAATGAAATGTGTTAGTTTGAATATAGATAAATCGACAGAATTGAAGAGCACCAAACATCCTTTTTTGAGTTTTAAATGTTTCACAACATTTGACCAACTATGGAAAAAGAAATGTTTTCCTTTGGCTTCGCTTAAAGAAACATTAAATTTTCGACCATCTTGAGTTTGTATCATAACATTTTTGGGTGCTTTATCGTTACCCCACAATTTGGATGCAGCGTCTAAAGGAATCGCCTAATAAAGCAAGGAATCCAAAATAACTTATAATTATAATTATAATTATAATTGTAAATTATAAACCATAAGATAATTTTAAATTGTATTTCATGATAACAAATAAAAAAAATATAATAAATGTCTGAAGTTAGAAAATACCAGTAAAACTTCGTCCGCTCGATTCATGTGTCTACAAAAGAAAGATTCTCTAATACTGATTGAAAAACATAAGATATTAATAAAATATAACTTGTTAATGGGTATAATGCACAACAAAGTCTAACATTAAAAAGAAAAAAATACCTGGAAGAACTTTCAGCCATATCTAAAAGCTACAAACACATGTAACGTAGAAAAAACAATTAACAATATGTATATTATAAATTATGAAAATAATTAAATTATTTTTTAATTTCAGTATATATTCTGATTACTTCAAAAACATATATAATATATGAAATAAAATGAATTGTGATAATATATTATTATCAACCATGTGATAATATATTATTACTTAAAAAACATAAATTAAAACACATACCCAAACGTTATCAAGCATGTGATAATATAGGCTTATTAGTTTCAAAACATATTACATAATCCATGGTGAGTAGTTACATAAACAACAATGTCATAAAGATGTAAATATAAAAGTTTCTTATACATTAATAGGTTTTGTCACACCCCCAAAATCCACATGCAGAACACCATCGCTTGGAGGCGTGACTGACCAGGATCCAGCCACCAATCATACTGAGCATTGATTAATAGTAGAAAATATTTACTATCCAAAGTAGTTAACAACATCGTAGTTTAAGTTCGATAATTAGTTTAACAAAACAGCGGAAGCATAAACCAAATAGTTTTAAAGATAGTTCTTAGTTCAAGATAATTAAACCCAACGCACGGGTTTTGACGAACACTACACATCCCCAAGCAGCAGCTCCTAAGTCACTGGTTACCTGCAAAGCATGCAGAAAGGGGTCAACAATAATGCTGAGTGAGTTCACTAGTTGTCCAGTTTTAGTTTACCAAAAACTTAAGTTGTTTAGATAAAGCATTTATAATCACGTTGTGGGGAGCTACCCCATCTGTAAGCTCACTAAACTGTAGATACCGAAACTGTTGACGGAAAGCTGTTGTGCCCCGAGTCAATGTCTATCGTCATTGACCATGTTGCAAGGTCTACTAGTTCACGCCCGATCTCCCCCGGTCACGGTGTGAGGTTGTCAAACCTAATAGCGCTATCAACTAATAACCCGTTCGCCCCCGGCGATTAATCGGTACTGTAAGCAGGGACTTAAAGTGATAGAGTTTCGTTTAGTATGGCTAGTTGTGATTTATAAATAATATCCAAACGTATCTCCCCCGGAGATAGTAATTACCCATTCTGTTTTCCCCCGGAGTAATGGGTCAAAAGTGTTTTTCCCAAAATTGGTAGTTTGTTCGTGTCCCTCCGCGGGACGCATGCTTTTAGTGTGTGAACTCACCTTGGGTTGCTCGGCAGATTAGGTTACTTTGTCAAACACGTTGGTCACCACGTCCTAACATGGTTACCAGTATAGGTCAGGTTTGGTGTACGAGCAATCACGTATAATCTACAAATAACTAACACGTATCATGCATACAACATACAGTGGGTTATTGGGCCGGCCCTAACATTCACACATTCAAACAGAACTTCAGCAACACATAGTCCAGTTAACAGGTAGCCCATATTAAACACATTATGGCCCAATAACCAAAGTGGACAGCCCAGTCGCAACCAGGTGGTCTCGAGTCGCAACCAGGAGGTCTCGGCTTGTCACGCTGTGGTTGCGAGTCGCAACCGTGTGGTCTCGAGTTGTCACGCTGTGGTTGCGAGTCGCAACCGTGTGGTCTCGAGTTGTCACGCTGTGGTTGCGAGTCGCAACCGTGTGATCTCGAGTCGCAATGCTGTCCTTTTCTTGTTCACGTGCAGATTCAGATATATCAGGCTGAATTGTACTATGTAATCAGGCCCAAATCAAGTAATAGCCAATAAGGTTTCAACTAACAGTTTTCCTAATCTGACCATTAATAAAAATAGATCAAACATTGCCCCTTTTTGAAATCTTCAAACCATATTCAACAAGTTCATCCCATTTTCATCATTTTTAGGGTTTTCATATACAAAGCAAACTTAACCAAATAGTTCATAAATTACACACAATCCTTGGTTCATCATCTTTAAACAACATTTTTCATACAAGAATATGTTTTGTCATAAAAATCAATCATTCATCTCCAAATTACCTACCATTTAGTTTAAACATTCAACTAGTCATTTTGAACATTTTAACAAGCTTATCACATAATGGTTTACACCTATGGTGAAACTCACAAGTCATCCGAAAAATCATGCATAACATTATTAACTAAGTACTTTCTAGTTCATTCAATACACATAAATCCTATACACATAAAAATAACACTAACCGGTTGTGAAGAAGGTGCCGAAATGAAGGAAGAAAATGAGAGAATGAAATGTCCGACTTGTGGTGATGATCTTGACCGAGTTTCTTGACCGAGATCCTTTGTTGTTGCCGGTTTGATTCCAAGCTTGAACCGAGAATATAGAGAAGGAAAGTGGTGTTGTTGAGGGTTTCTAGTGAGAGAGAAAGGTGGGTGTGTGTTGGTAACTAATGAATGAAGAATGAGGGGAAGTTGGGATTTATATACAAGGTTTCGAAATTGGCTAAGGGGTTTCGGCCCAAACCGGTTACGGCCCAAGAGGCCCACTCGAGACCGAGTGGTCTCGAGTCGTGGTCTCGACTCACATACATATATATAATACATACATACAACACATATCATGCAAAAGGTCACGTTTCCATTTAATAACATATATATACACAAAGATATTACAAGATGTTCGTTCGGAAAAACCTAGAGTGTCACATTATCCCCAAGTTTTAAGAACTTTCGTCCCGAAAGTTAAGGCAGCCACTGTCAAGCTAGAGTGTTTCAGCGGGGTGTCACATCATCCCCCCGTTAGTTTGGAATTTCGTCCCGAAATTCGGTTGTAGCTTCAGTGCTGGGGGTTTCATTTGGGAACAACTGGGGATACTTGGACTTCATCTGGTCTTCCCGCTCCCAGGTAAACTCTGGGCCACGTCGTGAGTTCCAACGAACTCGCACGAGAGGTATTTGGCTACGTTTGAGGGTTTTGATCTCTCGATCCGTGATCTCAATCGGTTCCTCAGTAAAGTGTAGCTGTTCATCAATAGTGAGTTCCTTGAAAGGAATTATGAGTGTTTCATCTGACAGACACTTCTTCAGATTAGACACGTGAAACACATTGTGCACTGCACTCAGCTCTGCAGGCAGGTTCAATCTATAAGCAACCTTACCGATTTTCTCGGTAATTTCGAATGGTCCAACATATCGCGGGTTCAGCTTGCCCCGTTTACCGAAACGAACCACACCCTTCCAGGGTGAGACTTTAAGTAGAACCCGGTCCCCGACCTGGAATTCTAGCGGTTTCCTACGCTTATCAGCGTAGCTTTTCTGACGGTCACGAGCTGCCGCCATGCGTTGCCTGATCTGGGCAATCTTTTCCGTCGTATCTACCACCAGTTCTGGGCCTGTGATTTGACTGTCACCGACTTCCGCCCAGCAAAGAGGGGATCGGCATTTACGACCGTACAATGCCTCAAAAGGTGCCGTCTGAATACTAGTGTGGTAGCTGTTATTGTAGGAGAATTCCACCAGCGGTAGATGCTTCTCCCAGTTCTTGCCAAAATCGATCACACATGCTCTAAGCATGTCTTCCAGGGTTTGGATGGTGCGTTCAGACTGCCCATCCGTTTGTGGGTGATAAGCGGTGCTCATGTCCAAACGTGAGCCAAAGGATTTGTGCATAGCTTGCCACAACTCGGAAGTAAAACGAGCGTCTCGGTCGGAAATAATGGAAGTTGGCACCCCGTGTCTCGAGACTACTTCCTTTAAATAGATTTCTGCCAAGGTAGAAAACTTGTCTGTTTCCTTAATGGCCAGGAAGTGTGCAGACTTAGTCAATCGATCTACTATCACCCAAATAGTGTCATTCCCGCGTTGGGATCTAGGTAGTCCCGTAACAAAATCCATGGAAATTTGTTCCCATTTCCACTTCGGGATTTCGGGTTGCTGGAGTAGGCCTGCTGGTTTCTGATACTCAGTCTTGACTCTTGCGCAGGTCAAACATTTGCTAACGTAAGCTGCTATGTGGGCTTTCATGCCAGGCCACCAGTAAGTGGTCCTTAAGTCGTGGTACATCTTATCTGAACCAGGATGTACTGAATAACGGGACTTATGGGCTTCATCCATCACAAGCTCATGCAGATCTCCGTAAAGTGGGACCCAAATGCGCCCTGCCACATAGTAAGCGCCGTCTTCTTTTTGTTCTAATCGTCGTCTCGATCCTCGCAGGGACTCAGCCCTGATGTTTTCCGGTTTCAGAGCTTCAGTCTGAGCATTTCGAATCTGGGTAGGGAGATTAGACTGGATGGTAAGTTGTAACGCTCGCACGCGCTTGGGCGTAGTGTCTTTTCGGCTGAGGGCGTCTGCCACAACATTGGCCTTGCCCGGATGGTACTGGATGGCGCATTCATAATCATTCAGGACTTCGACCCATCGACGTTGCCGCATGTTTAATTCCTTTTGCTTGAAAATATGCTCGAGACTCCTGTGATCGGTGTAAATGGTGCATTTGGTACCGTACAGGTAATGTCTCCATATCTTAAGCGCAAAGATCACTGCTCCTAGTTCCAAGTCGTGCGTAGTATAGTTCCTTTCGTGAGTCTTAAGTTGTCGAGAGGCGTAAGCAATAACTTTGTTGCGTTGCATTAACACACAACCGAGCCCATGGATGGATGCATCGCAGTAAACCACAAAGTCGTCAGTGCCTTCAGGCAACGAGAGAATAGGAGCACTACAGAGGTTATCCTTTAGTTTCTGAAACGCGGTTTCCTGAGCTTCACCCCATTTATATACCATACCCTTCTGAGTAAGAGCCGTGAGAGGCTGAGCGATCTTTGAGAATCCCATGATAAATCTTCGATAGTATCCCGCCAGTCCCAAGAATTGGCGGACTTCGGTCGGAGTCTTAGGGGTAGGCCAATTCTTTATAGAGTCGATCTTAGCTGGGTCGACGTGAATTCCATCCTTGTTAACCACGTGCCCAAGGAAATGGACTTCTCGAAGCCAGAAGTCGCATTTCGAGAACTTGGCATACGGTTGCTCATTGCGAAGGAGTTCGAGGATAAGGCGCAGGTGCTGTTCATGCTCTTCTTGACTTTTCGAGTAGATCAGGATGTCGTCTATAAACACGATCACAAATTTGTCGAGGTAAGGTTTGCACACTCGGTTCATGAGATCCATGAATACCGCAGGCGCGTTGGTCATTCCAAAGGGCATAACGAGGAATTCATAATGACCATAACGAGTTCTGAATGCAGTTTTGGAGATGTCTTCATTACGGACCCTTAGCTGATGATAGCCCGATCGTAAGTCGATCTTAGAGTAGTAGCTCGATCCTTGCAACTGATCGAATAAGTCGTCAATTCGCGGGAGAGGGTAACGATTCTTGATGGTAACTTTGTTCAGTTCACGGTAGTCGATGCACATTCGGAACGTGCCATCCTTCTTTTTAACAAAGAGTACCGGTGCTCCCCAGGGTGATGAACTAGGGCGGATAAACCCTTTATCCAATAGTTCCTGTAGTTGAGTAGAGAGTTCCTTCAATTCTGCGGGGGCTAGTCGATAAGGCGCACGAGCTATGGGCGCTGCTCCGGGAGCTAGCTCGATTTGGAATTCGACCTGACGGTGGGGAGGGAGTCCAGGTAATTCTTCAGGAAATACCTCGGGGTAGTCACGCACTACTGGAAAATCTTCGATCCTCTTTTCCTTTTCCTGCGTGTTGGTGACAAGTGCTAAGATAGCGGTGTGCCCTTTTCGCAAACACTTCTGGGCCTTCAAGAATGAGATAACGCCGGAGATTTCTCCGCCTTTGCCACCTTGTACAATGAGGGATTTGCCAGAACGGCGGGGAATACGAACTGCTTTCTCTTGACAGAGGATCTCAGCGCGATGCTTGGATAACCAATCCATGCCGATAACGACGTCGAAGCTTCCAAGTGTAACAGGGAAAAGATCGATACTAAATGTCTGACCAGACAATTCTAGTTTACAGCCTTTGATAACATGTGAGGCCTCGATGTTTCTACCATTAGCTAACTCGACGATATGATGAGAACTTAGTAACGAAAGCGGACGCTTAAGCTTCTTACTAATACGTAGGGACACATAACTAGCATCGGCTCCAGAATCAAATAATACAGAAACATAACGATCATCGAGTAGGAACTTACCCGCCACGACATTGGGGTCATTCCTCGCTTCTCCAGCTCCAATCACAAAAGCCCTTCCTCTAGCACCATTCCCAGCGTTGTTGTTCTGATCGTTGTTTCCAGCTCTCTGATTGTTGTTGCGGTTCTGGTTCAGTTCAGGGCAATTCTTCTTAAAGTGCCCCTCAGCTCCGCACTGGAAACAACCCTTGGCGTTCCCGTGATGTTGTTGCTGCTGGTTCTGCCCCACGGGACGTGGACTCCTACAGTCCTTGGCCTCATGCCCCATCTTGTTACATCGCTGACACTGACTTTTCCCACAAGGCCCACTGTGATGTCGATTGCACTTGTTGCACTTGGGGTGGTTACCGCGATAGCCACCCTGTTGTTGAGTGCCCTTGTTGTTTTCAGTTTTCCTTTGCTGTGCTGGGGCCTGAGTGGGGTTAGCATCCTTGCTTTGATTTCCTTCCCACTTACGCTTGTTGTCACTAGAAGTTCCGACAGTAGCACTGATCCTTTTGGGCAACCTGCCCTCTTCTACGGCCTGGTCAGTGAGTTTGTGAGCAAGTCGAACGATCGGCTGAATGGTAGTGAGGTTGGCTGAAGTTACATGGCTTCGAATTTCTGGAGCCAAGCCCTTGACGTACAATTCGATTCTTCGATACATAGGTCGAGACATGTTTGGGCAAAGAGCAGCATAGTCATTTGACAGCTTGGTGTAGGTTTCAATCTCTGACCCAACCATCTTAAGCGCATAGTACTCGTTCTCAAGTTTGTGGATGTCATCCCGGTGACAGTACTCCTCCTTAATCATGTCCTTGAAATCCTCCCACGCAGTAGCATTAGCAGTTTCCAATCCAAACATCTGAATTTGCGCCTTCCATCAGGAAAGCGCGTTTCCTTCGAGTGTAGCAGTAGCAAACTTCACCCAATTCGCAGGGGGACACTCACAGACAGCAAAGACAGCTTCAACTTTCTCAATCCAGTGCAGAAGACCTATGGCACCCTCAGTGCCGTTGAAAGGGAGAGGCTTGCAATCCATGAAAGTTTTGAATGTACACACGGGTGGTTGCGCAGGTGCATGCTGACCTGTTCGTGAGAAGCGAAGCGTATAGATTTAGGGATAAAAGGCGATGTGGCGGTAGGATCTAAACATCCTAGGGTAACGAGTTTACCTCCAGGGTGAGCTGCGAAAGCTGCAGCCACCGTGTTAAGCAGGTTAGTGAATTGAGCCTGAGTCATGTTGATGTTTCCTCTTACACGTCCACTCATTGTCTTCATAATCAGAAAACATAGTATGAGTGTGGTGTTGTAATGTAGCGAGAATGAGATAGAAGAGAGAGGCGTATCTATCTAATTAAGTACACTAGTACGTATAGCAAAACAGGAAACATAAGGTAAGCAAACAAGTAAACACTAGCCCGAGCTATGAGGTCAAATGTGTTAAGCCTTGCACTTGGAGTGTAGTGTCGTCGCGAGTCACGGGTTATAGTCTGGTTTTTCTCCAAAAAGATTTTTCCCCTTTTTAAAACCAAGTTCACTATAACCAATGGCTCTGATACCAATCTGTCACACCCCCAAAATCCACATGCAGAACACCACCGCTTGGAGGCGTGACTGACCAGGATCCAGCCACCAATCATACTGAGCATTGATTAATAGTAGAAAATATTTACTATCCAAAGTAGTTAACAACATCGTAGTTTAAGTTCGATAATTAGTTTAACAAAACAGCGGAAGCATAAACCAAATAGTTTTAAAGATAGTTCTTAGTTCAAGATAATTAAACCCAACGCACGGGTTTTGACGAACACTACACATCCCCAAGCAGCAGCTCCTAAGTCACTGGTTACCTGCAAAGCATGCAGAAAGGGGTCAACAATAATGCTGAGTGAGTTCACTAGTTGTCCAGTTTTAGTTTACCAAAAACTTAAGTTGTTTAGATAAAGCATTTATAATCACGTTGTGGGGAGCTACCCCATCTGTAAGCTCACTAAACTGTAGATACCGAAACTGTTGACGGAAAGCTGTTGTGCCCCGAGTCAATGTCTATCGTCATTGACCATGTTGCAAGGTCTACTAGTTCACGCCCGATCTCCCCCGGTCACGGTGTGAGGTTGTCAAACCTAATAGCGCTATCAACTAATAACCCGTTCGCCCCCGGCGATTAATCGGTACTGTAAGCAGGGACTTAAAGTGATAGAGTTTCGTTTAGTATGGCTAGTTGTGATTTATAAATAATATCCAAACGTATCTCCCCCGGAGATAGTAATTACCCATTCTGTTTTCCCCCGGAGTAATGGGTCAAAAGTGTTTTTCCCAAAATTGGTAGTTTGTTCGTGTCCCTCCGCGGGACGCATGCTTTTAGTGTGTGAACTCACCTTGGGTTGCTCGGCAGATTAGGTTACTTTGTCAAACACGTTGGTCACCACGTCCTAACATGGTTACCAGTATAGGTCAGGTTTGGTGTACGAGCAATCACGTATAATCTACAAATAACTAACACGTATCATGCATACAACATACAGTGGGTTATTGGGCCGGCCCTAACATTCACACATTCAAACAGAACTTCAGCAACACATAGTCCAGTTAACAGGTAGCCCATATTAAACACATTATGGCCCAATAACCAAAGTGGACAGCCCAGTCGCAACCAGGTGGTCTCGAGTCGCAACCAGGAGGTCTCGGCTTGTCACGCTGTGGTTGCGAGTCGCAACCGTGTGGTCTCGAGTTGTCACGCTGTGGTTGCGAGTCGCAACCGTGTGGTCTCGAGTTGTCACGCTGTGGTTGCGAGTCGCAACCGTGTGATCTCGAGTCGCAATGCTGTCCTTTTCTTGTTCACGTGCAGATTCAGATATATCAGGCTGAATTGTACTATGTAATCAGGCCCAAATCAAGTAATAGCCAATAAGGTTTCAACTAACACTTTTCCTAATCTGACCATTAATAAAAATAGATCAAACATTGCCCCTTTTTGAAATCTTCAAACCATATTCAACAAGTTCATCCCATTTTCATCATTTTTAGGGTTTTCATATACAAAGCAAACTTAACCAAATAGTTCATAAATTACACACAATCCTTGGTTCATCATCTTTAAACAACATTTTTCATACAAGAATATGTTTTGTCATAAAAATCAATCATTCATCTCCAAATTACCTACCATTTAGTTTAAACATTCAACTAGTCATTTTGAACATTTTAACAAGCTTATCACATAATGGTTTACACCTATGGTGAAACTCACAAGTCATCCGAAAAATCATGCATAACATTATTAACTAAGTACTTTCTAGTTCATTCAATACACATAAATCCTATACACATAAAAATAACACTAACCGGTTGTGAAGAAGGTGCCGAAATGAAGGAAGAAAATGAGAGAATGAAATGTCCGACTTGTGGTGATGATCTTGACCGAGTTTCTTGACCGAGATCCTTTGTTGTTGCCGGTTTGATTCCAAGCTTGAACCGAGAATATAGAGAAGGAAAGTGGTGTTGTTGAGGGTTTCTAGTGAGAGAGAAAGGTGGGTGTGTGTTGGTAACTAAAGAATGAAGAATGAGGGGAAGTTGGGATTTATATACAAGGTTTCGAAATTGGCTAAGGGGTTTCGGCCCAAACCGGTTACGGCCCAAGAGGCCCACTCGAGACCGAGTGGTCTCGAGTCGTGGTCTCGACTCACATACATATATATAATACATACATACAACACATATCATGCAAAAGGTCACGTTTCCATTTAATAACATATATATACACAAAGATATTACAGGATGTTCGTTCGGAAAAACCTACAGTGTCATAGGTTTAATAAACATACACAATTTAATTATCTTACCTTGTAGATTTAATCCACGATCAAGACCAGCTGAGTTGATTTTGATTTGGACAACTTAGATATATAAACAAACTCTTTTGTTATTATACACAAAAACGAATTTCAGAATATATATATATATATATATATATATATATATATATATATATATATATATATATATATATATATATATATATATATATATATATATATATATATATATATATATATATATATATATAGAGGTGACATCTAGTAATATATAAAAATTCAATGTTATTACATATCTTTTGAAATTTTGTATAACAAATGAAGATACATATTTCCAAATATGTATTGATAGAAATCAATTGTAATTATTCCATTATAATTTGTTAGAATTAGATGGAAGTTTCTAAAAATAAAATATCATTACGAAAATAAAATCATTCTTGAAGAACCATGATAAAAGTCAAATGTTATTGAATTAAAAAAATAGATTTCTTCATAATCATCAATATATATTTAGGTTTAATTTATTAATTTTTTATTATTTAGGTTATATGCTAACATAACCTGAATTTCACATAACCACATCATAAGCATATTAACAACATATACATATTACCAAAAGACATGTCTAACAAACCATAAGTACTATCCCAAAGTATCAAAACAATCCAACGATAACAGCACATCTAATATTCATACTTAACCATCTAACATAACATAATAACCAACATTCACAAACGACCTCTTTTCTTTGTGATCTTGGGTACGACTTTGGTCAACATCAAACGCTTAGAAGGCTTGACGTACGTAAAGAAAAGAGTAGAACCGAAGTCGATGTAATTCAATTTCAAGAAAGATGGCCACTCTTTAAAACTATACCTGAAACCCTTCCCAGACTTCTCGCCTCTTGTACCCAACTTAAGTAGTTCACATTTTTCGTTCTGAACTGTAACATGGTGCAAGTTGTGAAGAGAAAGACACAAATGGCTTGAAACATCAGTCGGTAAACGCTGAGAAAAATATAAAAGGATTAATTACCTTATTGATTAAAAAAAAGAGTAGAGCCAAACTGTATTATGTGCTATTAGAAGGAAACAAAAATTATAAAGTATACCAGTCTGCTTTCGGCTTTCTTGGTGAATTTAATTACATCAGTTTGTTTTAACTTTTTTGATGTAAAGCATTTATGGCCAACTTGAAGGGCGGTTGATGTTGTGGATCTGAATGACTTAGACTTTACTTTAGCCTACATAATTGAATAAGACACAATAAATGTAAACATAATATACATAAAATTTTACAACAATAAGATACACGGTCCTTTAAATAATAAAAGTAAGAATTCATGGTTACGTTATCTTACTTGAGAGACAACGTGAGAAGACAGATTTTGCTCAGAAACAAAATCAGCTGATTTTCCTATTCGTTCAACCTAAAGAAAATAAAACAATTAACATATTCATATTGTTAGTGCACCACATCTGTCGACTACGTCTTGTATCGAGTCTTGCATCAAATGGGTTAGATCAAGGCACGAAATTCGAGAAACAAGATTAGAATGTGATTTCGCCCCAAATGACATGCTGTCATTTGGAGCGAAATCCTAATAAGCTGATTTCGCCCGTGTGTGTAATATGTCCTGATTTCGCTCATAGGGTTATGGAACTAATTTCGCTCATGTTGTATATGTCTGATTTCGCTCCTGTTGTTCATGTTTGTTGGAGCGAAATCACATGCACTATATATAGCTTGTCATTTGAAGCGAAATGATAGAGGTAGTGTGTGTGTTTTCTTCCGGTGGGCCACGAAGTGCTGCCGAAGTGTTGTCAGGGCTGTAAACGTCATCAGTATCAATAGAATCAACAGTTTAAAGGTGAATACTTGTTGAATTGAACCTGATTTGTTTGTTTCCGCTGCTCAAATCAGTAAAAGCTCTTCTGATTGACTCAATTGGGTCAAAGATCGATCCTACAAGTGGTATCAAAGCTAAGGAGGAAGAGCTCTTGCCAATTCAGCTGAAATTTCTGATTTTCTACCCTTTCTTCACTGATTTTTACAAATTGACCGAGGAAAAATGATCGAATTGATCCGAGTTTTACACACATTGCTCGGAATTAGTGTTTAACAAATCCCTGAAAGTTTCAACAGTTAACTCAAAGTAAAACTTGTCAAAATAGTGATTTCGCCTGAAACGATCTCGAGAAATGATGACGTCACGTGTTAATTTCGTTCGAAATTGAAGACTGATTTTGCTCAAAACTAGATTTCGCTCCAGGATTTCGCTCCTAAGTCACTTCTGTTTTTGCTTGAAGTGTGATCTTGATTTCGCTCCTGAAGACTTGGTGATTTCGTTTTTGTGACACTTGTTGATTTCGCTTCTGTGACATTTGGTGATTTCGCTCCAAACAGCCATTCCACTTATTGTGTTGATTTTGCTCAAAAGGACAGTTGTGAAAATTCTAAAAGTCTGAAAAAATAGAAGAGGAATTCTACAACGCATTCGCTACTCCGGTTACTCCAATTAGCTTGGTTGTTGGATCTGAGTTTCCTTTTGATTGTATTTTTGTTTGAAGTTAAAAATGGAAAATGGATGAGTTGTGCAGCGGAATTAAAATGATAACAAACTTTGCATACAATCAAATGAGAGTAATACTTTAATCAAACATCTTTACACAAAGAACCGAATGATTGAATTTATTTCAAACACGATTACAATGATGATGTATGAATGCAAACTCCCTCTCAGCCAAAGCTCAGCTGTCACACCCCCAAAATCCACCTGCGGAGTATCACCGCTTGGGAGCGTGACTGACCAGGATCAAGCCACCAATCATATAGAACAATATATATAGTAAAAGTAATTGCCATTAAACCAAACCAACTCCATATGAAAGGTGTTCCAAAACATAAGTAAGTTATCGTTGTTTAGCGGAAGCGTATAATTAAAACCCATCACAATAAAGTATCAAATGTCGTAAGTGTTTAACAAGACAATCACGATCCAAGCCCACAACGACCAGCTCCTCCCTGTGCAAGCTCCATGTATCTAACGATCTGCAAGGCATGTAACAGAGGATCAACAACTAGTTGAGCGAGTTCACAGAAAGTAAATGCGTAATAGTAAGTTCGTTTGTAACATGTGGCTCTACTGGGCCGATGGTACGTTCTATTGGTGGGGGCTTCCCATGTTGTATAACCACTAGACTATTCGTAACCATAAGTGTTCTTCACAACCGAGAACAGTAGTACGTACAAGCTTTACGTAGGATTACGTAAGTATCCTTCACAACCGAGGATAGTAGTAAGTATAAATACACGTAGGTTTTACGTGAGTATCCTTCACAACCGAGGATAGTAGTAAGTATAAGTATACATAGATTTTACGTAGGGGTCCTGCATAACCGAGGACAGTAAGAAGCATATGCATATGCATATGTGGGCTTTATGCACGTGTCCTGCACAACCGAGGACAGTAAGTAGTATAAGCATACGTAGGTTTACGTATGTGTCCTGCACAACCGAGGACGCTGGTATGGTAGTCTAGTAACAGTGTATGTACGAATCTAGTCAATCTCATTCCTTCAATCCCATTCCCAAGCCCTTGGGAATCCCATGCCTTAGTAAGAGTGTGAACTCACCTTGGTGTGCTCGGTATGCTAGGTTATGCACTCACAAGTAATCAATCAAGTCCTATTGTATGCACGTATAATAATCAGTTTCGAATTCGCAATATTTCTCATGTAATCTATGTCACAAAGTGTGTTTGGCAATTGACAACACGCACCACGTAAGCAGTTAGTAAGTTCACATGCAATTTATGTTTCGCACAAATGTTCATCACAGTTTGTACTAACATGGTTATTGATTCACATTCTTGAGAGAGTCGCAGTCTTAACGAAGTTAGCAACTTATCAGGGTTTACAAACATAACAGGAATAATAAGGTCACACCGTTAATTAACTAACAGGATATACTAACTGAGTTAACAAAAGTTAACCACTTACGTAGTCATATACGTATCTTAACAAAGTTATCAACTTAACAGGTTCAATCTTGATATAACATACATTCCTAGTTCCATGTTAACAGTACACAAGTCGGACAGAGCCTTGCCCTATTTAAAACTCGGACAAGAAGTGAGGGGGGGCTTCCCCTGTTTAAAAGTCGGATCATGAGGGGTCACAAAGTCGGACCATGGGTCCTTGGGCATGAAACTCGGACAAATCAAGGGTTTGGGGATTACAAGTCGGACAAAGGGGGTGTGGGGTAAAACTCGGACCCTTCAAGTGTTTACTAAAGAAAATCGGACAACAACCACTTCAAAAACTTCGGACCATATAATCCTTTGAAAAGTCGGACCCCCTTACATATACATTCTCAAAATTCGGACCCCTGATGATAATTAATAAAGCTCGGACATGGTTCTAGAGTTTAAAACTCGGCTGTTCGTTTCCTATGTTCACATGATCACATCTCAATATACATAAACATCATCATTATCATTGACTTTCAACTAGGTTATAAATCTTCATACTATGGCCGACAATGGGAAAAAGATTTCATGTTGCTATTTGACCAACCATTAATCCTATTGCAATTCTATTGGACCAAAACTAAAGGATCTGACAACCTATCAATTCCATTGAGTGCATTAGTATGGTTTGGCCGATTAATGTCTGATTATTTTCATTGATGCACACTAAATTCGATGTACTGACATTCACATGCTTACATGAAAGCCATTGGACCTAACATTCCTACAATCAATTCAATCACATGCTCATAATCTTTACACACTAACATGAAATCAAATAACAATCACCACATATCAAGTTACCAACAATCTGATCACCAAGATGATACTAACCCGTTAAAACAAGAGGCTAGCAACGGTTCCTAAGAAGCTAGAGTTTGCCTGCCGTCGGCTCCAAGGAAAGCAAGAGAGAGAAGAGACGATGTGCTTAGGGTTTGACAAATAATCATTCACGTAGAAGGGTAGGAACGAATGCTAATCTAATCTCGGCTGGGCCCAAAGCTCGCTTGGTTTCCTTTTGTTTCGTTGAGGTCCTTGGGCCGGAGCCCATATGTGACGGAACACTTGTTTCGTCGAAACGGGTTATGGTGAAATGTCTTGTTTCGTCGAACTCATTCAGATCTAAATAGTTTATCTTTTCAAACGGGTTACATGCTACACTTTATAATCACAACCATATAGATGCAAAAATCACAAAATGTATCGACATATATCAACACGTGAACAAATAAGAACGCAACAAGTTAATCAACTAAACAGTCAAAGGCAACGTGCAATACGTGTGAAAGTGAAAGTCGGAAACTTGAGTTGTCACATTATCCCCAACTTGAAAGAAATTTCGTCCCGAAATTTAGCATGCGGTTACTGAGGAAGCTAGGTAAGTTGTATCGTTTACTGGTTTTCCTGGGGTGTCACATCATCCCCCCGTTGATTTGGAATTTCGTCCCGAAATTCCGCAGTAGTAGCTTCAGTCTCAGTAGTGGTTGCATTGGTTCCGAATAACTGGGGGTACTTTTCTGTCATTTGGTCTTCGCGTTCCCAGGTGTACTCTGGGCCACGTTTGGAGTTCCAACGAACTCGGACAAGAGGGATTCTCTTGTGTTTGAGGACCTTAACATCCCGGTCCGTGATTTCAACTGGTTCCTCGACGAACTGCAACCGCTCGTCGACAGTGAGTTCCTTAAAAGGAACTATGAGGGTCTCATCTGACAGGCACTTCTTCAGATTCGACACGTGAAAGACATTGTGAACTGCACCGAGTTTAGCTGGTAGGTTTAGCTTGTAGGCCACTTTGCCTATTTTCTCAATGATCTCGAACGGTCCGACATACCGCGGATTTAGTTTGCCCTGTTTGCCAAAACGAACCACACCCTTCCAGGGTGAGACTTTTAGTAAAAACCCGGTCCCCGACCTGAAATTCCAACGGTTTCCTACGCTTATCCGCGTATGCTTTCTGACGGTCGCGTGCTGCCGCCATCCGTTGCCGTATCTGTGCAATCTTTTCCGTAGCGTCAACTACCATTTCCGACCCTGTAATCTGACTATCCTCCACCTCTGCCCAACAGAGAGGTGACCGGCATTTACGTCCGTACAATGCCTCGAATGGAGCGGCTTGTATGCTGGTGTGGTAACTGTTATTGTATGAAAACTCCACTAACGAGAGGTGCTTTTCCCAGCTGTTGCCAAAATCGATAACACACGCCCGAAGCATGTCTTCTAAGGTTTGAATCGTGCGCTCAGACTGCCCATCCGTCTGAGGGTGATAAGCCGTTCTCATATCTAACCGAGAGCCAAAAGCTTTGTGCATCGCTTGCCATAGTTCTGAGGTGAATCGTGCATCCCGATCCGAAATAATGGAGGTGGGCACCCCGTGCCTCGAAACAACTTCTTTAAGGTAAACGTCTGCGAGGGTGGAGGACTTATCCGTTTCCTTGATAGCCAGGAAGTGTGCAGACTTGGTGAGTCGATCCACGATCACCCATATAGTATCATTCCCACGCTGAGATCTGGGTAGGCCTGTAACAAAATCCATGGAAATTTCTTCCCATTTACACTATGGTATTCTGGGTTGCTGAAGTAGGCCTGAAGGTTTCTGGTATTCCACCTTGACTCTCGCGCAAGTCAAACACTTGCTGACGTAAGTCGCTATGAGAGCTTTCATGCTTGGCCACCAATATGTAGTTCTGATGTCGTGGTACATTTTATCCGAACCTGGATGTACCGAATAGCGAGACTTATGAGCTTCATCCATCACAAGTTCTCGTAAACCGCCATACAGTGGTACCCAAATACGTCCTGTTACATAGTAGGCGCCGTCTTCCTTCTGTTCTAATCGTTGCCTCGAACCACGTAAAGCTTCAGCCTTTACGTTTTCCGGTTTCAATGCTTCCACCTGAGCATCTCGTATCTGTGCAGGAAGGTCAGACTGAATAGTGAGCTGCAAAGCTCGTACACGCCTAGGTAGAGTGTCCTTTCGACTGAGAGCGTCAGCCACAACATTGGCTTTGCCTGGATGGTGCCTGATGGCGCATTCATAATCATTAAGCAGCTCGACCCATCGTCGTTGACGCATGTTCAATTCCTTCTGCTTGAAGATATGCTCGAGACTCCTGTGATCGGTGTAAATTGTGCACTTGGTACCGTACAGGTAGTGTTGCCATATCTTGAGCGCCAAAACAACAACTCCCAGCTCTAAATCGTGCATCGTGTAATTCCGTTCATGAACTTTGAGTTGTCGCGAAGCGTAGGCAATAACTTTATCCCGCTGCATCAATACACAACCAAGCCCCTGTATCGATGCGTCACAATAGACCACAAAATCGTCTGTGCCCTCTGGCAATGAGAGAATAGGTGCGCTGCAAAGCCTATCCTTTAAGTACTGAAAAGCGGTTTCCTGGGAATCTCCCCAACGGTAGGTGACACCTTTCTGTGTCAGCATAGTAAGCGGCTGTGCGATCTTCGAAAAGTCTTTGATGAATCGTCTGTAATACCCCGCCAAGCCCAAGAATTGGCGTATTTCCGTTGGTGTACGCGGTGCAGGCCAGTTCCTGATCGAGTCTACTTTGGATGGATCGACATGAATCCCATCCCTGTTCACCACATGGCCTAAGAAGTGGACTTCTCGAAGCCAGAAGTCGCATTTTGAAAACTTGGCGTACAGCTGTTCCTTTCGAAGAAGTTCCAAAATAAGTCGTAGATGTTGTTCGTGCTCCTCCTGACTCTTGGAGTAGATCAGGATTTCGTCGATGAAGACAATGACGAACTTGTCAAGATAGGGTTTACACACCCTGTTCATAAGGTCCATAAATACGGCAGGCGCGTTCGTTAATCCAAATGGCATGACAAGAAACTCGTAGTGACCGTAGCGAGTTCTGAAAGCGGTTTTAGAGACGTCCTCATTCCGGACCCTCAGCTGATGATACCCTGACCTCAAGTCTATCTTGGAGTAGTAACTCGACCCCTGCAACTGGTCGAATAAGTCGTCTATGCGCGGAAGAGGATAACGGTTCTTCACCGTCACCTTGTTGAGTTCCCGGTAGTCTATGCACATCCTGAAGGTACCGCCCTTCTTTTATACAAATAACACTGGAGCTCCCCAGGCGAAGAGCTAGGACGAATAAAGCCCTTTTCCAAGAGCTCTTGTAGCTGCTTTGACAGTTCTTCCAGTTCAGTTGGAGTGAAAAGCTACGGTGCGCGAGCTATAGGTGCTGTCCAGAACTATAGGAATGAGGTCGATAGGAAGCGTCTGACCAGCGAGGATAAGATTAAAATTCTGAACTATGTGTGGCCTCTAGACTTTTACCATTAGCTAATACTACGACAGGTTTGGTGTTCAAGGTAGTTGGTGCACATTTTAACATCTGACTAACTTTCAAGGACATATAATTGGTATCCACACCCGAATCAAACAAGACAGTAACATAAAAGTCGTGGAGAAGAAACTTACCCATTATTACGATAAGATCGTTCCTTGCGTCACCCTGACCAATCATGTACACGCTGCCCCGGCGTCATTGTTTCCATTGCTTCCCCCAACGCTATCCCCGTTGTCGTCCCTGTTTCCATGGTCGTGGTTCTGAGTCTGGTCCTGGTTTAATTGAGGGCAATCGCGTTTAAAATGACCTTCAGCCCCACACTGGAAACATCCCCGGTTTCCACGCTGTGGCTGCTGCTGTGTGTTCTGTGGAGCTGGTAGTTGGAGTTGCTGGTTCTGTGAAGATTGAGGCGGTCGTTTTTGTTCTTGAGTTACAGGACGTGAGTTTCGACAATCCTTAGCTTCATGACCAATCTTGAGACACCGCTGGCAACGACCCTTGTTGCACTGGCCACCGTGGTGTCTGTTACAATTGTTGCACCAAGGGTGAATTCCTCGATATCGTTTCTGCCCATGACTACTAGAAAACTGCTGTCTGGGGCTCTGGTAGTCATCTATCTCTTGCTGCTGCGTCAGAGGCTGGACCAAAATTAATCCCTTGCTCAGGTTTTCATCCCACTTGCGTTTGTTATCACTAGAAGCACATGTAGTATCAGCTTTAACACGTTTCGGTAGTTTGTTTTGTTCTACTGCCTGGTCTGTGAGACGATGAGCAAGACGAGTGACTTGCTGGATAGTACCAAGGTTAACTGCGGTCAAATGACTGTGAATTTCGGGCACCAGACCCTTGAGATACAGTTCGATGCGTTTGGTGGGAGGGTCTACCATAGTAGGACAAAATGTGGCTAATTCATTCGATCTCTTCGTATAAGCTTCAATTTCAGACCCCACCATCTGTAGGTTGAGGAACTCTACCTCTAGTTTGTGGATGTCTTCTCGACTGCAAAACTCTTCCTTAATTAGGTCCTTGAACTCGTTCCAGGGAGTGGCATTAGCAGCCGCCAGTCCTAACATTTGAACCTGTGCTTCCCACCAAGTTAATGCAGCACCTTCGAGTGTTCCAGAAGCAAGCTTTACTCTACGTGACTCAGGGCAATCATGCACCTCGAAGTCAATTTCGAGCCTCTCGAACCAATGGAGGAGGCCTTCAACCCCCTCAGTCCCACTGAAGGTACTAGGTTGGCAATCCTTGAGATTTTTGAAGGTGCAAGCAGGTGACTGAGCGTGTTGACCTCCTGCTTATATGGCTGCAAGTGCCGCATCAATTCGTTCGTTAATGAGAGCCGTCAACTGGGCTTGCGTCATGTTGATATGTCCGGCCATGATCTTCATAGCAAATGTAACGTAAGTGAGAGAGGTTCGCGAATAGTGCGATGACAGAAGAGTGTAAGCACGTAGGTGTTCTCAAGCAATAACAAGTAGTGAGCAATGTAATCTAAACATACCACGAGCAAAATTCTATGCAATTCTAGCAAGTAGGCAATAAACATAAACCTTATTACCTAAGATGTTGAGTCTTGCACGTGGAGCGAAGCGTCGTTGTGGATCGTTGAGAGCACTATTCTGGTTATAGTCTGGTTTAAAAAAAACGTTTTCCCATATTAAAACCAAGTTCTCTATAACCAATGGCTCTGATACCAATCTGTCACACCCCCAAAATCCACCTGCGGAGTATCACCGCTTGGGAGCGTGACTGACCAGGATCAAGCCACCAATCATATAGAACAATATATATAGTAAAAGTAATTGCCATTAAACCAAACCAAATCCATATGAAAGGTGTTCCAAAACATAAGTAAGTTATCGTTGTTTAGCGGAAGCGTATAATTAAAACCCATCACAATAAAGTATCAAATGTCGTAAGTGTTTAACAAGACAATCACGATCCAAGCCCACAACGACCAGCTCCTCCCTGTGCAAGCTCCATGTATCTAACGATCTGCAAGGCATGTAACAGAGGATCAACAACTAGTTGAGCGAGTTCACAGAAAGTAAATGCGTAATAGTAAGTTCGTTTGTAACATGTGGCTCTACTGGGCCGATGGTACGTTCTATTGGTGGGGGCTTCCCATGTTGTATAACCACTAGACTATTCGTAACCATAAGTGTTCTTCACAACCGAGAACAGTAGTACGTACAAGCTTTACGTAGGATTACATAAGTATCCTTCACAACCGAGGATAGTAGTAAGTATAAATACACGTAGGTTTTACGTGAGTATCCTTCACAACCGAGGATAGTAGTAAGTATAAGTATACATAGATTTTACGTAGGGGTCCTGCACAACCGAGGACAGTAAGAAGCATATGCATATGTGGGCTTTACGCACGTGTCCTGCACAACCGAGGACAGTAAGTAGTATAAGCATACGTAGGTTTACGTATGTGTCCTGCACAACCGAGGACGCTGGTATGGTAGTCTAGTAACAGTGTATGTACGAATCTAGTCAATCTCATTCCTTCAATCCCATTCCCAAGCCCTTGGGAATCCCATGCCTTAGTAAGAGTGTGAACTCACCTTGGTGTGCTCGGTATGCTAGGTTATGCACTCACAAGTAATCAGTCAAGTCCTATTGTATGCACGTATAATAATCAGTTTCGAATTCACAATATTTCTCATGTAATCTATGTCACAATGTGTTTTTGACAATTGACAACACGCACCACGTAAGCAGTTAGTAAGTTCACATGCAATTTATGTTTCACACAAATGTTCATCACAGTTTGTACTAACATGGTTATTGATTCACATTCTTGAGAGAGTCGCAGTCTTAACGAAGTTAGCAACTTATCAGGGTTTACAAACATAACAGGAATAATAAGGTCACACCGTTAATTAACTAACAGGATATACTAACTGAGTTAACAAAAGTTAACCACTTACAAAGTCATATACGTATCTTAACAAAGTTATCAACTTAACAGGTTCAATCTTGATATAACATACATTCCTAGTTCCATGTTAACAGCACACAAGTCGGACAGAGCCTTGCCCTATTTAAAACTCGGACAAGAAGTGAGGGGGGGCTTCCCCTGTTTAAAAGTCGGATCATGAGGGGTCACAAAGTCGGACCATGGGTCCTTGGGCATGAAACTCGGACAAATCAAGGGTTTGGGGATTAAAAGTAGGACAAAGGGGGTGTGGGGTAAAACTCGGACCCTTCAAGTGTTTACTAAATAAAATCGGACAACAACCACTTCAAAAACTTCGGACCATATAATCCTTTGAAAAGTCGGACCCCCTTACATATACATTCTCAAAATTCGGACCCCTGATGATAATTAATAAAGCTCGGACATGGTTCTAGAGTTTAAAACTCGGCCGTTCGTTTCCTATGTTCACATGATCACATCTCAATATACATAAACATCATCATTATCATTGACTTTCAACTAGGTTATAAATCTTCATACTATGGCCGACAATGGGAAAAAGATTTCATGTTGCTATTTGACCAACCATTAATCCTATTGCAATTCTATTGGACCAAAACTAAAGGATCTGACAACCTATCAATTCCATTGAGTGCATTAGTATGGTTTGGCCGATTAAAGTCTGATTATTTTCATTGATGCACACTAAATTCGATGTACTGACTTCACATGCTTACATGAAAGCCATTGGACCTAACATTCCTACAATCAATTCAATCACATGCTCTTAATCTTTACACACTAACATGAAATCAAATAACAATCACCACATATCAAGTTAACAACAATCTGATCACCAAGATGATACTAACCCGTTAAAACAAGAGGCTAGCAACGGTTCCTAAGAAGCTAGAGTTTGCCTGCCGTCGGCTCCAAGGAAAGCAAGAGAGAGAAGAGACGATGTGCTTAGGGTTTGACAAATAATCATTCACGTAGAAGGGTAGGAACGAATGCTAATCTAATCTCGGCTGGGCCCAAAGCCAGCTTGGTTTCCTTTTGTTTCGTCGAGGTCCTTGGGCCGGAGCCCATATGTGACGGAACACTTGTTTCGTCGAAACGGGTTATGGTGAAATGTCTTGTTTCGTCGAACTCATTCAGATCTAAATAGTTTATGCTTTTCAAACGGGTTACATGCTACACTTTATAATCACAACCATATAGATGCAAAAATCACAAAATGTCTCGACATATATCAACACGTGAACAAATAAGAACACAACAAGTTAATCAACTAAACGGTCAAAGGCAACGTGCAATACGTGTGAAAGTGAAAGTCGGAAACTTGAGTTGTCACATCAGCAGTTTGTTCGTGCAAAGAAGACGAATGATGTGAAGAGCTAATGGAACAGTACAAAGTACTGTACTATTTATAAGCACTTGCAAACTACTGAGCATCTTTAGCTGACGTCACCATGAAAGTGACATCTAACCTCCTAACAAACTCTAACCTCTGAATCTGCAAGCATGGTTCTGGCAGCCTCAATCAAAGTTCTGTTCTTTCTCTCAACAACCCCATTTTGCTTTGGTGTTCTAGTGATGTTGTACTGCCTTACAATCCCTTTCTTCACACAGAAGGCATCCAACTCCCTATTTTTAAATTCTATGCCATTGTCACTCCTAAAGCTTTTCACTGGGAGGTCAAATTGCTTTTCAACCTGTGTCACAAAGTCTTGCAAGATGCCTGCAGTTTCATCTTTAGAGTGCAAAAAGAAAGTCCATGTAAACCTACAAAAGTCATCAACTATAACAAAACGATATCTTTTCTTTTTGAGGCTCATGACTTGAACTGGGCCAAACAAATCTATGTGCAGCATTTGCAAGCACTGGGTTGTTTTGGACTCCTCAATGGACTTGTAGGAACTTTTATGCTGTTTTCCTTTTAAACAGGAAATGCAATGTTCAGGACATGAAAACAATTTTTGTGGAAGGCCTCTTACCAAACCATTTTTTGAAATTTTTGTTATTGTCTTAAGATTTGTGTGTCCCAGTCTTTTGTGCCAAAGTTCTGTCTCTTTGTTAGAGGCAGCTGAGAACAGACAGGCATCAACTCTGGGACACTCTTTAGACATGTCAACAACATAAACATTGCCACTTATTTGAGCAACAAGTTTAGTTTGACCATTTTTAATTATTGCTTCAATCTTTTTGAGCATTTCTGGTCCAACAATCCTACAACAATCTTTTGTGAAGAATGACCCAAACCCTTTGTCACTCAATTGTTGGATCTGAGTTTCCTTTTGATTGTATTTTTGTTTGAAGTTAAAAATGGAAAATGGATAAGTTGTGCAGCGGAATTAAAATGATAACAAACTTTGCATACAATCAAATGAGAGTAATACTTTAATCAAACATCTTTACACAAAGAACCGAATGATTGAATTTATTTCAAACACGATTACAATGATGATGTATGAATGCAAACTCCCCGTCAGCCAAAGCTCAGCAGTTTGTTCGTGCAAAGAAGACGAATGATGTGAAGAGCTAATGGAACAGTACAAAGTACTGTACTATTTATAAGCACTTGCAAACTACTGAGCATCTTTAGCTGACGTCACCATGAAAGTGACATCTAACCTCCTAACAAACTCTAACCTCTGATCTATACAGACACTGCTTATGTTGAACTACTGCTTATACATTCTATTACAAACAGACTTTAGAACAACTGCTGCAACCTTCTACTGCTGTGAACCCAACAGTACTTGTCCGGATCAGCAGTGCTTGACTCAAGGCAGTAGATTGAATTAGCAGGACTTGAGTCTTCATCAGATCTTTAGTTGAGCAGCAGTTATTGGTCAGCAGTTAGTAAGATCAACAGATAGGAGGTCATCAGTTGTTGCAATCACTTTCAAGGGGAGAGTTATGTATATCAGCATCTGCTTATTCAGAATCCACTGAGCTGATCCAGTTTTGGCTTTACATTATCTGTTCCTCTGATAGGGTTCAATCCCAATAATCTCCCCCTGGAACAGATAATGCCAAAACTCTTCATTATTGTGGATATTTTATTGCCTCATCAATAGTTCCCTTATTTGACCTTTAAATTGTAATTCAAAGTTCAGGGCATCTGTATCTTCATCATCCCTGCTAAGTGGAAGATCAAGGAGATCCTGCAAATCTTCAAGACTCAGGCCAAGAGCTTGTTCCCTTGATATTATCTTCACTTCTCCACCAGACCTGAGCAAGGTCAATACGCGGGTCTGTTTATCAGTTGCCCACTTTTGTATTTTTGAGCCTGGTGGGTTTCTTGGGAGATGCTTATTTGCAGAAGAATTTGGAGAGGCTGGCCGATTCATCACTGGCTGAGCAGTGGTAGCAGAATTTTCTTGTTCAAGTTCTTCTTTCATCGTTCTTAACAAGCCTTCTTTTAAAACTATATTGCCCGAAAGAATATCTTGAACTGTCTCAGCTCCTAACTGGCTTTGTCTCCTCCTTTTGTAAGAGGAAGTACCAGCTGGAGCAATGGATTTCCTGGTGTGCAGCTTTGTTGGTCTTTTTGAAATCTCTGCTTCAGGATAGTCAGGTTTTTGAGGAATTTTTGGGTCTTTCTTTCTTAATTCCTCCAACCTTTTGTAGGTTAACCTGACTATATCTTCCTTCCATCTAGCTACTTGTCTTGTGGTGCCAAAATCAGCAGCAACCAGTTCTTCTTTCATTCTCTTCAGTTCCAGCTGCTTGTCAGGTATATTTCTTTTGAATTTTGCCCAATCAGGAGGAGTGTGAGTGACTTTCCTTTTTATCATATCTTGTATTCTTTCTGCTTCAGCTTCAAGCTCAGGAACAGTCCACTCTTTGTACATGTGTCTCTCTCCTTTGTATTTCTTGTAAAACATGATGCTTTCAATGTAGTCTTTCTTCAGAGTTTCAGCAGCTCTTTCAGAAATTTGTTGACTAACATTTTTTGCAAAACGTTCTAGGGAACTGACTTGTGTAAGTAGATATTGGTAGTATCTTGAAACTTCTTTGTCAGATTTCCCTTGTGAGTTTCTTTGTGAGATATCCTCTGCTTGTTTAGCTTTTATCTTCAAATACTCATCAATGTTTTTGGGCCATGGATATCCTTTGATTGAGGGCAAACTCCTTTTGGCAGGGTCATCCTCAGTATAGAAGGATTTTATCTCTTCTCTGACAGCTTCTAGTTCAAGAGGAAATTGAACACCTGCAGGAGGTAAAGGTTTGTGCATTGGAACAGAAGAAAGTGGAACTGGTTTTGGTATATTGACAAGAGCTAAAGGTTTTAAAGATGTTGGAGATGGTGAAGTGACATCATCTTTAGGAGTTAGCCTTCTCCTCTTTATTTGAGGAGGGACTGATGATGTTTTGGATGGAAAGATGGTTGTAGTGGCAGTGGTTTGTGATAGACTAACAGTTGTTGAAACAACTGGTGTTCCAACCACTGTTGTCTTTACAGCAGATGTTTTAACATCTGCTGTCTTCTGCCTTTTGACAGGAGGTGATTGTGATTTTGGTGGTGATGGTGGTAAGGTAGTAAATGTAGTGTGTGTTGAAGTGGTGTGTGTTGAAGTGGGAGCAGTTGCAGAAACTACTGAAGTACCCACATCAGCAGATACAGCAGGAGTTACAACAGCTGTTTTAAGTGGCGGTTTTTTAGCAGACTTTGAACGTCTGACTGGGATGGATTTGGGTAACCTTCCTTTTTTAGTAGGCTTCTTCTTTTCATCAATGAGATTTTCATTATCTCTTGATCCTGAAGTACCCTGATCCGGATAATCCACCTTGGCTTTCTTTTTGGCCTCTCTATCCCTTTTTACACAAGCAAGTGCTTCTGCAAGTGCATTTGTAGTCTCATCAATTTTCTTACTACCATCTGGCAAAGGGATCTGCTTGGTCATATTTGAATTTTCTGGTGCAAGGTAAAGACCATCAGTTATTCCCTTTCTTCTCCACTCCTGAATTTTCTCCCCTTTTTGGCATTATCTTCAGGGAGTTGATCAATGAAAAATACTGGTGGAGGAGCAGTGCCAGTAGTGTGCAGGATTTGAGTTTTGAGAGCCTTTAGATCAGCCTGAGTGTCTTTGAACCTAGATTCCATAGCATTTCTCAGCTGTTGAACATGTTTTTCATGTTGCTGATCTGCCAGTTGTGCTTGATGATGGAGATAAGGTTGAAAGAGATTCCAGAGCTCATTTGTAGCAGGTGCTTGCTGTAGAGCAGGTGCTTGAGGTGGAACAACAGTGGATTGTACCTTTTGTACCTGTAACAACTGTTGGAGCATAGTTTTGAGCTCTGCAACAGAGTTATCAAGTTTCTTAACACGATCCGTCAATTTCTGGTACTTTAAATCATCACCCAATTTAATGGGATCATCTGATTTCCCACTAACAGTGGTTTTATCAGTGGCAGATGTAGGGAATTTATTCCAAACACTAACCACTGATGCCCCTTTTTCTTGGTACTGGGGTCTTCTTCCTTCAACACTTGACAACCTTTTGATGATGCCAGTTGGATATATGAATCCACTGGTGGTTGGCAGAGGTGCTATGTAAGGAATTGCCTCCAAGGAAGTCTTATTAATGAAACCACTGCCCAACTGTAAACCTGTAGGTTCAACAGTTGTAGTGGCTGCTTCACATGGATTACCACAAAGAGTTACTTGTAACTCAATGGGTGTAACCTCCTCAGGTTTTGTTGGTGGGTTAGCAATGGATGATACAGCAGGCTCAGTCATTTGTTGAGGTATATTCTCATTGACAGGTGATTGAGAAGGACTGGATAGTGCCTGGTTCAAGTCAATTGCATCCAACAGTAGTTGTGTTTTTGGTGGAATTGAGGATGTGATGGTGGGTTTAGAAGGCGGGGTTGCTCCGGGCATTGAGCTATGGATGATGGAGACGAGTGTATCCAGAGCATCATGATGTGGTGGCCCTTTGTGTACAACCTGTCCTTTTTGTGAAGAAGCAGGAGGAGTTATGGTTATGGGTTGAGATATTTGTACCAACTGCTGTGAGGAAGAGGCAGCAGTGGTTTCTAGTGACATTTGTGTTGTCACAGACATTAACTCTGGTATCTCATCCTCCAGAGTTGCCTTTTTGATTGGTTTGGAGGGTTTTTGATTTTTCTTTTTGGATGGCCTTTTTGGTTTGGTAGGTGTGGGTTTCAAAACAGTTGTTCTGCTGCTTTGATCACCTAGAGCAGTAGGCTCAGCAGCAGATACCTGAGGAGCAGTGGTAGCTGCTAAAGCCTGCTCAGGTACCCCTGCTTGTGTTTTGCAAGGTGCTAACATACGTGAAAATGTTTCAGATGTTAGACAGTTTATTGCAGTTATTTCACCTTGGTTTATTAGAGCCAAATCATCCTTACTGAATTTCTTTTGGAAATAATAGCTTAAAAACCTTGGAAAAAGTAAGAATGATTTGCTTTCAACATTATTAACCAAATCTTTAAAGATTTCCCGAGAATAGTTATAATTTTCTTCTTGAAGAATTGCATATCCCATATTTTGAATCTTCATAGGGATCTCATTAAAAGAAGTGGTTTTGTTTGAAACACATACTAGGAGGGTATGAAATAGAAATCTTGTTGCAGGAGGAAAATAACCTTTTTCTAAGGTTAGTTTCGTCATCATTGTGGCTTCATACCCTCTTTCAATGAAGTCAATGTGCAACTCGTTTTTGGTGAAGGAAGTTTTACCTGCCTGGTCATCGAGTTGAAAGACTTCAGAGATGGATTGTGGTGTAATGTGAACAACTTTACCCTTTATGGAAGATTTAATTGCAGTTGCAATGTCTCCTTGTTTTTCAAGGGTTGCATTCTTCCAAAACTCCCTTTGGGTTGCCAAGTAGATGGGTGCGTCGGCGGTGAGCAAAGTTTTGTACTTTGATTTTGCCATGATGGTGATAATGGAATCGAAAACATCTGTGGTTCCTGGTTTTGTGAGAAGACCCAGAAGATTGTGAGATTTTTTGAATGGAAGTTCAGTGGTAGTTGCCTTTTGAGAGGCTGTTTTCGATGATTTTGATGAGGGTTTTGCAGATGACTTCGATTTTGTCATTTTTGAAACGATTGATCGAAGAAATTTTTGTGGGAGATGAAAGAAAAACTGCTTTGAGAAGAGAATTTTTATGAATTCAATTCGACAGTAAAACCCTGTTTGGATGGTGAATGGGGAGTTTTATAGGAGAGAGAGTGAATGCTGACGTGGCAGCCGTTACAAAAAGTCTGACACTATGTACTGCCCACGTGACAACCACTGGTGAAGATGGAGGACAGTAGTTTGGATGAAAGCAACTGATGAAAGCAGTGGAAAGGGGGCAGTGGATGATTTTTACTATCAGTGGATAGCATATCAGTGGATAAGACACTGCTTTTAAACAACAGATGTTATCAAAGAATGAGAGGACAGTGGTTGCCTTTCAGCAGTGGACAGACCTTTTGAAGTAGAACAGACCTTTGAACAATCAGTGGTTATGGCAGACTTTTAAGGATTTTAATGAAATTTTCATTTTTAAGCTATTTTGAAGGATGGATTTTTGATTTTCTGAAAACATTTTGTTGCTTTTATTTATAGAAAAACAAGATGTTGCTTGTTATTCCATGTTTAGCATCCCAATTCTAGAGACCAGACTTTCAAAAGTGGCTGTATCAAGTGCTTTTGTGAGCACATCTGCCAGCTGGTCTTTAGTTGGGACATGATGCAGAGAAATCAAACCTTTTTCATAGCAATCCCTCACAAAGTGATGTCTGATGTCAATGTGTTTGGTGGTAGAATGGGAAACTGGATTTTTGATGATATTTTCTGTTGCCTGGCTATCCAGCATAAGTGGTGTCTTTAAGGCAGTGATACCAAAATCCAGTAACTGATTTTGAAGCCACAGGAGTTGGGCTGTACAGCTTGCAGCGGCAATGTATTCAGCCTCAGCAGTGGATGTTGAAACTGCTGCCTGCTTTTTGCTTTGCCAAGAGACTAAGCAATCACCTAGAAACTGGCACCCTCCTGAAGTGGAATTCCTTGTTGTGTGACAACCAGCAAAGTCACTGTCTGAAAATCCTGAAAGCTTGATATTCCCATTAGCTGGATACCAGATACCAAGTGTGGGAGCACCTTTTATGTATCTGAGAATCCTTTTTACAGCAATGAGATTAGATTTTCTGGGAGCTGATTGACTTCTTGCACAGACACATGTTGCAAACATGATGTCTGGTCTAGATGCAGTTAGGTACAATAAAGACCCAATCATGCTTCTATAAAGTGTTTGGTCAATCAGCTCATCTTTTTCATCAGACATGACCAGCTTATTTGTGGCCATGGGTGTGCTGCATGGTTTACAATCATTCATATCAAATTTGGTTAAAAGTTCTTTAGCATATTTGCTTTGATGAATGAAAGTTCCATTTTGCATTTGCTGTACTTGGAGACCAAGAAAGCATTGCAGCTCACCCATTGCACTCATTTCAAACTCAGCTGTCATGAGTTCTCTAAACTCTTCACACATTTTGGTACATGTGCTTCCAAAAATAATGTCATCCACATAAATTTGGACAATCATTAAATCTTTCCCTCTCCATTTAAGAAACAGTGTTTTATCAATGGTACCTCTTTTGAAACCATTTGAGAGTAGAAAGTTGGAAAGAGTTTCATACCAGGCCCTTGGTGCTTGTTTCAGGCCATACAAGGCTTTGTTTAGCCTGTAGACATGATCAGGATAAAATGGATCCTCGAAACCTGGAGGTTGACATACATATACCTCTTCTTGCAATGTACCATAGAGGAAAGCACTTTTGATATCCATCTGAAACACCTTCATGTTGTGGTTGACAGCAAAGGCCAGGAACAGTCTGATAGCTTCCAATCTTGTAACAGGGGTGAATGTTTCATCATAATCAATCCCCTCTTCCTGTTTGTAACCTTGAACCACAAGCCTGGCTTTGTTCTTGACAACAATGCCCCTTTCATCTGTTTTGTTCTTGAAGACCCACTTTGTGCCAATGGGACTGACCTCTTTTGGCAGTGGTACAAGCTCCCATACTTGTTGTCTTTTGAACTGTTGGAGCTCCTCTTGCATGGCTTCTACCCAGCTGTTGTCTTTTAGTGCCTCTTGGTACTTGACTGGCTGATGGAGTGATAGAAAACCAGCAAAAAGACAAATGTTTTGGGTTTGGCTTCTTGTGAGCACCCCTTCATTGATTTTGCCAATGATTTGATCAGGTGGATGAGATCTCAAGAAGATTAAATCTCCTTGGTATGGTATGATGGCATTTGTTGGTGAAGGCTGCAAATGTGTATCATCTGAGCTAACCACTGCTGGTGACTTTGATGACCCAGCAGTGGCTTCAAAAGGTGGTGGAATGGGTGGTAATGGAGTGGACCACTGCTGACTTTTATCCACTGTTTGATGACTTTTGTCAGCAGTAGTTGAGGATATGGAAAAAGTGGTGGATGGGCTACTTTGATCAACAACTGTTGATGTAGCAGTGGTTGAGCTTTCACAGATGTTTTGAACAACTGATGCTTTCCCTTTGGTGGCAGACCTTTGAGGGATGATGAATTCATACCCATAGTCTGGTGTTGTATCCTCTGATGGACCTGCGCTGTTAGTCTTGACAAGAGTATTTTCAAATGTGAATTTTTCAAGATCAAACAGATCAGCAGGATTTGCTGGGATTTTCATTGATGAAAGTTCATTGAACTTTACATCCAAAGTCTCCTCCACTACCTTGGTCCGTGCATTGAACACTTTGTAGGCCTTGGCAGTGGTTGAGTATCCCAAAAAATAACCACAATCAATTTTGGCTGCAAATTTTGAAATGGAATCTTTTAAGTTCAAAATAAAGCATGGGCAGCCAAATACCTTGAAGTATGAGATCAGTGGTTTGATTTTATACAGAATTTCATAGGCAGTCTTTTTGTGCCTGGGGTTGATTAAAACTCTGTTCTGGACATAGCAAGCAGTGTTTACTACCTCTGCCCAGAAAGTTAATGGCAAACCTGAATCTGCAAGCATGGTTCTGGCAGCCTCAATCAAAGTTCTGTTCTTTCTCTCAACAACCCCATTTTGCTCTGGTGTTCTAGGGATGCTGTACTGCCTTACAATCCCTTTCTTCACACAGAAGGCATCCAACTCCCTATTTTTAAATTCTGTGCCATTGTCACTCCTAAAGCTTTTCACTGGGAGGTCAAATTGCTTTTCAACCTGTGTCACAAAGTCTTGCAAGATGCCTGCAGTTTCATCTTTAGAGTGCAAAAAGAAAGTCCATGTAAACCTACAAAAGTCATCAACTATAACCAAACAATATCTTTTCTTTTTGAGGCTCATGACTTGAACTGGGCCAAACAAATCCATGTGCAGCATTTGCAAGCACTGGGTTGTTTTAGACTCCTCAATGGACTTGTAGGAACTTTTATGCTTTTTTCCTTTTAAACAGGAAATGCAATGTTCAGGACATGAAAACAATTTTTGTGGAAGGCCTCTTACCAAACCATTTTTTGAAATTTCTGTTATTGTCTTAAGATTTGTGTGTCCCAGTCTTTTGTGCCAAAGTTCTGTCTCTTTGTTAGAGGCAGCTGAGAACAGACAGGCATCAACTCTGGGACACTCTTTAGACATGTCAACAACATAAACATTGCCACTTCTTTGAGCAACAAGTTTAGTTTGACCATTTTTAATTATTGCTTCAATCTTTTTGACCATTTCTGGTCCAACAATCCTACAACAATCTTTTGTGAAGAATGACCCAAACCCTTTGTCACTCATTTGAGACACACTCAGAAGGTTGAATTTTAGATTGTCTATTAGATTGACATTTTCAAATTTTACATTTCCAGATTGCACTGTTCCAGACCCCAGGACCTTCCCTTTACTATTATTTCCAAAGGATATATCACCCCCACCATGGATTTTAAAGTCTTTGAGGAGGGCTTTACATCCTGTCATGTGCCTGGAGCCTCCACTATCTACATACCATAGACTATCAAAGCACGCAGAAGCTCCCTGCACATGAAGTAAAGGGATTAGTTCATTAAGGACTCCAAAGCCAACAGGGCTTTGGATGGGGTCTCAACAGTGTCTGGTATGGATGCAGTGTGATGGGCAGTGGTTAAGTCAGGGGTTTGGACAGTTTTAGTACTGTTTCTTGCTAACCATTGTTGGGGGTCTTGCCCAATCAACTGCTGGTAACCGAAAGGATGCCTATTCACTCTGGGTTTAGAGGGCTTTTTGTAGACCTCATAAACGTGTGGAATCCTTTGGTAAGACTGTTTTTCTTTGCCTTTTCTGAACTGATTGGCAGGAGGTGCATCAGTAACCTGAACATCTCTTTTGACAGATGTTTGGTTCAGCTGTTTTGTGACAGCTGTTTGAACTGGCACAAACAGTGGTTGTTTCTTTGTGAACTTGATAGATGGTGAAGATGCTGATGAACTCAAGGATGTTTTAGCCATGTACTCATTCTTCTTTTCATTGAAGTTTTTGAGGTACACACATGCCTGAGTTTTATGGTTTGTTTTACCACAAACACTGCAACTTCTAGCTGAAGTAGTGACACTTGTTTTGGTTAAGTCATAAGCTTTTAAATGGAAACAATCTTTTGTTAGATGGTTTCTCTTCTCACAGAATTCACAAAACAAGTTATCAATTTTCTCTTTCTTCTTCCTCTTTTCAGACTCCTTTGTAGCAGAGGTTTTGACCACTACTGGAATATCCTTAAGAGGAATGACTTTAACTTTTGGAGCCTTAACACCATCAGTTGATGTAAAGTCCATTGGCTTGAAGTTTTCAAGGATATCACACTCATCAGACCATCTTGGTTTAAATTGATGATTTTCAATCTCCTCAAATGCAGAGGGACCCATTGGTCTGTCAAGTGTGATTTTGTTACCAAGTTTGTCAGTGATCTTCACTTCTTGGCCATCCTTGTTTGTCGGGATGAACTCAGTAGTTACATCAGTGGTTGAAACAGATTTTCCAAAAGCAGTGTTTTCATCATCATGTTTTCTATAACCAACCCCAAATTTTACATTGCTTTTTATCTGTTTCTCAATCATAACCTCATACCCTTTGCATGATTCCACCCATCTTTCACATGTGATCTGGGTGGATTCTAACTCCTTTTTGCAAACTTGGTATTTTTCTACCATAGTTTGGAGTTGGGTTTTGGTTATGCTTTGCTCTTCTTTCTAGCTGCTAATCTCTTTTTCCTTTTCAGTCAACTTGTTTTTATGTTCTTTTAAAGATCTTTCAAATTTGACTTCATCAGTTAAGATTTTGTTCCTAAGGTTTTCATTCACCTCTTTGATGTTAGCAAAAGCAATAATGCAATTGTCAGAACATAGTTTTTCTAGAACTTGAGGTGATACCTTGGCAGCAGCCATCATTGCACAATCACACTTAGGATTTTCTTCCTCATCAGCTCTCTCTTCTTCCTCACCAGCCTTTTCATCTTTCTTGTCTTCTTCAGACCATAGATCTGTCATTGGTTCAATCAGGGTACCTGAACTTTCTCCCAGCAGTACTTCATTAGTCACAGCAGTAACCACTGCTTCAGTCACCTCTTCCACTGTTTCAACCTTCAGCTATTCCTCCTCAGATTCAACCCCCTCCTGTATTGACTCTAATGCCATCAAACAAAATTCATTGTGAGAAGAATCATTTGAAGCATACAGTGCAAAATTTTCATCATTAAAATTTTCAGGCATACTGCTCCAGTCAACAAACTCTTGACTAAAGAAACTTTGTTGTTCTGGTTGTGTAACTACTGGAGCAGTAGTTTGAGGTGCAGATTGCACTTGTGCCTGGGGAGCAGGGGTTTGAACATATTGGATCTGTGGAGCAGCTGTTTGGACATAATGCACTGGCATAGGGGCAACAACATAGTGAGCAGTGTTCACATGTGCTGCTGGGGCATATTGGGCATAGTGCACAGTGTTTTGATTTTGAGGTCTAGGATTTGAACTAGGGTGAGTGACTATGGGACCAGTTGTTTGACTCCTACATTCCCTAGCAAAGTGTCCCAGCCTGTTATACTTGTAACACTTGATTTTCGATTTATCCAACCCAACCCTTAGGTTCCCATGTAGACCTGGAAATTTTCTCCCAGTTCTCTTATAAAACTTGCTAGTTCTAACACTTAGCAAGGCCAGTTGGTGCAGGATGTCCATTTCCTCTAGGTCAGTGGGGTCGAAATGCTGTAAATCATTGAGTTCAAAGCTTAAATTGTCTGACATCTGGTTTTCATTTGCAGTGAATGCATAACCTGTAGAGTGAGGATCAGAGTTGTTAAAATTTGCACCAGCAGTTATGTCAATGTAGTGATCATAACCCTGATCCTTACCACTACCACCGGATTCTTCTTGACCCAGAAGAGCAGTGTTACCGAATGAATAATCATCAACGGTTTTCCCTGACTCTTGTAACTTCCTTTTCTAGTTCAACTCCCTCTCAAAGGTCAGGAGTCGACCATGGAGTTGGGTCAAGGTCAGATCCTTGAACTCAGGTGCAGTTCTGGTGACAATAGCTACAGTGTCCCATTTTTCTGGCAGTGATCTGTTTGAGTCGAGTTTGTAAACGTGACATTAACAAGCCTCAGTTCACTGATGAGACAACTGAAACGCTCAAATTGTTGAGTCAGTGATTCACCTTTAACATGACAAAATGTTTCATACTGTTGGTTCAGGATTTCCCTATTGTTTTCTATGACCTCTTCGGTACCTCCAAACTGTTCCTTAAGTGCGTCCCACAACTCTTTGGCACTGTTACAATGTAACAATCCAGCATATATTTCGTTGGGGAGTGCTGATGCAACAATACTAAATGCTTTAGCATCCAGTTCAAATTTTTGATAATCCGTTTCAGTATAATTTTCAACAGGTTTAGGAACTTGTTTTTTTGCATCTTCAGCGTTTGGCACTGTAGGAACATGAGGACCAAAGATAACAGACTTCCAACAACCTGTGCTTTGTTGAGCGAGGATGTGACCCATCCTCCTCTGCCAGATGTTGTACTCATTTCTTTTTAGCATAGGTGGTTTAAAGAGCGAGCCAATGTTGTTTTTATCGTCCTGAGATTGTGACGTCATTCTT
The DNA here is from genome assembly GCF_002127325.2 of Helianthus annuus. Lineage (NCBI taxonomy): Eukaryota > Viridiplantae > Streptophyta > Magnoliopsida > Asterales > Asteraceae > Helianthus > Helianthus annuus. The sequence continues at coordinate 130,375,524 of NC_035449.2, read as the reverse complement.
GTTGTTTTACAGGTACTGAGAAATCAACTATAATGGTGATTAATCCTTACTCTGTTTTTCAACGACGAACAAACAATTGGTATCAGAGCTAGAACAGTCAAATTTGATTGAATTTATTGTTGGGATTGAACCCTATCAGAGGAACAGATAATGTAAAGCCAAAACTGGATCAGCTCAGTGGATTCTGAATAAGCAGATGCTGATATACATAACTCTCCCCTTGAAAGTGATTGCAACAACTGATAACCTCCTATCTGCTGATCTTACTAACTGCTGACCAATAACTGCTGCTCAACTAAAGATCTGATGAAGACTCAAGTCCTGCTGATTCAATCTACTGCCTTGAGTCAAGCATTGCTGATCCGGATAAGTACTGTTGGGTTCACAGCAGTAGAAGGTTGCAGCAGTTGTTCTATAGTCTGTTTGTAATAGAATGTATAAGCAGTAGTTCAACATAAGCAGTGTCTGTATAGATCAGAGGTTAGAGTTTGTTAGGAGGTTAGATGTCACTTTCATGGTGACGTCAGCTAAAGATGCTCAGTAGTTTGCAAGTGCTTATAAATAGTACAATACTTTGTACTGTTCCATTAGCTCTTCACATCATTCGTCTTCTTTGCATGAACAAACTGCTGAGCTCTGGCTGAGGGGGAGTTTGCATTCATACATCATCATTGTAATCGTGTTTGAAATAAATTCAATCATTCGGTTCTTTGTGTAAAGATGTTTGATTAAAGTATTACTCTCATTTGATTGTATGCAAAGTTTGTTATCATTTTAATTCCGCTGCACAACTTATCCATTTTCCATTTTTAACTTCAAACAAAAATACAATCAAAAGGAAACTCAGATCCAACATTGGTACAAAACACAATGCTAGAAAAAGAAACGGGTACTATGTAGAAACCACCCAAACTCATGAACATTGAAGAATATAAGGGTTGGGAAGGTCGTTTTGAAAACTGGGTACAAGCCAATTACTTAGACGCTTGGGAATGTGTGGAAACGAAGTATGTGAGACCGTTAAATGATGATGAAGAGGAAGTTGCGATCAAAGATATGAGTGCCGATGATAAGAAAAATTATAGGAATGAGAAAATGATGTTAAGTCTGCTACAACAAGCTGTGAAGGAAGATATTATGGTCTTGCTGTAACACAACGGGAGTTCGTATTCAATTTGGAAAGCACTGCGTTCAAAGTTTGTTGGTAGTCAGGAGATGGTGAAGAACAAAAAGTCACTTTTGAAAAAGGAGTTTGATTTGTTTAGAGGATTGAAGAACGAGAGTACAAAGCAGATCATCGAAAGATATTGCAACTTGTTGGTGAACAGAAGAGGTTAAGCATCAACAAAGACAATGAAGAGTTGATTGAAAAACTTGCAGATGCGTTACCACATGAAACTTGGGGAATATATTTGATGATGCTCAGGAACAAAAAGGGATTTAGCACGTTAACCTTGAGCAAATTCATTGAGAAGTTGGAAGCTCAGGAAATGGAACAAAGAAAGATTTTTCGAATGAAAGATTTCGACGGTGAACAAGATATTGGGTTGTATTACAAAGCAGGGATGAATGAGAAATCTACAAATCTATCTCCAAAAATAGAAACTGCTTACAACACCAAGAATTCTTCTGGAAGTTCATCATCAGGGTCAAACAGCAAAACAAGTTTCACATCATTTCCGTCTTTTGATCCAAACATTTCAGCAACAAAAAATGGGAGAAAACTTCAGTGCAATATTGTTTTAAATCTTGAAAATGATCAAGATTATTCTGAGGAAGTTGCTAAAAACCACATGTCTTTATTGGGAATGGTTTTAGAATCTTATAGTTGTTTTGTTGCAGGTCGTATCGGGAATCCAATGCTAACAAAGGAAGATTACGACCAGATAGATGCTGAAGAGATGGAACTGATGGACATAAAATGGTGTTTGGCAAGCGTGTTAAGGAGATGAGAAATTCAAGAAGATCACGGGGAGAGATGATCTTCGTGAGGCTAATGTTTCTACTTTGGGTTTTGATAAATCTAAAGTCACTTGTTTTCGTTGCAGGGAGAAAGGTCACTTTAAGAGGGAGTGCACCAACCGCGAAGCAAGTGGAGCTCAGAATCCTTTCAACAACAACAATGATTACTACCGAAAAGCCATCTATCATCAAGTTGTTCAACAACCATCTCAACAGCATCAACATCAAGCACAAAATGCACATGGAAGAAACATAATCGAAGATTCTGGAAAGAGAGCATGTGTGGTTAATCAGGATGAAAAGAAGCCATTCAACTGGGATAAATATGTTTCAGCTGATGGAAAAGCTTGTTTGATCGATCAAGATGATGAAAAGCTACCTGAGGGTTTTAGCTGGGAGAATTTCACTTGGGATAACTATATTCCAGATCAAGATACAGCTTATACAGCTCACAAAGCTTTCGTTGCAAGAATCGAAGAAGAAAGTGATGATGATGGAACAGAGTATTATGCTAGACAAATGGCAAAACATCTGAAGATGATGGCAGAAAGCTATAGTGAGGATGAGAAGGAAAAGAAGAAAAAGAAGAAGGTAAAAACACCGGTTAGTAGTGATGATGAAACAGTTCCGGTGGTTAGAAGGAAATTGAAGGAAGTTCCAAAGTTCAAGATTAATGAAGAAGCTATTGCGAAGAAGAGTATAGTAACTTGTGAAAATTGTGAATATGTAAAGAAACAGAAAAGTTCATTGATCCACAATATGAACAGGTTAAAAGAGTCATATGATGTGCTTAACAAAGCAATGAACATGTACAACGACACACGTGAAGAGCAGGCTACAGCAATGAAGACACTTCAAGGAGCGTTCATGGTTAAGCAGAAAGTTGTGAACAACTACATTGAAAAGTGTGCTGTTCTTGAACAAAAACTGGAACTTCAAAGGATTGAAACTGAAAGAGTAAATCGCTTATTGAAAAGTTACTCATGTTCTTCTTATGTAATTGACAGGATTTATCGGACAGCTGAAAGTTTGAAGGCATTTGAAGACAATGATGTAGCTGAAGAAAATAAAATTTCTGAAGAAAAGTTTGATGAAAAGACTCCTGTGAAGAAAGCTGAAAAGAAAAAGGATACAAAGAAAAAGACTGACAAGAAAGATTCTGGTAAGAAACAAGGTGTCAGTTACAACAAGTGTCCACCCCCTCTGGAAAATGGATATTTGGCTAGAAATCCAAATGATGAAAGAGTCAAAAAGGCAACAAATTTGCAGTGGGAGTCGGAGTCGTCAGTAAACTTGCCAGATAGTATTGATGTCGTGTTTACATCGTCTGACACTGATCAATAGTCTCAATTGATGAAGATAGTGGTGGATCATGTGTTAGAAAATGATGAAACAGAGGAGTCAAAGTCGGAGTACGCGTCAGAGTCAAAGTCTGAGTCAAGCACTCCGGGTCAAATAGAAAAACAAGAAAAAATAGTCTATGACAAAGAATTCATGTTATCAAAATCTAATTTGGATGATGAACTGTTTAAAGTTGCTTACACTTTGAATGTTTCTGACAAATTATATTCTGATGAGGAATTTCCAATAAGAGGTGTCAAAACAGAATTGATAAACAAGGTTTTCAAACTCACAGAAAGTAATATTTCTGAAATAAAAGATTTAAATCTTAATGAAAAACCTAAAAAATACACCTCAAGAGTTCAACAGAGATTAAACAAGAAAAAGAGTTACGGTTCTGGTTCTGGTTTTCAAAAGAAATCTAACCATAACGGTAATTTCAAAAAGAAAGGTTTAGGGTTTATTCCAACTGAAAAACAGAAAAATGAAAAATACGTTCGTGATTTTAAATCCAAAATGACATTTGTTTCAGGAATATCATCTGTAGAAGAAGAAAAGAAAGCTTTCTGGAGGCAGTCAAACAATAAGTTCCTTGCAAAGAAGCAAGATGAAATGAAGAAGATGACTGAGCAGAAGAAAAATACGAGAACCTGTTTCCAATGCAACAAAGTTGGACATATTGCCAGGGAATGTTCTAAGGCAATACGATCAAAACAGGAAGTATCTCGTAAACTCAAAGAGAAAGTAGTTGAGTTTGAACCACTAATTGATCGAACTAAATTGTTTAAAAATTCTACTTTTGAAATTGGTGAATGTTCGAACAAATTTTATCAGAAGAAAGCTAAATCTGACAACCAAAAATGGGTTGTTAAGAAAGCTGTTGAAAGCTCTAGCGATGATTCTGATAGGTCAAAATCAAAGGAGCTATCTTCTGGCGATGAATCTGACTCCACAAAGTCAGATGAGCCACAGGTTGTTTCAAACAGTGAAGCTATTTTGAAAGATGAAAAATCAGTTCCGATTGTGAATGATGAGGATTTTCCATCACTTTGGGCTGAAAATTATAAGAAGAAAATTGGTAAAGTTGAAATTTCTAACCAATTTTATAATGACAAACAGGATTTTGATGCTGAGAAGGTCTTTAACCCCAAGGTAAAACATATCTTTGGTAAGATGATTGACCGAAAAGTCAAAGGGGTTAAAGAATTCTATGAGAAGAAGAGAGGAGGTAAGAAACCGAGTGATGGTGACTCGGTGACACCCAAGGCTGGTCAGGCTTGGGTGAATATTTTCTTAGACTAAAAACCTGACTTGCCGAAACTCCCAGATTGGTAAGCGAGGAGCAGGTATCGGCATCTTTTTTGAGAAATGTACTACGGTAATGTCAATCATACAACGGTAAAAAGGTTTGTTTGTGTTTTACTTACAAGTAGTTAGAGATTTCATTGTGCATATTTGTATATGGTAAATCAAGGACATTAATTTGTACTTACTTTTTCCTACAAGTGGTTGAAAGACAATATGATGAACCACATCCCCGAACCTATTATTGATATATCTATAAGTGGTAAAATCATTCAAACTTATTTTCCGGAAAAACCATTTTGATTAAAAAAACTTAAGTGTTTTGAAATCTAAATGGGAAAATAGTTTGTTGATAAGGGGAGTTCTGATTGTTTATGCCAAGAGAATGGCGAATTGATGCGATTTGATATCGGTTGTCATGTTTCTGTATAGTTTATTTTCAATTTTCGTTAATGTGTTTGTATTTTAGGGGGAGTAGAAATTTTCAGAAAATCCAAAAACATTAGAAAAGTTGAAAAAGCCAAAAACATGATAAAATTAAAAATGAGTTTTGTTGTGAAAAGAGGAAATGATAGTACATCAGTGGACTGTCACAACATGCTAGAGAAATGAAAAGATAAAATGTGATAAACAATCTCACTGAGGATGTGCCAGTAGGTTTTTGCACATTTAGTAGATTATGACGAGATATAAACCTAAATTTCAAACTTGCTTTGTTCGTGGGGAACAACTTCTTGGATATATGGGTAACCCCCGAAATCTTGTTTGAAAGGTCCCTCTTTCTGAGGTACTAGGTCTTTATGCTTAGTGATATCTGGGGTATTATCCCGGGACTTCTGCTGTATGGAAATACTGACCTAGTCCCTGTATAATACTTTTCGCAAATGCTTGAAAAAGCGCCGCCCTCAGCAAATTGATGAAACAATAAAATTGATAGTCATTGCTGTTGTAAAAAAGATCCTCTAAAGGGGACACACCTAAAGTCGAACCGTCATCTCTCTGCTGAACGGAAGTTCTGACCTGAGCTCTCACGGTTTTCATCTAACCCCTTACAGATACCATCTAGGTATACTCACCTGTAAGACTGAACATTGGGATCTGGATACGGGAGTATATTCAAGTAGTGGGATACACGGATAAGTTTAAGTTCTTAAGATATTAATATCGTATCTCAGATCAGTTGAACTTCGTGTGAAAATTTAAGTGGACCAGTATACGGACAATCTAGGTGAATTGTTTAGAACTTAAAATGAAATGAAGCTTAACGGTGTTGGTGATTTGTCTCATAAACTGATATGATCCTCTTACACAAACTCACAAAAATATTGTTTGTATATATTTCTTTACTGCATTTCATTTTGGTTATTTCACAAAATTCCAAAAAGATTTTCGGTGTGTTTTAGCATAAATTTTGAAAAATTCAAAAAGATTTTCGACAACTGATATTGAAAAGCTGATTTTCAAAATTTCAAGTGCTAAACATGATGAACAAATGGTTTGAGAGAGTGTGTTGTTTTGATAAGAAAAACGATATAGTTGCAAGTGGTTCATCAGAAACAAATTGATATATTTGTTTGTGATAGTTACAAGTGGTGTCTATATGCTTAAATGTTTATCATAAAGCTTATGTTTGTGGTAGAGTTTTATGCAGGTTGAGTCAACATTTGAGGGGGAGTGCTTGTTGATAATGATGAATTTAAAGATGTCAACATCTAAGAGAAGAAGTTTGTTGGTGACAAAAGAGAAAGAGAGGAGATAGAATTTGAGGATGTTTACGGTGTCAAATTTTTCAAAGAGAAGCTCAAAGACTGATCAAGACCGAAGATGCAAAGACACTACACTGTCAAAGACTCGACACGTGCGACTCGTCAACATCTGAGGGGGAGTCTGTTAGTGCACCACATATGTCGACTACATCTTGTATCGAGTCTTGCATCAAATGGGTTAGATCAAGGCACGGAATTCGAGAAACAAGATTAGAATGTGATTTCGCCCCAAATGACATGCTGTCATTTGGAGCGAAATCCTAATAAGCTGATTTCGCCCGTGTGTGTAATATGTCCTGATTTCGCTCATAGGGTTATGGAACTAATTTCGCTCATGTTGTATATGTCTGATTTCGCTCCTGTTGTTCATGTTTGTTTGAGCGAAATCACATGCACTATATATAGCTTGTCATTTGAAGCGATGTGTGTTTTCATCCGGTGGGCCACGAAGTGCTGCCGAAGTGTTGTCAGGGCTGTAAACGTCATCAGTATCAATAGAATCAACAGTTTAAAGGTGAATACATGCTGAATTGAACCTGATTTGTTTGTTTCTGTCGCTCAAATCAGTAAAAGCTCTTCTGATTGACTCAATTGGGTCAGAGATCGATCCTACACATATAGAAGGAAATAATTAAATGAATTATATACTAATCAAGCATGTTTTTATACATGTAATGTGTTGTTTGGTATGAAAAAAGATTTCTAAACAACATCAAACTGGGTTTTCACATTAACAAAAACGAAACTTGAAAATATTATTTTTTTATATAGAAAAAAAACATCAAACTATATTATCTAATCATAAACAACCTTTGTCGAAAGCCCTTTATCTCCAACATAAAACTTTGATTTGAGCTTAGGATGAACCTACAAAACCATAAAAGATTTAACTTATTACATTTAAAAAAAATTCATGAAAAGGATTACATAATGGAAAACAAATACACCGAATAGAATAAAAAGTTTATTATATGTATTGAAATTAACTATTAAATTAAATTAGTATATAACAAACAACCTTTGCAGATACAGTCTCGTGACCAAAAACAATCTTTAACTTTCCTTTTGGGTCATTCTACATAATAAAAATGAATGATAAACATATACGTATAGAAGAAAGTAACTAGAAGAATTATATAATATATATATATATAAGGCACATTGTGAATCACTTACATTAGTCCGATACGAATCAAAGGAAGATGAAAGGCGGTTAGATTCACCAACTATATGACCACCAAGATCTTCATCAACATTACTTTCGTTGGTAATCACATTCTCTTTGTGTTCCGACTACAAAAAAAATAATATTCAAAAAACCAACAATGTTAACTTCAAGAATAACTAACTACTTGATATTATGAAAAAAAAAATATTGTAAGCATAATAACACTATCCGCAAGGAGTAAATCAAATCCATCATCTCCGTAAATAGGATCATCCAACACAACAACGTCAACCTTCTTGAAATACATTTGAGTACCCATTTCATGATTAAAAACGGACAACTCAAAAGTCTCATATCCAGCCATTGTAAAAATAAAAGTAGTCCGGGAATCTAATTCAAGATCCCTAATCAACTTAGACCATCCATCAGTGAAAGCACATTTGTCGGACATCGCTTCCATCTTCACATTCCAAAACCTATCACCGAGATAAAGAGTTGCTGATCCACCTTTATAACTGTTGCCATAAAACTGTCCCCAGAATTTGTCCGCCATGAGCTGTAATTTGTTAACAATTATGTTAAACAAAATATGCACAAAACAAATTGACATAAAAAAGAAATTATTTTATATACAGTACTTACAATGAAATCATCATCAACTCTAATGGAAGTGATAAAAGAGTTATCCAAAACACATGACTTAAAGACATCGAGATACCATGTAGATGGTCCAAGACTGTTGAACAACAGATAATCATTTTTTTGTAAACCACTGTCCGTAACGACTTTACCAAACCCATCACCTAAAACAGGACCCAACCCATATTTTTCAATTTCAACAATCCATAAGTTGTCAGCAGCAAAAATTTTAATACGATCACCGTATGGGAATTGTTCTCCCCACAGTAATGTAGCAAAATCATTCGATATTTCCTATAATTTGAAACATAAGACATATAAGTATCAACATATTTTTTGTAAACATAATAACAAAAAGTACATACCACTTTGTAGGATGATGAACATCGACCAACTTCAAGAAAGAACAACTACTTCTCTTTTGATCCATATCTGTAAAATTATTATCAACATTTTTTTAGAGCAAGAAATAAAATGATAACATTACAAAATAAACACATTCAAAATAAATAAAATATTTTATTCTTCCAATTAACAATGACTAAAGATGGAAAAATATTACTGATAAATAAAGAAAGTATATATATAAATCAATAGTAGAAACAATAACCAAATTTGACTACCCTATTTTCTGTGAACGTAAATTTTAATCACATTATTATCAAATAATTACGGTTTACCATGAAAAAGGAAATTAAGAAACATAAAAAAAGTGGGAAATTGTTGTAAAGATAACATCAAAATCGGAATCGGATTGTTATTAAAGAAAATTGTGTATAACAGTTGATTGAACAACCGAACATTGGAAAATCTTCTAAATATAACATCAAAATCGGAACATTGCAAAACAATAGGACGAAAACCTCTCAATAGCCAGATTAAAGATGAAGAACATACCTTCTTCTGTTGATTGTAGTGTAGAAGATGAGAGTAATGGCTTCTTGAAACCCTAACCAACAATGGCAGTGAGAAGGGATAACCAAGAGAGGAGGTGAAAGTGATCTTGATGGGTAATGATGTTGCAGGTGATATGATGGTTTTGTTTTGAGTTGCACGAATTTTGAAGTAAATAAAATATAATTACAAATTCACCCCTTATAGATCTCTAATAGTTACAAAACTTTACAAAATCAATTTAACTAACAACTTACCATAAAATAGTACTTTACCAACAGTTTATAAATTGTAATATTTATATTTCAAAAAAATTTTACAAATTGTTTAAACGATTAAAAAATATGGTAGTTATACTTAAATAATTTAATTTAAAAGTGAATTACAATTATAATAAATCAAGATGTAAAATCAAATCAACAATTTATATACAAAAATAAATTCAAAACTAAAAATTTGAAATTAAACTTTAATTTTTCAACTACAATTTTCCAAATATTTATTTGTAAACAACATTTGAAGTAGTATTCGTTGGCCTTCCATCTTTGTCAAATATTAAAAGCTTCACGCGATATATGGTCTTTACTCTCGACAACGCAACATAAAGCTGACCATGTGAGAAAATGGGGTCTCTTAGGTACAGACCAACTCTGGAAAGAGACTGTCCTTGACTTTTGTTAATAGTCATGGCAAAACATACGGTTATTGGAAACTGCCTTTGTTGAAACTTGAAGGGTATTTTCTTGTCCGACGGTATCATGCTAATTCTGGGTATGTAAGTTGTTGAACCAACATTACCTCCCGATAGTATCTCAGCCTCGATAACACGTTTACGAAGACGTGTAATCTGAACACGCGTACCATTGCATAAACCATTTTGCTGATCAATGTTCCTCAAAAGCATGACTGGAACACCCAACTTTAACACCAATCTATGATTGGGTAATCCAGAAATAATGACACTATTTAACACATCAGGATTATACAAATCTTGGTGAAATGGATCATTAATTTCCTCAGTTGGGCATAGACTATCTGAGCTAAGATACTCTACTTCTTCACCGGGATATAATGCAAGCAAACGATCATTGATACCATGTACAACTTCATTTTTAGGAGCAAGTATGGCTCTTTCTGAAAAGTAGTCACGATCTTTAAAATGGTGAAGAACTGACGGATATACAAAGTCAATCAAGCTTTGAATTAGATCAGTTGAATCAGTTATTAAAAGATCATTTGGTATTTCTATAGTTGACTCGCCATCGTTACCATCACCGAGATTGCCTTCACCAATTTCAAGTAGCCATTTAGCAAAATCGTTTATCTCATCAATGTCTGAACTACTACTTCCAACAGATAAACACATGTTAGGGGTCAATTTTAAAACCTTGCAAGTCGACCAAATGTAAGATGAACATAAAGAGGCGTGTACGATGTCTTGCCTGCTTCCATTTTGTACAACCGGTAATATTTGCCTAAAGTCACCACCAAAAACAATAGTCTTTCCACCAAAGGGAAGTTCAAAATTACGTGAATTAGAGACACTCAAAACATCTTTCAATGTACGATCAAGAGCCTCAAAAGCATGTTTGTGTACCACCGGTGCTTCATTCCAAATAATCAACTTGGCTTCGTTTAGAAGATTAGCGATTTCAGAATTAGGCTTGATATGACAAACGGAATCTTCATTAAGATTAATCGGAATATGAAATCTTGAATGGGCGGTACGGCCTCGTGACAACAACAATGATGCAATCCCGCTTGAAGCAACATTAACAACAATATGTCCATTGCATCTTATGGAAGCAGCTAAAGTTTTCCACATAAATGTCTTACCTGTACCACCGTAACCATACACAAAAAACACCACCTTTCCCATTTAATGCACTTTTCGACAAACGTATGATAGTAAAAAGATAGCTTCTGATTGTTAGGAACAATCTTGAAAGATGCAGTGTTCGCAGCAAGAGATGGCGTTTTATGATAAGGCATTCATTAACATTAAGATGACTCTCAAACTTTGAAAATAGCTTATGCAAGAAAAAAGCTTCAATCTTGGTACCCTGTGGGTAAATAGAGAATAACATGCAAAGGATATGTTAAAATGCACTCAAAATCAGAATAATTAAAACAAAAAAGATGTATAGTATTACCATTTCATCCATCAGTATCATATCAATACGATACGTCTCTCTTTCATTACCTCTCATCTTCTTCCTCCACAAACTAACAATTTTCACCTTGATAGTGTAGTTGGTGCTAAGTGCATCGAGATCATTCAGCAAGGTGATATGACCTTCGTTTTCCATTGTAGCTACGTAGAAATAAAATAAATTAATAGACTGTTGCAAAAAAATTAGTTTGACTTAAAAAGAAAATAAATGATCTATGTATATAGATAAATGAAAATAAACCTCCTTTTTTAAATTCAATAAATAAGGAAACGGTATAATTTATAATTAGATAAAACGAATTAACATAAATACAAATTTGTAAAAACGGAAAATATACATAGATCCGCAATAATCATATTGATTTAAAAAATTCGGGTTGACTTTAAGAACTTAAATATAATTTAAAATTATTAAATTTTTATATATTTTACATATTTTCTATATTTATATAGATATATAAAAAAATATATATAATATGTAAAATATAAAATGAGGAAAAATACGGAAATTTAAAATCTATATTTATAATATATAAGAATATACATATAAAGATTAAAATAATTTTAAACATGCAATATACATTAAAATTATTAGTCTACAAAATTTAGAATCCATATTAGGTAAAATTGCTTGTAAATTAGTAAGGAAATCAAATTATGTATCATAGTTTTTATTATATATAGTCAAAAGTTTGAAAAATATTTACCATATTTTTGTTGTAAATAAAGGTAGGAAAAATAACAAAATATATGTATGTAAATTAATTATTACTATTTTCTTTTTCGTTTGAAATATAAGACATTTTCGAAAAATATATTATTTTAAAAGTCTATATACATTTAAAAACCTAATTCAAAATAAGAAAGATTACATAAAGCAATCAACATTATTTCAGTATTGGTTTCGAATAGGTGAAGAAATGTTGTATATGACATGTTAACGGCTACAGTATCAGTTTAAATGGTTGACTGTAGGAATCAATATCATAACCAAAAAAAGTTTTTGATATGGAAAGAAAGACACAAATATGAAAAGGAATGTAATAACAAAATGGTGTTATGCATTCAAACCAAGATTAATAGGTATTTATCAGATTTTTCACAAAAAAAGCTTTGTTTAAGTAACAACAGTTCAAAGGATAACATATACAACTATCCACCTTCAACCATGTCAACAACTACATACTACAAAGATAACCATCTAACCATACTTGACTAATACCCACCACAGATCAAAAAACTAAAACAACCTACTACATTAACTGTTCTGCCAAAACGAAGCAAAAAAAACCACAAATGCCAAGAGTCACGCACGAGCTCTTTTCTTTGTAGTCTTGTGTACAACGTTCGTCAACACCAAAAGCTGCGAAGACTTGATGTACTTAAAGAAAAGAGTGGCGCCGCACGGGATGTGATTTGATTTCAAGAAAGATGACCACTTGGTAAAACCATACCTGTAACCATCACCAGACTTCTCGGCTCTTGTTTTCATATTACTTAGCTCACAACTTAGGTTCTGGATACTAACGTCACGCAACTTGTCAACAGATAGACAAAGACCATATGAAACATCAACAGGTAAACGCTGAGAAATAAAGAAACATATTAATTATTAAATTTATTAATCAAAGAATTTGTAGACAGTTAATAAAAAAATTATTATAAACACATCAGAAGGTATACCATTCTGGTTTCAGCAACTTTTGTGAACTCTAAAAATGAATTTTTTTTCGACCTTTTGACTTTACGTTTAGGGCAAACATTAGACGGGGACGTGGTGGATCTGCAAGCCTTACGCTTTGATTTAACCTATATATTTAAAATATAATAAAATAAGTTTAATAGTTAAAAAGAACTATAATAATTTCATGAATAATTTATTAATAAACATTAAACAACATGTACTTACAGAAATGTTTTCAGAAGGCTTCGTCACATCAATGTCAACACAGTCATTGTTGATAGAAAAGTTTGAACGTGTACGATAGGCGATATTATCGAGATCCATATCAACATTGCTTGACACCTAAAACAAATTAACAACTTCATGATAAAGTAAAATACATTATATGATACAAAATAAAATTTACATATTTAAAAAAAAATATACTAAATTATGTTATTATTTGATATAAACCTTTGGATGAACAGTTTGATCACCACAAACAACCTTTGACTTCCCGTTCGTGTCAAACTTCAAAAAAATGAATAACATAAAAAATAAGCGTATCATGAAGTAATTAATAGAATCTATGCAATATATAAACAAACTTATAAAAAAATATTACATGACATTCAGAGGTAGCAGACGGAGTATTTTTCAAAGCATCATTCTTTGTATTCCAACCATCCTTGAACTAAATAAAATAAAATAAAATAGTAGCACAATTAAATAGTATACATATATAATACATATAATAAAATCTGTTAATAAGCTGAAGTTATTTACTTACCAGCTTCTTAGCTTCTTCCATCTCAATTTGGGTAGGTATAAGTCGATCAAATTTGGAGTCGTCAGTATCCTAACAAATGACATTATAAGAATAAAAACAAATAATTCAAAAATGAAGTGGTTGTTAAAGTTTGTTAGTATATATTAAAAAATAGTTACATACGTTAAAAATAGCCTCAAAATTTGGAAGTTGAAAGTCACCAACACTATCACCAGAAAGACATTCTTCAACATGACTTTCATTAGTCTCTTGATTCTCCTTTTGTTTAGACTACATACAAACATTCCACATAATATAAGACTAAAAAGATAGTATTAACAAATAATGAATAATAAATTATATAACACTAACCGCAGTCAATAAATCCAATCCTTCGTCTCCATAAATAGAATCGTCCAAAACAACAACTTCAACTTTCTTGAAATATATTTCAGCACCAGTCAACTGATTAAAAATAGATATCTCGAAAGTTTTATATCAAATACTTGTAAACAACATAGTAGCGCGAGTATCTAACGAAAGATCGTGAATCAGCTCAGAGAAACTGTGACAACTTGCACAAAACCGGTAACTTCCGTACACTTTAATTACTGTTTAATGATTTCAATTATATGCTTAAATGTCAATATTGACTGATTAGATGCTAAACAAGTGAATTCATGCACGTTGAATACTACCAAAATATTGCTTTATGCAAAAACGAGAGCGTTGCATCAGAAATATTAGTAAACTCACCGGTAAGACACACTGTGTCAACGGAACTGCAGAAAGCAGTCAGATAATAAAATTGGAGCCTAGGTGAAGGTCTAATAACAAAAATACATTAAAACCCAAGAGTACATACAAGGGTTAATATATATACATTACGGAAGCTAAGATAAGCACTAAAAAGCACCCAAAACGCACTTTAAGTGCAGAAATTTACATAATTCAGCTATAATCAGCATTTTGTCACTGAAATATTATGCAAAAATGTCGTTTTATTATCCAGAATATCTCCCTAGGTGTTGGGAGTTGAAAGGGTACAAGAAAGGTACTTAAAAGACACTAAAAGGTGCAATATGGCGCTTTAACGGATCAGTATCCAACCGAACAACCGGACTTTACCCGAAACATAAAAAATATTGTCATTGACATTGTTTTTCTTTTTCTGAGCTAGTTAGGGTCCCCGAATACCCTAATAGTTAACCTCTTAATTTAACCAAGGAAACCCCCCCCCCCCCAAACGATTTTGGTCCCATGAGGGGACAACCACTTACAAATTTGATTATAATAATCCTCCATGGCTAATATCTTCCTAGCATTATAACCCTTGGATAATTAGTATGGATTGGTTTATAAATATACCTTAGAGTTTACATCATTTCACAAACCACACTTAACAAATCAACTCCTCTCTCTCTTCTCTTGATCCATTCGACCGAGAACCACAAGCACCCCACCACCACTTTTCGATTTCAATCTTGCAAGTCCAAGCATATACAAAGGTGAAGGATCTCATACGAGGGAGCCCGGTGCTTACGGATTGCCAAGGACCTCACTACATTGCTATTAACCACCTGTTTTTCGCATAGTTTCTTCCCTAGCCACGAGCTAGTAGTAAACGCCTTCTTGATCTTGTTTAAAGTGGTTAATAAGAGAATTGTCGGTTAAAAATCATAAACACTAAAGATCACCAACTAAAAGTCTTGTAAGATGATGAACAAAGTGGTTAAAGAATAAATATTGGTGTAAAACTTATGAAACTAGTTTTTGTAGGATCGGATTCTGACCCGAACGAGTCAATCAGAGGAGTTTGATCAGATACAGGTGCGGAAAACAAGTACCTTACGTAGAAACAGCTAGATATCTTCTTAAATCACTTTTCTGATTAATTTGACAGCGTTTACATTCAATTCTCACACCGGTAGCACCTCGGTATGGAAATCACGATCGTTACAAATGAGATTCGCTCATATTCGGACATGTCCGAATAAGCGGACCTGACGAATAAGCGGACCTCCCATGTCCGTATAAGCGGACCTGACATAAAAGAGGACCTCCTATGTCCGTATAAGCATACCTGACACATAAGCGGACCTACTATGTCCGTATAAGCGGACCTATCAGTTTAAACCTATATGCCATCCTATTTTCTCGTAAAATGCGCCCTAATCTATACAATACAATGTATAACATGATCCAAGACGAAATCAACAGATGTAGTGCACCAACATACTCCCCCTCAGATGTTGATGGAGTCGACTATCGAGTCACAACAATGCTGTGTCTTCACATCTTCAGTCTTGATCAGTCTTTGGGCTTCTCTCTCTCAATCTTCTCTTGCAGGTCTTCAGACTCCCCCTTGCGATATGCTGGCATTTCTTCAGTTCATCAGCATCAACAGCTTTAGGATCGTTGTCTGGCTTTCCATCTAACAGCTTCTCATTTTATCCTGCAAAAACTCTACCTCAAAGCATAAGATTTACAATTTAGAATAAAGGTGTATGCACTAAAACAAACTCTTCCTCAAACCAAACTGAAACTTTATCAGTGACAATATTGATGAACCACCTGAAAGGTTAAATTATGAAAACATTTGATTCCAAACATAAACTCCCCCCTCAAATATTGCTCATCCTGTTTAGCACTCGGAATTTTGAAAATCAGCTTTCCAATATCAGTTGTCTAAAATCTTTTTGACTTTTTCAAAAGTTTATGCTAAAACACACTGAAAATCTTTTTGGATTTTGCAATAAAAAAAATGTAATGTAGTAAAGAAATATTTACAAACAATATTTTTGTGAGTTCGTGTAAGAGGATCATATCAGTTTATGAGACAAGTCACCAACACCGTTAAGCTTCATTTCATTTTAAGTTCTAAACAATTCACCTAGATTGTCAGTATATTTGTCCACTTAAATTTTCACACAAACTTCAACTGATCCGAGATACGATATTAATGTATTAAGAACTTAAACTTATCCGTGTGTCCTACTACTTGAATATACTCCCGTATCCAGATCCCAATATTCAGTCTTACAGGTGAGTATACCACAGATGATATCTGTTCAGGGGTTAAATGCGAGGGCCGTGAGAGCTCAAGTCGATACTTCCGTATACGCAGAGAGATGGCGGCTTCGACTTTTCGGTGTGTCCCCTTTAGAGGATCTTTTGAATTACAACAGCAGCGACTATCAAATTTATTGTTTCATCAGCTTGCTGAGGGCGGCGCTTATGTTTCAAAGCGTTTGCGAAAAGCATTATCCGGGGACTAGGTCAGTACTTCCATACAGCAGAAGTCCCGGGATAATACCCCAGATATCACTAAGCATAAAGACCTAGTATCTCAGAATAAGGGACCTTTCAAACAAGATTTCAGGGGTTACCTATATATCCAAGCAGTTTTGTTAACCCACAGAATAAGCAAGTTTGATTTTAGGTTTATATCTCGTCACAATTTACTAAGCGTGCAAAAACCCACTGGCACATCCACAGTGAGATTGTTTATCACATTTTAACTTTCCAATTCTTTAGCATGTTGTGACAGTCCACTGATGTACTATCATTTCCTCTTTTCACAACTAAACTCATTTTTGAATTTTATCATGTTTTTGGCTTTTTCAAATTTTCTAATGTTTTTGGATTTTCTGAAATTTCCCTACTCCCCCTAAAATGCAAACACATTTCAAAGGAAATTTGAAAATTTAACGAAACTCTTGACCCGCATGAAACATAAAAAGTAAAACAAATTGTACAGAAACATGACAACCGATATCAAATCGCCTCAATTCGCCATTCACTAGGCATAAACAATCTGAACTCCCCCTTTCACAAACCATTTTCTCATTTAGATTTCAAAACACTTAAGTTTGTTTTAATCAAAATGATTTTTCCGGAAAATGAATTTTTTTTCACCACTTGTAAGTTTACCACTTGTTTAAGTACGGGGATATGGTTCATTATCTTGTCAGTTTTATCAAGTGTTAGTAAATCAAGTACAAATTAATGTCCCTGAATTACCATTTAGCAATTAAGCAACATGTATCACTTGTAAAAATAACCAAACAATACCACTTGTAGGTATGACACCTCTACACGAACCATTTTACCAATCAGAATGCCGATTCCTGCTTCGCACATACCAACCTGGAAGCTCCGGCGTAGTCATTCAACCTGTAAAGTTTTAACAATTTTAAGAATTTTTCATACAAACTCATAATACATGAATGATGCCGATTCTTGATCCACGATTACAAACTTGGGATCTCCGGCAAGTCAGGCATTTACTCAAAGAAAATGTCCACCCAAGCCTGACCATCCTTGGGTGATTTCAATTCAGATTTTGTTGGAGTGTAAGTTGCTTTCTTTGTAGCGTAGAAGTCTTTTACCCCTTTCACCTTCCTATCAACCATTTTACCGAAAATTTTCTTTACATTCCCATTAAAAGCCTTCTCAACATCAAAATTATCTTTTTCAGAAAAATCCTGATTTGAGATTTCAGTCTTTCCAACTTTCCTCTTAAAATTCTCAGTCCTCAATGGTGGAAAGTTCTCGTCATCCATTGAAGGAACTGAGTTTTCATCACTCTCATCAAACTGTGGCTCCTCTGATTTTGTGGAATCAGATTCATCGCCAGATTTTACCTCAGATTTCTTAACAACCCATTTTTGGTTGTCAAGTTTTACACTTCGCTTGTAAAATCTCTTCGAACACTCACCAACTTCAAATGTTGAATTTTTGAAAACCTTAAATTGTTCAGTTGGTGGTTCGGTTTTATCAACAATAACTTCTTTCAATTTTCCAGAAACTCCCTATTTTGTACTCGTCGCTTTCGGACAATTCCATGCAATATGACGAGCTTCATTGCATCGGAAACAGGTTCTTGTTTCTTTCTTCACATAAGCTCCATTCTTTTTCTTCTCAGCCAGAAATTCTTGGTTAGATTGTTTCCAGAATGTGCTTTTTGCTTCCTCTTCCGAGCTTGTTCCTGAAACAAATTTTGTATTTTTAGAAAATTTTCCATTTTTATAGTTTTCTTGTGACGTAAAACCAAGTCCTTTCTTTTTGAAGCTACGATTTTGGTTTGGTTTCTTTTGAAAACCAGAATTGTAACCTTTTTTCTTGTTTAGTCGTTGTTGAACTCTTGAGGTGTAAAATTTAGGTTTTACAATAAGATTTTCATCTTTTATTTCAGAAATATTAATTTCTGTTAGTTTGAAAACCTTTTTAATCATTTCTGGTTTAACACCTCTTATTGGAAACTCTTTATCAAAATATAATTTGTCAGAATCATTCAAAGTATATGCAACTTCAAACGTTTCGTCCTTCAAATTAGATTTTGACAGCAAAAATTCTTTACTGTAAACCCGTTTTCCAGATGATTTTGAATTCTTTTCGGACAAACTCGAACTCCCGACTGACTGATACGAACTTTCGGACTCTGACTTTGACTCTGACTCCTCATCCTTATCCAACACCTGATCGAGCACTCGATTTATCAGTTCGGACTCATGATCTGTGTCGGACGCTGTGAACGTGACATCAACATTGTCCGGTAAAACATCGGTTATCTCGGATTCTAGCTTAATATTGACCGCCTGTTTTAGTTCTTCTTCATTAGGTTTTCTAGGCGAGTACCCTTCCCAAATCGGAGGTGGACACTTATTATAACAGACACCCTGTTTCTTACCAGTATCCTTCTTCTTCTTTGGTTGTTCATCTTTAAATGCCTCAAAACCTTCAATTGTCGGATAAATTCTATCAATTATGTAGTCACAGCCTTTGTAACTTTGCAGCAGTCTTCTGATTCTTTCATTCTCAGCTGCTTCACTATCCAACTCTTTCTTCCATTTTGCACATTCTTCTATGTACATGTTGATCTCTTTCTGCTTTGTCATCATGGTAGCATTCAACATCTTCAAAGCTTTCTCTCTTTCTGAGTTAGTCTTCTCCAGACCATTTACATGCCTGTTCAATACATCATACGACTTTTTCAAGTTCTTTACATCAAACAACAAGTGTTCTTTCAACTTTTCTAACTCACTAAACCTCTCATCTTTTTCTATACATTGTTTACAAGACTCTAAACATGTAAGACAGGGTTTTGTGACTTCAACGATCTTCTCGACTTCAACTCTCTTTTCAACTTCCACAATCTTCTCAATCACTTTGACTTCCTTCATTTCCTTTGCAGCTTTCCTCTCTTTCAGTTTCTTCAGTTTTTCTGCAAAATAAAATTCAAAGCTATCAGAAGATAATTGAGTTTTTCCAATATTAATCTGTTCAATTTCTTCATCACTATCACTTGTTTCTGATGAACTGTTTTCAGAAGAAACAGATCCTTTATCTTCACTCTTCTCTTCATCAGATAACACTTCCATCCATTCCTTCAGCATTTCTGGCTTTCGGATAATATGTGCAATGAATGCTTTAACATTTGAATCAGCTGGAATAAACTGGTCCCAGCTAAAACCTTCAGCCATTTTCTCATCTTCTTGATCAATGATGCCATAATAAGCTTTCCTGTTTGCATCCTCGATCATTCTTCCATGTGCCGTTTGAGGTTCTTTTTGTTGATGCGGTTGATGAGTGATTTGCTGATAAATGGTTTTCCTGTAATAATCATCTTTCCCAGACGATTCCTTTTCTCCTCTTGGCTGCTGATTCTTGTACTCTCTTTTAAAGTGACCTTTCTCCCTGCAACGAAAACAAACAACTTTAGATTTATCAAATCCTAAGTTAGAAAGGTTTGCACCAAGAAATCAGTTCTCCCTGTAATCAATCTAAACTTTTTTGCTCTCCTCAAAACACTTGCCAATGCCCACTTGATGTCCATCAATTCTAGCTCGTCTGCATCGATCTGGTCATAATCTTCTTTTGTCAGCATTGGATTGCCAATTCTTCCTGCAATCAATCCTTCATATGATTCCAATGCAGTGACCAGTAATCCCATATGATGCTTTACAACTTCTTCAGAATAATTTTGACCATTTTGAAGATGTAGAGCTACATTGCACTGAATCGAATGCCCATTTCTAGCAGATGCACTTTGAACACTTGGAGGATTCACCGTTGAGAATCCACTAGTGTTGACTGATCCTTGACTGCTAGCCGGAGACTGATTTCCAGCACTAAATGCAGTTTGTATCTTTGGACTGGCTTCAGCAGTTTGAACATTTCCTTTATAATACAGTTTAATATCTTGTTGATGAGTAGAACTGTTCATTCTGGCAATTTTCTGCTGCTCCAGATCCAGTGCCTCCAACTTCTCTATAAACTGTGCAATCGATAGCCTGCTAAACTGTCTGGAATTCTTCAATATCATCAAATATGTACCCCATTCCTTTTGCGGTAAAGCGTCAGCAAGCTTTTCAACCCATTCAGCTGGAGTCTTTGTAATTTTCAACTATGACATGGTGCGAACAAGATGACAGTATCTTTCAATGAGAGTCTTGGTCGTCTCACCAGGCATACACGTAAACAACTCAAACTCCGTTTTCAACAATGCTGCTTTACTCTGAAGCATCTCAGTACTTCCCTCAAACTTCTTCTTAAGAGCTTCCCAAATAGAGTACGCATTTTCATCGTGTTGAAGCAACACAAATATATCCTCCTTAACAGCTTGTTGTAGCAAATTAATCATCATCTTTTCTGCTTTGTAACTTTTTCTCTCTTGATCAGTGAATTCAGAAATGATTTTATCGATCTCATAGCGTTTTGTAGTCTAACGTATTCAGTTTCGATGCTCTCCCAAGCTTTTAGATGATTCGCCTGCACCCAATTCTCGAAACGTTTCTTCCATCCGTGATAATCTTCAATTCCCATCAGTTTCGGGGGTTTTTGCATTGTTCCGGTTTCATTCTCCATTGTCATAGTCTTTGTAAGATCGGATGGACTAGCAGGAGTTGTAGCAAACGCGTTGTAAAACTCAGTATCCATGTTTCACATTTGTATCACCTGACGATCTTCGAATTACCTGACGTAACACAAACAAACAAAACACAATCAGTTTAAAAACACTAATCAAAGCAACTGAATCAAAATGATACTCCGTGCGAACTGAATCACTCGAACTGATGACTATTCCATGCGGACTGAAGATTGACAAACTTTGCGAACTGCTATGACTCGGATCAAATTACGTATGACCAGATTCACTACATACAAACTGATGGACTTTCGGACAACGTAATAAACCTTTGAAAATTGTGAACTCCAAACCGTACAAACTGGATCCGACTTTCAAGTAAATTTGATCTTTTATTTCACAAACTGACAACATGAATGATGATTGGGCCAATATTATATTTCACACATGGGCTGACAAAAGTAATGTTTTAAACATTCATTCATTGGGCCGATTGCTTTAACAATTTAAGTGATATGATAGGGCCGAATATGAAATCCTTTTATTGGGCCGTTAACTTTCACTAAGATGCTAAATGATTGGGTCTTTTAAGTGTTCGGTTCACAGTTCACATGCATAAGATTTTAACAACTGACAATATAAAACATCACATGCAGCCGATAACACTTGTGATTGGGCCAATATATGTGTGTCACATGGGTTGTTTCATAAGACTATGAGCGGACCTATGTTGTGACCACAAGAGCGGACCTTTGGTTGTCAGAAAAGCGAACCTAAGTGTATTAAAAGCGAACCTAATGACAAAGGACCTTTGAAGCGAACCAATGATGTCACAAAAGCGGACTTGAACTCAATTTGAAGCGAACCAGATTTTCAAGCGGACCTGTTATGACATTTGAAGCAGACCTATCTAAAAGTGTCACTTGAGCGAACCTATGAGGATGCCGTAAAAGCGGACCTTATTCGGAACACATTTTGACCCATTTTTACTTTGAATTTCAGCTTCAAACTTTCAGGGATTTGACAATATACTGTTACGCACAAGCTGTGAAATTTTGAGCGTATTCCGACCGTAAAATCTCGTTCTGACGAAGAAAGAAGGTGTAGAAGTAAGAATATGTGATGAAATCCAGCAAATCTATGTAGAACTCCTCCTCCTGAAGCTCTGATACCACTTGTAGGATCGGATTCTGACCCGAACGAGTCAATCAGAGGAGTTTGATCAGATACAGGTGAGGAAAACAAGTACCTGACGTAGAAACAGCTAGATATCTTCTTAAATCACTTTTCTGATTAATTTGACAGCGTTTACATTCAATTCTCACACCGGCAGCACCTCGGTATGGAAATCACGATCGTTACAAATGAGATTCGCTCAAGGGTATATATAGTGTTGGTAGGTTCCCATATTCGGACATGTCCGAATAAGCGGACCTGACGAATAAGCGGACCTCCCATGTCCGTATAAGCGGACCTGACATAAAAGAGGACCTCCTATGTCCGTATAAGCGGACCTACTATGTCCGTATAAGAGGACCTATCAGTTTAAACCTATATGCCATCCTATTTTCTCGTAAAATGCGCCCTAATCTATACAATACAATGTATAACATGATCCAAGACGAAATCAACAGATGTAGTGCACCAACAGTTTTGTTATGATTATTTTGTGTTGTTTGATGCTAGTAGTAGTTCGGATCGTCATCTAACCCGGCTAATTCATGTTCATAGAACATGAACTAGTGTATGTTAAAGTGTGAAAGTGGTTAGATGAAGAACACTACTACTTATAATCATGAACTTGTGTAAAAGTGATTTTTCTTATAAAATAAAGTTCTAAACTAGTAGATCTAAGGATCTAGAAGTGGTATTTTCGAAGAACCAAGTGTAAGATGAAATCATATTTTTAAGCCAGATCTTTCATAAACTAAAGGTGATTTTGTGAACACACAAGTGCGTAGACACTTGTGTAACGAAAGGTTTGAACAAAGAATTATTTTTGTAATATTTGACTAGAAGTTGTATAAATACATCTTCTTTAAAAATAAAGCTTTCGAGAAACCGATTTCATTTATAAAGGTAAAAATACCTAGTAAAGATAATGGAAGGTTACTACACACTTTTACATAACCCACAAGTTCATGTGTTTGCGATTTACGTATGTTTTTGAACTAGTTGATGTTGAAATATTGTTTGTTGATGTTGAGAAAATTATTGATTAAATTTTGAAAAGAAAATGATACGCTAGAAAGCGTGGCCACCTCCAGTTACAGAGGAAACTCTGGCGAAATTTTTCCAGAAATACAACACTTGGAAATATTTTTATGACAAGTGTCATGAATATATTTTAACTTGCTTTTCCTAATAAATCTCGCCATGATTTTCTTACAAAATTTCCAAGTGTCGGAGGTGGGTTTTCGTAAACGAAACTTGTAAAATATACATTTAGAATACATATTATTTGATCACCAACTTTTGTGCTAAGTGTATATAGTATGTATTATACGTGCTAGTGTATTAAGACTTAAAAATACGCCAAATACTCATGAGGATAATAAACATAAAAATACACTTACAATATACAAGGTACATAATTCGGGTGCAAGTGCAAAACACGAGATACTTATATTAATTTTTGAGAAAATAATACAAGTAAGATACTTAGTTAAAATATAACATATTTTTAACACAACAATACGAATACAAAAGAGAGTGACTGTACTTGTGCAACGCAAGTCTAGTGACTAACGTTAAGAAAACGCGTATAGGTCACGACGTTAATTAAGCAAATCCGTGAAGTTTACGACGCACAGGAACGCAAAGTTATGAGTTCATGCTCCCCCTTTTCTTTCACTGTTTTTGTTTTACACTTTGGGGGTGAAATACATGATACAAATTTTACAATATTTACATGTGTTATGATGGGTACAAAAACATTCAAGTGAAACATTCTAGACCATGTCTCGAATAGGGTACCATAAGCACCATTAATCAACGTATACCTTCAGACCGCGGAACAAAAGGTTAGATCTAATGGGTTTCAGGCAACCCCACTCTTGGCCTACTTCTACCAATGAGTGCTTCTGTGTCTCAGTCAAAGGTGACAAAAATGCCTAGGTTTGGTGACTTCCTATGTCGTGACATATGTTAGTGGCCTTGCAAACCACTAGCAATCTCACACATTCAAACAGTCATAGTACCCAGTTACAGATACGTTTTACAAGTTACATTCAAACATTCATACTATGTTTTCATTCGAGTATATTAAACATTCAAAACAATCACCGCATGAATTCACACCAACATTATGTTGACGTTTTTCCAAAACTCACATGTATTTCAGGTAACTAAAGGTGGATGTGCGCGCGGTCCTACGCATGCTTATGGATGTCGTCTGTGTTTTGTTTAAATAAAGTTGTAAACTTTTAAGACAATGTTTTATGCTATCGTCGCGATGTAGACGCTAAACTTGTGTTTTCAAATTATGAATGGTTGGTATTTGAAGTTATTTTTTTTGAGCATGTAGTATGTTTACCTTTCGTAAGCAATGAGAACCTTTCATGATCACACCTCGTGCTTCCGCCGCAGAAAGGGATGTGACAGATTGGTATCAGAGCTGCGATTCTAGTGAACCAGGATTCCTTCTCGAGTCTAGTCTACAATCTCTAGGATCCTTCACGAAAACAATTTTTCAAAGAGTTTTCATTGCATAAAACGTCCCGCGACATCCACTACCTGAAACTGTTTACATGAGTCTAGAAAAGACACTACGAGACTTAGAGTGCACAGGAGTAGCACTTGTCTTTAACTGAGAAACTACTTGCAATTATGTGTGATAATTAGCATATACATGTGCTCGATGTAGAATACCACTAGTAAACATGACTTTACCTGAAAACAATGGCCCCTCCGGAGGAAGAAATACGGGGATGAAACGAACTGTGCGGACTGTGCAAGGAGCTACGTAATTATGGATGCATACATAATTATGGAATTCAGTGCACGGAAACCACAACAAGTCTTATCGCGTATAGACTTCCCCGGTGAAAGATAAAGGTCAAACGTGAATACCCCTTTCAGCCCACTAAATACTCTGCTAGAGTAATAACTGTTTGATGTCATTTATGGGGTATATGCCTGCGTATATATATACTACTATTATGACGATATCAAACAAATGTCTAACCCTGTTGTGTTATGTTCTGTCAGAACATGGCACCCAGGAAAGCTGTGAACGCTCGTGATCAACCTCCTCCTCCCCCACTACCAAGAAATGCTGAAGAGCTGAACGCCCTACTGGAAGAGAGGATCTCCGCTGCTATCTCCCAATACGAGGCGAACCACATCGAAGACAGTGGAGGACCAAGCAATGCTAAGCGTAACGGACATGGAGATTCGTCTGGAGGAAATGCAGCCCAAGGTAACCTTAAGACAATTTGCTAAGAATGGAGAAATTTATGAACGGTCCTTGTTTCATTATTTCTTCGATTGCTCATATGTAAGTTGGTTGGGTTAATTACAGGCTGCACCTTCAAGCAGT
The DNA here is from genome assembly GCF_002127325.2 of Helianthus annuus. Taxonomy (NCBI): domain Eukaryota; kingdom Viridiplantae; phylum Streptophyta; class Magnoliopsida; order Asterales; family Asteraceae; genus Helianthus; species Helianthus annuus. The sequence goes on along the minus strand of NC_035449.2, from coordinate 130,349,434 downwards.
TCCTCGACTGCAAACCAATGAACTACAATGGCACTGGAGGAGCAGTAGCGTTTGTACGTTGGACGGAAAAGACTGAAGCCACTATTCGCATGAGCAAGTGTACCGCGGATCAACAAGTCACTTTTGCTACTGGGTTGTTTGTCGATGAAGCTCTAACTTGGTGGAACTTGCAAGTCCAAACGTTGGGTGATGATGCCGCGTATGGCATGACTTGGGATGAATTGAAAGAGAAAATGAGGGAGAAGTACTGCTCTTGTGCCGAACTCCAAAGGCTGGAGACGGAGTTCTGGCACTTGACTATGGTAGGTGCTGACATCACTGGATATACTCGAAGGTTTCATGATTTGTCTAGGGTAATTCCCTACATGGTGACCTCGGAATTCAAACGCGTTGAACGCTACATTTGGGGACTGGCCCTAGAGTTTCGTGGCATGGTGACTTCAGCCAAACCACAAACAATCACTGAGGCTGTAACTCTAGCTGTCAGCCTTACTGAAGATTGTGTTCGTATGGAGAAGCTATCATTGGACCCAACAGAAAATACCGAGACGCATGCTGAGTCTTCTGGTGACAAGAAAAGAAAGCATTCAAATCTGAGCCAAGCAACCCGCAGCAACAACAAAGGTTCGAACAACCAGAAGCGTGGCACTAACCCACCTAGGGAAGCAAAAACCTTCGCAGCTGCAAATGAGTCTGGAGCTAAGAAATACCAGGGCACTCTGCCCAACTGTAACCGCTGTGGCTTTCACCATGTGGGAAATTGTCTCATTAGGAAGTGCGAGAACTGCGGGAAGTCAGGCCATCGTACCGAAGATTGTTGGGGTAAAGGTATTGGAGGCCGCAATGGTAATGGTGATAGGAACGGGAATGGAAACCGTAATGGTGCTGGAAATGGGAATGATGGCAGAAATGGAAATGGCAACAATAACCGGATTGGAAATGAAGCTAGGCGAAACCAAGGATGCTTCAGATGTGGAAGCAATGAACATTTCATGAGAGACTGCCCGAAGAAAAACAACGCTCAGGCACGAGCATTTGTGATTGGAGCAAGGGACGCACGCGAGGACCCTAACGTGGTCACCGGTACGTTTCTCATTAACAATCACTTTGCATCCATATTATTTGACACTGGTGCCGACTATAGCTTCATGTCTGTGGAATTTAAACGTATGCTTGGGATAGAGTCTAGTAGATTAGATATTCCTTATTCTACAGAGCTAGCAAATGGTAAACTTGTTGAATCGGGCGAAGTTGTTAGAGGTTGCACACTAGAACTCGGTGGACGAAGATTTAACATCGATCTTTTACCTATTCAATTGGGTAGCTTCGATGTAGTGGTCGGAATGGACTGGTTATCCAAGAACAAAGCTGAAGTCATTTGTCATGAGAAAATCATTCGCATCCCTTCAACAAATGATGAAACTTTCATCGTACATGGAGAAAAGCGAGATGCGCCTCTAAGAATCGTCAGTTGCATGAAGGCGCAGAAGTGCTTAAGGAAAGGATGTGTCGCTTTCCTGGCACATGTTGTAGACAAGAAGGCTGAGGAGCCAAAACTCGAAGACATTCCTGTGGTGAAAGAATTTCCTGATGTTTTTCCTGAAGATCTACTAGGACTACCCCCACAACGACAAGTCGAATTCCGTATAGACTTGGTTCCAGGAGCCGCTCCTGTAGCCAAGGCACCCTATCGGGTTGCACCATCCGAGATGCAAGAATTATCTACACAACTCCAGGAGTTGTTGGATAAAGGATTCATAAGGCCAAGCTTCCCACCCTAGGGAGCTCCAGTATTATTCGTGAAGAAGAAGGATGGAACACTGCGGATGTGTATCGATTAGAGAGATCTGAACAAGCTCACAATCAAGAATCGGTACCCATTACCGAGGATTGATGACCTATTTGATCAGTTACAAGGATCAAGCTACTATTCCAAGATCAACCTCCGATCTGGATACCATCAGTTGAGGATTCAAGAAGAAAGCATACCAAAGACTGCATTCAGAACACGCTATGGGCATTACGAGTTTCTTGTAATGCCATTCAGACTGACAAACGCACCAGCGGTCTATATGGATCTGATGAACCGTGTATGCAAGCCATATCTCAATAAATTCGTGATTTTATTTATCGATGATATCCTAATTTACTCGCGAACGAAAGAAGAACACGAGCAACATCTCAGAACCATTCTGGAACTACTGAAGAAGGAGAAACTTTATGCAAAATTCTCAAAATGCGAATTCTGGATTCGCGAAGTTCAATTTCTTGGTCACGTTGTGAACGAGAAGGGCATTCACCCACCTATCCAAGATTGAAGCCATAAAGAATTGGGAAGCCCCCAAAACCGCGACTGAAGTTCGTCAATTTTTGTGCTTAGCGGGCTATTATGGTCGGTTCATTGAGAATTTCTCAAAGATAGCTCAACCACTGACGACCCTCACACAGAAAGACAAGAAGTACGACTGGGGTGTTAAACAAGAAGAAGCCTTTCAGCTACTCAAAAACAAGCTATGCGACGCACCAATACTATCACTACCCGAAGGCACGGAAGACTTCGTGGTATACTGCGACGCTTCACGACAAGGTTTGGGTTGCGTGCTCATGCAACGCCAGAAATTCATCGCTTATGCTTCAAGGCAATTGAAGGTGCACGAAAGAAACTATACCACTCACGACCTGGAGCTGGGCGCAGTGGTATTTGCCTTGAAGATCTGGCGACACTATCTATATGGTACTCGATGTACAATCTTCACAGATCACAAAAGCCTGCAACACATACTTGATCAGAAGGAACTGAACATGCGCCAGCGGCGATGGGTCGAACTGTTAAATGATTACGACTGTGAGATTAAGTACCATCCTGGAAAGGCAAACGTTGTAGCGGATGCTTTAAGTCGGAAAGAAAGGGTTAAGACCCGAAGGGTTCGAGCATTCGAAATGACTATTCGAAAGAACCTCACTTCACGTATTTGTGACGCACAACAAGAAGCCCTTAAGGTGGAAAACCGCAAAGCTGAATACCTCCGGGGTGCATTGAAGTACATGGCGCCAAATGAAGAGGGAGCCCTATACTTTAAGAAGCGTATTTAGGTTCCGCTCTATGGTGGCCTACGAGAAGTCATCCTTGAGGAAGGGCATAAATCAAGATACTCAATCCATCCAGGATCGGACAAGATGTATCAAGACTTAAAAGAATACTATTGGTGGCCGAGACTCAAGAGCGATGTTGCTGTTTATGTGGGAAAATGCCTAACCTGTGCTAAGGTTAAGGCTGAATATCAGAAACCGTCCGGCCTACTACATCAACCAGAGATACCCATGTGGAAGTGGGAACAAATTTCGATGGACTTCATAAAAAATTGCCCAGGACCCTGAGAGGGCACGATATGATATGAGTAATAGTTGATCGATTGACGAAATCTGCGCATTTCCTACCGATCCGAGAAAAAGACAGCACTGGAAAGCTTGCTGAAATATACCTGAAAGAAATTGTGACGCGTCATGGAGTGCCTATTTCAATTATTTCAGACAGAGATGGACGCTTTGTCTCAAGAATCTGGCGATCCTTTCAGGAAGCCTTTGGATCTCAATTGGATCTGAGCACGGCATTCCATCCACAAACAGACGGCCAGAGCGAACGAACCATACAAACATTAGAAGATATGCTTCGCGCATGCGTCGTGGACTTAGGCGGCAGCTGGGATACTCACCTACCCTTGGTTGAGTTTTCCTACAATAACAGTTATCATACAAGTATAAAAGCCACACCATTCGAAGCTCTGTATGGCTGCAAGTGTCGATCGCCCTTATGTTGGGTAGACTCTGGTGACAAACGTATGGTTGGTCCTGAACTTGTGCAAGAGACAACCGACAAGATTGCGCAGATCCGAGAGCGCATTAAGGCGGCTCAAGATCGACAGAAGAGCTATGCTGATCAAAGACGTAAACCATTAGAGTTCGAGGTGGGAGACAAAGTTTTGCTAAAAGTCTCGCCCTGGAAGGGCGTAGTGCGATTCGGAAAACGCGGAAAGCTGAATCCACGATACATCGGACCATTCAGAATCTTGGAGAGAATTGGTACCGTAGCGTACAAGTTGGAGTTACCGGAAGAACTTAATGGAGTACATGATACGTTTCATGTGTCCAACCTCAAGAAGAGTCCAACACGAGAGGACGTGATCATCCCTGCGGATGAAGTGCATATTGATGACACCCTCCGATTTACAAAACAACCCGTTGAGATTACCGACTGGAAGGTCAACAAGACCAGGAGGAGCAGTGTGAAACTTGTCAAAGTACGTTGGAACTCTAAACACCGACACGAGTACAAATGGGAACGTGAAGACCAGTTCAAAGAAAAGTATCCCCACCTATTCAAGAAGACTCCGGCGAGAGTTAGTTCAGCCTGAATTTCGGGACGAAATTCTTTTAACGGGGGGAGACTGTGACAACTGGCACAAAACCGGTAACTTCCGTACACTTTAATTACTGTTTAATGATTTCAATTATATGCTTAAATGTCAACATTGACTGATTAGATGCTAAACAAGTGAATTCATGCACGTTGAATACTACCAAAATATTGCTTTATGCAAAAACGAGAGCGTTGCGTCAGAAATATTAGTAAACTCACCGGTAAGACACACTGTGTCAACGGAACTGCAGAAAGCAGTCAGATAATAAAATTGGAGCCTAGGTGAAGGTCCAATAGCAAAAATACATTAAAACCCAAGAGTACATACAAGGGTTAATATATATACATTACGGAAGCTAAGATAAGCACTAAAAAGCACCCGAAACGCACTTTAAGTGCAGAAATTTACATAATTCAGCTATAATCAGCATTTTGGCACTGAAATATTATGCAAAAATGTCGTTTTATTATCCAGAATATCTCCCTAGGTGTTGGGAATTGAAAGGGTACAAGAAAGGTACTTAAAAGACACTAAAAGGTGCAATATGGCGCTTTAACGGATCAGTATCCAACCGAACAACCGGACTTTACCGGAACATAAAAATATTGTCATTGACATTGTTTTTCTTTTTCTGAGCTAGTTAGGGTTTCCGAATACCCTAACACCCGTCACAAGACACTACATGCTAGTAACTAGTTAACCTCCTAATTTAAACCAACTAACTTAACTAATTAGTTGGAATTGAACCATGGAACCCCCCGCCCCCCAACGATTTTGGTCCCATGAGGGGACAACCACTTACAATTTTGATTATAATAATCCTCCATGTCTAATATCTTCCTAGCATTATAACCCTTGGATAATTAGTATGGATTGGTTTATAAATATACCTTAGAGTTTACATCATTTCACAAACCACACTTAACAAATCAACTCCTCTCTCTCTTCTCTTGATCCATTCGGCCGAGAACCATAAGCACCCCACCACCACTTTTCGATTTCAAGCTTGCAAGTCCAAGCATATACAAAGGTGAAGGATCTCATACGAGGGAGTCCGGTGCTTACGGATTGCCAAGGACCTCACTACGTTGCTATTAACCACCCGTTTTTCGCATAGTTTCTTCCCTACCCACGAGCTAGTAATAAGTGACTCTAAACACCTTCTTGATCTTGTTTAAAGTGGTTAATAAGAGAATTGTCGGTTGAAAATCATAAACACTAAAGATCACCAACTAAAAGTCTTGTAAGATGATGAACAAAGTGGTTAAAGAATGAATATTGGTGTAAAACTTATGAAACTAGTTTTGTTATGATTATTTTGTGTTGTTTGATGCTAGTAGTAGTTCGGATTGTCATCTAGCTGTCACACCCTGGCTTTGCGGAAGCGTGGTTAATTTGGTGTGACTTCTTAATACCATAGCTTAATCGTAACAAAGCTATATGAATTAAAAACATGCAAGATCATCCATTCGATTAAGTTTAAAACCAAAATACCATAACATTGTTTTAACGGAAAACACCCTAATAACCATAACCTTGTTCAACAAACATTACAACTCAAACATAACATAAACATGGTTTAAGGACTGTGACTTGTCCAGGAAAGAGTCACATTCCCTAAACCCCGGATGACCTCGGAGACTAGTGCAGCGGGAAAATGTGCCATACCGTGCCAGATCTTTAATTCCCTGAAATACATGTAAGTTGAAAAATCAACAATAATGTTGAGCGAGTTCATGTGTAAGTGAGTAAATAAACCTTTGTATTTATCAAAACCCTGGTATGTAGCAAATAAGGAAAAAGAGATCACCAATGGTTTGCAAGGCCATTGATACGTGTGAAGTGCAAGTAGGAAGACTCAAACCTTGCGATTTTGCGTCGGGGCACAAAGTCACCCCGAGATCCGTTATGTTGGACCTGGGGTTGGGCTCGCTACACCCAGATAGATCTACCGCTTACGTCCCTCGGTCCTACAATGAGGATTAATGGCCTCCAGTTCCCGCCTACCCACTCACATGATCTAAGTAGTAACCCTCCTTACGCTAACCATACCATGTAAAAAGTACTCGTAGTCATAGTAACATGTATTTCACCCCCGCAGTTTAGAAAACTGAAAACAGTTAAGAGAAAAGGGGGACATGAACTCACAGTCGGTGCGTCTCTACCAAGTACTCCAAATCAGGCGGCTGTGCAACGACCTACATGTGCTAATTCTATTAGACGGACGGCTGTGCCTTAGCTTTATAGTTTAAGTTTTTGGGAAATAGTTAGACAACTATTTCGGGTTTACTTTTCGTATGTACTTGTTAGTTAATCTCCTTCCCAAGGATGGGGGATTTAATACATGTGCGTTTGAATTATATCATTAAGTCTCACTTAATATATTTTTAATTCTAATTCCAAAATATAAATATTTTTCTCAAAAATATTATATTTTCACTTCACATAAAACTTCCAAAAATAATACGTTGACAAAATACGCGTTCATGAATATTTCCGTATAATGCGTAAGTTACGTTTTAACGATTAAGTGGTAATAATAATTACCGGTGTAACTTATATGTTTGTCGTAGGGGCGTTCGTATTATTTTGGATCTGTCATCGTTCGAAATATTATTTTTATTCTAAAAATAATATTTATGTATTTTCACAAAATAATCATAAACAGTGTGGTGAAAATATATTTACCAAATATATGCTTATCACGTTTAGTTTTGTGAAAATCCCACCTCCGATTATTTAGTAAATAAAGTCATGGCGAAATTTATATTTCGAAAACATGTCAAAAATACTTCTAACACTTGTAGTGTAAATAATTCTAAGTGTTAGGTTTTTAGAAAAATTTCGCCAGAGTTTCCTCTGTAACTGGAGGTGGCCACGCTTTCAAGCGTATCATTTTCTTTTGCAAAATCAATTTCAACAATCTCTTTATTCAATCAACAATTTCCGACACATTAAACTAGTCGACAAGTATGTAAATCGCATAATCGCATGAACTTGTAGTTTTTCCGAAAACTATAGTGTAAATCCCATTATATTTTGTGGATCTTTATATAAAGTAGATCGATCTCGTAAAAACCTCGTTTTTAAAGTAAATCCATCTTTACAACTTCTCGTCATCTTTTACAAAGTTTGTTATTTTGTCGAACCTTTCATTTCACAAGTGTTTACACACTTGTGGTTTATAAAAATCATACTTGTTAGTGTAAGATCCGTCTTTTAGAAAACATGTTTTCTTTGATACGTGGTTCTTTGAAAATACCATTTGTACATACGTAGATCCGCTAGTTTCAAACACTATTTTACAAGTAAAAATACTTTTACACAAGTTCATGCTTCGCGTGTGGTAGAGTTTCACCTTTTAACCCTTGTTCTATTCAAAACAAGCTTATGTCAAGATCCATGGCCTTAACCAAACCGGGTTAAACGATGATCCGAGCTACCACATCATAGATCGGGCCTAAATAATCACAACTTTTAATTACTACAGCTTTTACACAACTTATATGCTTTTAACCAACAATACTTGTAATTTTAGTGGACTTTAATGCTTCAAAATGCAAGATTCCGAGTTTTAATCATCATATATCTTATTAACCACCTTAGATTAGTTCGAGTACGAGTTTTAAGCATTATACCTCTAGCTCGAGGCTAGGGAAGAATCTATGTGAAAAATGCGTGGATAAAAGCTAGATAGAGAGGTCCTTCGTCTTCCGTTTGCTCCAAGGCTCCTTGTATGTGACCCGTAACACTTGTATGGACTTGGGATTGCTTGATCAAAATCGAACAAGGATGGATGGGGGTGGGGTGTCTTCGGCCGAGAACCAAGGGAGGGAAAGAGAGAGTAATTTTTTTTTTGAGTGAAGTTGGATGTGAATGATCACTTGTGCTAATGAGTTTACTTATAGGCAAGATCAAGTTCTAAATCCATTGGTTAATGTGTCTATTAGATATCCAACACTTTGGATTATAATAATGAAAAGAAATCAAGTCTTGTACAAGTATGTCCCCTAGGGGACGGTTTTGTTGGAGGGGGGGGTCATTTGGTTAGAATTCAAATAATAGTTAAGTCATAGTTAGGTTAACTAAGTTAGGTTTAGGGGTTAACTTGGTTAGTGGTGTGTTGTGTCTTAACGCGGGTGTGAGGGTGTTCAGGGACCCTAACTGGCTCAGAAAAAGACCAATAATGTTACTGTCAATATTTTTATGTCCCGGGTTAAGTCCGGTTGTTCGATTGGATAGTAATCCGTTAAAGCGCTTAACAAAGCTTTTAAGTGTCGTAAATACCATTTTTAGTGACACATCTTATTCCCCAGAGTGTCAGGAATATTTTCCTCATGTTTTGGCACTTTATTAGCCAGCTAGAAGCTGAATGGTAAATTAAAGTGCTGTGTTTTGTGCTCAGTGTATGTTTTAGGCACATCCAGTCATCGTAACTTATTCCTAGAGACGCAGTTCTACAACACTTGTATCCCTACACTCACTATGGGTGTAGTAAAATAATTCTGGCTCATACAGGCCTTAGAGGCAGTATCTGCCTGATGCTGGCTTTGTCAGCATGTTCAATAGGTTATCCGTTCATAGTGCTACTATGCTTTTGTGCATCATGTTTGTCACTAAGTTTTAGCATGTAAATAATGTAGTGACGGAAATCAAAGTATGATGTAGATATGTACAAGTATCAACAGTCAAGTAGCAGTTCATCAGTAATTTCAGTTAAGCACAGTAATCAAGCAGTAATTAATTATAAATTAAATCGTACGGATACCTGGCTTAGTGAGGGTTGTCACATTCTCCCCCCGTTAGAAAAATTTCGTCCCGAAATTTTAAGTTCTGCTTGAAGAAGCAGGGTTCTTAGGAAATAAGTGGGGGTATTTCTCTTTCATTCGGTCCTCACGCTCCCAGGTGAATTCAGGACCATGTCTAGCATTCCAACGAACTTTGACGAGCTTGACACTGCTCCGGCGGGTCTTGTTCACTTTCCAATCCGTGACCTCAACAGGTTCTTCAACGAAGTGGAGCGTGTCATCAACATGAATTTCGTCGGTAGGAATGGCAACGGTATCTTGCGTTGGACTCTTCTTCAGATTGGATACATGAAATGTATCGTGAACACCATTCAGTTCGGCAGGTAGGTCCAACTTGTATGCTACGGTCCCGATTCTTTCCAAGATTCTGAAAGGACCAATGTAGCGCGGATTCAGCTTTCCACGCTTCCCAAAGCGTGCCACCCCCTTCCAGGGTGATACTTTCAACAAAACCATATCTCCAACCTCAAACTCTAGAGGTTTCCTGCTTCGATCTGCGTAGGCTTTCTGTCAGTCACGAGCCGCACTGATGCGATCTCGGATCTATGCAATCTTGTCGGTGGTTTCCTGGACTACTTCAGGACCAACCAATTGCCTATCACCGGCGTCAGACCAACAGAGCGGTGATCTGCACTTGCGCCCATATAAAGCTTCGAATGGCGCGGCACCAATACTGGTATGGTAGCTGTTGTTGTATGAAAACTCGACCAGGGGTAAATGCTTATCCCAGCTACCGCCCAAATCCATAACACACGCTCTCAGCATGTCCTCCAACGTCTGAATCGTCCACTCGCTTTGACCGTCGGTCTGCGGGTGAAACGCGGTGCTCATATTCAGCTTCGAGCCAAAAGCTTCTTGGAAGGATTGCCATATCCTTGATACGAACCTTCCGTCTCTATCGGAGATAATCGAGAGAGGTACTCCATGACGCGTAACAATCTCTCTCATGTAAATTTCAGCCAATTTGCTCGTATTATCCTTTTCTCGGATAGGCAGGAAGTGTGCTGACTTCGTTAATCGATCCACTATCACCCAGATAGTGTCATGGCCTCTTGGCGTTCTTGGCAATTTCGTAATAAAATTCATGGAGATTTGTTCCCACTTCCACTTGGGAATTTCCGGTTGTTGCAGAAGTCCTGAAGGCTTCTGGTATTCCGCTTTAACCTTAGCGCAAGTTAAACATTTGCTCACATAAACAGCCACGTCGCCTTTCATCCTAGGCCACCAATAATAATCCTTAAGATCTTGGTACATCTTATCTGCTCCAGGGTGGATAGAGTACCGCGATTTGTGAGCTTCATCGAAAATAACCTTTCTTAAACCTCCAAACAAAGGAACCCAAATCCTTTTCTCAAAACACAACGTTCCTTCCTTGTTTGGTACCCAATAACTTCTCCATCCCACGGAGATACTCTTCTGCAAGGTTTCTTTCCTTGAAAGCTTCTTTCTGCGCTGTACGAATGCGCGAGGAAAGATCGGTTTGAATGATCATCTCCAAAGCCCTAACCCTTATGGGCTTGATTCTCTCTTTTCGACTTAGGGCATCGGCGACCACATTCGCCTTCCCTGGATGATACTTTATCTCGCAGTCGTAGTCGTTCAACAGCTCGACCCATCGTCTTTGCCTCATATTCAACTCCTTCTGGTTGAATATATGCTGGAGGCTCTTGTGATCTGTAAAGATTGTACACTTCGTACCATAAAGGTAGTGTCTCCAGATCTTTAAAGCGAAAACCACTGCGCCAAGCTCCAAATCATGCGTGGTATAGTTCTTTTCGTGCACTTTCAGCTGACGCGATGCATAAGCAATAACCTTTTGGCGTTGCATCAACACACAACCCAATCCTTGACGCGAAGCGTCGCAGTATACCACGAAATCATCTGTACCTTCCGGTAGAGCTAAGATTGGCGCGTTACAAAGCTTATCTTTCAATATCTGAAACGCTTCATCCTGTTTGATTCCCCAATCAAACTTCTTATCCTTCTGCGTGAGGAGCGTCAATGGTTGAGCAATCTTTGAAAAATTCTCAATGAATCTTCGGTAATAGCCAGCCAAACCCAAGAATTGCCGAATCTCGGTTGGCGTCTTTGGCGTTTCCCAATCCTTGATCGCCTCGATCTTGGTGGGATCCACGTGGATTCCATCTCCATTCGCCACGTGTCCAAGGAATTGCACTTCTCGTAGCCAAAACTCGCACTTAGAGAACTTGGTATACAACTGTTCTTTCTTTAGCAGCTCTAGAATGGCTCTTAAGTGCTGCTCGTGCTCAGCCTTCGTCTTTGAATAAATCAAAATATCATCGATGAATACAATCACGAACTTATCCAAGTACGGCTTGCAAACCCGATTCATCAAATCCATGAACACTGCAGGTGCGTTTGTCAGACCAAACGGCATAACGAGGAACTCGTAGTGTCCATATCGAGTTCTGAAAGCTATCTTCGGGATACTTTCCTCTTGTATCCTTAACTGATGGTATCCAGATCGCAAATCGATCTTTGAGTAAAAGCTTGAACCTTGAAGTTGGTCGAACAGATCATCAATCCTTGGCAGAGGATACCTATTCTTGATCGTCAGCTTGTTCAACTCCCGGTAGTCGATGCACATCCGAAAACTACCATCCTTCTTCTTGACAAACAAATCTGGAGCTCCCCAAGGCGAGAAACTCGGTCGGATAAATCCCTTGTCTAACAACTCTTGAAGTTGTGTCGACAGTTCTTGCATCTCAGAAGGAGCAAGTCTATAAGGTGCCTTAGCCACAGGCGCGGCGCCTGGAACTAAGTCAATGCGGAATTCCACTTGCCTTTGAGGCGGCAATCCAGGCAAATCTTCTGGGAAGACTTCTGGGTATTCCCTCACGACAGGGATGTCTTCGATCTTCGGTTCTTCAGCTTTCTTATCCACAATGTGTGCTAGGAAAGCAACACATCCTTTCTGCAAACACTTTCGTGCCTTCAAGCAGCTGATAATCCTCAACGGCTTCTCACGCTTCTCTCCATGAACAACAATGGTCTCACCATCTTCGGTCGGGATACGAACGACCTTCTCATGACAAACTATCTCGGCCTTGTTACTCGATAACCAATCCATTCCTACTACCACGTCGAAGCTTCCCAACTGGACTGGTAGTAGATCTAGAGCGAACTCACGCTCTCCCAATTCGATTACGCAGCCTCGAATCACTTCATTAGCTTCTACTAACTTCCCATTCGCCAATTCGATCGAGTACGGAATATCTAACTTACTAGCGGCTAAACCAAGCATATTCTTAAATTCTAATGACACGAAGCTATAATCGGCGCCAGTATCAAATAAAACGGATGCATAGCATTGGTTTACAGGGAACGTACCAGTGACAACATTGGGATCCTGGCGCGCTTCCCTTGCTTCTATGTTGAAAACCCTTCCGCGGGCTTGGTTCAATTCTGGGCAATTTCTTTTGTAGTGCCCAAGATCACCGTAGTTAAAGCATCCGGGCCTCTGCCCATTTCCACCACCGTTTCCAACTTGATTGTTCCTCTGATTACGATTCATAGTGCCCGCTTGGTTTGCATTATTGACCCGATTCCCATCACCTCCATTGTTTCCTTGTGGGCGATTCCCAATACCACCACGATTATTTCTATTCCCAAATCCTCCTTGGCCTCCCCGGCCAGCACTAGCCCAACAGGAATCCTTCAAGTGACCAGTCTTTCCACAAGCTTCACATACTTTTGGCCCGCATCGACCAGAGTGATGGCGTTGACAAGAGTTACACTTGGGATGTGCACCCATATATCCCTTACCTTTCCTCCTACCACCAGCGGTATCCTGAGCTGGCGCGTTCTGCTCTCCTTTCTTAACCACCACCCCGGTGCCCTGCTTGAAGTTTGAGAACTTCCGCTTGTTACCTCCTGATGACTCCACATGAGTCTCCTTCTTTTTAGGCTCTACTTCATCAAACTTGTTCAAGTGAATTGCCTCCTCGGTGAGAGCCACGCTCAAATCAATGGCTTCAGTGATAGTCGCAGGTTTGGAGGAGGTCACCATGCTTATAATTTGAGGAGCTAACCCCCAAATGAAACGTTCAATTCTCTTGAACTCAGGAGTGACCATGTAGGGTACCACATGCGATAAGTCGTGAAATCTCTGAACATACTCTGCTATCTTTGGGCCTTCCATTTTCAAATGCCAGAACTCGGTCTCCAATCTCTGGATTTCAGCGCGGGAACAGTACTTTTTGCGCATGAGTTCCTTCAGTTCGGTCCAGGTCAGCGCGTAGGCCGCAGCTTCGCCAAGTGTCTGTACTTGCAAATTCCACCAGGATAGGGCTCAATCCAAAAATAGCCCAGAGATATAAGTGACTTGCTGATCCAGCGCGCATTTGCTCATGCGAAGTACAGGTTCAGTTTTCTCAGCCCAGCGGACAAAGGCGACAGCACCTCCTGTGCCATCAAAGTTTACGGGCTTGCAGTCCAAGAACTGCTTGTAGGTGCACCCTGCACATACATTATAACATACGTTTGGCATTAGCATTCTCGCTAAGGAAATCCATTTAGGTCATGGTATGTCTTAATGACTTAGGGTTACCATGAGGTGGATTGTTGTTGTTGCCAGTGTTGCCAGAGTTGCTTCCACTCATCCCTCCTTGAGAGGCAGCATATTGAGCAATGGCAGCAGCAATGACTTGCTGTAGTTCGTCCTGAGTGGTAGGCATTTGCTGTTGTTGACGTCTTGGCGGCATCTTCTAAAGATGGGTACGTCGGTTAGGCCATAGTAAAGCGTACGTATATAGTAATAGTAATAGCACCTAACATCTCATGTTATCAATATATCACAAATACTAATCACACAACATCCCATGTCACAAACATTATACACACAACATCCCATGTCATAAAAATATAAATAAGCAATCAAGCGAATCAAATGTGATGAGAATACTGCGATTGCCATATATATCGAGACCACAACGTAAGTGTATCAGTACATCACTGTGTCATACAATCATCACTCAACTAGGGGCTACATCACCCCTGTCCAAAAGCTATATCAAGTCAGTGTCAATACATCAAATACATCAAATACATGTCATCAAAAGTCAGTATCATCATGTAGTCTCCAAAAATGTTGTGCAGTCAACAATCGCTGTCTTCTCACCAACGTCTACCTAAACAGCACTGATGAGCTCTATACAGATGGCGGTGGAGGAGGGGGAAAGTGAGTGTAAAACAAGCGACGTAACTGGAGCCAGTCCTCCTCCATGGCTCTCTGAGTACAGATGAACGAAGCGGCCTGCTGCTCTAAAGCAAAGAGGCGTGCAGCATAATCTGGGGGTACAGGTCGAGAAGGCTGCAAAGGAGAGTGTGTCTGACCATGGCACGAACATGGTGGCAGCTGAGCTCTCTCAAGCTCCTGGATAGGGCTGTTCACGAGCCGAGCCGAACCGAGCGGACCTTTGCTCGTGCTTGGCTCGTTTACAAATCGAACCGAGCGGAGCGGCTCATTTAAAACCGAGCCACAAATCAAGCGAACATTTTCCGAGCAGGAAATATTTCGAGCGAGCGGCGAGCGAAGTTCGAGCGATTTGGACAACCGTGTCACCCGATTTAAATGTGCTCAGAGAGATAGTGACAATGTAGGGTCTAAAAAAAGGGTAATTGCACGACAATGTAGGGTCTCAAGTTTTTAAATCTTAATAAACAAACACATTTCATGGCATAATATTTTTCTTATGAATAACAATGTTGTGGCCGACGAGGCGATGATCATATTGTACGATCAATGACGTTGAGAGCAAGAGACGATTGATTTAGGGTAACGACATTAAACATTGAGGTCATGAGCAGACTGTCGTTTATCTGTTTAGGGTTAACTTTTAGATTTGATATTAATTTTTTTTATTTGCGTGATCAGTTAGTATGTATAGATATAGTTCTAAATTTGTATGTAGTTGACCAAAATCTAATAGAGAAGTATATATATAAAACTATAAATTTAATTTATATTTAAGTATATGTATGTGTGTATAAATATAGGTGTGTGTATATGTATAATTTATATGTGTGTATATACATGTTTATATATGTATGTGTTTATGTATATATATATACTAACTAATAATAATAATTCGAGCCGAACCGAGCCGAGCGGACCTTTGCTCATGCTTGGCTCGTTTACAAACCGAACCGAGCAGAGCGGCTCATTTACAACCGAGCGTCAAATCGAACGAGCATTTTCCGAGCAATTTCCGAACGAGCGTCGAGCGAGCGACGAGCGCCGAGCGGTTTGAACGGCCCTACTCCTGGATACGCTGCATGTGTGACTCGTGCTGAAAAACGAAAGACATCAAAACGTCCTCAATAGTGTGTCCCACATGGAACGGATGGTATGGATCAGTCGGTGGCATGACGGGCGGTGAGGACCAGAGCAAAGGCTCACTGGTAGGGTCGAAAGGTGCCACATGAAACGGTGAAGCAGAGGGTAACACAGGTGGAAACTGTGGCATGAAAGGAACAGACATCGGTACATGCCCAAAAGGATGGGCTGAAGAACCCTCTCCAGGCCTCGCTGGAGGTACAAAATGAGGAACCTGAGAAGAGAAATCAACATGTCGTGTATCAGTGTAGTGTGGGGGAATAGGTGGAACATCCTCATCAGCAGGAATCCATCCGTGCTGTGCGTGCTCGTCCGGTGGATCCATGTGTGCCGCGAACAGTGCATGCTCGGGCTCTAGTGGAACGGGATCAGGTGGGGGAGCAACAATAGGGTGAACGGGTGCAATGTGATCGACAGGATGGTCAACAGGTATATCAGCAACAGGTGGGGGAACAACAGGGTCGGCAACAATAACAGGATCACCCTCCAGATGATCATCGACATGCGGGTCAGCTAGAACAGGCTCAACAGGGATGCCAGCATGTACGGGGTCATGCTCAGGCATAGGGTCTAGAGCAGCTGCCTGCTCAGGAGCCAAGGCAGGCTCAGGGTCATCAAAAGCCATCTCGAAATCAAACTCGGGATCAATAGGATCAACTGGATCAGCGGGATCCTCCATGGGCTGGTCCATCGGGATAAACTCAATATCATGATCTGGGTCGAATCCCGGGGGAAAGATAGGATCAGAATCCTCTATGTCATCATGGTCAAACGCAAAACTGGGAATAGGAGCAATAGAGGATGCCTGGTCGGGGTCTGAACCATGCGAAAAGTGATGTGCGCTCAAAGGGTGGGAACGTGCGGATGCCACAGACTCAAAGGAGTCTGGGACCGGAGAATGCGCAGGCGAATCCTCGGCGGGAGCATCAGCGATCATCAGAAGATCGCCAGCAGGAAGAAGGGCCGCGTCCTGGATCTCATCCTCTAGAAGATCATCATCCTCTATGGGCTCATCGTCATACAGATCAATATCGCCGTCAGCCTCGGCGTCAAGAAGTAAATCATACGCTGGATAAACGGCTAAGGGTATAGGTGCCGGAATCTCTACCAACGGTAGGTACTCAACGGGAGCGCCATCTGCAGGCTCATCAGCACCCTCAGGTAGTGCGAAGGGCTGAAAATCGTCCTCGTCAGTGCTGGTGTAGTCAGAAGTGTGCACCTCGTGCTCTGAGGATGGGAGGTCATCAGATACTACAGGTATAGGTCCGGTGGTGTCCGAATCGCCGGTACCGGGCGAGTCCATGAGTCTGTAACATAATCACAAATATGCACAAGGAATCAATCATACAATCAAGTAATCACATAAGTCACCAAGTAAGAAATCACATAATTCTCCTAGTCCCACTAGCCTCCCAGTCTCCTAGACTGACATTCCTAGTCCCACTAGCCAAATTCTTCCCAGTCTCTAAGACTGACATTCCTAGTCCCACTAGCCAAATTCCTTCCAGTCTCTAAGACTGCTCTATCATCCACCTCGACCTCCTAGATCGAGCCTCGGCCTCCATGACCGAGCCTCAGCCTTCATGACTGAGCCTACTCTTCCTAGTCTCACTAGCCATCTACCTTGATCTCTAAGATCGAGCCTCGGCCTCCAAGACCGAGCCTCAGCCTCCAAGACTGAGCCTAAAATAATAAACATCTACCTCGATCTCTAAGGTCGAGCCTCGGCCTCCAAGACCGAGCCTCAGCCTCCAAGACTGAGCCTAAAAATAATAAAATGTGCTCAACATGTGTTTGTAAAAAAAAAAACGTTTTGGATCTGGACTTAAGTGGTATGCAGTAAAAATGTTTTCGTGAGAGCCCTAGTGATCATAGTCTAGACTTGAGAAGGAATCCTAGTTCGCTATGATCAGAGCCCTGATACCAAGCTGTCACACCCTGGCTTTGCGGAAGCGTGGTTAATTTGGTGTGACTTCTTAATACCATAGCTTAATCATAACAAAGCTATATGAATTAAAAACATGCAAGATCATCCATTCGATTAAGTTTAAAACCAAAATACCATAACATTGTTTTAACGGAAAACACCATAATAACCATAACCTTGTTCAACAAACATTACAACTCAAACATAACATAAACATGGTTTAAGGACTGTGACTTGTCCAGGAAAGAGTCACATTCCCTAAACCCCGGATGACCTCGGAGACTAGTGCAGCGGGAAAACGTGCCATACCGTGCCAGATCTGTAATTCCCTGAAATACATGTAAGTTGAAAAATCAACAATAATGTTGAGCGAGTTCATGTGTAAGTGAGTAAATAAACCTTTGTATTTATCAAAACCCTGGTATGTAGCAAATAAGGAAAAAGAGATCACCAATGGTTTGCAAGGCCATTGATACGTGTGAAGTGCAAGTAGGAAGACTCAAACCTTGCGATTTTGCGTCAGGGCACAAAGTCACCCCGAGGTCCGTTATGCTGGACCTGGGGTTGGGCTCGCTACACCCAGATAGATCTACCGCTTACGTCCCTCGGTCCTACAATGAGGATTAATGGCCTCCAGTTCCCGCCTACCCACTCACTGATCTAAGTAGTAACCCTCCTTACGCTAACCATACCATGTAAAAAGTACTCGTAGTCATAGTAACATGTATTTCACCCCCGCAGTTTAGAAAACTGAAAACAGTTAAGAGAAAAGGGGGACATGAACTCACAGTCGGTGCGTCTCTACCAAGTACTCCAAATCAGGCGGCTGTGCAACGACCTACATGTGCTAATTCTATTAGACGGATGGCCGTGCCTTAGCTTTATAGTTTAAGTTTTTGGGAAATAGTTAGACAACTATTTCGGGTTTACTTTTCGTATGTACTTGGTAGTTAATCTCCTTCCCAAGGATGGGGGATTTAATACATGTGCGTTTGAATTATATCATTAAGTCTCACTTAATATATTTTTACTTCTAATTCCAAAATATAAATATTTTTCTCAAAAATATTATATTTTCACTTCACATAATACTTCCAAAAATAATACGTTGACAAAATACGCGTTCATGAATATTTCCGTATAATGCGTAAGTTACGTTTTAACGATTAAGTGGTAATAATAATTACCGGTGTAACTTATATGTTTGTCGTAGGGGCGTTCGTATTATTTTGGATCTGTCATCGTTCGAAATATTATTTTTATTCTAAAAATAATATTTATGTATTTTCACAAAATAATCATAAACAGTGTGGTGAAAATATATTTACCAAATATATGCTTATCACGTTTAGTTTTGTGAAAATCCCACCTCCGATTATTTAGTAAATAAAGTCATGGCGAAATTTATATTTCGAAAACATGTCAAAAATACTTCTAACACTTGTAGTGTAAATAATTCTACGTGTTAGGTTTTTAGAAAAATTTCGCCAGAGTTTCCTCTGTAACTGGAGGTGGCCACGCTTTCAAGCGTATCATTTTCTTTTTCAAAATCAATTTCAACAATCTCTTTATTCAATCAACAATTTCCGACACATTAAACTAGCCGACAAGTATGTAAATCGCATAATCGCATGAACTTGTAGTTTTTCCGAAAACTATAGTGTAAATCCCATTATATTTTGTGGATCTTTATATAAAGTAGATCGATCTCGTAAAAACCTCGTTTTTAAAGTAAATCCATCTTTACAACTTCTCGTCATCTTTTACAAAGTTTGTTATTTTGTCGAACCTTTCATTTCACAAGTGTTTACACACTTGTGGTTTATAAAAATCATACTTGTTAGTGTAAGATCCGTCTTTTAGAAAACATGTTTTCTTTGATACGTGGTTCTTTGAAAATACCATTTGTACATACGTAGATCCGCTAGTTTCAAACACTATTTTACAAGTAAAAATACTTTTACACAAGTTCATGCTTCGCGTGTGGTAGAGTTTCACCTTTTAACCCTTGTTCTATTCAAAACAAGCTTATGTCAAGATCCATGGCCTTAACCAAACCGGGTTAAATGATGATCCGAGCTACCACATCATAGATCGGGCCTAAATAATCACAACTTTTAATTACTACAGCTTTTACACAACTTATATGCTTTTAACCAACAATACTTGTAATTTTAGTGGACTTTAATGCTTCAAAATGCAAGATTCCGAGTTTTAATCATCATATATCTTATTAACCACCTTAGATTAGTTCGAGTACGAGTTTTAAGCATTATACCTCTAGCTCGAGGCTAGGGAAGAATCTATGCGAAAAATGCGTGGATAAAAGCTAGATAGAGAGGTCCTTCGTCTTCCGTTTGCTCCAAGGCTCCTTGTATGTGACCCGTAACACTTGTATGGACTTGGGATTGCTTGATCAAAATCGAACAAGGATGGATGGGGGTGGGGTGTCTTCGGCCGAGAACCAAGGGAGGGAAAGAGAGAGTAATTTTTTTTTTTTTTTTTGAGTGAAGTTGGATGTGAATGATCACTTGTGCTAATGAGTTTACTTATAGGCAAGATCAAGTTCTAAATCCATTGGTTAATGTGTCTATTAGATATCCAACACTTTGGATTATAATAATGAAAAGAAATCAAGTCTTGTACAAGTATGTCCCCTAGGGGACGGTTTTGTTGGAAGGGGGGGTCATTTGGTTAGAATTCAACTAATAGTTAAGTCATAGTTAGGTTAACTAAGTTAGGTTTAGGGGTTAACTTGGTTAGTGGTGTGTTGTGTCTTAACGCGGGTGTGAGGGTGTTCAGGGACCCTAACTGGCTCAGAAAAAGACCAATAATGTTACTGTCAATATTTTTATGTCCCGGGTTAAGTCCGGTTGTTCGGTTGGATAGTAATCCGTTAAAGCGCTTAACAAAGCTTTTAAGTGTCGTAAATACCATTTTTAGTGACACATCTTATTCCCCAGAGTGTCAGGAATATTTTCCTCATGTTTTGGCACTTTATTAGCCAGCTAGAAGCTGAATGGTAAATTAAAGTGCTGTGTTTTGTGCTCAGTGTATGTTTTAGGCACATCCAGTCATCGTAACTTATTCCTAGAGACGCAGTTCTACAACACTTGTATCCCTACACTCACTATGGGTGTAGTAAAATAATTCTGGCTCATACAGGCCTTAGAGGCAGTATCTGCCTGATGCTGGCTTTGTCAACATGTTCAATAGGTTATCCGTTCATAGTGCTACTGTGCTTTTGTGCATCATGTTTGTCACTAAGGTTTAGCATGTAAATAATGTAGTGACGGAAATCAAAGTATGATGCAGATATGTACAAGTATCAACAGTCAAGTAGCAGTTCATCAGTAATTTCAGTTAAGCACAGTAATCAAGCAGTAATTAATTATAAAGTAAATCGTACGGATACCTGGTTTAGTGAGGGTTGTCACACTAACCCGGCTAAGTCATGTTCATAGAACATGAACTAGTATATGTTAAAGTGTGAAAGTGGTTAGATGAAGAACACTACTACTTATAATCATGAACTTGTGTAAAAGTGATTTTTCTTATAAAATAAAGTTCTAAACTAGTAGATCTAAGGATCTACAAGTAGTATTTTCGAAGAACCAAGTGTAAGATGAAATCATATTTTTAAGCCGGATCTTTCATAAACTAAAGGTGATTTTGTGAACACACAAGTGCGTAGACACTTGTGTAACGAAAGGTTTTAACAAAGAATTATTTTTGTAATATTTGACTAGAAGTTGTATAAATACATCTTCTTTAAAAATAAAGCTTTCGAGAAACCGATTTCATTTATAAAGGTAAAAATACCTAGTAAAGATAATGGAAGGTTACTACACACTTTTACATAACCCACAAGTTCATGTGTTTGCGATTGCCGTATGTTTTTGAACTAGTTGATGTTGAAATATTGTTTGTTGATGTTGGGAAAATTATTGATTAAATTTTGAAAAGAAAATGATACGCTAGAAAGCGTGGCCACCTCCAGTTACAGAGGAAACTCTGGCGAAATTTTTCCAGAAATACAACACTTGGAAATATTTTTACGACAAGTGTCATGAATATATTTTAACTTGCTTTTCCAAATAAATCTCGCCATGATTTTGTTACAAAATTTCCAAGTGTCGGAGGTGGGTTTTCGTAAACGAAACTTGTTAAATATACATTTAGAATATATATTATTTGATCACCAACTTTTGTGCTAAGTGTATATAGTATGTATTATACGTGCTAGTGTATTAAGACTTAAAAATACGCCAAATACTCATGAGGAGAATAAACATATAAATACACTTACAATATACAAGGTACATAATTCGGGTGCAAAGTGCAAAACACGAGATACTTATATTAATTTTTGAGAAAATAATACAAGTAAGATACTTAGTTAAAAAATAACATATTTTTAACACAACAATACGAATACAAAAGAGAGTGACTGTACTTGTGCGACGCAAGTCTAGTGACTAACGTTAAGAAAACGCGTATAGGTCACGAAGTTAATTAAGCAAATCCGGTGAAGTTTACGACGCACAGGAACGCAAAGTTGTGAGTTCATGCTACCCCTTTTCTTTAACTGTTTTTGTTTTACACTTCGGGGGTGAAATACATGATACAAATTTTACAATATTTACATGTGTTATGAAGGGTTCAAAAACATTCAAGTGAAACATTCTAGACCATGTCTCGAATAGGGTACCATAAGCACCATTAATCAACGTATACGTTCAGACCGCGGAACAAAAGGTTAGATCTAATGGGTTTCAGGCAACCGCACTCTTGGCCTACTTCTACCAATGAGTGCTTCTGTGTCTCAGTCAAAGGAGACAAAAATGCCTAGGTTTGGTGACTTCCTATGTCGTGACATATGTTAGTGGCCTTGCAAACCACTAGCAATCTCACACATTCAAACAGTCATAGTACCCAGTTACAGATACATTTTACAAGTTACATTCAAACATTCATACTATGTTTTCATTCGAGTATATTAAACATTCAAAACAATCACTGCATGAATTCACACCAACATTATGTTGACGTTTTTCCAAAACTCACATGTATTTCAGGTAACTAAAGGTGGATGTGCGCGCGGTCCTACGCATGCTTATGGATGTCGTCTATGTTTTGTTTAAATAAAGTTGTAAACTTTTAGGACAATGTTTTATGCTATCGTCGCAATGTAGACGCTAAACTTGTGTTTTCAAATTATGAATGGTTGGTATTTGAAGTTATTTTTTTTTTGAGCATGTAGTATGTTTACCTTTCGTATGCAATGAGAACCTTTCATGATCACACCTCGTGCTTCCGCCGCAGAAAGGGGTGTGACAGAAACCATCAGTAAAGGCACTCCTGTCGGGCCATCCTTCATCTTAACATTCCAATACCTATTTCCAACATACAGAGTTGCCTCACCACCTTTAAAACTTTTCCCGTAAAAATCATTCAAGAATTTGTTCGCCATATGTTGAAAATTATTTACAAACAAACAGAAATTAAAAAAGGAAAATTTTATAAAGCATATTTATTAGATTATACATATGACTTATGTCACGGCCCCCGGCCCGGTTTGACCCGTTCCAGGAGCCGCGGGACAGAAATCTTGCGGTACTTTGTTTATTGTGAGTTTAGCAGCGGACATTTTATTTACAGGATCGTTTAAGCTAAAAACTTTTCCCGATTATTTTATTTCACAATTCGGGATAAAACCCTGATAATTTACAATAGTAAGATTTTCTGGATAAAACACATTTCTTTATTTTATATTGAGCCACTATCTTAAGCTTGAAATGCTTCCCCTGCATTTTTCCTGAATTACAGCAGATCACCTGAAACATGTTTGGAAAAGATTTTGTCAGCGGGGAAATACTGAGTGAATTATTCTAGTTGCTGAAAATGACACATCTGTTATAATTCACAGTGTTAAGATCTTTTACAATGTTTCTGATATCAACCAACTACCCACAGTACTTTACCACTCGACCCATTGGCCCACCTGTCCAATGGTGTCTGTGATTATGGACATATCACCCAATGGCTGCCCCAATGGTGACGATTATCAAGTAAAGTGCACAATACCCCACATACCGGCTGCAACTTGGTGATTACATAAACTTAATCACTGTAATTTATAATTCTGGAAATAATTTGGAGTATTGTAAAACAGTTGATAAAAAGAGAATAACTCACATTGCAGATTTAGTACTGACAGAATATGATTTTAGCCCTGTTAACCTAATTTCAACAATAATGCACACAAAACAGGGTTAGTGATCAATACAACAGTCACGATATCTCACGAGATCAAATTCTCACAATGAACGACAAAGTGCGATACTTAAACTCATTCATCGAATTAACGACAAACGACAAAGTATAATACTTAAACTCATTCATCGAATTAACGATAAACGACAAAGTATGACCCAATGTGGGCGGCACTTAAACATTCTTTGGATATATTGATCTCGGAAACTGAATCGTAATAGCGATCGAGTAATTACCCTGTTCCGTGGCAGCACTTCGTGATCGTGTGTGTTTAATTTGTGATATAACAGCCTAACATCGATGTACAGAACGAATTCGATCGACGTTTTAACACCAACAGTCGAATGCCAAGGTCGGCTATTTATAGCCCAAATTTCATGTTGCTTACGGACCGTATGACCTAACCCTTACGGTCCGTAAGGCAAGCTGGTAGGCTTACGGTCCGTAAGGACTAACCCTTACGGTCCGTAAAGGTGGGGCCTAGCTTGTAGATTAGCCTAGTCAGTGGCATAGACTTGGTGAATCAACAACATTCGAAATTCAGTATATACAACGCATAATTTAAGATAATTATCGAATAGGGTTTAACCCCCCTGAGTTTTAGGGGCCCTGATCCTGATTCCGATTATTCCGGAAATTTTAGGGTTAGTGCGGAATTACTTGGGTGTCTCAATTAAGGTTTCCTTATTGACTAATTATTATTCTAATTACTAATTTTAATGATAGTTGTTACAACTTACAATAGAGGTACCATCATGAGAAACATTAGAGATGAAGGAGTTCTCAAAAACGCATGATTTAAATAGAGAAACATAAAATGTCGATCTTCCAATAGCCTTCACCAATAGATAATCATCCTTTTTGATACCAGAATCCATAACAAATTTGGTGAATCCATCACCCAAGACAGGTCCCGAAACATTTCTTTTAAGTGTAACGACCCATGATAAGTCATCATCAATAAGTTAAATACATTGACCATATGAAACTTTTCCTCCCCACAATAAGCTTGAAAAATCATAAGATATTTCCTATGAAACAAAACAAAAAACATAGAAGGTTAAATAACTTATTATATGTTGAAAAAACGAAAACCAAAGAAAAATACCAAAAATATAGGATGATGTTCATCAATCAACCTTAAAAACGAAGGAGAGTTGTTTTTAGGATACATAACTGCAAAGGAAGTAAGCAATTTTTTAAAAAAATATAACCGTAATCTATTTATAGAAACAATGTCTAATAAAGAAACAGACTTATAATTCAAATTTCAAAAATTAACCTTAAAAACAGTAGTCTATTTATAAGAAAAAAATAAATTTTAAAAAGAAATTAAATGTTTCTTTAAAGCTAAATTGAACAAATGATAACTGAAAAATCAAAGAATATGAACTTCAAAACATTGATAATTTAATAAGAATAAAACACACTATATATATCAAAAAAAAAAAACAATACCAAAAATATTTAAAAAAATATGATGAACTAACCTCTGTTGCTTGACGAATGGTGGGATTCAGATTGTTATAACAGATGTAAGGAATCACATGAAAAAATACAACAACCAAAATTATTAACTGCGATAAATGTGGAATAGATGATTAAGAAAAACCCGGAAACTTGATTTTATACATAAGAAAAATCAACAAAAAACATCTGATGTAGATTTTGGTTTAAGAAAAAAATAAACATGTTCAATCTCTTAGATTAAAGATGTATACTACATAAACAACAGAGTAAAACAGCATACCTTCAAGATTTATGGTCGGATCTACAAAAATCAGAAAAAAAAAGTTAATAGAAGTAGAAAGAACAAAGATTCAACATACCTCTAAATACAAAGGAATAACATAAATTCAACATCAGATCTTCATTCGGAACATATAATAACAAAGATTTAAGTTCGATTTGGTGTACGGAATAACATAAAATCAACATCCGATCTTCATTCAGAACATATAATAACAAAGATTTATGTTCGATTTGGTGTATTTACCTTTGATCTTGATTCAATGTTGAAAATCTGGTGAGAAGATGACGATTCTAGAAGAAAGAGAAGAGAGAAAAGAGTAAAGTTGTGGTAGGTATCTATGATTGTTATGACAATTCACATAGTTTTATATGATCCGAATATATGCAGAAACAAAAGACCCGACCCAAAAATAAAATGGATCCCGCCTCTTTAGTATAGAAATCGTGAATGTAGAAACCAAAATGTGATTTCCCTCCTAAACTAAAATGCCACATCAGCTAAGATGGCCAAATACAAATGCCACCTAGCCCAAATCCATCTCATATATATATATATATATATATATATATATATATATATATATATATATATATATATAGGGGGCTGCTAGAATGAGAACCACCCCGAGTTGTAAGAACCGCGAGAACCACAGCATCCGGGTCGCCGTTTACCATGATTTTTTTTACAACTAGATGTGTGTATTATAAACACAACCGTAAAAAAAAATTTTAAACGCCGCGGCCGAGGGGGTAGTTTTTTACACCACAAGTTTGGTGTTTTTATTTTTTTTTCTTTTTTCTTTTTTTTTACACCAAACTTGTGGTGTAAAAAACTACCCTCTCGGCCGCGGCGTTTAAAATTTTTTTTACGGCTGTGTTTATAAATACACACATCTAGTTGTAAAAAAAATCATGGTAAACGGCGACCCGGATGGTGTGGTTCTCGCGGTTCTTACAACTCGAGGTGGTTCTTATTTTAGCGCAATTCTATATATATATATATATATATATATATATATATATATATATATAGTGGAGAGTTCAAATGGGAAGAAATTTTTTGTAAGAAGAAAAAAAAAGAAGAAGTTTCAACCAATGAGAATGCTTTATTTTACTTCATTTAAAATAAGTATTTAATGTTACTATAAGGGTACATTGGTAAATCTACATAGGTCATTAATGTGTACTCTTCCTCTTTAATAGCTAACTATATTAAATCTTTTGTAACTTATCTTCAAGATATATATTTTTTCAAAAAAATAAAATAAAATTATTTAAAGTGCAGGATAAATTACTAGTTGTGTAGGATAAATTACGAGTTGTGTAGGATAAATTTCAATGTGTAGGGTGAATGTCGAAATATGTAAGATAACTTTTAACGTGTGTTGGCAAAGAAAGTTAGCGTGGAGGATACTAGTCTTTATGACTAATTAATTAGTCAACAATGATAATAAATGAGATAAGTGAAAAATCTATTTAATGTTTTACAAAATTACCCTTTGTTCTTTTTCTTCTCAATTAAATTTTCTTCTTAAATGAACCTTTATATATATATATATATATATATATATATATATATATATATATATATATATATATATATATATATATATATATATATATATATATAGGATAAGGATCATGTGAGAAGTGATAGGCTAGTTGAGAAACTTGAGAAGCATTCTGGACCACACATTTTTCTAAGCCTTTCGTAATATACACATATGTATAGTTTAAAATTGACTATATACATATGTGTATAACTCAATATACATATATGTATATAGTCAATTTTAAACTATACATATGTGTATATTACGAAAGGCTTAGAAAAATGTGTGGTCCAGAATGCTTCTCAAGTTTCTCATATAGGGTGGACTTCTCTTAGGATCCCTACCCTATATATATATATATATATATATGGGAGGGTTTAAATGAGAACGCTAAATATTTGTGAGAACCGTGAGAACAAATGAAAAAACCATGAGAACTTGGTAAAAAACAATTCAAATTCAAAATTTTTTTCTACACTTATCATTATTATTCGAATAAAATGTTAGAAATTCAATTTACACGTTTAAATTTACGTGAATTCATAAATAAAGAAAATTTACACATGTGTAAGTTTGCCATTTACACATGTGTAAATCTGCTATATTTACACATGTGTAAAAAATCTAAAAAGAAAGATTTTGAAATGAGAAATGAATTATTTGATGTTATAAATTCTTGTTTTGATGATGTATCTTAATTACAATGAGGTTTGTATAAAAAAAAATTGGTTTTGATTGGTTTTTTCATTCGTTCTTACGGTTCTCGCAATATTTAACGTTCTCAAGATAACTCTCCCCTATATATATATATATATATATATATATATATATATATGTTAAAATTATGTGATGACCAAAATGCTCTGATATTAACTTACCACATGTTGGATAATGTTGAATCATGTAATGATGGTACTTACTATCATTCATATATAGCCAGCCGTTAACTTACTTTTCATTTTGTGTTCTATTTTTTTTTTTAAGACATTAACTAACAAACACGAACAAGAAATTTCACTCCTTTAAATGTCCGTGTAAGTTCATTTGTTCGGTTATAGTTAAATGAAGAGTAAAGTAAATGGAGGTCCCTATGGTTTACCAAAATTTTGGATTTAGTCCCTATTTTTCCAGAAGTACACAAATGGTCCCTGTGATTTGCACTTTGTAACGCATTAAGTCTCCAACTTTTTCAAAAGTAAATGGATGGTCCATGTGGCTTGCACTTTGTAACGCATTTAATCCCTAACTTGGACATTCTGAAACCTTTAGATTTGTTGGCTGGGAACTAAATGCGTTACAAAGTGCAAACCACAGGGTCCATCCGTGTACTTTTTGAAAAGCTAGGGACCAAATCCAAAATTCTGATAAACTACAAGGACCATCTGTGTCCTTTTGGAAAGCTAGGGACCAAATCCAAAATTCTTGTAAACCACAGGGACCATTGGTGTACTTTACTCTTAAATGAATAAAAAAAACAATTAGTAGTCAACTTGTTTCAACATCAGCAGTGTGTGAACAATTCTTTCTCTCATGTTTGACTTTTAAGGTCAAAATAAAGCAGTTCCATTTACATGACTTTGTATGTTATGATGAAAATTAATTAAGATCATGGGGTATGGTGTGGCATGGGTTTGGGCTTGGGTTGGGCATTTGGTGATACGTGTAAAGGGAGCCCCCACTGCCTGGTTATGTGTCCGCGGGGTATGGTGGAGCGTGGGTTGGGCTTGGGTTGGGTGCACCGCGTGGCAGAAAAGTTTTTTTAAAAAAAAATACAAAAAATTTATAAAAAATCACACAACATTTATAAAAAAAAACCTACAACTTCATTAAAATTTTAAAAATTACATAATCCTAAAAATTACATAATTTCTAAAAATTACAAAATAAAAAAACCTAGAGCGTTAAAAAAATTTCAAAAAGGTCGATCTTGTCGAACGCCTTGTTTTCCTTGCCTCCAAACTCTATGTTCGCCACCGCCACCCGGTCCTCGTGGCTTAACTCGCCACCGGGAAGGGCTTCGTAGTAAGCCTTGAAACGCTCGAGCTTGGACCGTAGCTCGCGCCATTTATGTTGGCACGCGTTGAGGTTGTGGCGATCGTTACCGACGTTATGTCGGAAGGCCGCGAATGCTTCCGTCCAATATTTTGTTTGGCCCGGTGGCCGCCCCTTCATAGCGTCGACGATGCTAGTGACGAGTGTCATTTTTTCTTCTTCACGGGTCCAGGATGCCATAGCGGTGTTGGGTTCGTGGGATGGGGGGGACCAGCGGGGTAGCGGGTTCAAGACTGGGTAGCCGGTGGAGTTTCGGTTCGTGAGATGGGGGGACCAGTGGGTTGGGGTTACAATATATAGAGGACCCGGGTGGTGGTTAGAGAAGATGGAGGGTCGGGGGGACCGTTTGAATTTTAAATTTCAAAATTTAAAAAAACCGCCTGACATGGCGGGTGAGCCAATGAGATTCAGCCAACTAGCATGGCCATACCACCCCACGCCCGGCTTGAAAGCCAAGCCCCAAGGGGCCACGCCCCAACCCAAGCCCACCCGGGATGGTGGCTTGAGCGTTTTACCCCAACCCAAGCCCCATACCCCACGACCTAAGATAGCTCTCTTAAATTTTACAAGTATTACTAAGACCTAGAGAATATTTGACCTTAATTCATGCATAATTGCATATGGATGGATTTTATGCATGCCAAAAGTACTATAGTTTCAACTTCTACGAAAAAAAACCAATTATGAACCCGAATTACAGTAAAAACACATAGAGATCATCACATAATTTCTCATATAAACGACATCCACAACACTAATTACTCAACGTTTAATGGGCCAGGGATTATTATCGTCAAATATTCCCACTTTGATCCGTCCTTAAGTTTGAAAACACAAATATAGCCACAAAAGGACATTAACAAAGTGATTCAGTTGAATGCTCCCATTCTTATGCCATATCTTTTGTAGGGATGACACCTTCATCTGATTTCGAATATAAAACGTAGTAAAGCTCAGAAACGATACCAGTGAAAACCACAAATGCAGCCCCGGCACCAAACACCCCTTTCCTCAAGGTCTCACATGAAGGAGGGTTAGCAGACAGTTTCTTTGTGTGATACGCGTTTCTGACAGACCCCGCAAGCAAGCATGCCTCAGCAATGATGAATGTCATCCTGATGAAGATCGATACAAAAAAGAACGATCAAAACTGGAAAATGGGAAATGGATGATGATGGATAGAGCTGCAAACCAACCAAACGACCTTGTTCGTGTTCGTTTGTTAAGAAATATATGTGTTCACGAACTCTGCATGAACACATACCGAACGAAACTTTATGCTCGTGTTCGTTTGTTAAGGAAATGAACGTGTTCATGTTCGTTTGTTAATTTTTGGCAACGGATGAAAACGAACATTGATGAACACAAACTAATGTTCATAAGCACAAATGGAAACAAACGTTTATGAACATAATATATTATACACCGGCACTTATTAAATATTTTATTTGTTGGAATTTTGAAGTATTTTAATAAAATATAAAAACTAAAAACACTAATGAACATTCATGTTCGCTGAACGTTTGGTTCGTTTACAGCCCTAATGATGGATATATATGGTAGTTCTTGGTTGTGGTATATATAAGGTTAAGAATGTAATTTACCAGCATGTAATGAATAAGAAGATGGCTAATGTTCTGGAACGACCAGGGCACAGGACTGGTCCACAACACAGGCAACGGGTTGCAACCATTACAAGTAGTTGGCTCACAAGAAGGAACAATAGCGCACCCACACCCAAATCCGTTGCTATATCAGATTCAAAAACACAATATCTTTGTTGAAATATATGTTTATTTCCAATTTAATGTCAAAACATATTTTCATATTTTTCATATGAATATTTTCTAATTGAGCTCAATTACATTACATGATGAAAACGTTTGGGCTGTTGACAAAATCTGGGCTGCTAGTTTCTAATCACGGGCTGAAGTTGGGCTTGCAAAAGGATGGCTCGGATAAGGATGGGCTGACACATATGGGCTCGCAGTTGGTTCGGGATTAGGGCTTCTGGAGTTTGTTGGTATAAAAGAATGTTGCAGCTCATTTGGAAAATAGAGATTGATTACTTTTTCTGTCTCACAACTCTGGTTCACCTCTTCATCTTCCCAATCTTTCTGTTAAAGAGAGTTTTTAGGGTTCTTTGTTTGATTCATGAGATTTCAGTAGTAATCTGTATCATTCTTTTTGTTTATTCTTTGCATCATCTTGGTGTAAAGATCTTTTGTTTTCCTTGTTAACATTATGTGGGTAATAAACAGAATTGGTTTGGGTAGATTTTGTGTGAGTACCTTAAAATTTGACAATCTTGAACAATCCGAGCCTGTCATACAATTAACCGCAATAAAATGTTATGATCTGTTTGAATAAAAAAAGCGAGCAAGCTCGAATTGGACTTTTAAAATGTTATGATCTGTTTGAATAACAAAGCGAGCCGCAATAAATTCTAACTTTGACTTTTAAAAGTCACCAACTCAGATTTTAGCTTTCAAATTGACATTAAAGCCGAAAAGAGTACTAAACTAATCTATAGATTTTGACCTAGAATATACAAATGGATTAGTTCCGGTTTCGATCTAGAAATTAAGCAAAATAACACTAAAGAATCTTAAAAAAAAACATGAAACTAATCACAAATCTGATGAAGTTAGATCAAACAAAACCTACATAGTTGAAGATGAAATTGGGGAAAATTGAAAGAGAAAGTGTGAAAGCAACAAGATCGAACATAAACGAGCAGCCCGGGTCATGAGTTGCTTGAGATCGGCTTGCTAAAAGCTCGAATTGAGCTGAGCTTAAACGAGATCAAGCCAAAACTTGATGCTAAATGAAGCTTATTTAATAAACAAACTCAAGCCTGACAAGAGCATGTAAAAATACCCATGAGCGAGCTCGAGCTCGCCGATGTTAAATGAGTGGAGTTCGAGCTGTCAAGCTGGGGCTCTGCTTGACACGTTTACACCTTAATATATATACTGATATGGGACCACAATATTCCTTTATTCGTCAAGCGTATTCTAGGTATTTAAAATGAGTGAGGGAGTTATATTTACCAGTTACCACTAAATATGCTTGTATACTTTATAAAATAATACATTTACACTGTGTTAAACGCATTTATACATCTTCATTTCAAAGAGGTGATTCGTTCGAAGATGTGTTGACGATTACATTAATCCACAAACACAAACTTCCACACAAAGACGCTTTCAAGAAGAATAAAACTAAAAGGTCCTCGGCATATTTTGACTTTCAAAAGTCTTACTATGATTCTTTTTTAGCCATTGAAAAGCAACGTATATCAAACAAGAAATCTAGCAAGTGTGTTCCAAGACATTAAACTAAGCACCCCCTTAGACCGGAGGGTATGGGGGCCGTCCCCATGCCCGTCCTCCCGCCGCCGCCCCAACCCCGTCAAATTCGTCCGCCCACAGCCGATCTCACCGGGCCTCCATTTCTCTCTCCTCACACACACACATCTATACATACATACATACATACATATATATAAAGGGGTTCATCCCCCACCCCCTAGGTCCATCCCCTCCAAGCCGAGCTTACGTGGCGGTCACGTGACGGCCCATCCACTTGGGGATGAGGCTCTCCATACCCACTAGTCTTATGAGACCTCAAATACACATATAAGGCCACCGGGGTTGGTTGGCTTTTAGGCCGTGATGATTTTGTATAACGAGTGATAGAAAACAAAACACCACCGCCACTCGATTGTATCACTCGTCAATTTGATAACGCGTGAAGAATGGAAGAATGTGAGGGAATGTGAGAGTTTATTGCTGGGTGTTCTGAGTGAAGGGCATTTCCACTAAAATCCATCACCAGTAATGGAATAAATCTCGATGACGTGACGGAACTTGATTGAAAGTTGTGAGTAAGTGATGAGTGATGAACATCCCTACCCCTAATGAAGATAGCTATCCAACTATGATACAGGCATATATTTCGAGTTTTTTCCTAAAGTGGTGTAATTTGAAAACTTATTTACTAAAATGAGTAGTTTTAAAAGTATTTACCAAAATAGGTAGTTTCTAACCTTATAATTTCTCACTTCTAATCTCATTGGATGATATCACCTAATAATTCATTAAATCATTTTTATAATATTATTTATATGCTTAATTTAAATATTATCCTTTAAAACTAATGTTTAATGTAACGTTTTTTTTACAATACGTAATAAATTTCTTTTTGTTTTCATAAATAGTGTGATATATAGTATTGTGTATTACGAATAAAATATATAGTATTGTGTATTACGAATAAAGAATGTTTTCTTAGGATTCAGTTAACTATATCACTATCCTATTTAATTTTTAAATAATTTTGTTTTTTTATAATAGTTTTGTTCATTAGTTTAAAAAAAAATAAATACCTAGGTGCGTTAATTTTTTTGCAACATTCTGATATAAGTTTTTTATATTCATTTTTACATACCTGTATCGTAATAAACCAAATAATTTCAGTAACAGTACCAATTTTATCTTAACCACTATCAGTGTTCGTTTTAAAGCTTTTTATTTAATTTTGTTTTTGTTTTTGGTAGTAAATTAGAAATGTAAAAAAGGAATAATCATTCTTTAAAAAATCGTTTTCTTGAAAATTGTTTCTTTTAAAATAAAACCTAAATAAAAATAATAGAAACCAAAAATTTAAGTATACTAAAAAAATTATTACTTATTTTCAAAGAAAAGTAACAGGTAACAGAAGGTAATTTGAACAAGAAAATGTGGTTAAAAACGTAAATAAGAAAAAAAAAAGAATTTATTTATGTATTATGGATTGTTTTTTCAAATAAATTCATTTTTTAAGTAAAGAATATAAAACATAAAACTAATAATTCTCATGCTAAAAATGATTAATTGAATAATTAGTTGATGAATTGATATTATCCAATGAGATTAGGAGTGAGAAACTATAAGGTTAGAAACTACCTATTTTGGTAAATACTTTTAAAACTACCCATTTTGATAAATAAGTTTTCAAATTACACCACTTTGGAAAAAAACTCCATATATTTCCTCTTTCCAAAAACGAGAGTCAAACTTTGACTTTGACTAGTCAAATGAACTGGTTTCAATGTTTCACGTTTTCTTAATTTCATCAATACATTTTGCAAACATTCTGAACTAAAAAACTCAAATGGCCACCACACATTTTGACCTTGACAAAATTAGAGTGTACATTTTAATTTTGAGTTTTAAAAGTCGGATTTTGACCTAAACGGACTAATTCCTGTTTCGAACAAGAAATTAAGCATACTAACACTTGAAATTAACAAAACATACAGAGTTAGAATGAAATTGAAGACAAGAACTCACAGAAGCTCTCCTCTGCTCAGCGGCAATAGCAAGTGCAAAAGCAACGAGATCGAAGTCAAACACAACAGCCAGCATCAATGTGGAACCCATCTCAATCGATTAGAGAAAGTTATCAAAATGTTCATCACTTTTATTGTTGGCGGTGGATTTGAAGATTTTGATGTAACGTAACTTGAGTTTATATTGTCTAACAATTTACGTTAGAATGTATACCAACTTACCAACTGAAAACATATTATACTTGACCTACTCATGTCAAAACGCAAACCAACTTAAATTTATACCGATAAGTACATAAAAATAAGCACGTAAGAATTTAGTTTTTTTTTAAGTTAAAGAATGGTAACACGCATGGTGGTGTCGAAACGTAAATTAACTTGAATTTATACCTTCTAATGAAAACATATTATATTTGCACCACTCGCTTCCAAACAAAAGTTACGTCAAAACGTAGATCAACTGAAAACGTACATAAAAATAAGCATGAAAACGTATCATGTTTGACCTGACACCATTTCCGAAAACATATACCTTGGAATGCAAACCAACTTATATTTATACCGACAAGTACATAAAAATAAGCACATAAAACTCGAGGGGAGTCAAAATAATATTACTATAATTTTTAGAAATTTGAAGAGTGTGAGTGTTAATTCTGAAAGTTAAGGATTAACGTACGTGACGAGGTATGGTACTGGACCAGACACAAACGGTCGGACTTTCCTGCTATTTATCACTTTTATAGTAATTATATATTATTATTGCGTACTAACCCGCGAAGCACAACGCATTTTAGTTTATATACTACACTAGGCTATGGGCTTGTAGAGACAACCCCTAACTGGGCCTGGCCCATTGAGGTTAGGGTTTCCCATATCTCCTATATAAGGAGGTCTCCACCTCCTTATTAGGGCATCCAATATGAGGCAACACTTTTGTAGCTGTAAACAGGGGATTCTTCCCCTACCGACCGTCTCTACATCCCCGTTTTTCTATCTTCTTCTTATTTGCAGGTCTAGGATGAGGCAGAGAACACGAGATGTGGCCATATATAGAAGATATGGGAAACCCTAACCTTAATGGTCGTACTGACCCGCACAGGTCCACTCTTTTACATTGGCGCCATCCGTGGGACCGGCAACAATCTCACCTCGTTTTTTCTACTCGACCTCAAGATCTGTGTGTTCTTCATACCGGCATTTCTGGATCTAGTTCTAAACATAAACCGGGGATTCAAAACTCTCCAAATCCGGCACGTGGTTTTTTATAAACAAAAGCACTCTTGATATCTCATGGATCCAATAGATCTATGAGCAAAAAATATATATATAATACAAAATTTCTTGAAATTTGCGACAAAGATTAGAATAATTATTAAGCTATACACAATAATATCAGCTTTATCTCAAACATATGACCGACAAATGCTAGACCAATTCTAGCATGAAAAAGCTGTCTTGCACAGTACTTGAAACCCTATGCATATTCATTATATTATATGTTTTATATTGTATTGGTTTATTCTGTGGGGATTTTTGAAGATCCCATGTAAACTTCATGATACGCTTTGCTTATGGGCTTCACTTGTGGCTCAAAATCTTTTGTTCAAATATGGATGAAGCTCCAAATTTATTGTTCTTTCACGAACCTTATCAGTGGTCCCTATTTTGAACTATCGCAGCCTCCAACGAAAAATTTTCTTTTCCCCCCCCCCCCCCGCCTCCAGCGGACGGCTCACATGTGCACGCCCCCGTGAACCACCTTGTCCCGCCATCTATGGCGGACCTCCAACTCGTTCCGCCATCTAAGGCCTCGACCGGCTTCGTTCCACACCCATGTGCGCCACCCGCCTTCGCGTCACCGGCGTGTTTCGGCACCCACCATCAACAACCCTGTTACATTCTTAACCGGCGTGCGTCCCCAGTCACCGCCACACGCAACACAACCCGGCCACCTCCGGTGGATCACCTCTATGCACCCGCTATATCAAGCAGGTTACCGTCACGCTCCGCTCTTCTCCGGCGAATGAGCAGGTCATCCCGCCCACCTCTGGCAGACGGCCATCTCCTTTCTGCCACCACAAGCGAATTACCAACACATCCTACTACCGTTGGAGCTGGTAAAAACCAGGCACGTGCGAGGTACCAACGACCTTTTGAACAGAGTTCGAATTACCCTCCAAAGACGCCACTTCCGGCAGACACCTTTCTTGGTCGCGCCACTTTCGGCGGACACCTTCATTCGTCGCGCTGTCTCGGCGGACACCTTTCTTCGTCACGCCACTTCCGGCAGACACCTTTCTTGGTCGCGCCACTTTCGGCGGACATCTTTCTTCGCCACGCCACATCCGGCAGACACCTTTCTTGGTCGCGCCACTTTCGGCGGACATCTTCATTCATCGCGCCATCTCAACGGACACCTTTCTTGGTCGTACCATCTCTGGCGGAAGACACCTACTGATGGACAATCATCAATAACTACATGTTGTTGGTTCAGTTCTGTTTTAGGCATAATGGAAAACATGAAAAAACATACCTTTGATTGCATCGGTACAGGCCAACAGAGAATCCAGATGTAGATGCAGTAATAGTATTTGACATAGTTGTCAGTTTGGTCTGGTTCCTCCTTAGGGTGCAATCTAATGATGGTGATGATGAGAACCGATAAAGGGATAATCGGCTATGGAGAGGAGGCCAAACATTATGATGTTATGGCTAATAGGGTGTCTGATTGTGTAACTGAGTAACCCCTTAACCTCCATATAATTCTCCTTATATAAGCACCCAGGAGGAAACCCTAATTAGTTAATAAGGGTAATTAGGCCCATCAACAATTACCAACTAATTATTTAATAGGATTGTTATATATTTTGATCCATATAATGTAAATGATTATAATGGCTACTAGATTAAATATAAAATAAATATATTTAATCTTACATTCTCCCACTTAGCCGAGTAACCATTTACTATGAGTGTTAGATAAGCCTGATCAGGAGTTAACACTCATTTTAGCCTTAAACAAGTACTATAGCAGAGAAATACAGCCGTTGAATCATTATGCGACTCAGGACCCCCATTAATCATACTATAGCCTTAATTTAAAACCTAATCGTTATGATCAAAATACGCGTAAGCCCTTTGTTTGATTTGTAACTATATTTGTCTATATGCCATTATGCTAGCTTGACATATTCTTAGAGACATACAAAATCAAACTGATGAGGAAAATTAACTAATACTTAGTCATTCATAGTACGATATGCAATTGCGCACGACTATTAATTAATACCCGTCTATGAGCTCTCTTAATAATACTTATGGGTAATAGCCCTTCAGTTATAGGATCCTTAAGCATATCATGAATGTATTCGTTACAAAACTTAGTTTCCTCAATTCGTTCATAAACGAATAATTAATTGCGTATCGAAACTTAATGCAGCACCTCTTGAACTGTTACTGTTCAAGGAGTTATGGTAGCTGACTTTATCACACTAATTCTTCAAAAACATTAATTATATGGAGTTAATAAACTTATGAGTCCACTGATAAATTTCCAACAACATTTAGTGACTATATTATGTCGTTATAACTTAGGTTGTTAATATCAGTGCATTATGACTCCTCCATGAAATAGGTTTTGTCTGCTGACATAAAGATATACCCGAAATTACATTTTAATAATCTTTGAATATCACAAAGTTAGAGTAATAAACCGGTTTTAATTCTCACTTCTTCTTTAAATTGTAGTCTCTCGTTTCTTTTAAAGATATTGTAATACTCCATTAGATGCTACACATTAATCTAGACATATCTAGTGTGTTGCAATGTGAGTAATATCTAAACGAGTATAGACTTAAACTTACATAAGGCTTCCAATTAATGAAGCGTAAATAAATAATATCATTTATCCTATTATCCTCTTAAAGGAGAGCAATATTGATTGTTACATATGTAGGGACCCATTTAATGTTAAACTTATAGAACGAAACTATTGTCCCATTGGGTCTATCTCGGTACGTTATGATATCTATTACATAAGAGACATCTTTGAGATCTATTATATCAAAGTTTGTGTTAACAATGCTTTGACTTATGTAACATATACTTGTCAAAAGAATATCATCTATATAGACAAGTTTATCTTAGTTGCTCCCACTCATTTTGAGGTAGGTTCACTAATCCACTTGATTCTTGATGAAAATAATTACGTTAGCTTTTCATCACATTATAATGTTTGCATTAACCCATACATGGATATTATTGGCTTACAAATAAAGTGTTCTTTAGCCTTCAGTTTGAAACTTTAGGTTGTTATCTAATGAACATGTAAATGTGTCAGTCATTTGTTAGGGAAAATTGTTTTTAATGTTCATCTAATGTAGCTTTAAACCATTATAAGCTACTAGAACAGTGATGATCCTCAAAGAAATCTTTGATAATTTATCTCTTCCTAAGTATAACCTTTGACAATCAATCATGCTTCTTAGTGTCTTAACGCTTATATTAGGATTTGGTTTATTTATGAACACTCTTAGGTAATTCAATCAAATCCCAAACGTTATAAGAACACATAAAATCAGTTTTACTAGAAAACAGTTTTATTTCATTCTAAGGATTGATTGACACTAATGGCTTAATTTGAAGAGATAGGATCAGTAAACTTTTCCAAAATCCATTTCAACTTCAGTTAGGGAGGTTACGTAATCATCAAAGTTAGTAGGCTTTTAAACCTAGATGACCTCCTAAGTTGATTATTGGGTTCATTAGAAGGTTCAGTTTTATGGATTAGCTCTTGGTTAGGTTGCTATCATTTTAAGGATTCTAAGTTTATAAGAGTTGGTGCAGTATGGTATACAAGAGGTGTAATCGGAGTTAAATTCGGAGTGAAATTTAATGACACTCTTCCCCCCGCCTCTTGTATTCCTTGCAAGTCATGATAAGGACTTTGACTGCTCCTACTGACCTTAGAAATCTTTAGGAACTCAGCATGCTTAGGGTCAATATTTAACGACCAACAAATTCTAATAGAGAAAACAAAATAATGACGTTAGTCGTTGTGATTTCTCTTGTTGAGGATTACGTTAGTTTGGGTAAGAAATCTATGTGTGCCCACAATTAAGCAACAATGAAACTTTAGTAAGAGTAGCATTAGATTTTAAGGAGACAAGTATTGATGGAACAGTGTCGTGATGGAGCGGTGTCTTGTACAAGAGGTGTAAATATAGGTAATGTAAAATTTTCACTCCCCCGCCTCTTGCAACTATTGCAAGTTATTAGGAAGACACTTAATGCTCCCACTGATCTTTAATATCTCTAGAATGCTACAAGAGAAGTTTCAATGAGCTACGTGACGTGGGAACCTATCACATATACGTTAGACTTTATTTGATTTCTTGAGTGTCCAGATATCATAAGAAACTTTAGGGACATATTTAATAGAAATCTTATTAAGTATATATATGAATAGAGTTCTTCTAAGACAGTGGGCCATATGTGACAAAATTTAGATACAAGTTGATAGTCTGTTCAATGATAAATGAATTATGTCTGAATATTCCATTTGGAATAAGTTCCACGAATGTCAATAAATGACTTATGATGGACCCATGCTTATTCCTTAAGCCAAGTCATATTTTAGGGCTTTAACGTCATGATTTAAAATCACTTAAAATGAGATTAGATGTAAAAAATCATCCTCATTAACCATGTTATGATTTCTCATGAATTTTGGTTCTAATGGATGAAATTTATAAGTCTCATTTTCCTTTTGTCAAATTCTCATTAGCATGATGACAAAGGTTGTGAAAAATAAGGTATCATCTAGTTTCATCTTAGTAATGTTTCTATCCAGATATTTAGAACAAATAAGATGAGAGTTTAAGGTAAGTGTGACTTTATGTTGACTATGCAAACCTCACAATCTTCATAACATTGCTTAATTATGATACTATGTTCTGATTAATCTTCAGAACATATAAGGTAACGAAAAGTGTTGTTGGAAGATTGTTCATTATGGTTCTTATAGTATTAACATTTAATTTTGTCACTAACTCTCACGTTAGTTATTTGTTGACTTCTGGTAAGAAACGTTTAAAACTAGAGTCAACTAATCATGTGTTAATTGGAATATTAAAATTATCAGACTTAAATATCATTAGTAAGTTACTATCTAATTAATTTATCCAACTGTTCTTTAGAATAATGGATAGTCTCGTTGCTCAATCCTATTCTAATGACATAATTATACAGTGAGATTTTCCCTTGAAGAACTTTAACGTTGGGGTTAGCACTTATAATTTGTCTATGGACCTTAGGACAATCCTCTCTTAAGGTTTTAGTGGTTGTAAGGTGAATAACATCTTATTTTCCAGTTTCAAACATTTATTTCTATGTACATATGTTGCTTATCAACACACTCATTCTACTTTGGTATTTTGAGTGTTATAGTTGATTTATAAGGCATCAAATTGTACAAGTGAAAATCTTAGTATGTAATGTACTGGAAAAATGTACTTATTTCCATGCGTAAGCCCTTAACCTTATGGGTCATGGTATTGTACATTGTTATGTATTCACATATACCACTTAGCTTTATGATTTAGAATTTTAAATGAAGGCATGCATCTTAGAAGTTCTAGTGATTATTCCACAATTATAGATTAGTCTTAGGAAAGACTTAATCTGGAATAACCTTTTAGTGATAGCAATTATGTTAGAGAGTTCTTGATTATCATAAGAGACATCATGTTCGATTTATCCTAATCATCGTGTCTTAAGAGATAATCAAGGATTTAATTTAAGAGCTAATTCTTATAGAAAATTTAAATAAAGCAAAACATTTTAGGCTTAGGAATTAGAGTGGATGAGATATTGCTTTATAGAAGAAAATTATACTGAGTAAAAATTATGGGTACTAAGAATAAGGCAGATAAAATGATCACAAAATTAATTGAGGATCATTAATATAAGGATCATTATGTGAAGAGGTTGTGATATGTCTATTACTAACATCAAAATAATAGACTACTTAAAGTTCTACTTAAACGAAGACAAAACAGCTTTGGCCAGAAGTGTAATCATTTAAGCATGTGTGCAAAGTGGTTGTAACAAATCAGCTTTAGCCAGAAATTGAGACAATCACTTTAGTTATGCACTTGTTAAGTATGCCATCTATGAAGGAATTAAATCAGCTTTGGCCAGATATTAAGACATTCATGTTT
Organism: Helianthus annuus; assembly: GCF_002127325.2. Lineage (NCBI taxonomy): Eukaryota > Viridiplantae > Streptophyta > Magnoliopsida > Asterales > Asteraceae > Helianthus > Helianthus annuus. The sequence continues at coordinate 130,307,732 of NC_035449.2, read as the reverse complement.
ATGATGCACACTTAACATAGCTTTCGTAATACTTGAACGATAAGTAGATGTATCAAGTCAGCTTTGGCCAGAAATGATATATCAAAAACTCATTCAAGTAAAGCCATTTTGGTTTTGTAAAACATTATTTGATCCTCATTAATTAACTAAATAATTACAAAAACCAATCATTTAATAGCAAACCACCCGTTAGCGTGGATCGAACTATGAGATCTCGAGTCAGTTATGAGGTCTCGAGTCGCAACCTTGTTGTCACGAGTCGGAACCATGGTCTCGACTACTATATCTTATAAGATCTCGAGTCATGATGAGGTCTCGAGTCGCAACCACGGTCTCGAATCGCGTAAGCCTTAAATAATGAGGTTTCGAGTCGCAACCTGGGTCTCGAGTTATGACGTTATGGTCTCGAGTCGCAACCACGGTCTCGAGTAATGACGTTATGGTTTCGAGTCGCAACCACGGTCTCGAGTAATGACGTTATGGTTGCGAGTCGCAACTATGGTCTCGAGTAATGACGTTATGGTTGCGAGTCGCAACCACGGTCTCGAGTAATGACGTTATGGTTGCGAGTCGCAACTACGGTCTCGAAACTTCCTGTCACAGCTGTTAATTGTGATATCATAACCGAAAATTCGAAATTAAGGGATTATGGGATATTATTTCCTGTTTTAAAGTGATCTAATTTTATCAACATAATTCGAAAATAATAACTGTTTATCTAATAACAGTTTCGAATAAAATTAAAAGATAAAATTAGATCAAACATGGAAAAAACACCCATTAATCCTAAATCATTCCAAAACATAACAGAATACTTCGAATTTCCTCAAGAACATGATGAACCCTAAAACATAAAACATAAATTCTGGAACCCGAAACCTGAATTTTATTAGTTTTTTCTAAATAGATTTCGGTTAAAAACATAATCCAGTTAATTCGGTGAACAAATAATTAATCTTTTTCCCGAAAACAGAGATCTCGAGTCGATCTCCATGACTCGAAATTGGCTGTTATGTTCATAAGGTTTCAAAAAAAAAAAATCCGTTTTCCAAGTTTCAATCCCAGAATTATGGATACAAAAACAGAACTGACTAATCAACATATGCTCTGATACCACATGTTGGTTCAGTTCTGTTTTAGGCATAATGGAAAACATGAAAAAACATACCTTTGATTGCATCGGTACAGGCCAACAGAGAATCCAGATGTAGATGCAGTAATAGTATTTGACATAGTTGTCAGTTTGGTCTGGTTCCTCCTTAGGGTGCAATCTAATGATGGTGATGACGAGAACCGATAAAGGGATAATCGGCTATGGAGAGGAGGCCGAACATTATGATGTTATGGCTAATAGGGTGTCTGATTGTGTAAGTGAGTAACCCCTTAACCTCCATATAATTCTCCTTATATAAGCACCCAGGAGGAAACCCTAATTAGTTAATAAGGGTAATTAGGCCCATCAACAATTACCAACTAATTATTTAATAGGATTGTTATATATTTTGATCCACATAATGTAAATGATTATAATGGCTACTAGATTAAATATAAAATAAATATATTTAATCTTACACATGTTACCATTTCAGCTGGAGAGTAATGGGTGTTTCTTTAATAAGAGACCCATGTATATACTCTTTTTTATTTTTAAAAAATGTTGCACCTGGGTAGATGCATAGTGAATTAAAATATTCGCTATGAAGAATATTGCCACAAAATTTATCCTTTTATAGTTAAGAATACGATTTCACAAGCCTAATGTAACACTTACCATGAAATGGCCTCGTATGATAATAAACATCATCCGTTTTGTTGTCTAAACCCCATGTAATAATAAACTATAAGTTTACCTTTGTGATGAAGGATTCCACCGTCACATGACCCTAGCTAGCCAGTTGTAATACTTGACTTTGGTTACAAAGATCTAAAGTAGAGATGCATGAATGAAAAAATAAATATACACATGAAGGTGCGTATATAATGGACTCCTTTTAAGTGGCGGATAAGTGGCACAATACCCACAAGCCACACTGATTATGGCTTTATAGCTAATACGTTTTGTACAAGGAATAATGTTTGTTGAACAAGATATTACAGTGGCACATCTAATTTCAACGTATGGAGCACACTGACAAATTAAGAGCGAGCAATGTTGGTCATGGTTTATGTATGATTGTACTCTTAGCCACGACATACGAAGTAAGGCGACAACACTCAACATCCTTATACGGTACAATTTTCGTATATTTTCTACCATTTCGAGAAAATATATTTGATATAATTACTATGCCAGTCAAGTAATTATTATCGAATACTTGACGCGCATTTTGGCAACAAGAATCAAACTACAAAATAGCTTCAAGATATGAAGTACATCAACTAATTGATCGATAAGACCAAACATTATAATATACATCAAAACGCGTGACGGTTTGATATAACCCCTTATATACTTCTCATGCTTATCTAAAACTGTCTAATAACTTGTTTTACGAGCTCAACACTACTGGCGTTAACGGACCATATTAGTAGACATGGTTGAAACTTCAGACGTTTTGAGTTACACGCCTAACGGTCCTTGATAATGAGGGTTTGCATACTAAACCAGAGAACTTGCACGGTTTAACTCTGCTAGCAGTAGTATCACTGAACGCGGTCACAAAAGTCGGACGTTCGGGCCCGGGCTATTTTACACGAGTCAATCCGCTATGGATGAGCTTATTGCTCGCGCCATCTCTATCGGAAAGCCGTCTTACCTGTGTCATCCTTGTCGGCGTGTATCTTTTTGGCCGCGCCTTACTGCACTGCCTTTTAGTGCCTCACAATGTTGCCTCCTTCGCTAGGGTACAACCCCTAATGACCAGCGTGCAACCTGTGGAAAGGGATATGAAACTCATGGGTCTGTGGGTCACGTATAGCTACAAACATTTGGCAGCCAAGGTGTACTCTCACACATTGGAGCTATATTTCAGCTTCACCTAGCGTCCCTTCGATGGGACCACAATTCGAGAAGTTTTTTTTTCACAAATACCACAGGCTATTAAGTTTTCAATAATTTATTGCATATGTTCAAACCTAGTAACACTGTCTAATAACACTGAATCGATGATTCGCACGGTATAGCACAATCGACACCACCATTGGCGGACGTAGTTGCCAAAAGCTATGGGTTCTAATCTGAACACTCTAGTTTACTCGCCTTATGACCTCTGTTCAAGAACATAGGTGGGGTCGCCGAATTCTTATCGGACCATCCTACAGGTCATGTTACTCCTACCACCGTGCTACAAACTTGGCAGTGTTACATCTTTGCTAAGCAACGCCTACGCCAAACAACATTTTTTCAGGCTACATTGTCACACCCCCAAAATCCACCCGCGGAGTACCACCGCTTGGGAGCGTGACTGACCAGGATCAAGCCATCAATCATATCAAACATAGCATTTAATAATAAAAGTAATCAATGTAAATCATCATGACATGATTGATGTTCCAAAACCAAACATCGTTTAAATAGCGGAAGCATAGTATGTAATCTCAAGATAGTTATAAGTTCAGAATAAGTTCATGATCCGTATCCCACAACGACCTGCTCCTCCCTGTGCAAGCTCCATAAAGTACCTAAGGTCCTGCAAGGCATGCAGCAAATAATCAACAAACTAGTTGAGCGAGTTCACAGAAAGTAAGTTCATAACATAGTGCATAAGTATAGCTAGTGGGGGCTTCCCATACTAATGTGTTCTAAAGGTGGGGGCTTCCCAAACCTTGTGTTCATAATACTGGTGGGGGCTTCCCATGTCTATCCTGGCTAATGAGGGCTTCTCATTAACGGTACTTACTAGACTAACTTCCGACCATGTGTTCTTCTTTACCGAGAACAGGAAAACGTACAGGGTCACGTAGGCTTTACGTGACGTGCCCTTCCCCGAGGACAGTGGTACGCGTGGGGGCTACGTAGGCTTTACGCAGCGTGGCCTTCCGACCTGGAAGCCAGTAGATGGTATTGGGTTACGTAGGCTTTACGTAACGTGTCCTCCCGACCCGGGAGACATATGGCAATTTTACTGGGTTACGTAGGCTTTACGTAACGTGTCCTGACTAACCTGAGGACGATGGTCTATAGTCTGGAGAATGCGTAAGTACGAGTAACTCTTATAACAATAACATATCCAACCCAATTCCCAACCCGGGAATCCCATGCCTTGGCTGTGTGAACTCACCTTGGTTTGCTCGGCAGATACACAAGGAATATAGTTAAGCTAGGAATGGTCAACCACGTCCTATCATGGTTATTATACAAGTCAGGTTCGTATATAGCACGTATATTGTATCACGTATAATCATGGCAAACACGTACATGTATCATCAATCCGATAAACATTCTAAGTGTTCGGTCCAATCATTACCCGGCCCAATGACAATAAGCAGCCCAATATCATAACAGTTAAACAAATAGCCAAGTGTCCGGCCCAATCAGTTGGGCCTGTAATAGTAAAAGTCCAATAGCAACAGTCCACAAATCAAATCATTGAGCCCGTGACAGTGAAGGCCCAAACAGTGTGCGTGTAAATGGTGGTCTCGAGTCGCAACCGGCGATCTCGAGTCGCAACCGAGGATTACGAGTCATATCAGGAGATTACGAGTCGCAACAGTAGGTTGCGAGTCGCAATGGCTGGTCTCGGTTCATCATGGTCCGGTTACGAGTCGCAACGGGACTCGCAACCGTGATCTCGGCTTGTGCTGTTTGTGGTCTCGAGTGGGGTTTCGACTCGCAACGAGTGATACCGAGTCGCAACCGTGTGTGTAACTGGTTTCCATAATTCCTGCATTGACTTATCCGTGATTCTAGCAAACAACTTAGGCAGTTTCACAATTCAGATCAAATCAGTTTCAATTTCAAAATCAACCAAATTCAAACAACATATCATCGATCAAACAGGACTTTTATCATGAATTCCGTATGAACGTTAATAATCCAAAATCAAGAACATTTATCTAAACACATCAACACATCCGATTCTAACATTCACGATGCCAATCAATGAGCATCAACTAATCCGATTTAGTTAGCCTATTAACCAGTTACAATCTGATTAAATCACGTATGCATATGGCCGATTACAATCATACAATCACCTATATCCGATTCATGAGCAAGCCAATTATATGAACACCAACTATCATTGATCCAATCTAAAATTATCATGTAAACATAAACACTTCACAACCGGTGATCATACATAAATCAAGCAAACATACTAACCGATTACAAGTGAAGAAGGGTGATCCGAACAAGAGGAGGGTCGGATGGTCTTGTGCCGTCGGGTCCTAAGCAAACCGAGAGAGATAGAGAGCAAGTAGGGTTGTGTGTGTTTGTGTTGCAAAACAATAAACAAAACCCTTAAACTCGGTTTTGTGTTGCGAGTGGGGGAGTGGGCCGAGCCCAACTCGGTTACCAAATGGAGTCCGATTTCAAGGTGTGGCCCAAACGGCTTGTGTGACCGGTTCTAATGTGCAAATCGGGTTTGGCTCGATTAACATGCAAACACGTAAAACACTAAGCATATGACGACATTCAATAAATCACATAACATCCAATAGTTCAAAATGTCACATAAGCACGTAACGTTACATTAAAGCAAGTCTAAAATTCGAGTTGTCACATTATCCCCAACCAATTGGAAATTTCGTCCCGAAATTTGGTATGCCCTCGCTGAGGAAGCTAGGTAAACTGTACTGTTCACTGATTTTCTTGGGGTGTCACATCCTCCCCCCGTTGATCTGGAATTTCGTCCCGAAATTCCGAAGTAGTAGCTTCAGACTCAGTAGTGGTAGCATTGGTTTCGAATAACTGGGGGTACTTTTCTGTCATCCTGTCTTCGCGTTCCCAGGTGTACTCTGGGCCACGTTTGGAGTTCCAACGAACTCGGACAAGAGGGATTCTCTTGTGTTTGAGGACCTTCACATCCCGGTCCGTGATTTCCACTGGTTCTTCGATGAACTGCAACCGCTCGTCGATAGTGAGTTCCTTAAAAGGAATGATGAGGTTTTCATCTGATAGGCACTTCTTTAAGTTCGATACATGAAAGACATTGTGAACTGCCCCGAGTTCAGCTGGTAGGTTCAACTTGTAGGCTACCTTGCCAATCTTTTCTATAATTTCGAATGGTCCGACGTACCGCGGATTTAGTTTGCCCCGTTTGCCAAAACGAACCACACCCTTCCAGGGTGAAACTTTCAATAAAACCCGGTCCCCGACCTCAAATTCCAATGGCTTTCTACGCTTGTCCGCGTAGGCTTTCTGACGGTCTCGTGCTGCCGCCATGCGTTGTCTTATTTGTGCAATCTTTTCTGTGGCGTCCACTACAATCTCTGGACCCGTAATCTGACTATCCCCCACCTCTGCCCAACAAAGAGGTGACCGGCATTTACGCCCGTACAATGCCTCGAATGGTGCGGCTTGTATGCTGGTGTGATAACTATTATTATACGAAAACTCCACCAAAGGGAGGTGTTTTTCCCAGCCGTTGCCGAAATCGATAACGCATGCCCTAAGCATGTCTTCAAGTGTTTGGATTGTTCGCTCAGACTGCCCATCCGTCTGAGGGTGATATGCTGTGCTCATGTCTAACCTTGAGCCAAAAGATTTGTGCATCGCTTGCCAAAGTTCTGACGTGAATCGTGCGTCGCGATCCGAAATGATAGATGTGGGCACCCCGTGCCTCGAAACAACTTCCTTAAGATAGACGTCTGCGAGTGTGGAGAACTTGTCCGTTTCCTTAATCGGCAGGAAATGTGCAGACTTGGTGAGTCGATCAACTATGACCCATATTATATCGTTCCCACGCTGGGATCTGGGTAGGCCTGTAACGAAATCCATGGAAATTTCTTCCCATTTCCATTGCGGTATCTTAGGCTGCTGAAGTAGGCCAGCTGGTTTCTGATATTCAACCTTGACCCTCGCACAGGTCAAGCATTTTCCAACATACGTAGCGATGTGGGCCTTCATACTAGGCCACCAATAAGTAGTGCTGATGTCGTGGTACATTTTATCCGACCCTGGATGTACCGAATAGCGAGACTTGTGTGCTTCATCCATTACAAGTTCGCGTAAACCGCCATAGAGAGGGACCCATATCCGGCCCGTTACATAGTAGGCGCCGTCTTCCTTTTGTTCCATTTGTTGTCGTGAGCCGCGTAAGGCTTCAGCCTTGACGTTTTCGGGCTTCAATGCTTCTGCCTGAGCATTTCGTATCTGTGTAGGAAGGCTAGACTGAATCGTAAGCTGTAGCGCTCGCACGCGCCGAGGTAAAGTGTCTTTCCGACTGAGGGCATCAGCCACAACGTTGGCTTTGCCTGGATGATACTTGATAGCGCATTCGTAGTCGTTAAGTAACTCGACCCATCTTCGTTGACGCATATTCAAATCCTTCTGCTTAAGAATATGCTCGAGACTCCTGTGATCGGTGTAAATCGTGCACCTGGTACCGTACAGGTAGTGTCGCCATATCTTAAGCGCAAAAACAACAGCTCCCAACTCTAGATCGTGCGTCGTGTAGTTGCGTTCATGAACTTTGAGTTGACGAGAGGCGTGAGCGATAACCTTGTCGCGCTGCATTAACACACATCCCAGTCCCCGAATGGATGCATCACAATATACCACGAAGTCATCTGTGCCCTCTGGCAGAGAGAGGATAAGGGCGCTGCAAAGTCTATCCTTTAGGTGCTGGAAAGCAGTCTCCTGGGGCTCTCCCCAGCGATAGGTAACACCCTTCTGTGTTAGTAACGTAAGCGGCTGTGCAATCTTCGAAAAGTCTCTAATAAACCGTCGGTAGTAACCTGCCAAACCCAAGAATTGGCGTATTTCTGTCGGTGTACGCGGTGCAGGCCAGTTCCTGATCGAATCTACCTTGGATGGATCGACATGGATCCCATCCTTGTTCACCACATGGCCTAATAAATGGACTTCACGAAGCCAGAAGTCGCATTTAGAAAGCTTGGCGTACAACTGTTCCTTCCGAAGGAGTTCCAAAATAAGGCGAAGATGCTGCTCGTGTTCCTCCTGACTCTTGGAGTAAATCAGAATGTCGTCGATGAAAACAATGACGAACTTGTCAAGATAGGGTTTGCACACCCTGTTCATAAGATCCATAAATACAGCAGGCGCGTTCGTTAACCCGAATGGCATGACGAGAAACTCGTAGTGACCGTAACGAGTTCTGAAGGCTGTCTTGGAGATGTCCTCATCCCGGACTCTCAGCTGATGGTACCCCAACCTTAAGTCTATCTTCGAATAGTAGCACGACCCTTGCAACTGGTCGAATAAGTCGTCGATGCGTGGAAGAGGATAACGGTTCTTCACCGTCACCTTGTTGAGTTCACGGTAGTCGATGCACATCCTGAACGTACCGTCCTTCTTTTTCACGAAAAGTACTGGAGCTCCCCAAGGCGAAGAGCTTGGACGAATGAAACCCTTTTCCAAGAGTTCCTGCAGTTGCTTTGACAATTCCTCCAATTCCGATGGAGCTAGACGATATGGTGCGCGAGCTATGGGTGCTGCTCCTGGAGCGAGCTCGATCTGAAATTCAACCTGACGATGAGGCGGTAAGCCAGGTAAGTCTTCAGGAAACACCTGAGGGTAATCACGTACAATTGGAATATCCTCCAATTTCTTTTCCTTTGCTGATGCGTCTGTAACGAGTGCCAGTATAGCTGTGTGACCCTTACGCAAGCATTTCTGAGCCTTCAAGAATGAGATGATGCCGACCACAGCACCACTCTTGTCGCCTTGAACTTCGAGAGGTTCTTAACCAGAACGTGGAATACGAATGATCTTCTCGCTGCATAAGATTTCTGCCTGGTGTTGGGATAACCAATCCATCCCAATCACAACATCGAAACTACCCAAAACTATGGGAATGAGATCGATAGAGAAAGCTTGACCAGCTAGGATAAGATTACAACCCTGAACTACGTGCGTGGCTTCTAGACTTTTACCGTTAGCTAACTCTACTACATGTTTGGTGGGTAAAAGTGTTGGTGCACGTTTTAGCAGTTGACACATTTTCACAGACATATAGCTTGTATCCGCACCCGAATCAAACAAAACAGTAACGTAAATATTGTCGAGGAGAAACTTACCCATAACAACGTTGGGATCGTTCACTGCGTCTCCTCTTCCCAAAACGAAAGCTCGACCTCTTGCCTCGTTGCCATTATTGTTGTTGTTCCCGCCGTTGTTGTTGCCGTTGCCCTGGTTGTTATTGTTGTTGTTGCGGTTCTGGTTCAACTGAGGGCAATCACGTTTGAAGTGACCTTCAGCCCCACACTGGAAACATCCCCGGTTTCCACGCTGTGGCTGCTGCTGCTGCTGCTGGTTCTGTGGAGCGGGTTGTTGAGGCTGCTGATTCTGATTTGCAGGCCGTGGACTCCTACAGTCTTTGGCCTCGTGACCCATCTTAAGACACCTTTGACAACGACCCTTGTTACATGGGCCGTGGTGATGCCTGTTGCAGTTGTGGCACCTAGGTTGACTACCCTGATATCTCCTCTGTCTGTGACTACCAGAGGATTGCTGACTGGGACTCTGATAGTGGTCGACCTTCTGCTGCTGAGCTTGTGGCTGAACAGTCGCTGAACCTTTACTAGAATCTCCATCCCATTTTCTTTTACTGTCACCAGATGTAGCAGGAGTAACCGAGGTGGTGACGTTAGCAGTAGCATTAACACGCTTGGGCAGTTTATTCTGGTCCACTGCCTGATCAGTGATACGGTGAGCGAGGCGTTGGATTTCCTAGATGTTTTCGAGGTTAGCCGACGTCACGTGGCTCTGAATTTCTGGCGCCAATCCCTTGAGATACATCTCAATGCGCTTGTATGGAGGGTCCACCATAGTTGGACACAGAACGGCCAGCTCATTCGACCGTTTAGTATACGCTTCGATTTCCGATCCAACCATTTTCAAGTTATACAGCTCGTCTTCCAGCTTGTGAATATCTTCACGAGTACAATACTCACGCTTGATGAGTTCCTTGAAATCGTTCCATGGGGTGGCGTTAGCAGCTGCCAACCCGAGAATTTGCACCTGCGCGTTCCACCAGGTTAACGCGATTCCTTCCAAGGTGCCGGTAGCAAACTTGACCTTGCGAGCCTCAGGGCACTCGCACATTTCGAATACTGATTCTAACTTTTCAAACCAATGGAGGAGTCCCACTGCCCCCTCAGTGCCACTGAAAGAATTTGGACGACAGTCCATGAAGTTCTTGAATGTGCAGACAGGCTGCTGCGCGTGTTGACCTATTGTGTACGAATAGGACGAAGTTAAATACGGGAGTTAATGTAGGATCCAAAGATCCTAGTGTGTGCCTAAACTGCAGGATATACTACCTGCTTGAGCTGCTGCAACTGCCGCAGCAACTTGAGCTTGAACGAGAGCCTCTAGCTGGGCTTGTGTCATGTTGATTCGTCCAGACATGATCTTCATTGTAACAAGTAGCATAGGTAAGAATGGTTCGCGAATAGGGCGATGACAGAAAAGTGTAAACACGTAGGGTTTCTCATGCTATAGTATCATGTGTATCTAGTCGTAATGCGAGCAAAGTTCTAAACAGTTCTAGCAAACAGGCAATAAACATAAACCTTATTACCTAGGATGTCGAGTCTTGCACGTGGAGCGAAGCGTCGTTGTGGATCGTTGTGAGCACTGTACTGGTTATAGTCCGGTTTTAATAAAAACGTTTTCCCATATTAAAACCAAGTTCTCTATAACCAATGGCTCTGATACCAATCTGTCACACCCCCAAAATCCACCCGCGGAGTACCACCGCTTGGGAGCGTGACTGACCAGGATCAAGCCATCAATCATATCAAACATAGCATTTAATAATAAAAGTAATCAATGTAAATCATCATGACATGATTGATGTTCCAAAACCAAACATCGTTTAAATAGCGGAAGCATAGTATGTAATCTCAAGATAGTTATAAGTTCAGAATAAGTTCATGATCCGTATCCCACAACGACCTGCTCCTCCCTGTGCAAGCTCCATAAAGTACCTAAGGTCCTGCAAGGCATGCAGCAAATAATCAACAAACTAGTTGAGCGAGTTCACAGAAAGTAAGTTCATAACATAGTGCATAAGTATAGCTAGTGGGGGCTTCCCATACTAGTGTGTTCTAAAGGTGGGGGCTTCCCAAACCTTGTGTTCATAATACTGGTGGGGGCTTCCCATGTCTATCCTGGCTAATGAGGGCTTCTCATTAACGGTACTTACTAGACTAACTTCCGACCATGTGTGTGACAACTCGAACTTTAGACTTGCTTCGATGTAACGTTACGTGCTTATGTGACATTTTGAACTAATATGAATTGTGTGATTTCGTTGTGTGATCGAATGTTATGTGCTATATGATTTCATAAGAATGTGTATGTTACTACTTGAACCGAATGCCCAACCGAACACAAACCCACTCGGCCCATTTAGTGGACTCGAGACCATGAGAAAACCCATGTGGGTTTCGGCCCACATCCCTTGTACGCATATATATACACATGCACATTATAGGGTTTTAGTTTTTACAACCTTTGCAACCAAGAGCACACACATACTCTCTCTCGATCGGAACCCAAGGCAGCCGACCCTCTCAAGTCTCGAAGTTTCTTGTAATCGGATCATCCCTCGCGCACACCCTAGAATCGGTTAGTGTTTATGGTTGGTTGTTTATACATGATGTCATATGATGGGAATGTTTGATGATGTTTATTTCATGATAATCTAGGGCTATTGTATGTGATTGATGATGTTCATGTAATCGGTTCATGTATAGATCTGATAGTGTTGTTATAGCTCAAACGGATTGATAATCATATTAACAGAAGTAATCACACATAGGCTAGGGTGCATGCTAGTTAGAATCGGCTGGTTTGATAACCCGATTGCATGTTTGTTTGATTTAATTGCTATTGTTCTTGATGATAATAGGAAACTGTTTGAATGCGGTTGAAATTGGAATTAAAACTGATTTGATCTGTTTCTCCGAATTGCTGATTATGTTTGCTGAAATCACGGTGTTAATTGATTGAGATTAAGGAAATCAGTTACATACTCGGTTACGACACATGATTGCGAGTCGGGACCATAGTTGCGAGTCAGGTTGCGACTCGTAACCAAGCCCGCACAAGCCGAGACCATGGTTGCGAGTCCCGTTGCGACTCGTAACCAGACCATGATGAACCGAGATCACCGTTACGACTCGCAACCAGCTGTTGCGACTCGTAATCTCCGGTTGCGACTCGAGATCTCCGTTGCGACTCGAGACCACCATTTACACGCACACTGTTTGGGCCTTCACTGTCACGGGCCCAATGTTTTGATTGGTGGACTGTTTGCTATTGGACCTTTACTATTACAGGCCCAACTGATTGGGCCGGACACTTGGCTATTTATTTAACTGTCTACTTTGGGCTGCTATTGGAATACGTGTTCATTGCCATGATCAATACGTGTTAGTAATCTACGTGCTTTATACAAACCTGACTTGCATAATAACCATGATAGGACGTGAGTGACCATTTACTTGCTACTTGTACTTTCTGTGTATCTGCCGAGCAAACCAAGGGGAGTTCACACAGCCAAGGCATGGGATTCCCGGGTTGGGAATTGGGTTGGATATGTTGATATTGAAAGAGTTACTCGTACTTACGCATTCTCTAGACTATAGACCATCGTCCTCAGGTTAGTCAGGACACGTTACGTAAAGCCTACGTAACCCAGTACAATTGCCATATGTCTCCCGGGTCGGGAGGACACGTTACGTAAAGCCTACGTAACCCAATACCATCTACTGGCTTCCAGGTCGGAAGGCCACGCTGCGTAAAGCCTACGTAGCCCCCACGCGTACCATTGTCCTCGGGGAAGGGCACGTCACGTAAAGCCTACGTGACCCTGTACGTTTTTCCTGTTCTCGATAAAGAAGAACACATGGTCGGAAGTTAGTCTAGTAAGTACCGTTAATGAGAAGCCCTCATTAGCCAGGATAAACATGGGAAGCCCCCACTAGTTATACTTATGCACTATGTTATGAACTTACTTCCTGTGAACTCGCTCAACTAGTTTGTTGATTATTTGCTGCATGCCTTGCAGGGCCTTAGGTATACTTGGAGCTTGCACCAGAGGAGAAGCGGGTCGTTGTGGACAAGAACTCGTGAATGCTTATTAAACACTTTTACATTCACACATTGATACTTATGTTTTTGAGTTTTACATTTAATGCTTCCGCTACATATACAACGTTTGGTTTTGAACATCAATTATGTCTATGATTTCTATTAAATGCTATGTTTGATATAATTGGTGGCTTGATCCTGGTCATGTCACGCCTCCAAGCGGTGGTACTCCGCGGGTGGATTTTTGGGGGTGTGACAGATTGGTATCAGAGCCATTGGTTATAGAGAACTTGGTTTTAATAAGGGAAAACGTTTTATTAAAACCGGACTATAACCAGAACAGTGCTCTCAACGATCCACAACGACGCTTCGCTCCACGTGCAAGACTCGACATCCTAGGTAATAAGGTTTATGTTTATTGCCTGTTTGCTAGAACTGTTTAGAACTTTGCTCGCATTACGCTTAGATACACATGATACCATAGCATGAGAAACCCTACGTGCTTACACTTTTCTGTCATCGCCCTATTCGCAAACTATTCTTACCTATGCTACTTGTTACAATGAAGATCATGTCGGGAAGAATCAACATGACACAAGCCCAGCTAGAGGCTCTCGTTCAAGCTCAAGTTGATGCGGCAGTTGCAGCAGCTCAAGCAGGTAGTATATCCTGCAGTATAGGCACACACTAGGATCTTTAGATCCTACATTAACTCTCGTATTTAACTTCGTCCTATTCGTACACAATAGGTCAACACGCGCAGCAGCCTGTCTGCACATTCAAGAACTTCATGGACTGTCGTCCAAATTCTTTCAGTGGCACAGAGGGGGCAGTGGGACTCCTCCATTGGTTTGAAAAGTTAGAATCGGTGTTCGAAATGTGCGAGTGCCTTGAGGCTCGCAAGGTCAAGTTTGCCACTGGCACTTTGGAAGGGATAGCACTGACATGGTGGAACGCCCAAGTCCAGATCTTAGGGCTGGCAGCTGCTAACGCCACCCCATGGAACGATTTTAAGGAACTCATCAAGCGTGAGTATTGCACGCGTGAAGATATTCACAAGCTGGAAGACGAACTGTACAATCTGAAGATGGTTGGGTCAGAGATCGAAGCATATACTAAACGGTCGAATGAGCTGGCCGTTCTATGTCCAACTATGGTGGACCCTCCGTACAAGCGCATTGAGTTGTATCTCAAGGGATTGGCGCCAGAAATTCAGAGCCACGTGACGTCGGCTAACCTCGAAAACATCCAGGAAATCCAGCGTCTCGCGCACCGTATCACCGATCAGGCAGTGGATCAGAATAAACTGCCCAAGCGTGTTAACGCTACTGCTAATGTCACCACCTCGGTTACTCCAGCTACATCTGGTGACAGTAAAAGAAAGTGGGATGGAGATTCTAGTAACGGTTCAGTATCCGTTCAGCCACAAGCTCAGCAGCAGAAGACTGACCACTATCAGAGTCCTAGTCAGCAATCCTCTGGTAGTCACAGACAGAGGAGATATCAGGGTAGTCAACCTAGGTGCCACAACTACAACAGGCATCACCACGGCCCGTGTAACAAGGGTCGTTGTCAAAGGTGTCTTAAGATGGGCCACGAGGCCAAAGACTGTAGGAGCCCTCGTCCTGCAAATCAGAATCAGCAGCCTCAGCAACCAGCTCCACAGAACCAGCAGCAGCAGCAACAGCAACCACAGCGTGGAAACCGGGGATGTTTCCAGTGTGGGGCTGAAGGTCACTTCAAACGCGATTGCCCTCAGTTGAACCAGAACCGCAACAACAACAACAACCAGGGCAACGGCAACAACAACGGCGGGAACAACAATAATGGCAACGAGGCAAGAGGTCGAGCTTTCGTTTTGGGAAGAGGAGACGCAGTGAACGATCCCAACGTTGTTATGGGTAAGTTTCTCCTCGACAATATTTACGTTACTATTTTGTTTGATTCGGGTGCGGATACAAGCTACATGTCTGTGAAAATGTGTCAACTGCTAAAACGTGCACCAACACTTTTACCCACCAAACATGTAGTAGAGTTAGCTAACGGTAAAAGTCTAGAAGCCACGCACGTAGTTCAGGGTTGTAATCTTATCCTAGCTGGCCAAGCCTTCTCTATTGATCTCATTCCCATAGTTTTGGGTAGTTTCGACGTCGTGATTGGGATGGATTGGTTATCCCAACACCAGGCAGAAATCTTATGCAGCGAGAAGGTTATTCGCATTCCTCGTTCTGGTCAGGAACCTCTAGAAGTTCAAGGCGACAAGAGTGGTGCAGTGGTTGGCATCATCTCTTTCTTGAAGGCTCAGAAATGCTTACGAAAGGGGCACACTGCCATTCTGGCACTCGTTACAGACGCATCAGCGAAGGAAAAGAAATTGGAGGATATTCCAATTGTACGTGATTACCCTCAGGTGTTTCCTGAAGACTTACCTGGTTTACCGCCTCATCGTCAGGTCGAATTTCAGATCGAGCTCGCTCCAGGAGCAGCACCCATAGCTCGCGCACCATATCGTCTAGCTCCATCGGAATTGGAGGAACTGTCAAAGCAGCTACAAGAGCTCTTGGAAAAGGGCTTCATTCGTCCAAGCTCTTCGCCTTGGGGAGCTCCAGTACATTTCGTGAAAAAGAAGGACGGTACGTTCAGAATGTGCATCGACTACCGTGAACTCAACAAGGTGACGGTGAAGAACCGTTATCCTCTTCCGCGCATTGACGACTTATTCGACCAGTTGCAAGGGTCGTGCTACTATTCGAAGATAGACTTGAGGTCGGGGTATCATCAGCTGAGAGTCCGGGATGAGGACGTCTCCAAGACAGCCTTCAGAACTCGTTACGGTCACTACGAGTTTCTTGTCATGCCGTTCGGGTTAACGAACGCGCCTGCTGTATTTATGGATCTTATGAACAGGGTGTGCAAACCCTATCTTGACAAGTTCGTCATTGTTTTCATCGACGACATTCTGATTTACTCCAAGAGCCAGGAGGAACACGAGCAACATCTTCGCCTGATATTGGAACTCCTTCGGAAGGAACAGTTGTACGCCAAGCTTTCTAAATGCGACTTCTGGCTTCGTGAAGTCCACTTCTTAGGCCACGTGGTAAACAAGGATGGGATCCATGTCGATCCATCCAAGGTAGATTCGATTAGAAACTGGCCTGCACCGCGTACACCGACAGAGATACGTCAATTCTTGGGTCTGGCAGGTTACTACAGACGGTTTATTAGAGACTTTTCGAAGATTGCTCAGCCGCTTACGCTACTGACACAGAAGGGTGTTACCTATCGCTGGGGAGAGCCCCGGGAGACTGCTTTTCAGCACCTAAAGGATAGACTTTGCAGTGCACCTATCCTCTCATTGCCAGAGGGCACAGATGACTTCGTGGTTTATTGTGATGCATCCATTCGGGGACTGGGATGTGTGTTAATGCAGCGCGACAAGGTTATCGCTTACGCCTCTCGTCAACTCAAGGTTCATGAACGGAACTACACGACGCACGATTTAGAGCTGGGAGCTGTTGTTTTCGCGCTTAAGATATGGCGACACTACCTGTACGGTACCAGGTGCACGATTTACACCGATCACAGGAGTCTCGAGCATATCCTTAAGCAGAAGGATTTGAACATGCGTCAACGACGATGGGTCGAGTTACTTAACGACTACGAATGCGCTATCAAGTACCATCCAGGCAAAGCCAATGTTGTGGCTGACGCCCTCAGTCGGAAAGACACTTTACCACGGCGCGTGCGAGCGCTACAGCTTACGATTCAGTCTAGCCTTCCAGCACAGATACGAGCTGCTCAGACAGAAGCACTGAAACCCGAAAACGTCAAGGCTGAAGCCTTACGCGGCTCACGACAACAGATGGAACAGAAGGCAGACGGCGCCTACTACGTAACGGGCCGGATTTGGGTCCCTCTTTATGGCGGTTTACGCGAACTTGTAATGGATGAAGCACACAAGTCTCGCTACTCGGTACATCCAGGGTCGGATAAAATGTACCACGACATCAGCACTACTTATTGGTGGCCTAGCATGAAGGCCCACATTGCTACTTACGTCGGCAAGTGCTTGACCTGTGCGAGAGTCAAGGTCGAGTATCAGAAACCAGCTGGCCTACTTCAGCAGCCTAAGATACCTCAATGGAAATGGGAAGAAATTTCCATGGATTTCGTTACAGGCCTACCTAGATCCCAGCGTGGGAACGATACAATATGGGTCATAGTGGATCGACTCACCAAGTCTGCACACTTCCTACCTATAAAGGAAACGGACAAGTTCTCCACTCTCGCAGACGTCTATCTTAAAGAAGTTGTCTCGAGGCACGGGGTGCCCACATCTATCATTTCGGATCGCGATGCACGATTCACGTCAGAACTTTGGCAAGCAATGCATAAATCTTTCGGCTCAAGGTTAGACATGAGCACAGCATACCACCCTCAGACGGATGGACAGTCTGAGCGTACGATTCAAACACTTGAAGACATGCTTCGGGCATGCGTCATCGATTTCGGCAACGGCTGGGAAAAGCATCTCCCTTTGGTGGAGTTTTCTTACAATAATAGTTATCACACCAGCATTCAAGCCGCTCCATTCGAGGCATTGTACGGGCGTAAATGCCGGTCACCCCTCTGCTGGGCAGAGGTGGGGGATAGTCAGATTACGGGTCCAGAGATTGTAGTGGACGCCACAGAAAAGATTGCACAGATACGACAACGCGTGGCGGCAGCACGCGACCGTCAGAAAGCCTACGCGGACAAGCGTAGAAAGCCATTGGAATTCGAGGTCGGGGACCGGGTTTTATTGAAAGTTTCACCCTGGAAGGGTGTGGTACGTTTTGGCAAACGGGGCAAACTAAATCCGCGGTACGTCGGACCATTCGAAATTATAGAAAAGATTGGTAAGGTAGCCTACAAGTTGAACCTACCAGCTGAACTCGGGGCAGTTCACAATGTATTTCACGTATCGAACTTAAAGAAGTGCCTATCAGATGAAAACCTCATTATTCCTTTCAAGGAACTTACTATCGACGAGCGGTTGCAGTTCGTCGAGGAACCAGTTGAAATCACGGACCGGGATGTAAAGGTCCTCAAACACAAGAGAATCCCTCTTGTCCGAGTTCGTTGGAGCTCCAAACGTGGCCCAGAGTACACCTGGGAACGCGAAGACAGGATGACAGAAAAGTACCCCCAGTTATTCGAAACCCATGCTACCGCTACTGAGACTGAAGCTACTACTTCGGAATTTCGGGACGAAATTCCAGATCAACGGGGGGAGGATGTGACACCCCAGGAAAATCAGTGAACAATGCAGTTTACCTAGCTTCCTCAGTAAGTGCATACCAAATTTCGGGACGAAATTTCCAATTGGTTGGGGATAATGTGACAACTCGAACTTTAGACTTGCTTCGATGTAACGTTACGTGCTTATGTGACATTTTGAACTAATATGAATTGTGTGATTTCGTTGTGTGATCGAATGTTATGTGCTATATGATTTCATAAGAATGTGTATGTTACTACTTGAACCGAATGCCCAACCGAACACAAACCCACTCGGCCCATTTAGTGGACTCGAGACCATGAGAAAACCCATGTGGGTTTCGGCCCACATCCCTTGTACGCATATATATACACATGCACATTATAGGGTTTTAGTTTTTACAACCTTTGCAACCAAGAGCACACACATACTCTCTCTCGATCGGAACCCAAGGCAGCCGACCCTCTCAAGTCTCGAAGTTTCTTGTAATCGGATCATCCCTCGCGCACACCCTAGAATCGGTTAGTGTTTATGGTTGGTTGTTTATACATGATGTCATATGATGGGAATGTTTGATGATGTTTATTTCATGATAATCTAGGGCTATTGTATGTGATTGATGATGTTCATGTAATCGGTTCATGTATAGATCTGATAGTGTTGTTATAGCTCAAACGGATTGATAATCATATTAACAGAAGTAATCACACATAGGCTAGGGTGCATGCTAGTTAGAATCGGCTGGTTTGATAACCCGATTGCATGTTTGTTTGATTTAATTGCTATTGTTCTTGATGATAATAGGAAACTGTTTGAATGCGGTTGAAATTGGAATTAAAACTGATTTGATCTGTTTCTCCGAATTGCTGATTATGTTTGCTGAAATCACGGTGTTAATTGATTGAGATTAAGGAAATCAGTTACATACTCGGTTACGACACATGATTGCGAGTCGGGACCATAGTTGCGAGTCAGGTTGCGACTCGTAACCAAGCCCGCACAAGCCGAGACCATGGTTGCGAGTCCCGTTGCGACTCGTAACCAGACCATGATGAACCGAGATCACCGTTACGACTCGCAACCAGCTGTTGCGACTCGTAATCTCCGGTTGCGACTCGAGATCTCCGTTGCGACTCGAGACCACCATTTACACGCACACTATTTGGGCCTTCACTGTCACGGGCCCAATGTTTTGATTGGTGGACTGTTTGCTATTGGACCTTTACTATTACAGGCCCAACTGATTGGGCCGGACACTTGGCTATTTGTTTAACTGTCTGCTTTGGGCTGCTATTGGAATACGTGTTCATTGCCATGATCAATACGTGTTAGTAATCTACGTGCTTTATACAAACCTGACTTGCATAATAACCATGATAGGACGTGAGTGACCATTTACTTGCTACTTGTACTTTCTGTGTATCTGCCGAGCAAACCAAGGTGAGTTCACACAGCCAAGGCATGGGATTCCCGGGTTGGGAATTGGGTTGGATATGTTGATATTGAAAGAGTTACTCGTACTTACGCATTCTCTAGACTATAGACCATCGTCCTCAGGTTAGTCAGGACACGTTACGTAAAGCCTACGTAACCCAGTACAATTGCCATATGTCTCCCGGGTCGGGAGGACACGTTACGTAAAGCCTACGTAACCCAATACCATCTACTGGCTTCCAGGTCGGAAGGCCACGCTGCGTAAAGCCTACGTAGCCCCCACGCGTACCATTATCCTCGGGGAAGGGCACGTCACGTAAAGCCTACGTGACCCTGTACGTTTTTCCTGTTCTCGGTAAAGAAGAACACATGGTCGGAAGTTAGTCTAGTAAGTACCGTTAATGAGAAGCCCTCATTAGCCAGGATAAACATGGGAAGCCCCCACTAGTTATACTTATGCACTATGTTATGAACTTACTTCCTGTGAACTCGCTCAACTAGTTTGTTGATTATTTGCTGCATGCCTTGCAGGGCCTTAGGTATACTTGGAGCTTGCACCAGAGGAGAAGCGGGTCGTTGTGGACAAGAACTCGTGAATGCTTATTAAACACTTTTACATTCACACATTGATACTTATGTTTTTGAGTTTTACATTTAATGCTTCCGCTACATATACAACGTTTGGTTTTGAACATCAATTATGTCTATGATTTCTATTAAATGCTATGTTTGATATAATTGGTGGCTTGATCCTGGTCATGTCACGCCTCCAAGCGGTGGTACTCCGCGGGTGGATTTTTGGGGGTGTGACAATGTGTTCTTCTTTACCGAGAACAGGAAAACGTACAGGGTCACGTAGGCTTTACGTGACGTGCCCTTCCCCGAGGACAGTGGTACGCGTGGGGGCTACGTAGGCTTTACGCAGCGTGGCCTTCCGACCTGGAAGCCAGTAGATGGTATTGGGTTACGTAGGCTTTACGTAACGTGTCCTCCCGACCCGGGAGACATATGGCAATTTTACTGGGTTACGTAGGCTTTACGTAACGTGTCCTGACTAACCTGAGGACGATGGTCTATAGTCTGGAGAATGCGTAAGTACGAGTAGGTCTTATAACAATAACATATCCAACCCAATTCCCAACCCGGGAATCCCATGCCTTGGCTGTGTGAACTCACCTTGGTTTGCTCGGCAGATACACAAGGAATATAGTTAAGCTAGGAATGGTCAACCACGTCCTATCATGGTTATTATACAAGTCAGGTTCGTATATAGCACGTATATTGTATCACGTATAATCATGGCAAACACGTACATGTATCATCAATCCGATAAACATTCTAAGTGTTCGGTCCAATCATTACCCGGCCCAATGACAATAAGCAGCCCAATATCATAACAGTTAAACAAATAGCCAAGTGTCCGGCCCAATCAGTTGGGCCTGTAATAGTAAAAGTCCAATAGCAACAGTCCACAAATCAAATCATTGAGCCCGTGACAGTGAAGGCCCAAACAGTGTGCGTGTAAATGGTGGTCTCGAGTCGCAACCGGCGATCTCGAGTCGCAACCGAGGATTACGAGTCATATCAGGAGATTACGAGTCGCAACAGTAGGTTGCGAGTCGCAATGGCTGGTCTCGGTTCATCATGGTCCGGTTACGAGTCGCAACGGGACTCGCAACCGTGATCTCGGCTTGTGCTGTTTGTGGTCTCGAGTGGGGTTCCGACTCGCAACGAGTGATACCGAGTCGCAACCGTGTGTGTAACTGGTTTCCATAATTCCTGCATTGACTTATCCGTGATTCTAGCAAACAACTTAGGCAGTTTCACAATTCAGATCAAATCAGTTTCAATTCCAAAGTCAACCAAATTCAAACAACATATCATCGATCAAACAGGACTTTTATCATGAATTCCGTATGAACGTTAATAATCCAAAATCAAGAACATTTATCTAAACACATCAACACATCCGATTCTAACATTCACGATGCCAATCAATGAGCATCAACTAATCTGATTTAGTTAGCCTATTAACCAGTTACAATCTGATTAAATCACGTATGCATATGGCCGATTACAATCATACAATCACCTATATCCGATTCATGAGCAAGCCAATTATATGAACACCAACTATCATTGATCCAATCTAAAATTATCATGTAAACATAAACACTTCACAACCGGTGATCATACATAAATCAAGCAAACATACTAACCGATTACAAGTGAAGAAGGGTGATCCGAACAAGAGGAGGGTCAGATGGTCTTGTGCCGTCGGGTCCTAAGCAAACCGAGAGAGATAGAGAGCAAGTAGGGTTGTGTGTGTTTGTGTTGCAAAACAATAAACAAAACCCTTAAACTCGGTTTTGTGTTGCGAGTGGGGGAGTGGGCCGAGCCCAACTCGGTTACCAAATGGAGTCCGATTTCAAGGTGTGGCCCAAACGGCTTGTGTGACCGGTTCTAATGTGCAAATCGGGTTTGGCTCGATTAACATGCAAACACGTAAAACACTAAGCATATGACGACATTCAATAAATCACATAACATCCAATAGTTCAAAATGTCACATAAGCACGTAACGTTACATTAAAGCAAGTCTAAAATTCGAGTTGTCACATACATGCTCAAGAACTCAATTACAGCACTGAACTAAGGGGCTGGCAAGATATAGCGTCACCATCTACTTTGGATGGTGCCCTATTCGAGAGCTTATTTTAGCTACCAAAAGAAGATACTACGCATGACCATCATACTCATTAAATGGAGCCGCACATCATAATATCTTATATAATTTAGATGTCTTGATGCGCCGGACTATATTCATTCATCTCAGATATTTTCACATGCTAATCAGGGTCGTATATATTATGAACGTGTTAAAACACCAAATATTCTTCCTTTAGTAATAAGGTTTTGGTACAACCTTTTCATATATTACATCTCTATATATTATCCACAAACCTATTTAAAAGTTTTGGCATATGCTGACACATGGTTGGGCGCCTCATAACACACCCGTATTATGCTTGGTAGTTCAATTCTGTATACGACTAGGCGACTACCGTTTGCAGATTTGACTATGGATCGAGTCACCGGTCGGCAACGTGCCGCACCACTATTTGCTCACTAGATGCAATATGAATTGAGACACCGGCCTTCACGCCATTAGCTCTCTTCTTATATTCCTTGTCATATGTTCACAAGAGACAGGTGATTACATACAAGTTTGTACAACCTCGGTGTCACACCCCAACCACGTAAAACAACAAAACGTGGCGGAAACGTCGGGGAGTGTTGTAACAGAATTATCGTTTCATAACCATGGATACAAAAAAAAGTATTTCGTTTTATTGATAATATTAAACATTAACATTGTCTTAACACATAACAAACAAGTTTCTTCTCGACTATCATTGTTTTAAAGTCACTAAGGCCTCGTCCAGATCCTATGTGACGCATGCATCCTAGGAAATCACATCATTCAACAACACCTGAAACATATGTAAAAACAAAGTCAGCAAAGAAATGTTGGCGAGTACATAGGTTTTATAAGAGTATCAGAATCATGGCTTCGTTTACATGTTGCAGTACTTTATTAGACTACAAGAGTCAAAATACAAACCTCGTTTTGAAAAATGTATTGCAACATAGCTAACCAACTCAAATCAAGTTGGTTATAATTTAGAAAATCTCGTAGCCATGATTCTTAACCCAAAACATTTTGTTTTAGAAAACATCTTGTAAAACATCTTGTAAAACTCGTAAATCAAACGTCGTTGTGTGACATCGTTTTGAAAATCGTTTACCCAAGTGAACTAAATAACGCCACGGTATGTAATATGTTGAAAACACTTATATATAGGAAGTACCAGCGGCGTATCCACCATGCTTTCATCACATTACACCCGTCCTGTTATTTTAACACTAACCAAAAACCAATCGTTTACCCACGACTCGTTAAAATCGTTTCAAATTCGTTAACTCGTTTAAAATCGTTTAAATCATCCTTGTTTTAATTTGTGAATAACTATTTATGGTCGTCTCGCTAACAACATTCAAACCTTTGTGACTCGACCACCATGCTTCTCGCTTCTCGAGTTAACAAACCACCAAAGGGTAAGTTAACTATCATCAGATTCAGTCGCTACCCACAACACCCACACATAACCATGGGTATAGTGCAATAACGGGATTTGTCAGATCCTATGGTACTGATGAAACAATGGTTAACCGGGCAGGGTTAACACACTGGTCTCGTCAAGAAGGGTTAATCCCTTCCTCTCGAGGATCGCTGGCTAGGTCGTCCGCCGATTGATCTCCTACACAAGGAAACAAGCCGTGACTCGTAACAAGGAGGATGGGATGGGGGTGCTCCTTGTTACCACTCTCCGGCGTGATAATAAGTAATTTGCTTGGGAAGCAAAGTGTTATAGTAGTAGTAGCAAGAGAGTTGTGAAGAGATACCTCAAATCTGGTTTGGGGTTGGTACTTATAGCCGAGGAGTGAAAGAGGAGTTGAAGGGACAGACTGACGACGTGCAGCCCTTATGCAGGTGTGTCAGGCTTGTCGGTTGTGGAGGTGAAGCCACATCCTACTGCAGTGTCAGTTTGTTGCTTACGTGTGGTCTGACAGGCGACTGTCATTAGTGCCACTTGCTCTGTACTGTCAGTCCCACTTGCCATGTGGGTATGATGCGGTGCCGCGCCGCATCACTACCTGCGGTAACTACCGTTGTTCCCGCGCTGTCCTTCTGGCAAGGACTGTGGGATGCGGTGCCAGGCCGGATCGCCACTTGTGGTGACTGTTGCTGTTATCCAGCTCCCTTGAATTGATAGAAGTGTTCACTGGATGCGGTGCTAGGCCGCATCGCTATGAATACTTCCGTTCTCATACACCAGATGCGGCGCCATGCCACATTGTTATACCATTCTCATATTCCAGGTAAGTCCTCTTCCATCATTGGGCAGATTGGATCCGACTATTGTGTTCGTGCGTACCCGTACGGACACAGGTAAGTTGTTAGCTAGTGGGGGTTTTGATAAGGGTAATGGTCACTCGCGGTCGTGCTGACGCGAGATCTGGGACCATACCCCTTCAAGTCCCCCCAGTCTAGTGCTGCTGCCATATGCAAGTTGCATGTGGGAGGAGTACTGGACTATGGTGTCTAGAAGGTAGTTTGGAGTCTGGAGAACATTCTAGGCCATGTAGATGGTCTTTGTTCTTCGTAAATCAAGCTGGAGATTCGGTAGAGTCATTTGACGCCTCTTCCGTACCGGTGAAAAAGTTTCATCTGATGCGAAATTCTCAGCCTAGGGTTTTGATATGGTAGCTTGGGCTACTTGTTTCTGATGTCATCAGGGTTGGGTGTCACCTGTTAGTGTGTCGAACCAACCTCTGAGATCTTGCTAGGTGTCCACAAACTTCGAACTGATCTCTGAGATCGTGGCTGAAGATGTCCACAAACTTTGAACCAACCTCTGAGATGGTGGCTGAAGATGTCCACAAACTTCGAACCAACCTCTGAGATGGTGAATGAAGAAGAGAGTGGTCTTCAGAAGCAATTGGACATGTAATTATGATCCCTTTTTTGTGGGGTGTTCATGTTCTTCCAATTAGCTCTCAGGTAACCACACGTCCTTTGCGGTTACCTCGTTGCTAGGCATTGTTGGCCACGTTTGGCTGAATAATGTGGGATACTTGCGTCATTGTTGGCCGTGTTTGGTCGAACAATTTGAATCTGGATAATGGTCAAATAAACATGGTTATAGGCATGGTTATGCCCACCATTGTTTATTCTATCCGTCTCACAAGTGGGCCAACAAAGTCATAAGCAGACTTGTTACCTTTGTTCGGCCGCTTGTTGTTCAACAAGATCTGTTTAAATGATTGGAAATCTCGTCCGCATTTGTTCTTTAGCCACTTTCCTTCACGCTCCAATGCCAAGGAGTTTTCCTTGAAGTAGCTTCGTTCATCTGTGTGATGACTTAGTTGTGGCTCTTCCGTAACAACCATTTGCGGAGCTATAAGTGCGTCCGTATCGACTCATAAGTGTCTGCGGTTTTGTAACCCCATACTTGCTTGAAAAGAGTGTGTTTCTTGGATGTGGCTCTTGAAGGATCAGGAGTCAGGGTTGCTGATGTGCGGTCGCGTACATTCCCATCCTTTTTCCTTAAGGAGAAGCTGTTTGTGCACCCTCTGTGGTTGTGAACTGGATACGAGGGATTTGAAGCTTGAAGAGAATGACGGCAATGCGGGTTACCTGTTTCTGAGATGTGGTTCAGTCCAAAGAACAACGCTGGTTCTGAGCATCTGACACACCTGTACGGGCTCGTGTGTGTCACTTCCGCATATTCCACGTGTGCTCGTGGGTATATGCAGATATAATTTATATCCCCTTAGATAATAAAGAGATATATATTTTTTTTGTCTTTTTTGAGGGGGTGTAAAAAAACGACATGCGGTATGGGTTATGGTGCGGTATACCAGAGAAACCGCATGCCGCTTGTGTTTGGATAATGTTGTCGCTTTTTGTTGCATACGTGGCTGAACGCACGTGTGAGTTGGTGGAAGTTGGTGAGACTTCCTGGCATGTGCTGAAATGGAAGGACATTTGCACTGCCCGAGGTCATAAATGCACTGTAGTAGGAGTGTAAACGTCTCCTATGTCAGGCGCGTGTGCGGCCACGCGCGCGTGGTAACTGTCAGCGGAACCGTCGCTTAATACGTGGCACCGCATAATTCGTTCTTTTTGGACATGATGATTGAGTTTCCCTTTCAAAATTTCCCGAGGAGAGAAAAAAAATTTCCCGAGGAGAGAAAAACAAGGGGAAACCGTTTGTGGTTTCCCCTCACTTGTTTCAAAATTTCAAAATTTCCCGAGGAGAGAAAAAAAAGGCTCCTTCGTCCTCTCCGTTAAGTTTTCTGAAATTCTAGTGAGATTGTTTGAGTTTTTGTACTCATTCTCTTTTCTTTGTTCTATACTTCAATGGCTGAACCATCGAATCCACACAATGTGGAGGGTGAAAACCCTGAACAACAGTCGCCGGCGGCGGCTGAGGAAGATGGAGATGATGGTGGTGCCCCCGGCGGTGGTCTACCGGTACTGAAATGGTCAAAGGGTCAATTTGAGATCCTGATGACCAGTATACAAATGGCCAAGGAGTTTGGGGCCACCTACCCACAAGAGGGTGACACCGGTGCCGATGCTCCGGCGGGGTTCATCACCTTGTGGGATGAATTCTTTAATGATGTCAACCTCCGACTACCTGTGACGGTGTTCGTTGCCGAGGTGTTAGAATATTATCGCCTTCATATCTCCCAACCGAGTCTGTTTGGGATGTTTCGGATTAGGAACTTCGAGTACACCTTCCGTGCTCTTGGTTTGGGCGTTACTGTTGAGAACTTCCGGCAGTTTTACCAGTTAACGGTAACACCAGATTCTTTTCTTTTAATCAACGATATGGGAGCATGAAGTTGATGACACCTCCCAATGGTCTGACTAAGTGGAAGAGGAAGTTTTTCTACGTTAAAGCTTATGCGGTGCATGCCAACATGACCTTTCGGAACGTGAATAAGGGCATTACTGCGGAAGATATTGTTGTCCCCACCGCAAAGACTGTGGATTTGTTCTCCAGGCTGAGACCTATTAAACTCAAGAAGCTGGACAACAATGAACTTTGGGTGCTGCGGATGATGCTGACCAGGCCTGATAGGAGGGTAAGGCCTGTTGTGCGGGAAAAGAGTGGTGGTAAGCATTATCACCCTTGTGCGGTTTCCTTGCTTCCTTTACTTGTTTTATTGACTTTGCATGTGTTTTATCAGAGAACGCTCCTTTGTGGAGGATGTTTGAGTCAGATTTCCAGGGCAAGGTTGAGTTGCTTCCGTGTGGGGAACGTGAAGGTTTTAACTTGGAGATTGTTGGCAATTTCCGCGTTCCCACGCATGATATGTTGAATGCACCCCTGCCGCAAGGCAAAGGTATATTCTAAAACTTCCTTGTTATTAAAGTTCACCCCTTTGATTTGCTTGCTTGATTTTTCGAACGCATGTAATCTTGGGGACCTGGGGAAGTTTGAAGTGAAAACTGTCCCCAAGAAACATGCGGAGAAGAAACATGTGAAGAAACCTGCGCGGGGTCGCGGTAAGGAAAAACTTGAGGGTTCTGTTGCCCCTCCTTTGGTGTCGCAGGCGGTAGGTATCTCTCGTTCTTGTTACCGCAGATATACCGATTATGTGGTAGTATCTGACACCCTTGAGGGTTTGGGTGTTCTAGGTGGTGGTACGGCTGCAGGTGGGACCGCTGCGGGTTCGCAGCCTGCTGGTGAGAAGAAGAGAAAACCAGAGGAGAAAGCTGCTGGTGCTGGTGAAGTAAAGCGTCAGAAGATACAGACCAAAAGGTCAACTGGTGCAACGCAAAAGAAACCTGCGGTTACTTTTGGTAAGTGATTTATAACCTTTGTAAGTATTTGCCGTTGCAACTTGTTTAATGGTTATTGTTGCTTTGTTTATAGAACCGCAAGATAAAGATTTTTCTATCTTTGATGCTCCTTTGTCTCCCCCGCGTGCCACGGCCGCGGATGCGGGGGTTACCAAGGGATTTTCGGTTCCTTTTGTCAAGGTGGTGGCTGATCCGTTCGTGCAGGCAGAGGGCACTGTGGAGAAGGCTGCTTCTCAGATTTTTGATACCGTTGATTCCTCTAACAACCTGATCACTCCAAATGATGCTGATGATTTGGACCTGAGGTTTTCTGATGTTGGAAAACAAAAATCTGGTGCTGAACAGCACAAGTCTCCTGCTACTAAGAAGGTTTCTGGCTCCGCTTTCTGGTGGGGCGGGTTATGAAGGGCCTCCAATTCAGCCTGGAGAGTCTGAACTGGAGTATTACTACCGCACCTATACACAGGATCGGAGTACGAGCTACCACCGACCCCCCTAGAGCGTTATGCAGGGGGATGACATTTCAAATGATCCTTCTTCTTTTAAGGAGATTTTGGGTGGCCTGGGTACTCCGTTTGAAGTTGATCGTGCCCGTGCTGTGCTCCGTGAACTTCGTATCAACCAACTCTCTACCATGCTTGTGGGGAGTTCCATAGTGGCGAATGCCATTATGGAAGACTACAAGGTGTTGGGCCGCAGGGAGGAGGAAGCAACGTGCTTAAGGGCCGAGGCGGAGAAGTTGGTGAAAGTTGCTCGCGAGGGTGCGGAGCAGCTTGAAAAGGATAGGGCTGCCTTTGAGAAGCATAAGCAGACCGAGGAGTGGGCTGCAACCGCTGAGCTTAAACAGGTTCGTACTCTTGCCAAGTTACTTTCTGATGAATGCAAGAGTTGGAACGAAAAAATTTCTGATGAGCGCAAGAGCTGGAAAGTATCTTGGGCCAAACAGAATGAAACGCTGTTTCGTGTTCGTCAGGAGTTGATTAATGTCAAGGCAGCGAACGCTGCTTTGAGCAAGGAGAAGGCTGCGGCCGAAGTGGTTGCTGATAAGGCCCAGGAGGCAGAGGCCCGGTTTGCAAAGGCTCTTGAAGGAGCCAAGGAGATGGGGTCCCGTGCTACAAAGGCTCTTGAAGAGGCCAAGGAGAGGGAGGGCCGCGTTTCTAAGGCTCTTGAAGAAGCGAATGCTGATCGCACCCGTTTGAACCAGATCGTTGGGAGCCTCCAGGTATGAGTTTCCTTTTCTGTTGAACTTTTCTTTTGCTTTTTGAGTATGTTTAATGATTTTTGTACATACTGTGTTTATTGTTTTCGAAAGGCTGAGGTGCAGACTCGCGAGGCCAAGCTTGTGGAGGTTACTGCCCGCGCGACTGAGGCTGAAAAGCGGGCTAACAAGGCTGTTGAGGCTAGAGATAGCCTTACCTCTTCGTTCTATCAGCTTGAGAGTGACCGTGAGTGGATGCGGTGTCACGGTATTGCACATGTAAGTATCTGGTTCCCTTGCTTTTATTTGGGTTTGCATGTGATAATCTTATTGCTTGTGTGTTGCAGATTATTAGGGCTATCCTGGATGCGCCTGAGACTGCAACTGGTATAGACCTGATTAAGCAGCGTGCCCGGGATGCTGGCTTTAAAGCTGGTTACAACCGATGCATCAGCCATATGAACATCTTGGCTCAAAGCGAATACACCGATAAACGGTCTGGGTTCCATGGTGTGAATACTAAAGGGCTTCTTGACGCGACTTTTGCATCATTTTACGACATGTCTATTTCTGTGCTTGAGAAGCTTGACGAATGCCTGGATGCGCTTGACTATGTAGACCGTTTACGGATGTTGTATGCTGATGCCGATGAATCGGAAGAGGAAGAGGCTGCTGGTGTCGGCAAAGATGGCGCGGGTACCAGTGGTACAAAGTAGGGTTAGGTTGGCCTGCGTGCCCTTTTTTGTTTTTCTCTGATGTAAATGTTAGAACTTTATGTAAATCCTTTGTACACCGCGCGGGTGTAAGAATTTTTTGAATATAAAGTTTAACTGTTTTTGCTCAATTTGTACAAGTGTTTTTACTCCTTGCATGTTTGAACGTGTGTATGCAGAACTCTACCCGTTGTAAACGCGGTTGAGTATACTCTATACCTTTGTCGTATGAGTATTAGTCAATTCCAGTGTTTGTCCCGTTAGGGTTTAGGAATTGTGTAGGTTTTGTAAAAACCGTGTGTGTATCCGGCCGGATAGACACTTAATGTTTTGCCTTTGCTGGCCTATTACAATATTTGTGTGTTGTCACCACTTTGTGTGGGTATCGCGAATGAAGATTTTGCCAATCTGTTTTTGCAGATACCGCAAAGTGGAACACGCATTTGTAATAGAAGTAATAAACAATATTGCAGTAAATCGTTCATTTATTTATTTGCAAATGGCCTGCGGCCCGATAGATTACATGGAAATGTAAAGAACATGGCTTACATGTAACAGCGTCGAAGCTGTTGTGCATTCCATGTGCGTGCGATAGTTTCGCCTTCTAACGTTTGTAGTTTATACGCGCCTTTGCCCAAGACCTCTTTGATGAGGTAGGGTACTTCCCACTTGGGGGCAAGTTTTCCTGGGCGTTCAGCGTTAGATGCTTTGTTATCGCGAAGGACGTAGTCTCCTGGGTTAAAGGTACAAACTCGCACGCGTGAATTGTAGTATTTTTCAAGCTTGGTTTTGTACTTGGCCTCGTTGATGGCAGCGTTTTCGCGCCTTTCTTCTAGGAGGTCCAAGTCAAGCCTGCGTGCTTCATTGTTGGCTATTTTGTTGATAGCCAACATTCGAGGTGAAGTAAGACCTACTTCCGCGGGGATTACCGCTTCTGAGCCATAGACCAGGCTGAAGGGTGTCTCCTCGTTGCTCGTTTTTGGGCTAGTTCTGTGAGCCCATAAGATGCTTGGGAGTTCATCGACCCAGCCACGCCTGGCTGTTCCCAACCTTGCTTTGATGCCTTCGACTAGACTTTTATTGATACTCTCAACTTGGCCATTTCCTTGCGGGTGTGCCACTGAGGAGAATATGTGTTCAATATGTAGTTCTTCTAGCCATTTTTGAAATTCGTCGGCAACAAAGTTGGTGCCGTTATCGGTAATGATGCACATTGGTAGACTGAAACGGCAGATGATGTGTTCCCAAATCAATTTCCTCGTTATCATAGCAGTGATTGAGGCGAGTGGTTTTGCCTCTACCCATTTTGTGAAGTAATCGACAGCTACTATGATAAATTTGACCGCACCTGGTGCATCCGGGAAAGGTCCGACGACGTCAATTACCCATTTCTGAAAGGGCCATGCGGTGGTGACCGGGATCAAGTTGTTCTTGGGGCGCAAAGTCTTTGGAGCATGTCGCTGACAATTAATACATTTGCGCAAGACTTTGACCGCATCCAGGTGCATGCCGGGCCAGTAGTACCCGGCATTCATAATCTTGGCCACTATCATGCGTGGACCTGCGTGTATGCCACATGTTCCCTCGTGTATCTCTCTGATGAGGTATGTGGCATCTTGGGGGTCGACGCAGCATAGGAGTGGGCCTAGGTATGACTTACGGTATAAGATACCGTCTCCCATTTGATAATGGCACGCTTTGTATTGTAATTTGCGTGCCTCTGACTTGCTTTTGGGAGTCACACCTGATTGCAAGTATGCAATGATTGGTGTCATCCAGGATGTTGTACCGTACTGGATGACATTGACTTGGCACAGGGGTACTAAGGGATTCTGCAGAATTTCAATGCATATCTCCTTTGGCAGGTGCTGGAAACTGGTGGATGAAGGGATAAGACTTAGCCGCATGGTTGGTCAAGAATCTGTTTAGTGCGGCTAGCCTGCCGACTAGTCTTTGCATTTCTTTCATCGTTGAAGGCGATGGCATGCGCTCGATCTCCTGAACTTTTTCCGGGTTTACCTTGAATCCATCTTTGGTTACGATGAATCCAAGGAATTTGCCTTCTTCCATTCCAAACGAGCATTTCCCTGGATTGAGCTTCATATTGACGCTTCGCAGAGTTTGGAATGTTCTTTCGATATCGGTGAGCATGGTATCCTCTTCCATGCTCATGACGACTAGGTCGTCCATGTATATTTCGACACTTTTGCTGATTTGCCCGTGGAAAGTTTCGTTCATCAGTTTTTGATAGGTTGCGCCCGCGTTGCGCAACCCGAATGACATTTTTGTATAGTAGTAATTTCCGGTAGGTGTGCGGAATGTCGTTTTGTCTTCATCCTCGATTGCCATCTGTACCTGGTGGTAGCCTTTGTAACAATCGAGGAAGCACTTCCATCGAAATGGTGCGAGGTTATCGACCTTTTCGTCGATCTCTGGAAGTGCGTCAGGCTTGTCGGTTGTGGAGGTGAAGCCATGTCCTACTGCAGTGTCAGTCTGTTGCTTACGTGTGGTCTGACAGGCGACTATCATTAGTGCCAGTTTCTCTATACTGTCAGTCCCACTTGCCATGTGGGTATGATGCGGTGCCGTGGTGTTCACTGTTGAAAGACTACGAGAGACCAAAGAATGAACGTGGGCTGGAAAAGGGTTTTAATGATTTTACAGAAGCTGACAAGTTGAAATATACTAGTGAAAAGATGATGATCAGCATTCTTCAGCAAGCTGTTAAAGAAGATATTTTTGTGTTACTTCAACATAATGGTACAGCTAGATCAATTTGGGAGGCTTTGATTCAGAAATTCAGAGGGAGTGAAAATATGATCAAAAACAAAAAGGCCTTATTGAAGAAATCATTTGATATGTTTATAGCCTTTGATCATTAAACAATAAAGCAGACCATTGATAGATACTGCCATTTGGTTTTGGAAATGGGAAGATTGGATATTCAGAAAGAAGATGATGAGTGGGTCGATAAGCTAGCTGAAGCCTTACCACAACACAAGTGGGGAACTAGTATGATGGTTGTGAAATTCTACAAATCTGCAGTGCAATGTGACCTTGAACATTCAGAATGGTCAAAATCTATCTCCTGAAGTGGCTAAGCAACACATGGCATCTCTTGTCGCCATGTTAGAGTCGTATGAAAGCTTGATTGCAGGACGAATTGGTAATCCGATGCTCATGAAAGAAGATTACGACCAAATAGATGCTGAAGAACTTGAGTTGATGGATGTGAAGTGGTGTTTGGCTAGTGCTTGTAGGAGAGCTGAAAAATTTCAACAGATTACTAGCAGGGATGAGTTTCGAGGAATGGCTACCTCTCCATTTGGTTTTGACAAGTCAAAGGTTACCTGTTTCCGATGTAAAGGAAAGGGTCATTTTAAACGAGAGTGTAAAAACCAAGAATCAACTGGGAGTCAAGATAAGAACAATTATTATCAGAAATCAATCTTTCATCAGATCGATCAACAACCTCAACAAAAGGATCAGAAAACTGCTCATGGGAAAATGATCGAAGAAGCAAATAAGAAAGCTTATTATGGGATAATAGATCAAAGTGATGAGTTTGTTGCTGAGGGATTTAGCTGGGACAATTACATACCTGGTGTGACTAGACCTGAAGTGGCTCTTGTTACCAGAATTTTGAATAAAAATGAAGATTGTCAGAAAAGAATTCCAATATTTCCAGATCTTGGAAGTGATGTTGATACAGATGATGAGGAAGAGTATCTTAACAAATTTAGAAAAAAGCATTGATCCTGATAGTTTTAATTTTTTCTATACAGATAAAGTTAAGATGTTGAATCAGAAGAAGATTGCCCGTTTAAAGAGAGAGCTAGAAGCAGCAAAGCTACTCGCTAATGAAAAGGCAAAGACAGAAGCGGGAAAAACAAAAGATGATGCAGTGACTGAGAATGCAATAGAGAAAGTTGTCGAAGTGGAGAAAGTGGTGGAGAAAATTGTCAAAGTTGAGAAACTTGTGGAAGTTGAGAAAATTGTTGAAATAGAAAAACTTGTTGAAGTTGAAAAGACTATCGAGGTTGAAAAGATAGTTGAAAAGGTGGTTGAGGTCATTAAGCCTTGTGAGAAATGTTCAGAATCTTGCAAAGTATGTGAAGAAAAAGACAAGAAGATTGGTGAATTGGAGAGAATGAAAGAAGATTTACTGTCTGATGTGAAGTATGTGAAAGAATCGTACGATGTACTGAACAGGACAGTTGATGGTTTGAAAAGAACGAATGCAGAAATTGAGAAAGAAAATGACAAAATGAGTGCAACTTTAATGACAAAGCAAAGCGTCATCAATGACTATATTGAAGATTGTGCTAAGCTGAAGAAGGAGTTCGAACTTGAAAAGATTGAGAGTGAAAGGATTAACCGATTACTGTTGAGTTACACTACGTGTCATTATTTGATTGATCATGTTTATCCTACTATTATAGGTCTTGAAGCTTTCAAGAAGAAAGAAAAAGAAGAGGATACTGGTAAGACACAAAGTGTCAAGTATAACAGATGTCCGCCTCCTATTTTTGAGAGTTATTCCCCCAGGAAACCAAATGAGGAACAAGTAGACAAAGCTCTAAACATCAAATTAAAGACTGAAATCACTGATGAATTACCAGACACTATTGATGTCACATTCACAGCGTCTGACACTGATCATGAGTCTGAGTTAATTAAGAAAGTTGTCGATCAGCTGTTGGATATGGATGAAGGGTCAAAATCGGAGTCTAAGTCAGATAGTTTGAGTTCGTCTGAGAAAAGTCCGAGTTCACCAGTTAAGAGGGTTTACAATAAAGAATTCCTGTTATCAAAATCTAATTTGAATGACGGATCAATCTAAGTAGCATATACATTGAATGATTCAGACAAATTATATTCTGATGAGGAATTCCCAATAAGAAGTGTTAAAGCTGAGAAGATCAAAAAGGTTTTCAAATTAACAGAAATTAATATTTCTGAGATAAAAGATTTAAATCTTTCTGCAAAACCTAAACCTTACACTTCAAAGATTAAACAAAGAGTAAACAAGATAATGGGTTACGGTTGTGGTTATAATTTCCAAAAGAAATCAAACCATAATGGTAATCTCAAAAAGAAAGGTCTTGGTTTTAATTCATCAAAAAATTATAAAAATCAGAAAACTTATAAACCAAAAACAAAATTTGTTTCAGGTGGGAGTTCTGAAGATGAGCAGAAGAAACCTTTCTGGAAACAGTCAAACCAGGAGTTTCTTGCTGAAGTGAAGAAGAATGTGAGAAAGTTTGCTGAAAGAGTTGACAGAAGAACCTGTTTCAAATGACAGGAAGTTGGACATATAGCTTGGAATTACCCCAAGACCAACTACCAAAAACAGGGAGTTTCTTCTAACTCTATTTTAAGAAAGACTTGTGTTGATAAGAAAGAACAACCTGTGAAAAATGTTAAAACGTTTGAAAGTTCTACTTCTGAGGAAGGAGAAAGTTCAAAAAGGTTTTACAAAAGAAGAGATGATTTGAGTAAACAAAAGTGGGTGGTTAAAACAGATAGTTGTTCTGACAATGAATCTAATTCCATAAAATCAGAGGAGTCATTGGTTGAGAAAAAGATTGTGAGTTCCGTTCCAGAAGTGAACGATGAGAATTTTCCTAAACTGTCAAAGGAAAATCTGATGTCAAAAGTGGGAAAGGTAGAGATCTCAAATCAATTCTTCGCTGATAAGGGAGAATTTGATGTTGAGAAGGCTTTCAACGGGAAAGTCAAAAACATTTTTGGTAAGATGGTTGACAGGAAGGTAAAAGGTGCTAAAGAATTTTACAAATCAAAATGTTGGTGGGACAGATGTGTTCCAAAATCACCCAAGGCTGGTCAGGCTTGGGTGGACATTATGTTTGATTAAACACCTGACTTGCCGGAGCTCCCAGGTTGGTAAGAGTGGAGCAGGAATCGGCATCATTCTTGAAATGTTTGTTTGGAAAATCTACAGGTGATATCTTTAAATTGTTATATTTTGATTTACAAGTGATTATGGTTGGTGAATGAACCTGTAAGTGGTTGAAAGAGGTTTTCATTGACAAGTGGTTAATCAAGGTCATTAAGTTGAACTTGATTGGACCAAACTTACAAATGGTATTTTGGAGAACAAATGATGAGTTTATCCCCTAACTTACAAGTGGTTTGAAAATCAACAAAACTAATTTTCCGGAAAAACCATTTGATTAAAACAAACTTAAGTGTTTTGAAATCACAATGGGAAAATAGTTTGTTGTGAGGGGGAGTTCTGATTGTTTATGCCGAGTGGATGGCGATTTGAAGTGATTTGATATCAGTTGTCAATTTGTTTGTACAGTTTGTTTTCAAATTTTCCTTTAAATGTGTTTGCATTTTAGGGGGAGTAAAAAATTTCACAGAAAATCAAAAAACATTAGAAAATTTGAAAAAGCCAAAAACATGATAAAATCAAAAATGAGTTTTGTTGTGTAAAAGAGGAAATGATAGTACATCAGTGGACGATCACGGCATGCTAAAGAATTGGAAAGTTAAATAGTGATAAATGGTCTCACTGATGATGTCTCAGTAGGTTTTTGCACATTTAATAGATTGTGACGAGATATAAACCTAAATTTCAAACATGCTTAATTCGTGGGTAACATCTCTCGGATATATGGGTAACCCCCGAAATCTTGTTTGAAGGACCCCTCTTTCTGAGATACTAGGTCTTTATACTTAGTGATATCTGGGGTATTATCCCGGGACATTCTTGTCTTCTTTTGGAATGATTTGCATTTTGTCGAAGCTTTCAATCTCTTTCATCAGACATTCTTGTCTTCTTTTTCTTCTTCTCTCCATCAAAGGCAACAATTTCTTCTGTCGCCTAGGTTGTGCAAGGACGCTCCACTAACAACAATCCTATGACTCTCGATAGTTCCTCCTGGAACTTCCTGCACACTCACTTAGAGATTAGTTGGAGAGGGGGACCCAAGCCTTCATAGACTTAGGTTGCCCCTGAGAATCAAGAAATGTAATTTTAATTTCTTGATGGTTTTCAAACACCGCACCTCCCCCTGAACCTTCACCCGATTTAGGTCTCCAAGCTTGTATTTGTTTACCAGATTGTGTATTATGTACAATTTCTGGTTTTAATGGTTGTGACAAACTAGGTTTCCTTTTAACAGATTTTTCTTCAGGTTTTAAGGCCTTTTCTATCTTCTTAACATTT
Source organism: Helianthus annuus (assembly GCF_002127325.2). Classification (NCBI taxonomy): domain Eukaryota; kingdom Viridiplantae; phylum Streptophyta; class Magnoliopsida; order Asterales; family Asteraceae; genus Helianthus; species Helianthus annuus. The sequence continues at coordinate 130,270,324 of NC_035449.2, read as the reverse complement.
TGGCGTCGTTGTTTCGTTTCTTGTTCTTTAATGGTACGTTTGTCATTTTTGGGTGAAACAGGATGACGTTGTGAGTGACCTTGTTCAGAGGGGGTTCTTTCAACAAAATTTGGTTTGGGCGAGTTTGTGCAGTCTTTAATGATGTGCCCAAACTTCCCACATTTGAAACAAGTTCTCCTTTCAACAAACTTAGGAGAATCTGATCGACGACTTGACGTAGAAGTTGTAGACCCAGAGGTACTAGCTTCACACCCGTTTGTGTGTTGGGTGTAATTGTTATCACTACTACGTTTCAAAATGTTGACTTTTTGTACAAAATCGGTATTTGATTTATTTTCAAAAGTCTCCACTTTATCAGTACCTTTGGAGGCCACAAACTTAACATCTTTTGTTTTCTTCTTTTAACGAGCTCCTTTAGAATCAACCTTAGCCTTTGGCTTTGGAGCTCGTTGTTGTTGTTTACCCTTAAAAGCAATTGGTTGTTGCTTTGTCGGTGATTTCTGTTTTCCAAATTGTTTCCTGATTTCAGCTTTTGGAATTGGGTCACATTGAGTTACAATGACTCCTGGAATTGTCGTTCCCAAAAACTGGTTTGTAGTATCTTCAAACACTTTGTCACTCAAAGATTGATTGACGTTTTTGATTGGAAAACCTTTGTCTGAATAAATTTTACTATCACCGATTAAAGTATACAACAAGTTATTGCTCTTAACGGCAGACACGCATTCCTTGTCATCTTTGACATCCTTGACAGGATCTATCACTTGCTTGGCAACAGGTTGCACGGCAGGAGTAGGAGGATCACAAAGAATATGATTTTCAATTGGAATTTCTACTCCTTTTGTCTCATCAAGTGATTCATCCTGGTCATTCACATCCGATTCATCATCTGAAGAATCATAGTCCTCGATGGTTGGAGGACTTTGATTTGAAGCACATGATGACTTTTCTTTGTTATCAGATGAGCCCTCCGATGAATTATCCGGTTTGAACCCTAGGCCAGTAGTAACTTCCTCATAATCAAGAGGCACACTGGGTTCATACCGAGGCATATCCTCTTCATCGGGCATTTTGGTATAGTTGTGTCTCAAAGGGGGTGGACACGCCTTATACCCTACGCCTTTCACGTTCCCTTTCAGTTGTTGAACGTCAATTATGTGATCGAGCACAAATCGGGAGTTAGAATAACTCTCCAATTTTTGCTTGATTGCATCATGCTCGCATTTGGCAATGGCTAGTTCCTTTTTGGTTTCCTCAACGATGTTAATGTAATCGTTAATACTAACTTGTTTATGATAAACAACTTTGTTCAATTCGGAAACACTTTTCTTTAGGGTTTCAATTACAGATTTAAATTCCTTTTCATTTCTAACCAGAGCCATATTTGCCTCTTTGCACTTTGACAGTTCAATAACCAAACTTTGATTGTGACTATGAACCGTTTCAGATTCACGTTTCAATTCAGCACATTTAAGTTTCATATCAGCACAATCACTACATATGCTAGGAGTTTTAGATTGTACCTGACTTGTAGAAGCTGTGACATTAGCTATAAAGGCAGTCTGAGAAGAGAAGGATCCATCTTCAGTGAGAATCTTCTCCATTTCGTTCGATGTAGCATCAGCTTTCTTGATCAAATCAGATTTTTGACTTTTTGTCTCCTTGGCATCATCCGACAAATTATCAGCTTCAGAATCAGTTATTTCATTCAAATTCGATTCTTCATCCGAACTGCTACTGTATCCTGAACTGTCATCATTTCCCGAAGATTCACCATCATTGACATTCTTGACAATCTCAGCGTATAACGCAGTTCTTGTTTGATCACCGTTTCCCAACTGTATGGGCGGACCACAATCGACACTTGGATCGAATTGAGGTTGTGTTGTGGAAACTTGAGGATGAGGTTGGCTTATGGATTGCGACATATAAGCACTTTGATTCCACTGTGGTTGGGCTTGATTGAACTATGGAAATGGAGATGAGCTTGTATTTGATACAAACGCCGTTTGAAGCTTCGGTTGCTGAATGGAACTAGAACTAGCTGAAGGACCAAAACCCGGCAAATACATTTCTGTGTTTTGAGGAGGTGCAATCCTTTTGGCTTTCCGAATTTCCTCTTCGTTCTTGTGCTCCAACTTCTGAATGAATTCATAGATATTGACAGCATCTAGAATGCCCGTATGCTTTAAAAGCTCAATGAATGAGCTCCACTTTGGAGGTAGAGCATCAGCAAACCGCGCTATCATTTCCTGTTGAGATGCAAGAACACCAAAGTAATACATTTCACACCTCAAATGATAATAACGAGTAGTTATATCATTTAGGGATTCATTCTCTAAGAAATGAAATGATTCAAATTTCTTCTTCAACAGATCATGACGTGTCTTTCTAGTAGCTGCATTTACTTCTCCTCTCGCTACCAAAAGATTCTGAATGCTTTGATTTTGATTCGATACCAACGCCATTGACTTGCACTTATGGATGGTTGAGGAATCATATTTCTTGCCCACGCGGCTGCAGAAGTTTGATCTTGACCTGGCTGTGGGTCCATACTCCAATCCCATGGACTTGTATAACTCATGATCGGTGTACAGAATGGAAACCCTGGTCACACACAACTTATAATCTTAATCAGCTGACAACCTTATAAATTTTGCGAACACCAACTTCTAACAAATTTTGTTGATCTAGATCAATTATCACGAAGCCCCAACTTCTTATTCTTTTGATGCACTCAGGTGGGCTCTGATACTAATTGTAGGTCCCGTTTTGTGACAACTCGAGTTTCTGACTTTTGCTTTCGCATTAAATGCGCGTTGACTTTGACTGTTTAGTAGTTGACTTGTTGGACTTGTAATTGTACGCGTTGTGTTTTAATGAAACGTGTTGTCATTGTGCATACATGTAACTACTTGTTGTTGTAAAAGATAATATTAGAATTATTATTTAATACACTTAGTCTAAATCACGAAACATGGCATACAGATCGAAGGATCTCGAAACATATCCTTCGATTCGAAGGATCAACTTTCGGTCCGAAGGATCTCGAAACATATCCTTCGACCAAGGACTTTATCCTTCGACATCCTTCGGCCACGAAACATATCCTTCGACTGGAATTCAGATCCTTCGGCCCAGTCTTTCAGATGGGCTTGGCCCATTTCTGTAATATGTATATATAAGTGAAAGCACGTAATCGGCTGTCATTTTTCAACCCTAGAGCTATTTCACTGTGACGGCAAACTAGATACCACCGGAAACTTTTGCGTGACCAAACCCTCATCTCGGTTAGTTACTTCTAGCACTTACTTGTCTATGAATCGCTTAGGAATACCGTGATAATCTGCGATTTACACAACTTGTATGATTAGGGTTATCGATTTATGATTAATGTTATGATCTTACTGACTTGCTTGATGTGTTATCGGAATGGTTGTTATTGTCAAATCGATTAGGGTGTTATTGGTGAGATCTGAATGTTCATGGCATGTTAATAGGGTTCGATAATGTGACATACTATGTTAATCGGCTTGGTGTACACATAAACTAGGGATCACGATGGGTATTAGTATTATGATGATTTCATGATGATTAGATGATGATCCTATGATTACTGCATGATTGTTGTTTGATCGATAATGTTGATTGACGGCTGTTAGCATGCTTAGGGTTTCTGGAATTGTAACTGTTGTTAACGTAACTGATTGTATCGAACGATACTTATCTACTCGAAACATAGTTATTGTCGAAAGATACTTATTGTCGAAACATAGATGTGACCGAAAGATGCTTGACCTTCGAACCATAGTAGTGTTGACCGAAGGATAGCATTGACCGAAACATGATTACCGAAAGATGCCTTTAGGTCGAAAGATGGCATCTGTCTCGAAACATAACATTCGGTCCGAAAGATAACTGTGATAACTGATATGTCGAAAGATAACTAATAGGTCGAAAGATAAGGGTGGATTCGAAAGATATGTGGTTATAAACATACTTTGAATGATTTAATGTGAAGTAATACGTGTTGTGCCGATATGCAAACTGACTGTTATGTGAACATTAAATAGCATGCGTATCATTGTGAACATGAACTGATTTGTTATACGTGCATACAATAGGACTTGACTAATTACTTGTGAGTGCATAACCTAGCATACCGAGCAAACCAAGGTGAGTTCACACTCTTACCAAGGCATGGGATTCCCGGGGTGTTGGGAATGGGAATGAAAGGATAAGGTTGATTAGATACATTATTGACACTATGACTGGACTACCACATTACTATCCTCGGATGTGAAGGATACTTATACTGATCACTATCCTCGGTTGTGAAGGATACTTATACTGATCACTATCCTCGGTTGTGAAGGATACTTATACTGATCACTATCCTCGGTTGTGAAGGATACCTATACTGATCACTATCCTCGGTTGTGAAGGATACCTATAGTTACGAGTAGTCTAGTGGTTATACAACGTGGAACACCACCACCAGTAACGTGGAACACCACCACCAATAGAACATACAATCGGCCCAGTAGAGCCACTTGTTACAAACGAACTTACTATTACGCATTTACTTTCTGTGAACTCGCTCAACTAGTTTGTTGATCATTCTGTTACATGCCTTGCAGATCGTTAGGTACTTGGAGCTTGCACACGGAGGAGCTGGTCGTTGTGGGGCTTGGATCGTGATCACCTTGTTAAACACTTTTGATGTCTGATACTTATTTGCTATGGGTTTTACTATAATACGCTTCCGCTAAACAATGTTAACTTACTTATGTTTTGGAAACACCTTTCATATGGAAATGGTTTGGATTATAATGTGTTTACTTTTACTTTATACAATGTTCTGTATGATTGGTGGCTTGATCCTGGTCAGTCACGCTCCCAAGCGGTGATACTCCGCAGGTGGATTTTGGGGGTGTGACAGATTGGTATCAGAGCCATTGGTTATAGAGAACTTGGTTTTAATATGGAAAAATGTTTTTATTAAAACCAGACTATAACCAGAACAGTGCTCTCAACGATCCACAACGACGCTTCGCTCCACGTGCAAGACTCAACTTCCTAGGTAATAAGGTTTATGTTTATTGCCTACATGCTAGAATTTGCATAGAACTTTGCTCGTAGTATGCTTACATTACCTTGCTCACAACTTGTCATTGCATGAGAATACTTATGTGCTTACACTCTTCTGTCATCGCACTATTCGCGAACCTTTCTCACTTACGTTGCCTTTGATGTGAAGATCAATGGCCGCACGAATTACCATGACTCAAGCCCAGCTAGAGGCTCTCGTTGCTGCGGCAGTTGCAGCCGCCCAAGCAGGTAGTATACCCTGCAGTATAGACACTAGGATCTTTAGATCCTACATTAATTCTCGTACTTAACTTTGCCCTATTCGTACACAATAGGTCAACCCGCTCAGCAACAACCTGGGTGCACCTTCAAGAATTTCATGGAATGTCGTCCTAGCTCGTTCAGTGGCACGGAGGGAGCAGTTGGACTCCTCCACTGGTTTGAAAAGCTCGAGTCGGTTTTCGAAATGTGTGAATGCCCTGAGGCTCGCAGGGTGAAGTTCGCCACTGGCACACTTGAAGGGATTGCGCTCACTTGGTGGAACGCACAAGTGCAGATCTTAGGGTTGGCAGCTGCTAACGCCACACCCTGGAATGATTTCAAAGAATTGATCAAGAGGGAATACTGCACTAGAGAAGACATTCACAAGTTGGAGGATGAGTTGTATAACTTGAAAATGGTTGGTTCGGAAATCGAAGCTTACACCAAGAGATCGAATGAGTTGGCTGTGTTATGTCCAACTATGGTGGACCCTCCATACAAGCGTATTGAGTTGTATCTCAAAGGGTTGGCACCAGAAATACAGAGCCACGTTACCTCGGCTAACCTCAACAACATCCAGGAAATCCAGCGTCTCGCTCACCGCATCACCGATCAGGCAGTGGATCAGAATAAACTGCCTAAGCGTATCAGTGCTACTGCTACCGCTACTGCTTCTACTACACTTGCTACTCCCAGTGAAAGTAAGAGAAAATGGGATGGGGATTCTAGCAAGGGATCAGCTTCAGTGCAGTCGCAAGCTCAACAGCGAAAGACAGACAGTTACCAGAGTCTCAGTCAGCACTCCTCAGGCAGCCACAGACAGGGAAGGTATCGAGGAAATCTTCCAAAGTGTAACACCTGCAACAAGCATCATCGTGGCCAGTGTAACCAGGTTCGTTGTCAAAGATGCCTCAAGACGGGTCATGAGGCCAAAGATTGTAGAAGCCCTCAACCTGCAAACCAGAATCAGCAGCAACCTCAAGCACAGCAGAATCAGCAGCAGGGTAACAAAGGGTGTTTTCATTGCGGTGCAGAGGGTCACTTCAAAAGGCATTGCCCTCAGCTGAACAGAAACCAGAACAACAACAACCATAACAACAATCAGGGTAATGGTAACAACAACGGGGGAAACAACAACAACAACAACGGCAATGAAGCTCGTGGTCGTGCTTTTGTGTTGGGTCGAGGAGATGCAGTGAATGATCCCAATGTGGTTATGGGTAAGTTTCTTCTCGACGATATTTATGTTACTGTCTTGTTTGATTCGGGTGCTGATACAAGTTATATGTCCTTGAAAATGAGTAAATTATTAAAACGTACACCAACACCTCTAGACACCAAACACGTCGTAGAACTAGCCAATGGTAAAAGTGTAGAAGCCGCACAGGTAGTCAAGGGTTGTAGTATTGTTCTAGCGGGTCAGACTTTCTCGATTGATCTCATACCCATAGTTTTGGGTAGTTTCGACGTCGTCATCGGTATGGATTGGTTATCCCAACATCATGCGGAGATCTTATGCAAAGAAAAAGTTATACGTATTCCTCGCTCCAGTCAGGAACCTCTCGAAGTACAAGGTGACAAGAGTGGTGCTGTGGTTGGCATCATCTCTTACTTAAAGGCGCAGAAATGTTTACGAAAGGGACATACTGCCATTTTGGCACTTGTCACTGACGCATCAGCAAAGGAAAAGAAGCTGGAGGATATACCAGTTGTGCGTGATTTTCCTCAAGTGTTTCCTGAAGATTTACCTGGTTTACCTCCTCATCGTCAAGTCGAGTTTCAGATTGAGTTAGCTCCTGGAGCAGCACCAATAGCCCGCGCACCGTATCGTTTAGCTCCAACCGAATTGGAAGAACTGTCGAAGCAGCTACAAGAGCTCTTGGAAAAGGGCTTTATTCGTCCAAGCTCTTCGCCTTGGGGAGCTCCAGTGTTATTTGTGAAGAAGAAAGACGGTACGTTCAGGATGTGCATCGACTACCGCGAACTCAATAAGGTGACGGTGAAGAACCGTTATCCTCTTCCGCGCATAGATGACCTATTCGACCAGTTGCAAGGGTCATGTTACTATTCCAAGATTGATTTAAGGTCAGGATATCATCAGCTGAGAGTCCGGGATGAGGACGTCTCCAAAACCGCTTTCAGAACTCGCTACGGTCATTACGAGTTTCTTGTCATGCCATTCGGGCTTACGAACGCGCCTGCAGTCTTCATGGATCTTATGAACAGGGTGTGCAAACCGTATCTTGATAAGTTTGTTATCGTCTTCATCGACGACATTTTGATTTATTCCAAGAGTCAGGAGGAGCACGAACAGCACTTACGCCTTATCTTGGAACTTCTTCGAAAGGAGCAACTGTACGCAAAGTTTTCAAAATGCGACTTCTGGCTTCGTGAAGTCCACTTCTTAGGCCATGTGGTAAACAAGGATGGGATTCATGTCGATCCATCCAAGGTTGATTCGATCAGAAACTGGCCAGCACCACGTACACCGACAGAAATACGCCAATTCTTGGGTTTGGCGGGTTACTACAGGCGATTTATTAAAGACTTCTCAAAGATCGCGCAACCACTTACTATGCTAACACAGAAAGGTGTCGTTTACAGATGGGGTAATACGCAAGAGACCGCTTTTCAGTACTTAAAGGATAGGCTTTGCAGCGCACCTATTCTCTCATTGCCAGAGGGCACGGATGACTTCGTGGTTTATTGTGACGCATCGATACAGGGGCTTGGTTGTGTATTGATGCAGCGGGATAAAGTTATTGCCTACGCTTCTCGGCAACTCAAGGTTCATGAACGGAACTACACGACGCACGATTTAGAGCTGGGAGCTGTTGTTTTCGCGCTTAAGATATGGCGACACTACCTGTACGGTACCAGGTGCACGATTTACACCGATCACAGGAGTCTCGAGCATATTCTTAAGCAAAAGGATTTGAATATGCGTCAACGGAGATGGGTTGAACTTCTGAACGACTACGAATGCGCCATCAAGTATCATCCAGGCAAGGCCAATGTAGTGGCTGATGCCCTCAGTCGGAAAGACACTCTACCTAAGCGCGTGCGAGCGCTACAGCTTACTATTCAGTCCAGTCTTCCTGCACAGATACGAACTGCTCAGTTAGGAGCACTGAAACCCGAAAACGTCAAAGCTGAAGCCTTACGCGGCTCAAGGCAACGCATGGAACAAAAGGAAGACGGCGCCTATTATGTAACGGGGCGTATTTGGGTCCCACTTTATGGCGGTTTACGCGAACTTGTAATGGATGAAGCTCACAAGTCTCGCTATTCGGTACATCCAGGGTCGGATAAAATGTACCACGACATCAGTACTACTTATTGGTGGCCTAGTATGAAGGCCCACATCGCCACCTATGTTGGCAAATGCTTAACCTGTGCGAGAGTCAAGGTTGAATATCAGAAACCAGCTGGTCTACTTCAGCAGCCTAAGATACCACAATGGAAATGGGAAGAAATTTCCATGGATTTTGTTACCGGTCTGCCTAGATCTCAGCGTGGGAACGATACAATATGGGTCATAGTTGATCGACTCACCAAGTCTGCACACTTCCTACCGATCAAGGAAACGGATAAGTTCTCCACTCTCGCAGACGTTTATCTTAAAGAAGTTGTTTCGAGGCACGGAGTGCCCACCTCTATTATTTCGGATCGCGATGCACGATTCACGTCAGAGCTTTGGCAAGCGATGCACAAATCCTTCGGCTCACGATTAGACATGAGCACAGCATATCATCCTCAGACGGATGGGCAGTCTGAGCGAACTATTCAAACTCTAGAAGACATGCTTCGAGCGTGTGTTATCGATTTCGGCAACGGCTGGGAAAAGCACCTCCCTTTGGTGGAGTTCTCGTACAATAACAGTTACCATACCAGCATTCAAGCCGCTCCATTTGAGGCATTGTACGGACGTAAATGCCGGTCCACAGAAAAGATAGCACAGATACGACAACGCATGGCGGCAGCACGCGACCGCCAGAAAGCCTACGCGGACAAGCGTAGAAAGCCATTGGAATTTGAGGTCGGGGACCGGGTTTTATTGAAAGTTTCACCCTGGAAGGGTGTGGTTCGATTTGGTAAACGAGGCAAACTGAATCCGCGGTACGTCGGACCATTCGAAATCTTAGAAAAGATTGGCAAAGTAGCCTACAGATTAAACCTACCAGCTGAACTCGGTGCAGTTCACAATGTATTTCACGTGTCGAATCTGAAGAAATGCTTATCAGATGAGACCCTTATAGTTCCTTTTAAGGAACTCACTATCGACGAGCGGTTGCAGTTCGTCGAGGAACCTGTTGAAATCACGGACCGGGATGTTAAGGTCCTCAAACACAAGAGAATCCCTCTTGTTCGAGTTCGTTGGAACTCCCAGCGTGGTCCAGAGTATACCTGGGAACGCGAAGATCAGATGAAAGAAAAGTATCCCCAGTTATTCGAAACCAATGCATCCACTTCTGAGGCTGAAGCTGCTACTACTGAATTTCGGGACGAAATTCCAAATCAACGGGGGGATGATGTGACACCCCAGGAAAACCAGTGAACGATGTAACTTACCTAGCTCCCTCAGTGAGTGCGTACCAAATTTCGGGACGAAATTTCTTTTAAGTTGGGGATAATGTGACAACTCGAGTTTCTGACTTTTGCTTTCGCATTAAATGCGCGTTGACTTTGACTGTTTAGTAGTTGACTTGTTGGACTTGTAATTGTACGCGTTGTGTTTTAATGAAACGTGTTGTCATTGTGCATACATGTAACTACTTGTTGTTGTAAAAGATAATATTAGAATTATTATTTAATACACTTAGTCTAAATCACGAAACATGGCATACAGATCGAAGGATCTCGAAACATATCCTTCGATTCGAAGGATCAACTTTCGGTCCGAAGGATCTCGAAACATATCCTTCGACCAAGGACTTTATCCTTCGACATCCTTCGGCCACGAAACATATCCTTCGACTGGAATTCAGATCCTTCGGCCCAGTCTTTTAGATGGGCTTGGCCCATTTCTGTAATATGTATATATAAGTGAAAGCACGTAATCGGCTGTCATTTTTCAACCCTAGAGCTATTTCACTGTGACGGCAAACTAGATACCACCGGAAACTTTTGCGTGACCAAACCCTCATCTCGGTTAGTTACTTCTAGCACTTACTTGTCTATGAATCGCTTAGGAATACCGTGATAATCTGCGATTTACACAACTTGTATGATTAGGGTTATCGATTTATGATTAATGTTATGATCTTACTGACTTGCTTGATGTGTTATCGGAATGGTTGTTATTGTCAAATCGATTAGGGTGTTATTGGTGAGATCTGAATGTTCATGGCATGTTAATAGGGTTCGATAATGTGACATACTATGTTAATCGGCTTGGTGTACACATAAACTAGGGATCACGATGGGTATTAGTATTATGATGATTTCATGATGATTAGATGATGATCCTATGATTACTGCATGATTGTTGTTTGATCGATAATGTTGATTGACGGCTGTTAGCATGCTTAGGGTTTCTGGAATTGTAACTGTTGTTAACGTAACTGATTGTATCGAACGATACTTGTCTACTCGAAACATAGTTATTGTCGAAAGATACTTATTGTCGAAACATAGATGTGACCGAAAGATGCTTGACCTTCGAACCATAGTAGTGTTGACCGAAGGATAGCATTGACCGAAACATGATTACCGAAAGATGCCTTTAGGTCGAAAGATGGCATGTGTCTCGAAACATAACATTCGGTCCGAAAGATAACTGTGATAACTGATATGTCGAAAGATAACTAATAGGTCGAAAGATAAGGGTGGATTCGAAAGATATGTGGTTATAAACATACTTTGAATGATTTAATGTGAAGTAATACGTGTTGTGCCGATATGCAAACTGACTGTTATGTGAACATTAAATAGCATGCGTATCATTGTGAACATGAACTGATTTGTTATACGTGCATACAATAGGACTTGACTAATTACTTGTGGGTGCATAACCTAGCATACCGAGCAAACCAAGGTGAGTTCACACTCTTACCAAGGCATGGGATTCCCGGGGTGTTGGGAATGGGAATGAAAGGATAAGGTTGATTAGATACATTATTGACACTATGACTGGACTACCACATTACTATCCTCGGATGTGAAGGATACTTATACTGATCACTATCCTCGGTTGTGAAGGATACTTATACTGATCACTATCCTCGGTTGTGAAGGATACTTATACTGATCACTATCCTCGGTTGTGAAGGATACCTATACTGATCACTATCCTCGGTTGTGAAGGATACCTATAGTTACGAGTAGTCTAGTGGTTATACAACGTGGAACACCACCACCAGTAACGTGGAACACCACCACCAATAGAACATACAATCGGCCCAGTAGAGCCACTTGTTACAAACGAACTTACTATTACGCATTTACTTTCTGTGAACTCGCTCAACTAGTTTGTTGATCATTCTGTTACATGCCTTGCAGATCGTTAGGTACTTGGAGCTTGCACACGGAGGAGCTGGTCGTTGTGGGGCTTGGATCGTGATCACCTTGTTAAACACTTTTGATGTCTGATACTTATTTGCTATGGGTTTTACTATAATACGCTTCCGCTAAACAATGTTAACTTACTTATGTTTTGGAAACACCTTTCATATGGAAATGGTTTGGATTATAATGTGTTTACTTTTACTTTATACAATGTTCTGTATGATTGGTGGCTTGATCCTGGTCAGTCACGCTCCCAAGCGGTGATACTCCGCAGGTGGATTTTGGGGGTGTGACACGTTTTTCCGGTGGATCGATAACGTAAACCTTATCCTTGTTTATCACAAACACGGTAACGGGTGCGGAATCCCCGTGACGGTGCAAACCAAACAAAGTGTAAAATAAGAACAAGCGTAACCAAAAGATTCAATATCTATTGATTAGGGATGAGTACAACCACAAACATATACAAACTATGTTTTAACGAACTCTCACTAAGTCTCTCTATGCTCTCATATCCAAGTTTCACGCAGAAACTATGAGACCTATTTATACTAAAACAGACACAGACCTTGTTGAAACGCATAAAGGCACTCGACGAAACACTAAAGTCGACGAAACACATTCTGTTTCGTCGACATACATATTAAATCTAAACTTTGTTTTGTCGACATGTTATGAGCCCACTCCAAAGTCAAAGTCCACTAACAAGCTTTAGGCCCAAATGAAGTTTACGGCCCAGATGTGTTCCTCTTGTAATCTTTCACCAATTCAAAGTTTGTGACATCACCATGACATCACAATGATGTTGTCATGGTGATGTGTAAACGGGACATGGCTTGCGGCGCTCCGTGCTTCGCGTGTCGAACTCTGGGGCGCATGACGGAGGAATGTCGTGACGTCGGGCTTGAGCCGGACCTAACCGTGTCGAAACCAAGTCGTACCGAGCCGAGTCGAACCGAGCCGAGTCGCGTCCACACAAAGTGTATCAACAAACTCCCCCTTAGACGCTACTCGTGATGGTTCGTCTTCTGTGATTGTTCGTCTCCTGTGTCTTTCATGTTGGAGGATCTTCAAAGTCTTCACACGTCGTAAGAAGAAAGTGTATCAACAAACTCCCCATTTCTTGTAGGAAGTGTGTTAACAAACTCCCCCTTAGAATGAACTCTCCTTTAAGTCATGCTCGTGAATCTTTTGATCTTTAATTCTTCAGATCCTTGTGGTGTTGATGAGAGGTCAACGGCAACTCGATCATGTTTATCTTTTGAGTGCCTTCACGTCGTGTCTTCATTCCAAGGCTTGTCATCGAATATGTTCTCCTCGCCTTTAGCATCTGCACACGCAAGAAATCTAAACGTATAATGAGAACAACCGCTTGGAACATAGTTTCCATAAACAAACGACACATGTGTGACCATTTTACAATCAACTACCGACCGACAACAGTTTGAAAGTTTAGAAAATGATCAATTTTAATCCTTTAACTTTCAAAACTTGTTAACTTCGACCATTTATGAAGATGCAATTGTTTTCCGGCTTACAATCAGGATTTTGGGTAGGATAGACTCGAGTTCCAACATCGGTCAATCAAAAATAAACTAGAAGCAAAATCTTTTTGTCTTTATAGAGTTTATATTAAAACACACCTAAAATCTTTTTGGTATTTTTCATTTTTCAAATGTAAAGACGGAAAACAATAAATAAATATATACAAAGATGCAGAAACTAAAAGCAATAAATAAATATTTACAGACATTCTTTTTGCGAGTTTCGAGGGTAAGAGAATCATATCAGTATACGGTCACGCTAAAACGCTCTTGTTGTTCAATTAGTTAACATTTAGATAAGCATCCTATAACAATTATCGGTATTGTTGTCCACCTAAGCTCAACTTATCAGATGTAATCATGTTTAGGGGATACGTTAAGGTATGATTTATACTTACCGACCGGTGTTCATCCACACACGACACATTCCCGTATCAAGGTATGCACGAGAATTCATCTTACCAGTGAGTATACCGATTATCATCTGTTTGACCGTATATGATGTGAGAAACTCACTTATTTGATTTGAAAACAAGCCCTATGTGATAGAATCACTTATTGATGAGGAACTTGATTTTTGATGCATGAGGGCACAGGAGCAAGTCCGTGAACAGGTCAGTACTTTCGTACAGCAGAGAGACGAACTTAACTCCCGGATAGATGTGATATTTTATCACTTATTTGTTTGGACATGTGATTGTTTATCACTTATTGAGGTCGTATGAAATATGTACACGTATGTATAGTATCATGGAAGATCTAGACTTGCGTCCCCGTTATTTTTCGGTAAAAGATACAACCATGATACCCAGATGATAAGCAGCATAAAGACCAAATATCTCAGAACCTCGGCAATCTCTCAAACGAAATTTCGGTACTGAGACCATATGCCAATGAGCGGTTCCCACCTGGTCTTCAGTCGATTTAAGTTTATATCACCCTGCACACTTTAAAATGATTGTGAGCCTACCGATACATCTTATATAGAGCTGCTTATCGCTTTTCATTTTAGGTTTAAAGAGGTTTAGACAGACCACTGATGTACTATCATATTCTTTTTTTCTCGCCAGGAAACTCATTTTTGTTTTTCTATTGTTTTTGTGTTTTTGAAATTTTTCGATGTTTTTAGATTTTCAAATTTTTGGATTTACTCCCCCTAAAATCAACAAACTAAGATAAATTTTAAAAACACAAAGGTATTTACAAAAACGATTTCCCGATGTCGGATTAACTCATGTTTTACCTTAATGTCGTTTACCAAAATTAAGTTTTAATCAGAAAAGATTTATTGAATTTTGGAAAAATGAGTTGGCACGTCGGTAAGCGGTGCAGACCATGACAATATTGACGAGTTTCATAGTGAAACAATCACGTGAGAGGTGATATTCGAGATCAACGTGTCAGGCCAAAGAGTGTTGTACGAGATGATAATAATTCATAAAGCAACTTAAATATCGACAAGTATAGGAGAGATTAGAAATTCAAAACCGTATCCTGCAACTGCTTCATGCATTGCGAGGAATTTGAGTGCTCTCCCAAACTGGATATCCACCCGGTGTGGATTTCAAGCTTGATATTTCAACTACTTCAATTAATCGAGAAATCTCTTCACAGTAACAAGATCAGAAACCTTCGGGTCCGGCTGGTCTTCCATATTGCACCAGCGAAGGTCTTTATCTTTCTCTTGAGAAGTAGTGTGCGGTTGTTCAATCCACGCCAAGGCATCCACACACCCGGTTGGTTTGTTTCAACGAACACATTTTCTTTAATCACACCGCGAAGAAATGTACAATGCACGTTAATCTTGTTGATTTTGAACATCAGACGTGCTGCAGGTGCGTACATTTTGATTTGAATTTATCCTGGGGGACCCGATCAAAGCCATTAATAATCACACTTTTGGAATGATTTGCATTTTGTCGAAGCTTTCAATCTCTTTCATCAGACATTCTTGTCTTCTTTTTCTTCTTCTCTCCATCAAAGGCAACAATTTCTTCTGTCGCCTAGGTTGTGCAAGGACGCTCCACTATCAACAATCCTATGACTCTCGATAGTTCCTCCTGGAACTTCCTGCACACTCACTTAGAGATTAGTTGGAGAGGGGGACCCAAGCCTTCATAGACTTGGGTTGCCCCTGAGAATCAAGAAATGTAATTTCAATTTCTTGATGGTTTTCAAACACCGCACCTCCCCCTGAACCTTCACCCGATTTAGGTCTCCAAGCTTGTTTTTGTTTACCAGATTGTGTATTATGTACAATTTCTGGTTTTAATGGTTGTGACAAACTAGGTTTCCTTTTAATAGATTTTTCTTCAGGTTTTAAGGCCTTTTCTATTTTCTTAACATTTTGGCGTCGTTGTTTCGTTTCTTGTTCTTTAATGGTACGTTTGTGATTTTTGGGAGAAACAGGATGACGTTGTGAGTGACCTTGTTCAGAGGGGGTTCTTTCAACAAAATTTGGTTTGGGCGAGTTTGTGCAGTCTTTAATGATGTGCCCAAACTTCCCACATTTGAAACAAGTTCTCCTTTCAACAAACTTAGGAGAATCTGATCGACGACTTGACGTAGAAGTTGTAGACCCAGAGGTACTAGCTTCACACCCGTTTGTGTGTTGGGTGTAATTGTTATCACTATTACGTTTCAAAATGTTGACTTTTTGTACAAAATCGGTATTTGATTTATTTTCAAAAGTCTCCACTTTATCAGTACCTTTGGAGGCCACAAACTTAACATCTTTTGTTTTCTTCTTGTAACGAGCTCCTTTAGAATCAACCTTAGCCTTTGGCTTTGGAGCTCGTTGTTGTTGTTTACCCTTAAAAGCAATTGGTTGTTGCTTTGTCGGTGATTTCTGTTTTCCAAATTGTTTCCTGATTTCAGCTTTTGGAATTGGGTCACATTGAGTTACAATGACTCCTGGAATTGTCGTTCCCAAAAACTGGTTTGTAGTATCTTTAAACACTTTGTCAATCAAAGATTGATTGACTTTTTTGATTGGAAAATATTTGTCTGAATAAATTTTACTATCACCGACTAAAATATACAACAAGTTATTGCTCTTAACAGCAGACAGGCATTCCTTGTCATCTTTGACATCCTTGACAAGATCTATCACTTGCTTGGCAACAGGTTGCACGGCAGGAGTAGGAGGATCACAAAGAATATGATTCTCAATTGGAATTTCTACTCCTTTTGTCTCATCAAGTGATTCATCCTGGTCATTCACATCCGATTCATCATCTGAAGAATCATAGTCCTCGATGGTTAGAGGACTTTGATTTGAAGCACATGATGACTTTTCTTTGTTATCAGATGAGCCCTCCGATGAATTGTCCGGCTTGAACCCTAGGCCAGTAGTAACTTCCTCATAATCAAGAGGCACACTGGGTTCATACCGAGGCATATCTTCTTCATCGGGCATTTTGGTATAGTTGTGTCTCAAAGGGGGTGGACACGCCTTATACCCTATGCCTTTCACGTTCCCTTTCAGTTGTTGAACGTCAATTATGTGATCGAGCACAAATCGGGATATAGAATAACTCTCCAATTTTTGCTTGATTGCATCATGCTCGCATTTGGCAATGGCTAGTTCCTTTTTGGTTTCCTCAACGATGTTAACGTAATCGTTAATACTAACTTGTTTATGATAAACAACTTTGTTCAATTCGGAAACACTTTTCTTTAGGGTTTCAATTACAGATTTAAATTCCTTTTCATTTCTAACCAGAGCCATATTTGCCTCTTTGCACTTTGACAGTTCAATAACCAAACTTTGGTTGTGACTATGAACCGTTTCAGATTCACGTTTCAATTCAGCACATTTAAGTTTCATATCAGCACAATCACTACATAGGCTAGGAGTTTTAGATTGTACCTGACTTGTAGAAGCTGTGACATTAGCCACAAAGGCAGTTTGAGAAGAGAAGGATCCATCTTCAGTGAGAATCTTCTCCATTTCGTTTAATGTAGCATCAGCTTTCTTGATCAAGTCAGATTTTTGACTTTTTGTCTCCTTGGCATCATCCGACAAATTATCAGCTTCTGAATCAGTTCTTTCATTCAAATTCGATTCTTCATCCGAACTGCTACTGTATCCTGAACTGTCATCATTTCCTGAAGATTCACCATCATTGACATTCTTGACAATCTCAACGTATAACGCAGTTCTTGTTTGATCACCGTTTCCCAACTGTATGGGCGGACCACAATCGACACTTGGATCGAATTGAGGTTGTGTTGTGGAAACTTGAGGCTGAGGTTGGGCTATGGATTGCGACATATAAGCACTTTGATTCCACTGTGGTTGGGCTTGATTGAACTGTGGAAATGGAGATGAGCTTGTATTTGATACAAACGCCGTTTGAAGCTTCGGTTGCTGAATGGAACTAGAACTAGCTGAAGGACCAAAACCCGACAAATACATTTCTGTGTTTTGAGGAGGTGCAATCCTTTTGGCTTTCCGAATTTCCTCTTCGTTCTTGTGCTCCAACTTCTGAATGAATTCATAGATATTGACAGCATCTAGAATGCCCGTATGCTTTAAAAGCTCAATGAATGGGCTCCACTTTGGAGGTAGAGCATCAGCAAACCGTGCTATCATTTCCTGTTGAGATGCAAGAACACCAAAGTAATACATTTCACACATCAAATGATAATAACGAGTAGTTATATCATTTAAGGTTTCATTCTCTAAGAAATGAAATGATTCAAATTTCTTCTTCAACAGATCATGACGTGTCTTTCTAGTAGCTGCATTTACTTCTCCTCTCGCTACCAAAAGATTCTGAATGCTTTGATTTTGATTCGATACCAACGTCCATTGACTTGCACTTATGGATGGTTGAGGAATCATATTTCTTGCCCACGCGGCTGCAGAAGTTTGATCTTGACCTGGCTGTGGGTCCATACTCCAATCCCATGGACTTGTACAACTCATGATCGGTGTACAGAATGGAAACCCTGGTCACACACAACTTATAATCTTAATCAGCTGACAACCTTATAAATTTTGCGAACACCAACTTCTAACAAATTTTGTTGATCCAGATCAATTATCATGAAGCCCCAACTTCTTATTCTTTTGATGCACTCAGGTGGGCTCTGATACCAATTGTAGGTCCCGTTTTTCCGGTGGATCGATAACGTAAACCTTATCCTTGTTTATCACAAACACGGTAACGGGTGCGGAATCCCCGTGACGGTGCAAACCAAACAAAGTGTAAAATAAGAACACGCGTAACCAAAAGATTCAATATCTATTGATTAGGGATGAGTACAACCACAAACATATACAAACAATGTTTTAACGGACTCTCACTAAGTCTCTCTGTGCTCTCATATCCAAGTTTCACACAGAAACTATGAGACCTATTTATACTAAAACAGACACAGACCTTGACGAAACGCATAAAGGCACTCGACGAAACACTAAAGTCGACGAAACACATTCTGTTTCGTCGACATACATATTAAATCTAAACTTTGTTTTGTCGACATGTTATGAGCCCACTCCAAAGTCAAAGTCCACTAACAAGCTTTAGGCCCAAATGAAGTTTACGGCCCAGATGTGTTCCTGTTGTAATCTTTCACCAATTCAAAGTTTGTGACATCACCATGACATCACAATGATGATGTCATGGTGATGTGTAAACGGGACATGGCTTGCGGCGCTCCGTGCTTCGCGTGTCGAACTCTGGGGCGCACGACGGAGGAATGTCGTGACGTCGGGCTTGAGCCGGACCTAACCGTGTCGAAACCAAGTCGTACCGAGCCGAGTCGAACCGAGCCGAGTCGCGTCCACACAAAGTGTATCAACAGAACTTTTTTGTGAAAAATTAAGTGGATCAATATACTGACAATCTAGGCGAATCATTTAGAACTTAAAATGTTTAAAGCTTAACGGTGTTGGTGATTTGTCTCATATACTGATATGATCCTCTTACACAAACTCACAAAAATATTGTATGTAAATATTTCTTTACAACATTTCATTTCGGTTATTTCACAAAATTCCAAAAAGATTTTCAGTGTATTTTAGCTAAAATCTTGAAAAATCCAAAAAGATTTTAGATAACTAATATTGGAAAGCTGATTTTCAAAATTCTAGGTGCTAAACATGAT
Source organism: Helianthus annuus (assembly GCF_002127325.2). Lineage (NCBI taxonomy): Eukaryota > Viridiplantae > Streptophyta > Magnoliopsida > Asterales > Asteraceae > Helianthus > Helianthus annuus. The sequence continues at coordinate 130,250,804 of NC_035449.2, read as the reverse complement.
GAACTGGTTTGGAAAAAAAATGTTTTTTTTTGAAAGATATATTCAGAAGTGGTCAACAGATATATTTAATGTTAAATCTTACAGACAGATTCTTGCAATAGCATAATGTTTGTCAAATTATAAATTTGTGAAGCTTATGTTTTGGGTGGAGGATTTGCAGGAAAACCTGGATTCTGATTGAGAGTAGCTAGCCAGGTTGCGATCCTGATGCTGTAAAAGTCAGACTACGATCCCAGCATGTTTTGAGGGGGACTCTGTTAGAGAAATAATTTGAAGATGCAAGAGATAGATAGAGATTCTGGAAGCCCGAATTCTGATCAAGACTAAAGATGCGAAGACTCGACACGTACGACTCGTCAACATCTGAGGGGGAGTCTGTTAGTGCATACATCTGTCGACTTCTTCTTGTATCGAGTCTTGTTCTAGAAATGTTAGATCAGGGCACGTTGTACGAGAAAATTCGTTGTTTTAGGATGTCAAAATCCTGATTCCGCTCATAGAGGTGATTCCGCCCGAAAGTGCATGTTACACTTTCGAGCGAAATCAGATCTTAGTGATTTCGCTCGAAATGTCTCATGTCATTTCGAGCGGAACCCCTTCCACTATATATACCCTCATGAGGGTAATCAGTTGTAACTGTTCCTTTTTCCGGTACCGAACTGCTGCCGAAGTGTCGTTTGACTGTAATTGCTGTGATATCAATATACAAGGCAAATTTAAGTGTTACAAGTTGTTTTTCGTGTCCGTTTCTTAGTTTCCGCCTCTGAAACGGATAGAACACCTTTGATCGACTCGTTCGGGTCATCGCACCGATCCTACAAACGCCGCGCGGGTTATAAAGCACTTTCTGATATCTACAAGTGTTCATATAAACATTTGTAAACACAACATACCACCGCATTTAAACTGCATATTACGGTACAAAATATTACCACTGCATTTGAACTGCATATCACCGTAAAACAACAACTCTAACACGAAATATTTTTCATAACAACGCTAAGAGTGGGCATCTTGGTAATAGATGTATTCAACCACTACTACTCCAGTGGGTATCTTGGCAATAAATGTATTCAACCACTACTACTCCAATGTGTATCTTGGTAATAGATGCACAACCACTGATGAAAAACCAAGTACTTGTCCCACAATTATAAAAACATTGTGGGGAACATAAATAACGCTCTAAGCACCCTTCCGAGGTCACTGAGCATAGCAAGCACCTCTGCAGGGGTGCATTGTACATCATTCTTTCCGACTGCAATGATAATCGTCATAACCGGATCGTCAATAACAATGACTGGTACCACCGCCAGCAGTTCTACATTCGCCTAAGCTGGCATAACATCTACATGTGCATTTATGACTACCAATGGCTGCACATTATGACAATGGAGATCCCGATGACACGGACGCGTGGTAGGGACCGTCGTCACATCAACATCAACTCTTCCAATGAGTTGAACGCCGTTAGCGCACCATTTGTTAACCAACAAAAGTCACACCACAGGTTGGATATTCTACAGTAGCTCACACGACTATGTGCGCAATGCTAAGGCAGGGCCACACCTGCAAAAGTCATCCAAGGGCGAGACACTGAACTACCAAAACTTAGCCTGTTCCAAGGCTCATGCACGGGACCTAACCACATACGCGCAACCTTGACACGCTCATGGTAATGCGCTAGTACAAATGGCAACTGCCTGTAATCATTCAGCTTGCGCCAGGTTTGTCTAACTAGTTTCCACGATCATGTGTTATTCATTGCTCCATTCTATCCACTCACAGCTAACGATAACCACAACCAACGTGGCCGACGACTTTCTCGCACCCGGACGACAAGGAAGCCTAAAATTATTGATTTTCATTCCTGATCTCCTAATAAGTCTAAGTGCTCCTCCCACGCTTGCACGTGGGAGCAACACTAGACCGGGGGACATGACAAGGTATGGTACTGGACCCGACCCGAGCGGTCGGACTTTCCTTCTATTTATCACTTTTATAGTAATTATATATTATTATTGCGTACTAACCCGCGAAGCCCAGCGCATTGTAGTTGTTTATATACTACACTAGGCTGTGGGCTTGTAGAGACAACCCCTAACTGGGCCTGGCCCATTGAGGTTAGGGTTTCCCATATCTGCTATATAAGGAGGTCTCCACCTCCTTATTAGGGCATCCAATATGGGGCAACACTTTTGTAGCTGGAAACAGGGGATTCTTCCCCTACCGGTCGTCTCTACATCCCCATTTTTCTATCTTCTTCTTATTTGCAGGTCTAGGATGAGGCAGAGAACACGAGATGTGGCCATATCCGTATTCATCACCGTAGAAGTACTGACAGCATAGGTCCACTCTTTTACAGTACGCAAAAAGACAAAAACAAAAAGAAATAAAAAGGGGCATGGGTTTGTAGCTAACTGTATGCCCTTATATATATATATATATATAATAACTAGCAGAATGCATGCGCGATGCGGCGGGGGCGACACATCGCGTTGCGATACTCGTGTTTGGTAGTTTTCTTATTCATGTTTATTTTATTGTAACATCATTGTGATAGATATACATCAAAAGCAAAGTAATGGGTAATCCATTTTATTGTGTTGTGAGGGAGTGCAAGGGGAATTCCGAATTTGTGATAGTTTCCCTCAATTACACCTTTAGTCCCTCAGTTTCAATCTTTATATTTTGCATTCGAAAGTAAACATTATAACTATGAGTGTGTAATCGAAACTAGTCCCACTAGTTTATGTTAATCCACGTGTTATAACCTACACGTATAAAGTGAGTGCATGTGCGTATGTGCTAGCAAAACATAAAGATTTAACTAAGGAAGTTAACGATCATAACCTGAAAATGCGAGTTGTCACACATATAGAAATTCTGCTTCTGAGAATGTATCGAGGTTTGATGCATTGGGACTTAGGGGGTGTTTGGCCTAGCTTTTATTTTTTTGGCTTATGCTTATATTTTAAAGTAACTTATGCTTATTTTCTTTCATTTGATAAGCTATTTTTAAGTGTTTGGATTAGCTTATATTCTACAAGTTGATAAGCTCTTTTTAAGTGTTTGTGTTAGCTTTTTTTATTTAGCTTATATTAGTAAAATGACCAAAAAGGTCATGGTTACATATTATCACATAACTTATATTTTATATGTATCTACTTTGTTTATATGAGTTATACCATCATTTTTGGATAAATTTATGTCGAGGATAACGTAAAACTTCTACAAAAATACATTAATATTCAATAAACATGCATCTTGGTTTGGTTAGATCTCCTGCAATCATATCTCTAATTGCACTCATGTATAAATCATCTACTCTACGTTGTGTACTTGTGTCTTCATTTACTTCATTAATGTCATTAGATCCTCGACCATTATTTAGAGTGTAAGATTCTTGTTGCGCCCTGGTAAATCCTTCATCACATGTATCTTTTTTTTCTAATATAATTATGAATTGCCATAGATGCTAGCACGATCTTTAGTTTTGTTTCGTAGGTGTAATTGACATGCATATTAAATGCAATATTAAATTCACTGATATTCATTTGAAGCATGCATCTTTTCTTTTTGTCTTTTATTAGTTGCATATATTTTGCATTAGTGATGTTTGATGATAGCAGTTGATTTCTAGCTTCCATATGTCACCAATAGTTTGATCGAACGATAAAAACAGATGCAGAATAGTTAGTAATTAATCTTTAGTTATGCAAAAGAGATGCAGGTAGTTTAATCGGTGGGTTATACAAAACCCATGCTGATCATGTGAGTCAAAATAATTAATAATTAATCTTTAGTTGTTTATTAAGTTATTTTGTATTATGGGAAGGGGTATAATATCATTGTGTGTAATGAGTTAATCCACCATTTGAGGGAAAATGAGTAAAAAACCATCTTCTTCAAATAAGCTTATTCAAACAAGCTAAATAACCATGTTCCTATAAGCTTCTTGGAATTAGCTTATATAAGCTAATAAGCATAAGCTTAAAAGCTAAACCAAACACCCATTAGTGCTTATTTAGTAAAAATAAGTTAAAAAAGCTATAAGCTTAGATAAAAAAAGCTAGGCCAAACACCACTTAGGGGGTATTTGGGAGTGCTTATAAAACTCCTTATTGAATTTTTGGAAAAGTCACTTTTCCCCTCACATACACCCTCATTGCCAAACATCATTTTGGAGCTTATGACTTTTCAAAAAGCCAATAAGTCAATAAGTTGTTTCAAAAAGCTTAGCCAAACATGACTTTAGTGAAAGGCAGTGAAGACTCTTAGGTTTGAGATTCTAGTATACTTTAGTTCATGTGACCCATTGTAGTGAAGTGTTGGTGAAGTATTCGGATGGTACGAGTTTATGTATCACTGGAAGAAGTGAGCCAACTTCCAATAAGTAAAGTCTTGTCTTGTAGAATCGAGTAGAGCTAATTGGATTCATTTGACAAACATGAATACTAGAGCCACATGGATGTCAACTCGAGCATATTTTGAGGTTTAAACCTAGACGAGGATTTTGTAACAGTGGGAGAGCGATGGATGTTTCGGCATAGTTACGTTGTGACGTTAGGTTTTGAGACCGGAGTTCTGAACGAAAATTCTCTCCTGGGTGCTTGTTGTTTTATGTAGAGTGTTCTATCCTCTAGAAGTCTCTAGAGCTGATAGTGCGAATAAGTGGGAGCCGGTTGAAATTGAGGATGAGTCATTGGCTAGTTTTACTATGACTGGATCTGTGATGAACGTATTGAAGCTAACAGGAGCTTCAATGGACCGTTCAGGGTAACTGATGAGAAGGGTCGCTTGAACTAGGTGGATTATTGAAATCTTATCTTGTTCCTGGGGAACTTGAGGCTTAGAGAACTTCTGTTGTTGAAGTTTTAGATTGTTCTTGGAACTTGAGACTTGGAGGATTTCTGTTGTTTGAGATTACTGGAGTTACTAGACATGTGGTTTGGGTTGGATGACTGTTTGTGGATTGCAAAGTCTTCAAGTGGGAGATTGTTGGGCTAGTGAAGACTTTATTGGGCCATTTGTTTAATTAAATGTGGCCCATTATGGTTTATTATTAACCCGAGTTTCATATCTATAAATACCCCTAATCGTAATTGTAATCTTGTGCCTTGAGCTTAATGAAATAACCTAGTTGCAGCTCGTGGACGTAGGTCCCCCACTGGGACCAAACCATGTAAAATTCTTGTGTCGTGTATTATTTTATGTTTTGCATGTTTGTATCGTTTGTGCTTGTGTGTTGGTTCTGCTGACACCTTGACGCCTAACAAAAACATCAAAACTAAGATTTCTTACTCTACCTCAAATTACAAGCTAATCGCACACTCATTAAGGGGCGGTTTGTTTCAGCTCTTAATGGGCTCTTAATGGTTCAGACCTCTTACGGGTTCAGCACTTAATGGTTCAGACAGTTTGTTTTGCGAGCAGATATCTGAATGGTTCAAACATTTGCCTCTGAATGGTTAAGCATTATACTGATTCAGAATGGTTAAGACCTCTTATCTGGATTGGTCAGACATTTCCCTCTAGTTGGTTAAGCATTATATTGACTCTTAATGGTTCACACTTTTTCTTAATAGTTCAGCACTACCCATCTAAAAATTGCCAAATAGCCCCTAAATTAAAAATAGATTATCGATTCATATTTATTACTTATAAAATAAATAGTTTTTGACACTTGCTATAGTTTGACATAGGACCCGCATTGTGTATTACTCCTATAGTCTCATGCTAAACACCAATTGCTAAAAATTTTGTAGTTATAAAGCGGGTTTTCAAAAAAATAATATTGTACTACTCGCGCATGGGCGGCCTTGCGATCTCGTTGCAATGGAGCACGTCTTGTTAAAGGTTCAGACGTGTCCTCTTCACCGTATAAAAGATCCACTTGTAACACCTCGGAAATTAGTACCCAATATAATAAAGACACGTGTCATGTGGGACAAACGTGTCAGGAACCCGGATCAAATAAAGATGTATGGTAGGATTTAAAAGGGCGTCATGTTATTAAAATACCTCTAAACGACCCAAAGGGTGACATGTTATTAAAACACCTCTGGGCAAACCCAAATTATAAATCCCAAGATCCTTCAATCGTTTGACAAACATCTAATATGTTAACCGGTTGTTCTTAAATAAATAAATTCCATCCTCATATGGAAAATGGGTTTTCTTTAAATGTTACTACAAATAAGAACTTAGGTTCTTGAGTTAAAAGAATAAAAATTTGAATTAATCAAGTCCATGATCAATTCTTGTAACTTCCGTCACTTTAAACCTTCCCACAAGATCCAAAAACATGTAAGGAGCATGCAAGCATGTAATGGCTGAGCAAATAGGTCCCACAACTGAAAAGAATGTCATGACATTCGGAGTTTCAAAGTTGCATGGTCAAGATTTAGAAGTTTGTAAAATTTTTGGTTCTGGTCAGCGGTTACGGACCGTATGGCCCTAGGCTTACGGTCCGTAAGGTGCGTACCTGGGCGAATTCAGCAAAAGTCGCTTACGGACCGCAACAGTTCAAGCATACGGTCCGCAAGAGGAGCATACGGACCGCAAGAGCTTAGGCTTATGGTCCGTAAGCCTGTCGCTGGCAACAGAAAATGGACAGCTGCCTGTTCAGCCTGTTGCACCGCCTTACTATTATGGTTTTCGAAACAAGGGACTTGCTAGGCAGTATTTAGCTTATTAGGGGCACCTGGGATGATCTTGTAACCACCCTAGACTTCCATGTCTTGATCTTGAGCTCCTTAGTTCACTATATAAAGGAGTAAAGGTTGCAACATTGAATCATTCATTTGCAATTCACTTGGAGCCTTCTCTGGAGCTTCTCTGGACAACAAACAAGTTCCTCTTCAGTCCCTAATCCTATTTAGGATCTTTGTAAGTAATCCTACCCATTCATAATTTTTTTAGCTTAGTTAATTAGCTAAAAGTCAAACTGTCGTAATTAAGGTTTGACTTCGAGATTAGTCTATAATTACTCAGTAATATCCCAAATTAAAAATACCTTTGAGTAGTAATTATGTGGGTAACAAACCCTTAAAAGGGTATTTCCAGAATCCCACTCTAACTATGCAAATTGTCGAGTCAAAGCTTATCTTAAAAAGTTAACAGAATGCTTATTTTCAAATTTATGCATAATTTTCAATGTAGGATACATGCAACCTGTTTGATCATTAACATAACTTGGAAATAAATGTAAAAACACGTCCCAACATGTTCAACTCGACAATTTTCAGTTTAGACCCGGTTAGGAACCGAAAGTCGCATAGTCTGACTTTCGCTTTGACTTTCAGTTCTGACCCGTTTAGGCCAAGTTTAGGATTGCCTTAAAGCTTCTTTTGGACCTAGTTACATGTTGGTATAACCCTCTGTGATTATACGGCTTGGTTCACTAGTTGTCTAATTATTATGCAAGTTTCCGTTAAATGCTCATATGTTGACCATTATGCCCAAATGACCTTAAAATATGATTTTTGAAAATGTAAAAGGATAGACACCTTAGTTACTGATTTATAAGCTTGCACCTAAATTTTGAGTTCAGTTTGAGGTCTAGAATTAAAGTTATGCTCATTAGCGTAATTAAGAACTTCTTTGGTAATTAAATAGCGTAAACTTCATATAGCCTATCTAAACCCAAATTTTTATACAAAACTTTATACCTAATGTTATAAAATAATATATTGGGATTTTTTAAAGATTTTTATTCAATTTTAGGCTGAGCATAACTTAGTGTTCTAAGCTTAATTCGGCTAATGTCGGTTTTGCCCTTTTGAGCTATAAAATAAGTTTTATAAACCCTATTGACCTCAAACCTTTTTCTACTGATTTATTATACTAAAATAGTTATTTTAAGCCTTCTGGGATATTAAAAATATCAGCTTTTTATACAAAACCCGGAAATGGCTCCAAATCGCCTTTCTAGGCATTTTTACGACATAGTATGTACCAAAACTAGTCTATATGTATTAAGGTTGATACCTACTGATGTATTCAGTGAATTTTTATGTTTTAACAGTAAACTAAAGTTTTAAACTCAGGTTTCCAGTTTTGACCTTTTAGGCTTATGTAAAATTACCAAAATGCCTTTCATGCGATTGAACCGTATTCATCCTTGAAAACTAACCGGTCTAAGCTTAGGCTAAATTAAAGACCCGTTTGGATTCTAATAGGTTATTATAAACCTCCGTTCCAGATTAGGAGATCCAGTAAAAGAAACTTGCACTTGCTTGTTGTGGTTTATACTTGCTCAGGTAAATACTTTTAACTTATTTTCCCTTATACGGGCTTGGGGTACGGTATATAAAATACCGCTTGGTCGGGCAATTGATCTTAACTCATTAGTAGTTGAGTATTATCAATGTGACCCGTTTAAAAATTGGTTTTGTTTGTTTTACGCCTGTGGGAGTTTAATGACCAAGTCCCAGATATCCTTGGCATCATTCATGAAATGGACACAACCTTGACACGCGGGTGTAGGCGTACACCCGACAATGTGTCCATATTATTAAGGTATAACCGTTGGTTTTCCCGCCGCGGACTTATACTATGTGGTGTGTCTATTAATCTTAAACCCGGCACGAACCGAGCGACTAAACGCATAACAAACATGTAATTCTTTTACAAGATTAAATTTGATAATTATACCAAGTTATAAAAAGTTTTATGCCATGTGCATTCAAATCAATTTTTAAATGTTTTCAAAATGATTCAGTTAAATTGTATTTACCAGCGTAAACTGACGTATTTTCCCCAAAAAGATTAAGTGCAGGTTCTACACGTAATAGGTTGGCTACTCCTTAGCATCGTTAGAGTCTCGCAAGCTTGGATGTCATTTATCTGTTGATCACTTCTCCTTTTTATTTTGATCCGCATGTGGATCTATTTCAGCTACATTGTGATACTTGGATATTACAGTTTGTTTGGTTGAAATAAATCTATCTTTTTGCATCCGCTGTGCATTTATATATTGTGTTGTTTGACTATGACGATATCAACTACGTCACTATACCCCCACCGGGCCCATTGGTGACACGTGGAAAATAGGGGTGTGACAGGTTGGTATCAGAGCCAACGCTGAGTGAATTAAACACTAGCCTTTTGTGTTTAATCTCAGTTAAATAAATGCACATTCCTCGAGTTCCGAGTTTAGACAAAGAAAATAGGACAAATTATGTTTTCTTTTATTTTTGTCTTTTATTTTATATGTTTTGGTTATTACCATTAATCATGTATGCAGGTCGACAATGCCACCAAGGTTTTTGAGAGGACGAGGCAAGGGCCCAGTTACGGGCAACGATCACGAAGTCGGGCCTTCGCATCGGCGAACGCCATCGATCACGATGAGTACAAGCCCGCAGGAGCCATGGAGGCTCTACGTCGAACCCGGGAGGCGATCAGTCTCCCTCAGTTCCTCACCTTCGTACCAGTATTCTTTTGGGCCCCAATCCGAAAACGAGCCCGACAACCAACCACCTTCTTTCATATCCTTGTAGAGGTCCAACTCCCATCATTCTTTTGGTGACCCTACCCCTACATTCCAAAGCCGGTTCAACCTGGCTAATTTCATTCAAGAACCCGTGGGTTTTAACCCACTTGGACCAGAAGATCACTTTTCTGGTGAAAATGACATGGACGAAGATACGGATCCCATGGAGCCTGCTACCGGGACCCCAAACCACCCCATCGAAATCTCTGATGGGTCATCTTTCCACGGATCGCCCTACCGTGGTCCTGACAGCTACCAGGCGAGGTTTACTCAGTGGGACTGGTATTTCACGCCTTCTGAACACTCGTCCCCATACCAGCAGCAGCAGCAGCAACAACAGGATCCTTCCGAGGATTCCAGATTTGTGGCAGTCACTCCGCCACCACCACCGCCAGTGGAACAACAACCTCCTCCGGAGCCACCGAGGCGGAGAAGGTCAAACGCACGGATGTCCGTGCGAGGGGGAGTCTGCATCAGCACTCCCCAACCATCGAGGGGCAGTCACTACCCGCCACTCTAGGAAGAAGAAGAACCACAGATAGGGGGTCCATCAAACCTCGTTCAAGAGATCAACTCTGCGCCTATGGCGCCGATTCAGTGGCGTATAACCCTTTTGAGCAGCCGGCTCATACCCAGTACGACTATGCCAATGTGGACCCATATTAGGAAGCATGGGACTACAATGCACGTCACCTAGAGGGACCCTATGGTGGTCTTTGGACCATTGGTTACCCAACTTATGGGTACCAGCGCCCGCCACCTCCTCAACCTCTCTACCAGCCACCGCAGCCGCAGCTCATTCCGCCGGAGAGCCAACAGGAGGTTCTCGACCGATTGAACCGAGTCGAGCAAGTGGTTCATGAAGACCGCGAAAACAACCGAGGCTTCTTCAAGGGTTTGTCAGACTTTCTCAAGGGGAAGTCCAAGAGAAGGGGTTATTAAAGGCTTTGTTGTTTATTTGTGTAGTTGTAATCAGTCCCTATGTGGACTTTTTATTTATGTACTCAGCCCCTGCGTGGGCTTGTCTTTCAGTATTCTGCCCCTGCGTGGGCATGTCTTTTTAGTTAACCCCTGCGTGGGTTTGTTGTTTATTTCTCCCCTGAGTGAGCATGTCTTTTGTAGAAGTCCCGTTTAGGGCAAAATGTACTTGTTTGAAAATTTATTTATGAGATGTTTAATTTAGATTTTCATTTTGCTTACTAATTATTATGTGCATAATTATGAAATATAACATAAATGAGATTAACTTTTATTAAGAGATCTACCATTATATTAAAATGGCAAAAATCTAAAAAGGACAAGACCTAGCCATGTGTCAGTTTAAGCCAAGGCTAAGATGGCAGTTCCGTAATTAGATTTAGATCCCATTTAACATTTCAAATTAGGATTGCTCTGCGTTAATTATTAAAAGAAACCTTGGGGTAAAAGCTAGCCACGTGTCATTGTAGACATGGCCAAGATGGTAGAACCTGTCCAAAGGATTTTAAATTCTATTAATATCTCTGAGTATGTTAACATTTTTGGCAAATTGTGAATCAGTAAAGTCACACAGGCCATCTTTTAAAAAGGGTTAATTTAAATTCCCTTAATTATATATATAACCGCCCCTTGTGGACGAAGTGCCTGTGAGCAATAATTAAATGTCCTCTAGGACTAAGGACAGTGGTAGCTTATGTCTCCCTGTCAAGAAAAGGTGATGAACTGTGATTCAAACCTAAATACCTGGATACTGTAAAATCCTGGTTTATAATTAAATTAAATTGTCCTTCTGACTAGGCCTTATGTGCTGTTTTGGAATTTAAAATTTAGGGTAATAACAAAGATCCTAAAATTTTAGCAAAATTAACCTAAAATGGCAATTTAAAACCTTGGTTAATAAAATATAAATTACTGTAAAAGCTTATAAATAAAACCTTGCCCATTATTTTTATATGTAGCAATTGAAGCTACATGGCTGGGTCGGATGAAGTCAATAGTCATCCGGTGGAAAACCACGATAACGCTAAAATACAGTTAACTGGCACGGAGCTGCAAGCACTAGTGGATAATGCTATCACCAAGGCCTTAGAGCGGCAATATAATGAGTATAGTGAGACTCGTAGTAGAACCCTGTCTACACCACATACTAAGCCTAAGACCCATTCTGAGGCTCTCAGCAAACCACCACCTACCCCACCTAAGTCTAAGAAGGATGAGTCTAAGAAAGATGATGACCGACATTCTTCAAATGAGAACAATGTTCACCCCAAGAAGATTGTGTTTGATGATGCCCCACGTGCTAAGGGTTGCACGTATAAATATTTTGTGTCTTGTAAACCCCGGGATTTTACTGGGGAGAAGGGGGTAGTAGACTGCATGACTTGGTTGGATGAGATTGACACGGTGGTAGACATCAGTGGTTGTGCTGAAAGGGATATTGTAAAATTTGTATCCCAGTCATTTAAGGGTGAAGCCCTAGCATAGTGGAGATCATTGATTCAAGCCTCTGGAAAGGTTCCATTATACAACATGACTTGGGAGCAATTTGTTGCTCTTATCAAAGAAAATTACTGCCCTCAGCATGAGGTTGAAAAGATAGAGTCTGACTTTCTATCTCTGGTCATGAAGAACCTGGATTGCCAGGCTTATCTCACGAGCTTCAACACCATGTCCAGATTGGTTCCGTACCTTGTGACCCCGGAACCCAAAAGTATCGCACGTTTCATTGGGGGTTTGGCCCCAGGGATAAAAGTAAGCGTGAAGGCCTCTCGACCCCCTACATTTAGATCCGCAGCTGATATATCTCTATCCCTCACATTGGATGCAGTGAGACAGAGATCATTGAGAAATGCTGACGCGGAGAAAAGAAAGCGTGAAGATGATAATTCACGTCGGTCAAGCAAAAAGCACAAAGGAAACCATGACCGCAAGAAGGGATCTGAAACTAAGAAGGGCGATCAACAGTCGAGTGATAGGCCCAAGTGAAAAATTTGCAAGAAGCACCATTTCGGGAGGTGCAGGTTTGAGCAGAAATCCCAATCCCAGCCAAACGCATGTGGGATTTGCAAGTCCTCTGAGCACATGACCCTTGAATGCAAAAAGCTGAAGGATGCAACTTGCTATAGTTGCAATGAAAAAGGGTATATCAAGACCAACTGCCCAAAACTGGCAAAGAAAGCTGAGGAAGGGAAAAAGACCAACGCCAGGGTCTTTCAAATGAATGTTCAGGAGGCCATCCAGAACGACAATGTTATAACTGGTACATTTCTCATTAATGATATTTTTGCAAGAGTACTTTTTGTTAGTGCACCTACGTCTGCTGACTACGTCTTTCATCAAGTCATGAAGATTGAGAAGATTGGAAGTGACACAGAACCCTAGAATAGTGTTTAGGATATGGATCGCTTATATGTACCATGTCTAGGGTCGCTTTTGTGTCAATTGTAGTTGAGGATCGCCTATATGGACCTGATCTGGATCGCTTATTAGTACATCATGTAGGACCGCTCATACGACATGTCGTATGAGCGGCCCAGAGATTCTATATATAGGTGGGGCGATCCACAACACATAGTAACGGTGTATTCTTCCGGTAAGCCACGAAGTGCTGCCGAAGTGCTGTCAGAACTTGTAATTGTGCTTGAAATCAATACAACAGCAATATTAGAGTGAATACGGCTTCAATTGCACCAAATTATTAGTTTCCGCTGATGCGTGTTAGTGTATATATGTTTTTAGATATATATTTAAGCCCTTTTTACACTTTTAGCCAAGTTTTAAATTTATAAAACACGATATTTACTAACACTAAACACACATATGGGCAAGTGCACCCATCGTGGACGTAGTATAGTGTTGGTAAGATACCGAGGTCGTCCAAGGACACAAGAGCTTTTAATACCGGTTTATCCTCAACGTCTAATCAAATAAAAAAGGTTAGAAAAATGTTTTACACTAAGAAAAATAAAAACTAACTAAATGCTGAAAATAAAAATAAAATAAAAACAGATAGACAAGATGAATCACTTGGATCCGACACGTGTATTAGTATAACCTTTGATTATTTTCGCACTTTTGCACTTGTTTAAGAGATTATCTTAGTTATTGTAGTAGGCCCCTCTTTTGAAGGCGACGTTACCCTCAACCCAGTAGTTTGAGTGAGCAAGGATACAATCCTAAAGGGTCGGATTATTGAAAGATAATGAATTAAGTTATTAATGCAAATTATGGTAGGCCCCGCTTTTGGCGGTGACGTTACCCTCGGCTAAGTAGTCTGAGTCAGCAGGGATACAGTCCTAAATAGCCGGGTTATAGTATTAATAGTAGTTAACTTATGAGGGGGTCAAAGAGTTTGGATCCCCGCCATCCAATACCTATGGGCATTGAAGGAGATCCTACTAAATTTGACCCAGGTCCCAAGCAGGACCTCTAAACGCTGAACAAGGGCAAGACCCTTACCAAACCGTTCCCTTAACCCCCGACCAGGTAGCCAACATACCTCCATATAGACCGTGGAGATATGAATGGTGAAAATCTTTTATTTTATATAGACAGTAAAATAACGCCAAGACACCACGGACAAACTATAAGGAAAGATCACCTTCAACATAAGTAACTAGTTATTAAAGTCATTAATACAAAACCAAATAAAAAGTGCAAAAGATTAAAAATAAAAAGTATTATACTAAACACTTGTCTTCACCAAGTGATGTAAGAGACTTAGGCAAACATGGCCTTGATTGTCAAGAACTCTTACGATCAATCTTGGATCCCGAGACGACTCACACACTCTACGATGGACAATGGATGATGGTGGTGGATGATGGTGTTATGGTGGTGGTGGGTGGTGGATGAAGTGTGAGAGAGGTGGTGTGCCAAGGGATGAGAGAGAATGAAGCCAAGCTCCTCTATTTATAGGCTGAACAGAAGGCTGGACACGGCCCCGTGTCCGCTGGACACGGCCCCGTGCCCGCCTGACACTCTCTCTCTTCATTAATTGTAATTGCGAATTACAATTAATGCGCCTGCTGTACTTTCACCACGCCCCCGTGCTCGCTGGACACGGCCCCGTGGTGGGCAATGGAAGCTTCTACTGGTTTGTCATTTCTGCTGCTTCCTGGGCACGCCCCCGTGTTCGCTGGACACGGGGCGTGTTCAGACTCTGTTTCCTTCTTTTTGCCTTGGGAGGTGCCGTTGAGGGTCCGGGCAGTCCACTTTTGTTCCTTTTCTTGTATTTATGGTAGAATTAGTAGTCTTTTTGCTTCTTTTGTGATTTTGAGCTCATTTCATCCTGAAAATACAAAAGGAAGACAAAAACACTCTTTTTCCAACATTAGTACTTAAAAAGGGTTAGTTTTATGCCTTAATTGATGTGTTTTATATGTTGCATTTTACACACATCAAATACCCCCACACTTGAACTTTTGCTTGTCCTCAAGCAAAACTCTTTAAATGTGGCTTACACTCCCAAATGGAATAGGTAGAAGAGAAGTTTTTTAGCTTGTCCTAGAGTGTCGGGAATCCAAGGTTTTTATAGGTTTTATTTTTAGTTATTTACAATCCTATTCGTTATGATTTATTTTGAACTTTTCACAAGATAAACTACTTAGTTGGGCATAACATGCCTTATTAAAATTCCATTTATATACAAGTTCACATACCTTACGGGAGATCACTCAACACTCGGCCGAAGGTGTATATTTTAGTGAATCACTCGAGAGCGGCACGGAACTTACGTCTTCCATAGGCTTGCCAAGCAATCAATCCTCCTCCTTTTCAACTTTTTACCTTTGTAAATATCAAGAGGACTTTTGGGGTGAAGGCTTGGGTTTAAAGGTGGGTGGTTGGTTAGTGGTTAGTAAAAAGGGCGAAAATCGTAACAAGTGTCGGTTTTCGTAGAATACCTTGTTTTTAGTGACTTATTATTTTTGAAGTATTTCTTCAAACAAGCTTTTGTAGCTTTTGTTTGTTTTTGACTTCATCATCTAGTTTTTTTTTTTTTTTTTTTTTTTTTTTTTTTTTTTTGATGTCACTTGAAAGGGCAAGTTGACGAAAAACCGAGCTTGTTACTAAAATAAAGGGGAAAAAAATGAAAAAGGTTTTTGGTGGGTAAAAATGGTTTTTGGGGTAATGAAATGAAAGGTTTAGGCTCAAAGGGGCTATCTAGGGGGATTTTGGGTAGGTAAAAAAATGAAAAATAATGGTTTTGAAAGAAAAATGGTTAGTCCTAATGCCTCCATCATTTACTTACTTGGGTTTAAGTTGGTAAGGACCGGGAATGTATCGTCGTGGCAAGTTCTAGATTTGTAAGGACCGAGCGGCTATTCACACAAGAAACGAAAAATGAGCATTTAATCTAAATATGTGTATTTTTATGCTCAATAAAGGCTCAAAACTCACTTTTGTGGGAATGGGTTTTTAATGTGACCAAGCATATATAATCGAATTTTAAACTAGATTTGTTATGCCGTTTCATAATTTTCTTATGTTGGTTCCTTTTTTATCACGACGCTATCGGTTGTAAACTTGTAAAAATATAACCTTTTTAGACTTGTTCTTTCCAACTTAAACTAAGACAAGTAAATAAATAAAAAAAATGAAAAAGTTTTTGAAAAAAATTTGGGGTGTTTAGCGGTTCCAATAGAGTTTTGTGTAAGGCTTGTGTTTAGGATTTTGCAAAATTTCAAGGTTTTAGCATCCCCCCCACACTTAAATTACACATTGTCCTCAATGTGTCCAAAAACAATATTTTTGGGTGATTAAAATGTATAAAAGTGTGTTAAAAAGCAAATATTTATGTTACTGGCACTCTGGACACGGCCCCGTGTTCACCGGGCACGGCCCCATGGTCAAGTGCCAGTAACAAAAATTTTAGAATTGAAACAAAAGCCTGGACACGGGGACGTGTCCGCTGAACACGGCCCGTGTCCAGTTACCTGAACTGGGTGATTTTTCTGCAGGGGCTCAGCACGGGGCCGTGTTGGTTGGGCACGGCCCGTGTTGAGCCTTCTGTGGTGGAGATTTTTGTCGGGTTGCTCTGTTCTTCATGCATGGTTCCATTTTTCTCGTTCCCTTTTTCATCCATTACCACCATGAGTGTGTTTTATTCTCAAAACAACCATCAATCATAAAAACCATCATAACATTGCAAATCATAGAGAGACATTACACTAAGTTAGCTAAATACTAGGGGATACATAAGGTTATCATAAGAGTTCTACTTATTTAAGAAAATTTCGGGAATAGTTTCCCGATGTGTTAACTCTCTTTAGCCGATGGCTCCTTGGTTGTCATTCAAAGCCATTCTTCTATCTCCCTAGGGAGGTAAAAGGTAGCCTCATTCTCTTCGGTGTCTCGAGGAGGAACGCTCACCGGGATTCCTTGTACCACCCTCGGTTGAGGTACTTGGTGCATGGCGTGCCATTCTGCTGGAATGATAACCTCGGGTACTACATTCCACGCCCTTTAGGTTATCACCGGGACCAAAGGCGGGGAAGCGAGAAGGTTTAATCTCTGGTGCAGGAGATTTACTTCCCGTAGGCAACCCTCCAAACCTACCGTCAGATGATTAATACGATCCACCAAAGCTTCTTCTACTCCCGTCATCTCGTCTATGGCTTCCCTCAAAGCGTAAACGTAGTTTACTAGGGAATCCTCTGCCGTAGACGACCTCCTTCCATTTCGGTTATTTCTTGAAGATGTTCCGCTGTTTCTGCTGGCCATTTTCTGCGAAATAATCCGAAGATAACTAAACTTTTGCAAAACAGTACCTCGAACACGGCCCCGTGCTCAGTGAGCACGGCCCCGTGTTCAGCTATCTGCAGGGTTTTTGCCTAACGACTCCAGGTTTTTAAATTATTTTAATATACTTTTACTGCGTTTTAAGCTCAGATAATTTAAAACAAAGTTATAGAACTAACTTTAGACAAGAATCCGTGGCAAAAATTCCTACAAACCTTTCATAGAAGGTTGGAATCATGGGTTTCCAAGCTTCCATGGAGGTAAGGTTTGAAAAATTTTTTGAAGAAGGAGAAATGAACAAAAGTGGAAAAGACAAGGTGGTCCTTAGGAACCTTCTTTTAGCACTTACCTAGGATGGTATATGTGAAGATCCCAGGAATCTCTGCTTGGTGAAGTGGTAAAAAATGAGCAGAATTCAGGCTGCATTTAAAGAAAACGACAGTACACTGGACACGGCCCCGTGTCCGCTGGACACGGCCCCGTGTGCAGAGAAAATCCTGACACATTTTGTCCGTATTCTGACAGAATCAGCAGAGAATCTTCTGAGTGAACACGGGGGCGTGTTGACCGGGCACGGCCCCGTGTTGGTAGGCTGTTTTATGGAGTTTTGTTTCTTACTAAGGAGTTAATCTATATCGGGTGGCTCTTGACTTGTTGGAACAACCCCATAGTGCCTAAGATACCTTAATTGTCCTATACTAAGGCGAGAACGCAAGAGGTTGTCGGTGAGGGTAATTCCTATTTTCATTCTAGGTGGACAAGTCCAACCCTTTCCCGGGCTCTCGTTAAAGAAGGTGTATGCCGAATCGCTCAGGTCTATGTATGCACCGAACGAAGTCGATGGGGAGTCCTTCACGGCACAATCGGCACAGGGACGACTATCGTCCACGTCCTTTCTAGGTAAGAAGGTATTTTCGGGAGCAACGAGGTTGTCGGAATGCGGTTCCAATATTTCCTCATGGTCATCATCTTGGGATGGATCTAAAAAATCCTTCCTAAGTTCTTTTGACCAATTTAGAAGTAGTTCTTCTAGTTGAAATAACTCGTCAAGGAGCATTTCTCCTAGAATATCTGGTTGGGCGCATTCGAGGGAGAAATAGTGCTTATTTTTACTTTCGCCCCTCTTAAGGTTACAAGGAATCGGTGGGTCTATATAGTGGGGCCTATAAGTGAGGAAGAAACATTTTAATTCCTCATGTTCGCCTCCACATATTCGACACCACAAACCATAAGAGTGCCGAAAGTAAAAAGAATTACTATCACTCATGTTTGTATCAGAAATTACCAACCGCCGGGATCTAACGGTTCTGTTTTCAGCAACTGAATCTTGGGCACGGGGGCGTGTTGAGTGGACACGGCCCCGTGTTCAGCCTACTGTCTGATATAAAACAGGATTGCCAGTTCCAATGATTGAGCACGGGGCGTGTTCAGCAAGCACGGCCCCGTGTTGAGCTCTGCAGAAGCTAAAAATCTAAGAAAAAATCCTAAAAAATTAAAGAAAAATAAAAATATGATTAGGCCGTTGATTCCTAACTTTCTTAAAATCCTTGTGTCCCCGGCAACGGCGCCAAAAACTTGATGCGTGTTAGTGTATATATGTTTTTAGATATATATTTAAGCCCTTTTTACACTTTTAGCCAAGTTTTAAATTTATAAAACACGATATTTACTAACACTAAACACACATATGGGCAAGTGCACCCATCATGGACGTAGTATAGTGTTGGTAAGATACCGAGGTCGTCCAAGGACACAAGAGCTTTTAATACCGGTTTATCCTCAACGTCTAATCAAATCAAAAAGGTTAGAAAAATGTTTTACACTAAGAAAAATAAAAACTAACTAAATGCTGAAAATAAAAATAAAATAAAAACAGATAGACAAGATGAATCACTTGGATCCGACACGTGTATTAGTATAACCTTTGATTATTTTCGCACTTTTGCACTTGTTTAAGAGATTATCTTAGTTATTGTAGTAGGCCCCTCTTTTGAAGGCGACGTTACCCTCAACCCAGTAGTTTGAGTCAGCAAGGATACAATCCTAAAGGGTCGGATTATTGAAAGATAATGAATTAAGTTATTAATGCAAATTATGGTAGGCCCCGCTTTTGGCGGTGACGTTACCCTCGGCTAAGTAGTCTGAGTCAGCAGGGATACAGTCCTAAATAGTCGGGTTATAGTATTAATAGTAGTTAACTTATGAGGGGGTCAAAGAGTTTGGATCCCCGCCATCCAATACCTATGGGCATTGAAGGAGATCCTACTAAATTTGACCCAGGTCCCAAGTAGGACCTCTAAACGCTGAACAAGGGCAAGACCCTTACCAAACCGTTCCCTTAACCCCCGACCAGGTAGCCAACATACCTCCATATAGACCGTGGAGATATGAATGGTGAAAATCTTTTATTTTATATAGACAGTAAAATAACGCCAAGACACCACGGACAAACGATAAGGAAAGATCACCTTCAACATAAGTAACTAGTTATTAAAGTCATTAATACAAAACCAAATAAAAAGTGCAAAAGATTAAAAATAAAAAGTATTATACTAAACACTTGTCTTCACCAAGTGATGTAAGAGACTTAGGCAAACATGGCCTTGATTGTCAAGAACTCTTACGATCAATCTTGGATCCCGAGACGACTCACACACTCTACGATGGACAATGGATGATGGTGGTGGATGATGGTGTTATGGTGGTGGTGGGTGGTGGATGAAGTGTGAGAGAGGTGGTGTGCCAAGGGATGAGAGAGAATGAAGCCAAGCTCCTCTATTTATAGGCTGAACAAAAGGCTGGACACGGCCCCGTGTCCGCTGGACACGGCCCCGTGCCCGCCTGACACTCTCTCTCTTCATTAATTGTAATTGCGAATTACAATTAATGCGCCTGCTGTACTTTCACCACGCCCCCGTGCTCGCTGGACACGGCCCCGTGGTGGGCAATGGAAGCTTCTACTGGTTTGTCTTTTCTGCTGCTTCCTGGGCACGCCCCCGTGTACGCTGGACACGGGGCGTGTTCAGACTCTGTTTCCTTCTTTTTGCCTTGGGAGGTGCCGTTGAGGGTCCGGGCAGTCCACTTTTGTTCCTTTTCTTGTATTTATGGTAGAATTAGTAGTCTTTTTGCTTCTTTTGTGATTTTGAGCTCATTTCATCCTGAAAATACAAAAGGAAGACAAAAACACTCTTTTTCCAACATTAGTACTTAAAAAGGGTTAGTTTTATGCCTTAATTGATGTGTTTTATATGTTGCATTTTACACACATCATCGCCTCTTAATCTGTACGAGAGCTTCTCTGAACGACTCATCGGGTTAGCAAACGATCCTACAAGTGGTATCAGAGCCCAGGAGGAGGAGTTCTTGCCATTGTAGCTGCTATTCTTCTGTTTTTCTACACTTTCTTCTCTTTTTCAAAATTTTTCACGGTAAAACAAGCTCAAAATCACACAGTGCACTCAGAAACATGATTTAACAAATCCTTGAAGTTTTCAGAACTAAAATCGAAGTAGAAACAGAGATTTTAGGTGATTTGTTATTTCAGGATCGCTCAAAAGAATGACGTAAGCAGTTGAACCGCTCGAAATAGTTCATCTGGACCGCTCCTAGTACATATTTCTGGACCGCTCAAACGGAAATAGTTTGGATCGCTCGAAATTCTAAGCTTGGACCGCTCAAAATTAAAACTTGAACCGCTCGAACAAGACTTTGGACCGCTTTTTGATACATGTTTTGAACCGCTCGAAAGACCAACCCTTGGATCGCTCGAATGGATTGTGTCTGAACCGCTCGAACGAACTTAGTCTGAACCGCTCGAACAATCAATTGTTTGGACCTCTCATTTGGAACCGCTTATTTGGACTTTTAGTCATTTATTGGATCGCTGTTGTGAACTGATTGATATAATTTGAAAGTCAGTGTGAACTTTTGAACAATTTGAAAGATGGACTCTGAATTTTATAACGCTTTTGCTACCCCAGCCTCGATTACCCAAAGTGCTTTGATCGAAAATGAAACCGGAACGTCTCAAAAACCACCAAAACTCATGGATATTGATGATTACAATGTGTGGTCGGAACGATTCGGAAATTGGGTTGAAGCTTATCATCTTGATGCGTGGGAACACACCGAAGTACCATATACTAAACCCACAAAAGACGATGTCGAGAATGGCTGTGACAACTCGACCTTTTGACTTTAAATGCACGTTGACTTTGACCGTTGACTTTGACTGCGTAGTAATTGACTTGTTTGACTTGTAATCATAAATGTTTTAAGGAAACGTGTTATGATATAGTGCATTGTATTTTCCTGTGTATGTATTATGTGTTGGGTTGTGCAAGTGTAGCATAGGAACTTAGCTGATCAAATCGTTACAGACCTAAAAGTCCAGTAAGGACCCGACGAATCATATGTGATTCGCCATACAACATCTCAACGAATCAAGGTTGGGATTCGCCAAGAACCATCCGACGAAACAAAGCCTGTTTCGCCGGCCCAGTCTCGCCGAAGCCCAGTAAGGGCCCAACACGTTACGTAATTGCATATGTACCGAACTCTCTGTTCATTCGTCACTTTTATCAAAACTACCGAAACCCTAGAACTCCCTTTCTCTGTGACGGCAGTCTCGCATACCCGAAGCCCCGAACCGATCTAGTTGCTTCCTTGTTCTTTACGGTTAGTGTTTTTCTATGTGTGATTGCTTGTCTATATCATCCATTACTGTTCTTGTTTGTAACCATGAAGGATCATGCTAGATTATGACCGTGTTCATGTTTTGGTTGATGGTTTTGACTAGGCTATGGTCTATAGTGTTGATTTAGTGTTGCAAAACTTATTGATGTATACGGAATGAATACGCGTTACATGTTACGAATCTGTTACATAGTTATACCCTGCTGATTATGTGTTAAATGGATGATGATGTGCGGTATTGATCGATTTCTATATGATAATGATTCCGTATGTTTCTGGGTAATGATTGCTGTATGGGGATTAGATGATGATTATGTGATTAACGATTGTATGGTTGAACGTTGATAACGGCTGTTAGAATGATTAGGGTTTTCTGTGATGATTGCGTAACTGACATGCTGACGTAACTGCTGCTTGACGAATCAGAATGTTTGGCGAATTAGGATGTTTGGCGTAATAGAATGTTGACGAACTTGAATGTTTGACGAAATGGAAATCTTGACGAAACAAGATTGTGTTTCGCCAAGAGTAATCGGCGAAATAGAATTTGTGTTTCGCCAAAAGGGTAGTTGACGAAACATGTGTTTCATCAAACATGTGTTTCGCCAATGATGTGATTCGCCAAATTGTATACTTTGCACAGTAACATGGTCTAACTCTGTCAAATGATAACTGGATTATTTAACTGCTGTTAAGTGATGTGCATAACTTATGTGATAACGAATACATGCTGGTACTTGTATGATTACCTATCCGTGCACAACTTGGATATAAACTGATTGTGTATACGTGCATACTCTAGGACGTGATTGATTTACTTTGAGCACATACTTAGCATACCGAGCAAACCAAGGTGAGTTCACACAGCCAAGGCATGGGGTTCCCGGGTGGGAATGGGATTTGTTGAATTCTTGTACATACTCAGCTGATAGAACCAAACGATATGACACGACTAGACTAGTAACACTTACTGAACTGATCTTCGCACACCTGCCAAGGGTTGGCCGAGATATTATGACTGACTTCGCACACCTGCCTTAGGAAGGCCGCGAACTAAACCTACTAATCTTCGCACACCTGCCTGGCAGGCCGCGATACAAATAAACCTAGTCTAGAATACTTGGGAGGAACATCTCCTAACATCTCCGCATACCTGCCTGGGAGGCCGCGATGGAAATACGACATATGATATAACGAACGAACATACTACTACTCACACTGTACTAATACTGAACTATTAACTGTGAACTCGCTCAACTAGTTGTTGACTCTCGGCTGCATGCCTTGCAGGACCTTAGGTACTTATGGAGCTTGCACAAGGAAGGAGCAGGTCGTTGTGGACAAAGATTCGTGAATGCTTGTTAAACATTTATGACATTTCAAACTATTAATTATGTTGGGTTTATTTACATGCTTCCGCTATTTAAACAAAGTTTGGTTTTGAACATCAATCATGTCGTGATGAATTACTTTATCTACTTTTATTATTAAATGCTATGTTCGATATGATTGGTGGCTTGATCCTGGTCATGTCACGCCTCCAAGCGGTGGTACTCCGCGTGTGGATTTTGGGGGGTGTGACAGATTGGTATCAGAGCCATTGGTTATAGAGAACTAGGTTTTAATATGGGAAAACGTTTTATTAAAACCGGACTATAACCAGAACAGTGCTCTCAACGATCCACAACGACGCTTCGCTCCACGTGCAAGACTCGACATCCTAGGTAATAAGGTTTATGTTTATTACCTGCTTGCTAGAACTACATAGAACTTTGCTCGTAGTATGCTAGATTACATTGCTTACTATACGTCGTTACATGAGAATACCTATGTGCTTACACTCTTCTGTCATCGCACTATTCGCGAACCTTTCTCACTTATGTTGCCTTTGATGTGAAGATCATGTCTGGACGAATTAACATGACTCAAGCCCAGCTAGAGGCTCTCGTTCAAGCTCAAGTTGCTGCAGCACTTGCAGCCGCTCAAGCAGGTAGTATCCCTGCAGTATGGACTCACACTAGGATCTTTAGATCCTACATTAACTCTTGTATTTAACTTTGTCCTATTCGTACACAATAGGTCAGCACGCACAACAGCCTGTCTGCACTTTCAAGAAGTTCATGGACTGTCGTCCAAGTACTTTCAGTGGCACCGAGGGGGCAGTGGGACTCCTCCATTGGTTTGAGAAGCTAGAGTCAGCGTTTGAAATGTGCGAATGCCCTGAGGCTCGCAGGGTCAAGTATGCCACTGGCACGTTGGAAGGGATTGCGCTCACCTGGTGGAACGCGCAAGTACAGATCCTAGGGTTGGCAGCTGCTAACGCCACACCTTGGGAGGATTTCAAGGAATTGATTAAACGTGAGTACTGCACGCGAGACGACATTCACAAGCTGGAGAATGAGCTATACCACTTTAAGATGACGGGGTCAGAGATTGAGGCTTATACGAAACGGTCAAATGAACTGGCCATCTTATGTCCAACGATGGTGGACCCTCCAGTTAAGCGCATTGAGTTGTATCTCAAGGGGCTTGCGCCAGAGATTCAGAGCCACGTGACGTCGGCTAACCTCAACAATATCCAAGACATTCAGCGTCTTGCCCACCGACTCACCGATCAGGCAGTGGATCAGAACAAGCTGCCAAAACGCATCAGTGCTACCACTACTGCTACTACTACTCCAGCTACTACTTCTGCCACACCCAGCGAGAACAAAAGAAAGTGGGATGGGGATTCCAGCAAGGGATCAGTATCTGTTCAGTCTCAAGCACAGCAGCGCAAGACAAATGATTACCAGAATCCGAATCAGTAGTCATCGGGTAGTCAGGGGCAGAGTGGATATAGGGGAACTCACCCATGGTGTGGTAGGTGCAACAAACACCACAGTAGAAGATGTCGCAGGGAACGTTGTCAAAGATGCCTCAAGCCGGGTCATGAAGCTAAGGATTGTAGAAGCTCACGGCCAGCAAATCAGAACCAGCAACTCCCACCTCCAGCTCCACAGAACCAGCAGCAGCAACCACAGCGTGGGAACCGGGGATGTTTCCAGTGTGGGGCTGAAGGTCACTACAAACGTGATTGCCCTCAACTGAACCAGAACCAGAATCGCAACAACAACAATCAGGGCAACGGAAACGATAACAACAACAACGGGGGAAACAACAACAACAATGGCAACGAAGCTCGGGGTCGTGCTTTTGTGCTAGGTCGGGGTGACGCAGTGAATGACCCCAATGTGGTTATGGGTAAGTTTCTTCTCGACGATATTTATGTTACTGTCTTATTTGACTCGGGTGCTGATACAAGTTATATGTCCATGAAAATGAGTAAATTGTTAAAACGTACACCAACACCCCTAAACACCAAACACGTCGTAGAGTTAGCAAATGGTAAAAGTGTAGAAGCCGCACATGTAATCAAGGGTTGTAGCATCGTTTTAGCTGGTCAGACCTTCTCGATTGATCTTATACCCATAGTTTTGGGTAGTTTCGACGTCGTCATCGGTATGGATTGGTTATCCCAACATCACGCAGAAATTTTATGCAAGGAAAAGATCATTCGTATTCCTCGTTCTAGTCGAGAACCTCTCGAAGTTCAAGGCGACAAGAGTGGTGCTGTGGTTGGCATCATCTCTTTCTTAAAGGCGCAGAAATGTCTACGAAAGGGGCACACTGCAATTCTGGCACTTGTCACTGACGCATCAGCAAAGGAAAAGAAGCTCGAGGATATTCCAGTTGTACGTGACTTTCCTCAGGTGTTTCCTGAAGATTTACCCGGTTTACCGCCTCATCGCCAAGTCGAATTCCAGATTGAGTTAGCTCCTGGAGCAGCACCAATAGACCGCGCATCGTATCGCTTAGCTCCAACCGAACTGGAAGAACTGTCGAAGCAGCTACAAGAGCTTTTGGAAAAGGGCTTTATTCGTCCAAGCTCGTCGCCTTGGGGAGCTCCAGTACTTTTCGTGAAAAAGAAGGATGGCACTTTCAGGATGTGCATCGACTACCGTGAACTGAACAAGGTGACGGTGAAGAACCATTATCCTCTTCCGCGTATAGACGACCTATTCGACCAGTTGCAGGGGTCGAGTTACCACTCAAAGATAGACTTGAGGTCAGGGTATCATCAGCTGAGAGTCCGGGATGAGGACGTCTCCAAAACCGCTTTCAGAACTCGTTACGGTCACTACGAGTTTCTTGTCATGCCATTTGGGTTAACAAATGCGCCTGCCGTATTTATGGATCTGATGAACAGGGTGTGCAAGCCGTACTTAGACAAGTTTGTGATTGTCTTCATCGACGAAATTCTGATTTACTCCAAGAGCCAAGAGGAGCACGAACAGCACCTACGATTGATCTTGGAACTTCTTAGAAAGGAGCAATTGTACGCCAAGTTTTCCAAATGCGACTTCTGGCTTCGTGAAGTCCACTTCTTAGGCCATGTGGTGAACAGGGATGGGATTCATGTCGATCCATCCAAGGTAGATTCGATCAGGAACTGGCCTGCACCGCGTACACCAACGGAAATACGCCAATTCTTGGGTTTGGCGGGTTACTACAGGCGATTCATCAAAGACTTCTCCAAGATCGCGCAACCACTCATACTACTGACACAGAAGGGTGTCACCTACCGCTGGGGAGAGTCCCAGGAAACCGCTTTTCAGTACCTAAAGGATAGGCTTTGCAGCGCACCTATTCTCTCACTGCCAGAGGGCACGGATGATTTTGTGGTTTATTGTGACGCATCGATACAGGGGCTTGGTTGTGTATTGATGCAACGGGATAAAGTTATTGCCTACGCTTCTCGTCAACTCAAGGTTCACGAACGGAACTACACGACGCACGATTTAGAGCTGGGAGCTGTTGTTTTCGCGCTTAAGATATGGCGACACTACCTGTACGGTACCAGGTGCACGATTTACACCGATCACAGGAGTCTCGAGCATATTCTTAAGCAAAAGGATTTGAACATGCGTCAACGAAGATGGGTCGAACTACTGAACGATTACGAATGCGCCATCAAGTACCATCCAGGCAAGGCCAATGTTGTGGCTGACGCCCTCAGTCGAAAGGACACCCTACCTAAGCGTGTGCAAGCGCTACAGCTTACGATTCAGTCTAGTCTTCCTGCACAGATACGAAATGCTCAGGTAGAAGCATTAAAGCCCGAAAACGTCAAGGCTGAAGCCTTACGCGGCTCAAGGCAACGAATGGAACAAAAGGAAGACGGCGCCTACTATGTAACAGGGCGTATTTGGGTCCCACTTTTTGGCGGGTTACGGGAACTTGTGATGGACGAAGCACACAAGTCTCGCTACTCAGTACATCCAGGGTTGGATAAAATGTACCACGACATCAGAACAACATATTGGTGGCCTAGCATGAAGGCCCACATCGCTACTTACGTCGGAAAGTGTTTGACATGTGCAAGAGTCAAAGTGGAGTATCAGAAAGTAGCGGGCCTACTTCAGCAACCCAAGATACCGCAATGGAAATGGGAAGAAATTTCCATGGATTTTGTTACAGGCTTACCTAGATCCCAGCGTGGGAATGATACTATATGGGTGATCGTGGATCGACTCACCAAGTCTGCACACTTCCTGGCTATAAAGGAAACGGATAAGTTCTCCACTCTCGCAGACGTCTATCTAAAAGAAGTTGTTTCGAGGCACGGAGTACCCATTTCGGATCGGGATGCACGATTCACGTCGGAACTATGGCAAGCATTGCACAAATCTTTCGGCTCACGGTTAGACATGAGCACAGCTTATCATCCTCAGACGGATGGGCAGTCTGAGCGAACAATCCAAACTCTTGAAGACATGCTTAGGGCATGCGTTATTGATTTCGGCAATGGCTGGGAAAAGCATCTTCCTTTGGTGGAGTTTTCATACAATAACAGTTATCACACCAGCATACAAGCCGCTCCATTCGAGGCATTGTACGGGCGTAAATGCCGGTCACCTCTCTGTTGGGCAGAGGTGGGGGACAGTCAGATCACGGGTCCAGAGATTGTAGTGGACGCCACAGAAAAGATTGCACAAATACGACAACGCATGGCGGCAGCACGCGACCGTCAGAAAGCATACGCGGATAAGCGTAGGAAACCGTTGGAATTTCAGGTCGGGGACCGGGTTTTACTTAAAGTCTCACCCTGGAAGGGTGTGGTACGTTTTGGCAAACGGGGCAAACTAAATCCGCGGTACATCGGACCATTTGAAATCGTTGAGAAAATAGGCAAAGTGGCCTACAAGCTAAACCTACCGGCTGAACTCGGTGCAGTTCACAATCTATTTCACGTGTCGAATCTGAAGAAGTGCCTGTCAGATGAGACCCTCATAGTTCCTTTTAAGAAACTCACTATCGATGAGCGGTTGCAGTTCGTCGAGGAGCCAGTTGAAATCACGGACCGGGATGTTAAGGTCCTCAAAAACAAGAGAATCCCTCTTGTTCGAGTTCGTTGGAACTCCCGTCGTGGCCCAGAGTACACCTGGGAACGCCAAGACCAGATGACAGAAAAGTATCCCCAGTTATTCGAAACTAATACAACTACTGCTGAGGCTGAAGCTACTACCACGGAATTTCGGGACGAAATTCCAGATCAACGGGGGGAGGATGTGACACCCCAGGAAAACCAGTGAACGATGCAACCTATCTAGCTTCCTCAGTGAGTACATACCAAATTTCGGGACGAAATTTCTTTCAAGTTGGGGATAATGTGACAACTCGACCTTTTGACTTTAAATGCACGTTGACTTTGACCGTTGACTTTGACTGC
The DNA here is from genome assembly GCF_002127325.2 of Helianthus annuus. Lineage (NCBI taxonomy): Eukaryota > Viridiplantae > Streptophyta > Magnoliopsida > Asterales > Asteraceae > Helianthus > Helianthus annuus. The sequence continues at coordinate 130,222,119 of NC_035449.2, read as the reverse complement.
GTAGTAATTGACTTGTTTGACTTGTAATCATAAATGTTTTAAGGAAACGTGTTATGATATAGTGCATTGTATTTTCCTGTGTATGTATTATGTGTTGGGTTGTGCAAGTGTAGCATAGGAACTTAGCTGATCAAATCGTTACAGACCTAAAAGTCCAGTAAGGACCCGACGAATCATATGTGATTCGCCATACAACATCTCAACGAATCAAGGTTGTGATTCGCCAAGAACCATCCGACGAAACAAAGCCTGTTTCGCCGGCCCAGTCTCGCCGAAGCCCAATAAGGGCCCAACACGTTACGTAATTGCATATGTACCGAACTCTCTGTTCATTCGTCACTTTTATCAAAACTACCGAAACCCTAGAACTCCCTTTCTCTGCGACGGCAGTCTCGCATACCCGAAGCCCCGAACCGATCTAGTTGCTTCCTTGTTCTTTACGGTTAGTGTTTTTCTATGTGTGATTGCTTGTCTATATCATCCATTACTGTTCTTGTTTGTAACCATGAAGGATCATGCTAGATTATGACCGTGTTCATGTTTTGGTTGATGGTTTTGACTAGGCTATGGTCTATAGTGTTGATTTAGTGTTGCAAAACTTATTGATGTATACGGAATGAATACGCGTTACATGTTACGAATCTGTTACATAGTTATACCCTGCTGATTATGTGTTAAATGGATGATGATGTGCGGTATTGATGGATTTCTATATGATAATGATTCCGTATGTTTCTGGGTAATGATTGCTGTATGGGGATTAGATGATGATTATGTGATTAACGATTGTATGGTTGAACGTTGATAACGGCTGTTAGAATGATTAGGGTTTTCTGTGATGATTGCATAACTGACATGTTGACGTAACTGCTGCTTGACGAATCAGAATGTTTGGCGAATTAGGATGTTTGGCGTAATAGAATGTTGACGAACTTGAATGTTTGACGAAATGGAACTCTTGAAGAAACAAGATTGTGTTTCGCCAAGAGTAATCGGCGAAATAGAATTTGTGTTTCGCCAAAGGGGTAGTTGACGAAACATGTGTTTCGTCAAACATGTGTTTCGCCAATGATGTGATTCGCCAAATTGTATACTTTGCACAGTAACATGGTCTAACTCTGTCAAATGATAACTGGATTATTTAACTGCTGTTAAGTGATGTGCATAACTTATGTGATAACGAATACATGCTGGTACTTGTATGATTACCTATACGTGCACAACTTGGATATAAACTGATTGTGTATACGTGCATACTCTAGGACGTGATTGATTTACTTTGAGCACATACTTAGCATACCGAGCAAACCAAGGTGAGTTCACACAGCCAAGGCATGGGGTTCCCGGGTGGGAATGGGATTTGTTGAATTCTTGTACATACTCAGCTGATAGAACCAAACGATATGACACGACTAGACTAGTAACACTTACTGAACTGATCTTCGCACACCTGCCAAGGGTTGGCCGCGATATTATGACTGACTTCGCACACCTGCCTTAGGAAGGCCGCGAACTAAACCTACTAATCTTCGCACACCTGCCTGGTAGGCCGCGATACAAATAAACCTAGTCTAGAATACTTGGGAGGAACATCTCCTAACATCTCCGCATACCTGCCTGGGAGGCCGCGATGGAAATACGACATATGATATAACGAACGAACATACTACTACTCACACTGTACTAATACTGAACTATTAACTGTGAACTCGCTCAACTAGTTGTTGACTCTCGGCTGCATGCCTTGCAGGACCTTAGGTACTTATGGAGCTTGCACAAGGAAGGAGCAGGTCGTTGTGGACAAAGATTCGTGAATGCTTGTTAAACATTTATGACATTTCAAACTATTAATTATGTTGGGTTTATTTACATGCTTCCGCTATTTAAACAAAGTTTGGTTTTGAACATCAATCATGTCGTGATGAATTACTTTATCTACTTTTATTATTAAATGCTATGTTCGATATGATTGGTGGCTTGATCCTGGTCATGTCACGCCTCCAAGCGGTGGTACTCCGCGTGTGGATTTTGGGGGGTGTGACAATGGCACTCCGCTAACACTTAGGGAGATGAATACTGTACAGAAAAAGAAGTATCGAGATGAGAAATTAATGGTCAGTCTACTTCAGCAGGCAATAAAAGAAGATATTCTGATTTTGCTTCGACATGACGGAACTGCTTATTCGATTTGGACAGAGTTGGAAGAAAAATTTACGGGAAGTGATGAAATGTTAAGGAACAAAATGTCTCTCATGAAAAAGGAATTTGATCTGTTTCGGGGATTGAAAAATGAAACCACCAAGCAAATTATTGATAGATATTGTAATTTGGTGAGAAATATGACAAAGTTAGGTGTTAAGAAAAGTACTGATGAATTAATTGAAAAACTTGCAGATGCGCTTCCATATGAAATCTGGGGAACATATTTAATGATGCTGAAGTCCAATAGAGAAGAATACAAAAAAATGAAACTAGGAGACTTCATCAAGCATTTAGAAGCCCAAGAGATGGAGCAGAGAAAGATCGCTAGGATGAAAAACTACGATGGAGAGCAGGATATCAGTTTGTACTACAAACATGGTGCTACTGATTCAACAAAGTTTTCGCCTAAGATCGAAACTGCCTACAGCGTTAAAGATTCTACTGAAATGAAGACATCTCAAGGATCAAGCAATAGCACAAGATTTTCATCTTTTGATCCTAACATCTCTGTAACAAAGAGTGGTAGAAAACTTCAGTGTAAAATAGTGTTAAGTCTTGAAAATGATCAGGACTGCACTGAAGATATTGCTAAGAATCAAATGTCTTTGTTAGGGATGATTTTAGAATCTTATAGTTGTTTTGTTGCAGGAAAGATCGGAAATCCAATGCTTACAAAAGAGGATTACGATCAGATTGATGCTGAAGAAATGGAATTAATGGATATAAAATGGTGTATGGCGAGTGTGATGAGACGCGCTGAAAAGTTTAAACAAATTACTGGCCGTGATGATTTTCGTGATGCAAACGTTTCAGCTTTAGGTTTTGATAAATCTAAAGTTACGTGTTTCCATTGCAGGGAGAAGGGACATTTCAAGAGAGAGTGCAAAAACCGTGAAGCTACCGGTGCCCAGAATCCTTTCGGAAACAATGATTATCACAAGAAGGCCATATATCATCAAATCACTCAACCAGCACAGCAGCATCAAGCACAAACAGCTCATGGGAGAGATGTAGTGGATAAAAAGGCATGTGTTGTTAGTCAGGGAAAATATGATAATTTTACCTGGGAAAAGTATCTTCCGAAAGAAAGCAAAGTTTGTTTAGCTGAACAAGATGATGAGAAGATGGTTGAAGGATTTACTTGGGATGATTTTTGTCCAGATCAAGACTTTATGGCCAAAAATACTTCTCATGCTTTCTTTGCTAATGCTTATGATTTGAAATGTGCAGAAAGGTGCAGAAAAGTCATGGAAGCTGCTGAAGAGAGACGAAGGCAGATCAGAGAAGAGGCTGAAGAGGAAGAGAGATTGAAAGAAGAAGCAAAAGCGGAGAAATTGAGAAGAGCTCGATTTTTAAATTCAAGCAAGACAGTCAAAGAGGTTCCTGAATTTGAGATTAAAGTGGATGCTGAACCGGTCATGGTCCAAGAAAAGTGTATGAACTGTGATTCGTTAATCAAGCAGAACAATGAGCTGTTGCACAATATTCACAAGCTGAAAGAATCGTATGATACTATGAACAGAAAAATCAACAAATATACAGATTCTGATGGTGAACAAGCTGAAGCTATGAACACGTTGAAAATAGCTTATCTGAGACAGCTTGATACAGCGAACTATAACATAAAGAAATGTGCAGATCTTGAGCTTGAGCTGGCAACACAAAAGATAGAAACTGAGAAAGTTAAGAAATTGTTGGACAGTTACTCATGTTCTACTTTTGTTGTTGACAGGATTTATCCAGTGGTAAAAGATTTGAAGATTTTTGAAGAAGTGAAGATTGTTGAAGAAGAACAATCTGTGACAAAAATTGAAGACTTCTGGTAAGAAAACAAGTGTGGCTTATAACAGATGTCCGCCCCCAGTTGAAAATGGATTCTCACCTCGAAATCCAAATTCCGAAAGAGTCAGTAAAGCAATCAATTTGAAATGGGAGTCTGGGCCATCGGTTAACTTGCCAGAAAGTATCGATGTCACGTACACGTCATCAGACACTGATCATGAGTCAAAGTTGATAAAAAGTGTGGTCGATCAGGTGTTAGACAAAGATGACAATGAGGAGTCAAAACCCGAGTCAAAGTCTGCGTCCAGTGCGTCAAAGCAAACAGTCAAAAAGGACAAACGGGTTTATGATAAAGAGTTTTTATTTTCGAAATCTAATTTGAATGATGAATCGGTCAAAGTGGCATATACTTTGAAAGGTTCTGACAAATTATATTCAGATGAAAGTTTTCCAATAAGAAGTGTCAGAATTGAAATGATCCAAAAGGTTTTCAAAATCACAGAATTTGATATTTCTGAAATAAAAGATTTAAATCATAATGAAAAACCTAAACAATACACTTCAAGAGATCAACAACGAATTAACAAGAAAATGGGTTACAATTGTGGTTATAGTTTCCAAAAGAAACCAAACCATAATCGTAATTTCAAAAAGAAAGGTCTTGGTTTTATTCCACCGAAAAATTATAAAAATGAGAAAATATATAAATCAAAAAATATGTTTGTTTCAGGTAAAACTTCGGAAGCTGAAAAAGAACAATCATTCAGAAAGCAGACAAATCAGGAATTCCTTGCCAAGAAGCAAGAAGAACTAAAGAAGAATGAGGTTCCGAAAAAGATTGAAAAGAGATCCTGTTTTCAGTGTAAAGCTGTGGGTCATGTTGCGAAGGATTGTCCGAAGACATTTCGACCAAAACAAGAAGTCTCAAGGAAAATGAAAGAAAAAGTTGTTGAGAAAACTGAACTATCAACCCGGAAGTTCACAGGCTTTGAGAATTCTACTTATGAAAAGGGAGAATCTTCAAAGAGTGCTTCCAAAAGAATAAACAATGATACAAATCAGAAATGGGTTGTAAAAGGTTCAGGTAACAAGTCTGGTGATGAATCTGATTCCATAAAATCAGAGGAGCCACGTGTTGAGAAAAAGGTTGAAAAGAAAATTCCGATAGTGGTAGATGTGAATTTTCCGCCACTGAATGCGAAAAATTACAAATCTAAAATCGGAAAAGTTGAGATTTCAAATCAATTCTTTCCTCGACAGAAAGAATTAGATATTGAAAAGACCTTTAACCCTGCTGTTAAAAATATTTTTGGAAAAATGATTCAGGGTAAGTCTAAAGGGGTAAAAGAATTTTACCAGGTTAAAAGAGAAACTAAAACCCCGGTTGAGACTGAAAATGTTACACCCAAGGAAGGTCAGGCTTGGGTGGACATATTTTTCATTGAGTAAGCATCTGACTTGCCGGAGATCCCAAGATGGTATTGCGGATCATGAATCGGCATCATTCTAAATTTGTGTTTGAGAAGTTGCAGGACTTGCCGGAACTCCCAGGTTTGTAAGCGAGGAGTAGGAATCGGCACATTGAAAATTCAACCAACAGTTGGTAATTGGTTGAAAGACAGGTTTGAAAAGATTAAATGGTTTAATCAACAAGTGGTAAATTTACAAGTGGTTAAATCAAGGTCATTAATTTGAACTTGAGTTAACTATCATTCATGAAATTGGTAAACAATGTGATGATTTTGCCCCAATTTTTACAAAAGGTAAAAACAACTAAACTTATTTTCCGGAAAAACCATTCTGATTAAAACAAACTTAAGTGTTTTGAAATCATTATGGGAAAATAGTTTGTTGTGAGGGGGAGTTCTGATTGTTTAAGCCAAACGGATGGAGAATGGAAGTATTTCGATATCAGTTGTCATGTTATGTACAGTTTGTTTTCAATTTTCATTAGATGTATTTGAATTTTAGGGGGAGTAAGAAAAAATTCTAGAAAATCCAAAAACATCAGAAAATTTGAAAAAGACAAAAACATGATAAAATCAGAAAAATGAAGTTCTCGTTGCATAAAAGAGGAAATGATAGTACATCAGTGAACTATCACAGCACGCTAAAGATATGTATTGTTAAAAGTGATAAACGGTCTCACTGATGATGTGACGATAGGTTTTCATATATTTAGTAGATATATTCGGGATATAAATCTAAAATATCAGATTTTGTTAAATTTGTGGGGAACACTACTTGGATATATAGGTAACCCCTGAAATCTCGTTTGAAAGATTTCGTATTCTGATATACTAGGTGTTAATACTCTATGATGTCTGGGGTATTATTCCGGGACTTTTGCTGAACGGTGGTTCTGACCTAGTCCCTGGCTAATACTTTCTCCAATATGCTTGAAATATAGCATAAAGCCCTCAGCTGATTAGACAATAAAATTGAGGATCAGTTGTTGTAGCTGAAAAGATCCTCTAAAGGGGACACACTGCTAAGTCGAAGCTGATATCTCTCTGCTGAACGGAAGTTCTGACTTGAGATCCCTTAGTTTTCGCATATCATCCCCTAATTTATGTACAGACATCATTGTAGTGTTCATATCTGTAAGACTGAATATTGAAATTCTGGATACGGGAGTATATTCAAGAGGTGGGACACATGAATTGAACAAAGTTAATAAAACACCTAAATGGTATCCTGAATAGATTGAAAATTATATGAAAATTTAAGAGGACAAATATATTGTCAATCTACGTGAATCGTTTAAAACTTACAGCTTAACGGTGTTAGTGATATGTTTCATAACTGATATGATCCTCTTGCACGGACTCACAAAAATATTGTTTGTAAATATTCCATTTATGCATTTAATTTCATTCAGAAAATCCAAAAAGATTTTTGGTGTGTTTTAGCATAAATTTTGAAAAATCAAAAAGATTTTCGACAACTGGTGTTGATATGCTGATTTTCGAAATTCAAAGTGCTAAACTTGAAGAACTGGTTTGGGAAGTGTTTGAGAGTGAAATGGTAAAGTTGTTTTTGATAAAAACCAGTAATGTTCTTGAATGCAAAATCATTATTGTTGTTGGTTCTATATAGTTTCTAAAATTGTTGAAAAGTTTAATCTTTGTAGAAACTTATGGATGGGTAGAGATTGTGCAGGTATTAAAGAGTCAGGTTTCGATCTTGAACCTGATGGAAACCTGTTAAAGATCTCAGAACCAGTGAAAGTCTGATTTCCAGATTAAGATCCCAGCTGTGTGAGAGGGGGAGTCTGAAGACACCGAGTCAACATTCAAGAGAAAAGAGTGTGTAGATGATGGAGATAGAGAACCAGGATTCTTGGAACGAAAGATATTTCAGAGGCAGATTGTCGACTGATGAAGATTGTAGATTGCAGACTGGAATGAAAACGTTGATGAAGACTCCGTCAACATCCGAGGGGGAGTTTGTTAGTGCACCTATGTCTGCTGACTACGTCTTTCATCAAGTCATGAAGATTGAGAAGATTGGAAGTGACACAGAACCCTAGAATAGTGTTTAGGATATGGATCGCTTATATGTACCATGTCTAGGGTCGCTTTTGTGTCAATTGTAGTTGAGGATCGCCTATATGGACCTGATCTGGATCGCTTATTAGTACATCATGTAGGACCGCTCATACGGCATGTCGTATGAGCGGCCCAGAGATTCTATATATAGGTGGGGCGATCCACAACACATAGTAACGGTGTATTCTTCCGGTAAGCCACGAAGTGCTGCCGAAGTGCTGTCAGAACTTGTAATTGTGCTTGAAATCAATACAACAGCAATATTAGAGTGAATACGGCTTCAATTGCACCATATTATTAGTTTCCGCCTCTTAATCTGTACGAGAGCTTCTCTGAACGACTCATCGGGTTAGCAAACGATCCTACACTTTTTGACTCTGGAGCAGATAAATCCTTTGTAGATGATAAGTTTTGTGAGTTCTTAAAATTGCCTATTAAAGCCTTAAGCATGAATTATGAGGTGGAACTAGCTGATGGAACCATGGAAACAGTTTCGACTGTGTTAGATGGATGTGTCATATCCATTAGGAACCACTCTTTTCCTCTGTTCTTATTACCCTTTAAGCTAGCCGGATTCGACGTAGTAACAGGCATGGATTGGTTATCACGTAACCAAGCTCAGATTATGTGCAACAAGAAACAAGTGGTGATCAAGACTCCGTCTGGTGAGCCACTCACCATTCAGGGGGATACTCAGCATGGGCTGCCTGAGCAAATGTCTGTGCTAAAGGCATCCAGATGTTCGAAGAAGGGTTATGTCATTTATATGGCACAGGTAACCATTGGTGAGGAGAAACCCAGGATTGAAGATATCCATGTCATTTCCGACTACCCCAAAGTTTTTCTAGAAGAACTACCTGGTTTGCCACCAGATAGACAAGTAGAATTCAGAATCGACATCATCCCAGGAGCTGCACCTGTGGCTAGAGCACCATATACACTAGCACCAACAAAGATGAAGGAATTGGGGACGCAACTAGATGATCTGCTAGCCAAAGGTTTTATTAGACCTGGTTCGTCTACATGGGGAGCGCCAATCTTGTTCGTCAAGAAGAAAGATGGTTCGATGTGTTTATGCATCGACTACCGTGAGCTTAACAAGGTTACTATCAAGAATAGGTATCCGTTACCCAGGATCGACGATCTGTTCGACCAGCTTCAAGAAGCTAACTACTTTTCCAAGATTGATTTAAGGTCAGGCTACCATCAATTGAAAGTCAAAGATGAAGATGTGCACAAAACTGCGTTTAGGACTCGTTATGGTCATTACGAGTTCCTAGTGATGCCTTTTGGGCTCACTAACGCACATGCCGCATTCATGGATCTCATGAATCGCGTCTGCAAGCCTTATTTAGATAAATTCGTCATCATCTTCATCGACGATATCCTCATCTACTCGAAGAACCAAGCAGACCACGAGAAGCATCTTCGGTGTATCCTGAAACTACTTTATCAAAAAAAGCTCTATGCCAAATTTTCTAAGTGTGAATTCTGGCTTCGAGAAGTCCAATTCCTTGGGCATGTTCTGAGTGAGCGTGGTATCCAAGTGGACCCCGCTAAGGTTGAAGCTGTCATGAACTGGCAAGAACCGAAGACGCCTACGGAGATTCGCAATTTCCTAGGATTGGAGGGATACTACAGACGCTTTATCGAGAACTTCTCAAGAATTGATGCACCCCTGACTCTTCTCACTCGCAAGAATAGCAAGTTTAACTCGGGGCCTAAGCAGCAAGAATCCTTCGATATTTTGAAGCAGAAGTTGAGCAATGCTCCTGTACTGACATTGCCTGATGGAATCGATAAGTTTGTAGTTTACTGTGATGCATCACACAACGGAATGGGTTGTGTGTTAATGCAAAAAGGCAAGGTCATTGCCTACGCTTCACGTCAACTGAAAGTGCATGAGAAGAATTACACCACCCATGACTTGGAGTTGGGTGCCATTGTATTTGCACTGAAGCTTTGGAGGCACTATCTATATGGAACTAAGTGTGTGATATACTCCGATCAAAAAAGCCTTCAACATTTGTTCAATCAGAAGGATTTGAACATGAGGCAGCGACGCTGGATGGAAACTCTGAACGATTATGATTGTGAAATAAGATACCATCCAGGCAAGGCTAATGTAGTCGCAGATGCCTTGAGTAGAAAAGAAAGAGTAAAGCCAATAAGGATCAATGCCAAGAGTATTGAAATTAAGAACAACTTGAATGAAAGGTTGTTAGCTGCACAGAAGGAGGCTGTGTTGGAAGCTAACTATCCTAATGAAAAGCTAGGGGTAACTGAAGAACAGTTATCCTATGGCAAGGACGGAATCCTAAGATTAAATGGAAGGATATGGGTTCCTGTTTATGGAGGACTTCGGGATGTTATCCTCAAGGAATCCCACAGTTCCAAATATTCTGTTCATCCTGGAGCTGACAAGATGTACCAAGATATAAAGGCAAACTATTGGTGGATAGGCTTGAAAAAGTCTATAGCTACTCATGTAGCTAAGTGCTTGACGTGTGCTCAAGTCAAGGCTGAACATCAGAAGCCGTCAGATTTGCTACAACAGCCTGAAATTCCCACTTGGAAATGGGAAATGGTGACGATGGATTTCATCACCAAGTTGCCAAAGACGAAGAAAGGAAATGATACTATATGGGTCATAGTTGATAGACTGACTAAGTCAGCACACTTCCAACCCATTAAAGAGACTTATAGCTCTGACATGTTGGCACAACTATATGTTGATAAGATTGTATCTCTACACGGAGTACCAGTGGCTATTATTTCTGATAGAGATACCAGATACACGTCACACTTTTGGAAAAGTTTCCAACAGTCTTTGGGCACGCAATTAAATTTCAGTACAGCTTACCATCCGCAGACGGATGGACAGAGCGAGCGTACCATCCAAACTTTGGAAGACATGCTACGTGCGTGTGTGATTGATTTAGGAGGTAGCTGGGACAAATACCTACCTTTGGTCAAGTTCTCCTATAACAACAGCTACCATACCAGCATCAAGGCTGCGCCTTTTGAGGCACTATATGGTAGAAAGTGCAGAACGCCTATTTGTTGGGCAGAAGTAGGAGACACTCAATTATCAGGTCCTGATATAGTCTTTGAGACAACGGACAAGATTGTCCAGATTCGCGACAGCCTAAAAGCTGCCCGGGATAGGCAGAAAAGCTATGCTGATGAAAGGCGAAAACCTCTCAAGTTTGAGGTTGGCGATAAATTTTTGCTCAAAGTATCACCTTGGAAAGGGGTGATGCGTTTTGGCAATAAAGGTAAGTTAAGCCCAAGGTATATAGGACCATTCGAGATCATCGAATGTATTGGATCAGTGGCTTATAAGTTAAACTTACCTGAAGAGCTCAGTGGTATTCATAATGCATTCCACGTCTGCAATCTGAAGAAGTGCCTAGCTGATGAATCTCTAGTCATACCCCACACAGATGTGCACATAGACGAGAGCTTGAAGTTTGTGGAAAGACCTGTATCGATTGAGGAACGACAGGTGAAGAAGCTTCGAAGGAAGCATGTGCCTATTGTCAAGGTCAAATGGGATGCCCGTAGAGGTCCCGAGTACACGTGGGAGTTAGAGTCCACGATGAAAGAAAAATACCCTCAATTATTTTCGTAAATCTCGAGGTCGAGATTTCTTGTAAGGGGGTGAGGATGTAACACCTCGGAAATTAGTACCCAATAAAATAAAGACACGTGTCATGTGGGACAAACGTGTCAGGAACCCGTATCAAATAAAGATGTATGGTAGAATTTAAAAGGGCGTCATGTTATTAAAATACCTCTGAACGACCCAAAGGGTGACATGTTATTAAAACACCTCTGAGCAACCCAAATTATAAATCCCAAGATCCTTAAATCGTTTGACAAACATCTACTATGTTAACCGGTTATTCTTAAATAAATAAATTCCATCCTCACATGGAAAATGGGTTTTCTTTAAATGTTACTACAAATAAGAACTTAGGTTCATGAGTTAAAAGAATAAAAATTTGAATTAATCAAGTCCATGATCAATTCTTGTAACTTCCGTCACTTTAAACCTTCCCACAAGATCCAAAAACATGTAAGGAGCATGCAAGCATGCAATGGCTGAGCAAATAGGTCCCACAACTGAAAAGAATGTCATGACGTTCGGAGTTTCAAAGTTGCATGGTCAAGATTTGGAAGTTTGTAAAATTTTTGGTTCTGGTCAGCGGTTACGGACCGTATGGCCCTAAGCTTACGGTCCGTAAGGTGCGTACCTGGGCAAATTCAGCAAAAGTTGGTTACGGACCGCAACAGTTCAAGCATACGGTCCACAATAGGAGCATACGGACCGCAAGAGCTTAGGCTAACGGTCCGTAAGCCTGTCGCTGGCAGCAGAAAATGGACAGCTGCCTGTTCAGCCTGTTGCACCGCCTTACTATTATGGTTTTCGAAACAAGGGACTTGCTAGGCAGTATTTAGCTTATTAGGGACACCTGGGATGATCTTGTAACCACCCTAGACTTTCATGTCTTGATCTTGAGCTCCTTAGTTCACTATATAAGGAGTGAAGGTTGCAACATTGAATCATTCATTTGCAATTCACCTGGAGCCTTCTCTGGAGCTTCTCTGGACAGCAAACAAGTTCCTCTTAAGTCCCTAATCCTATTTAGGATCTTTGTAAGTAATCCTAACCATTCATAATTATTTTAGCTTAGTTAATTAGCTAAAAGTCAAACCGTCGTAATTAAGGTTTGACTTCGAGATTAGTCTATAATTACTCAGTAATATCCCAAATTAAAAATACCTTTGAGTAGGTAATTATGTGGGTAGCAAACCCTTAAAAGGGTATTTCCAGAATCCCACTCTAACTATGCAAATTGTCGAGTCAAAGCTTATCTTAAAAAGTCAACAGAATGCTTATTTTCAAATTTATGCATAATTAGCAATGTAGGATACATGCAACCTGTTTGATCATTAACATAACTTGGAAATAAATGTAAGAACATGTCCCAACATGTTCAACTCGACAATTTTCAGTTTAGACCCGGTTTGGAACCGAAAGTCGCATAGTTTGACTTTCGCTTTGACTTTCAGTTCTGACCCGTTTAGGCCAAGTTTAGGATTTCCTTAAAGCTTCTTTTGGACCTAGTTACATGTTGGTATAACCCTCTGTGATTATACGGCTTGGTTCACTAGTTGTCTAATTATTATGCAAGTTTCCGTTAAATGCTCATAGGTTGACCATTATGCCCAAATGACCTTAAAATATGATTTTTGAAAATGTAAAAGGCTAGACACCTTAGTTACTGATTTATAAGCTTGCACCTAAATTTTGAGTTCATTTTGAGGTCTAGGATTAAAGTTATGCTCATTAGCGTAATTAAGAACTTCTTTGGTAATTAAATAGCGTAAACTTCATATAGCCTATCTAAACCCAAATTTTTATACAAAACGTTATACCTACTGTTATAAAGTAATCTTTTGGGATTTTTTAAAGATTTTTATTCAATTTTAGGCTGAGCATAACTTAGTGTTCTAAGCTTAATTCGGCTAATGCCGGTTTTGCCCTTTTGGGCTATAAAATAAGTTTTATAAACCCTATTGACCTCAAACCTTTTTCTACTGATTTATTATGCTAAAATAATTATTTTAAGCCTTCTGGAATATTAAAAATATCAGCTTTTTATACAAAACCCGGAAATGGCTCCAAATCGCCTTTTAGGCATTTTTACGACATAGTATGTACCAAAACTAGTCTATATGTATTAAGGTTGATACCTACTGATGTATTCGGTGAATTTTTATGTTTTAACAGTAAACTAAAGTTTTAAACTCAGGTTTCCAGTTTTGACCTTTTAGGCTTATGTAAAATTACCAAAATGCCCTTTCGGTGCATAGGATGATTATAACTAATGAAATTCACATATGAGTAATACCCTACTGTTATAACTTAGTAAAATGAGTATATTTACTGATTTATTCAGACCTGTAAATCAGAATATCATTTAAACTCTTTTACACCCTTTAAAATGACCAAAATGCCCTTATGAGGCATAGTTTTGGTTTAAAACCATTTGGGGCATAATGGAAGGTATCTTGCTGATATCACAACATGTTTAAAGTATATTAACTTAGGAAACTTGTATATGATGCATATGGTTACTCGTTACGCACCTTCGCGTTTGGGTCGGCTTATGTAACTAGTTTACACATATTAGTCGAAACGGGTCAAACCATATCATCTTTGTCTCAAAATTCAGAATGTGATTAAGTTACCCATATTAAACAAGCATGCGAGCTTGTCGAGTCAAAAGCCACATTCTAAACCGGTTTTCGCATTTCATGCGATTGAACCGTATTCATCCTTGAAAACTATTCAGTCTAAGCTTAGGCTAAATTAAAGACCCGTTAGGATTCTAATAGGTTATTATAAACCTCCGTTCCAGATTAGGAGATCAAGTAAAAGAAACTTGCACTTGCTTGTTGTGGTTTGTACTTGCTCAGGTAAATACTTTTAACTTATTTACCCTTATACGGGCTTGGGGTACGGTATATAAAATATCGCTTGGTCAGGCAATTGACCTTAGCTCATTAGTAGTTGAGTATTATCAACGTGACCCGTTTAAAAATTGGTTTTGTTTGTTTTACGCCTTTAGGAGTTTAATGACCATGTCCCGGATATCCTTGGCATCATTCATGAAATGGCCACGACCTTGATGCGGGTCTAGGCGTACACCCGAAAATGTGTCCATATTATTAAGGTATAACTGTTGGTTTTCCCGCGGCGGACTTATACTATGTGGTGTGTCTATTAATCTTAAACCCGGCACGAACCGAGTGACTAAACGCATAACAAACATGTAATTCTTTTACAAGATTAAATTTGATTAATTATCCCAAGTTATAAAAAGTTTTATGCGATGTGCATTCAAATCAATTTTTAAAATGTTTTCAAAATGAGTCAGTTAAATTGTATTTACCAGTGTAAACTGATGTATTTTCCCCAAAAAGATTAAGTGCAGGTTCTACACGTAATAGGCTGGCTACTCCTTAGCATCGTTAGAGTCTCGCAAGCTTGGATGCCATTTATCTGTTGATCAGTTCTCCTTTTTATTTTGATCCGCCTGTGGATCTATTTCAGCTACATTGTGATACTTGGATATTACAGTTTGTTTGGTTGAAATAAATCTATCTTTTTGCTTCCGCTGTGCATTTATATATTGTGTTGTTCGACTATGACGATATCAACTACGTCACTATACCCCCACCGGACCCACCAGTGACACGTGGAAAATAGGGGTGTGACACCACTCCCGCTCGAACCGTCACAATGATTAAAATCTTCTTCCGTATTTCGAATATCCATTTGGAAGTGGGGTGTAGAAATTTGAAGTTCAGAAGTGATTTGTGTGAGATATGGTATCGAAAATGGGGTATATGTATAGAATATGTATAAATAAGGGTCAAGTTATTCTACAAAGGCTTATAACTGTAAGAAGTGTAAGAAAGATTTATAGAGTGACAAGTGTTCAATAACCTAAAATTAAACCCACTGCATACCACCCAAAACCTAAACACCCACCCCCCACCCCACCACCACCCAAAAATCTAACCCCCCCCCCCACCCCCACACACACACAAAAAAAAAAAAAAAAAAAAAAACTATACCTCTCCAAAAAAACCTACCCCCCCCTCAAAAAAATAAATAATAAAAAACCTAAAAAAAAACTAAACATCCACCCCCAGCACCACCCAAAAACCTAAACCCCCCCCCCCTCTCCAAAAAAAAAACCTAAAAAAAATAATAATAAAAAACCTAAAAAAATGTAAAAAAAACTAAACATCCACCCCCACCCCCCACCCAAAAACCTAACCCTCCCCCTCCCCCCCCCCCCCCCCCCCCCCCGTGGGGGTTTTGGTGGTGGTGGTGGTGGATGTTTAAGGTTTTTTTTTGTGTGTGGTAGGTTTTTTTAGGTTATTGCACACTTGTCACTTTATAAATCCTTCTTACACTTCTTACAATTAGCATCATTTGTATTTTATCCTAATCCGTATAAATAATTAAATATTTTTTTTAAATATACCCAACCCGCATCAACGGCTACATTTGACCAAAAGGGCCCCTCACCAACATTTACCTCCTTTCTTCCATATCCACCGACACGTTCCCGAGATCGCTGTTAACATTGTCTGTTAACAAGCCGGCGCGGGGTTCCGGACGTTAACTATCCGACGTGGCACGTTAAAGGGCTCTTAGTTATCGGACAATGCTTAGTCTAAATAGCAATAGCTAAATTGAGGCATTTATGGATTTGATTTTTTTTTAATAAATTGTATTTCTTTTTCTATATATTGTATCTGCTTGCAAATGCAGGAATGGTTTAAGCATTTCATTTTCACCGATTGGTGAACAGCTGCCTTAAATTGTCGATCGTTCACAGCTTTTAATTTATTAGAATTATATGGCATGTGAACAAAACTATTAATTGTTTAATTGTTAATTCAAATCAGTTAGACAGACTTGCCTTAAAAAAACAATAGATTTTGCGATAAGTAATAACTACTTTATTACATAGTATTCTTTTATTTTAATGGCAAATTTTTTGGTCTCTATTAGACGTTCCCCTCCTAAATCCAAGTGGTTTTTTTTTTTAAATGCTACTTTTTCTAAATGTTGGTATCAACGTCATCGGAAACCCAGGACCATTCGGAACGGACGGTGTTGTGACCGCACACACAATCGTTTTCAAACAACCCACAACAATCACAGTACTTCATTATGAATTGAACGAAAACAAAACTTGTGAATGATAAACTAACCGAATTGAATACTTGAATGAAACTAGAACTTGAATATCAATAACATGTAATTACACACTTGAACATAAACTAACCAACCGACCGAGAACAAGGATGTGCAGCCGTATATATTGATGTGAAGGGGTACGTCTCCAAACGTCACGTCTGTTCAGCGAAGGGATGTGTCTATCCCATAATAACCGCTCGGAAGTTATCAAGAGACGTGGACGTACCGCTCCAATATTTCCGGCCCAAATCCTTGTGTTCCAAACCGATACATAATGGACTGAATTAACATTCTGTTCGACCCAAATACATGGCATGCGGCCCAAACAAATAAAACATAAACATACTAAAGTTTGACCCATAATAAACTAAGTTAAAACAAATAAACATCACCGGCCCGAGAGGCCCGTTTCTTGTACTCGGATGAACTTGGTTAACATTATCGTTCTTCATTCTCCCCTTTAAGCAAGAACATCCGAGTCTTTCGATCACGATTACTCCTTGCGATTGTTGGTGACCTCGATCTTGACCACCACGTCGTCGTCGCTTGAATCGTCGAGCCAACCGCAATTGTTACTTGAGCTTTCAGCCATGCCATCCTTCTTTCTTGCACGCTCCTTCTTGATATAGTCAAAATACCATTCAACCAACTCCAAATAATAGATGTAGGCGACCTTTATCTCGTAAGCGTCATCCGCTTCGTAACCATACTTCACCGAAATATCGCCCCACATGTCTTTCTCCATTATCTCTTTGAACCCACCGTTATGCTTCACGATGCGGTGTAGTAGTATGAGACTGAGATCACGCCCGTCGATTAACTCTGGCGGCATTGCTTTCTGACAAACAATCCCTAGAAAATCCGTGATGAACCAAACCAAAACTTCCTCGAACGGTGCGTCGAAGAACCTTGGGTGTTTATTGATTTCCTCGTGTAGTGTGATAAGATCCCCCGGTTCCACGCAACTTTCCATAATCAACCCTCTTTCAACGACGTCCTCCTCGAGTTGAGAGAGAATTAACGCCCGTTCCCGAAGCGTTTCTCTTGATTGACGCGGGTTATCTTTCTCGCCTTCAATGTAGATCAATAGTGCCTTTTTCGCTTTCTTGGAGTACACAACTTCTTTCTTCCTAGCGTTTGAATGTTCACCATACACTTTCTTTTTGTTTTTCGACTTCTCGAATTCCCGTTCATAATAATCACCCAAACACTCTTGGAATTCCTTTTTCTCCTTCTTGTAGCCATTATCAACCCCAAGATTATCGTAGAACGCATTAAGATAATCTTGTTCCAAATCGACTTCCGACTTGTCTTCGTATATGTCGAACCCTTTCGACCGACAACCAAACATTTTCTTTAACACACACATTTCACCCATGGTGACCGTCTCAATCCCTTGAAACAAGAGTTGTTCTAGACTTAGAACATTCTTGTCTAGACTTGGTGCATAACTTACGCACGGGATCGTCTTGTCTTTGCCGTCCACCGGCACTCTTACTTCTCCTATTCCATGTACAAACGAAAAGTCCTTCCTACTTTCGTTCGTTACAACCCCGAAGTGTCTCTTGAAACACTTAAACATATTCCGATTTCCCGTCATATGCGTTTTGAACGTGGGATCAACAACCCATATTGAATCCCATTTACCCCCGCAAGTATCTTTCACAATATAATCACTTTCAATTGGCAACGGTGATAACTTGATGTACTTACTTGGGCAAATTGATGCGATGTGGCCGAATTCCTTACACTTGAAACACCGAACCCCCGGTTTTCTCGGCCTACCCACTGGTGCATTAGATTTCTTCCCGGACTTCTTCACGAAACCCTTTTGAAACACTTTCTTTGGAAACTTTTTCGTTGGTGATTTCCCGGTTCACATGGTTGGCTTCCCCTGCGCGTACTCATCCTCTTCCGCCGCCCGGCCGCACTTTCCACTACGAACAATATCATCCTCACCATAATCGGTTTCCACCGATTTCCCTTTGTTTCCATGAACCCGGTTTCCTTCTTGATCACAACTCCTTCCGCTTCCTGTTAAACCTTTGGCTCTGATACCAATGTTGGTATCATCGTCATCGGAAACCCAGGACCATTCGGAACGGACGGTGTTGTGACCGCACACACAATCGTTTTCAAACAACCCACAACAATCACAGTACTTCATTATGAATTGAACGAAAACAAAACTTGTGAATGATAAACTAACCGAATTGAATACTTGAATGAAACTAGAACTTGAATATAAATAACTTGTAATTACACACTTGAACATAAACTAACCAACCGACCGAGAACAAGGATGTGAAGGGGTACGTCTCCAAACGTCACGTCTGTTCAGCGAAGGGATGTGTCTATCCCATAATAACCGCTCGGAAGTTATCAAGAGACGTGGACGTACCGCTCCAATATTTCCGGCCCAAATCCTTGTGTTCCAAATCGATACATAATGGACTGAATTAACATTCTGTTCGACCCAAATACATGGCCTGCGGCCCAAACAAATAAAACATAAACATACTAAAGTTTGACCCATAATAAACTAAGTTAAAACAAATAAACATCACCGGCCCGAGAGGCCCGTTTCTTGTACTCGGATGAACTTGGTTAACATTATCGTTCTTCACTAAAACTGGCCGAAGAACAATTACATATACATGATACTAGTTAGAATTTTTTAACCAAAGACACATACATGATACTAATTAGAATCAGAATCTACACCAATCATTGCATTCTAATGGAACAATTTTATAACGATTTTTTAACCAAAGAAATCCTAACGCCTTAATCTCTTGTACCATGAGTATGTGCTCCGCTTTTCCATTCGAGAACATCACACCATTCCTACGCTTCCAATTTCCAAACAACCCATGCTGCTAATATAATTATCATTTGGATAATTTCCTTTCTACAATCTGAGCCTTGCACCGTTTCATGAATCTTAGGTAAGTCCTAGACAGAAAAAGCGAAGATTGGGGGTAAACACCACCACACTGAGATAGCTTGCCAAATGACAGAAGATATGTAACAGGAGGTTAGTAAGTGTTCCTATGTTTCTTCATTGTCCCCTCATAAAACACATACATTTGATAGAATGGCCATATGTCGACGCACAAGTTCTACTCTTGTTGGTAATCTATTCATACGCACCCTCCAACCGAATATATTTACCTTTGCGTGGTAATCACTTTGACCATTTAAGTCCCTTTCTCCACAGCCCATTCCCATCATGCTTAGTGTTTAAAAAAAAACTATTTTTTTTTATTAACCCAAAAATTTTCATCTTTTTTAATTTAACATCATAAAATTTGATTTTTTTTGCTATTTACTAGGGCTGTAAACATTCCGAGCTACTCTTGAGCTACTCAAGCTCGCCTTGAAAAAAATTTCAAATGAGCCGTTTAAACGAGCTCGAGCCTACAAACGAGCACGTTTAGTAAACGAGCCCGGGCTTGTTTAGGCTCGATAGCTGACTCGACTCGATAAATGAGTATTTTTAAGATCAGATTCGAGCTCGAGTTCGTTTAAGCTCACCTCATTTCTAAGTTCTTTTTTTTCAAAACCCATGGAAGTCAACTTATATACTTCCTACCTTCATCATTAAAAATATTTGACATTAGGTCTAGTTTGACGTAGGACCCACATTGTGTATTACTCCTATAGTCTCATGCTAAACACCAATAGCTAAATAGAGGCCATTATGGATTGATTTATTTTTTTATTAATTGGTATTTCTTTTTTTATATATTGTGTCATTTTAGTAGGTGCTTTCAAATGCAGTAATGGTTTAAGCATTTCATTTTCACCCGTTGGTAAACAGCTGCCGCAAATTGTCGATCGTTCACAGCTTTTTCTTTGATATTTTCCCTCAAATGATTCCAAAAGATCCTTTTCTTAAAGAATTAATTTATTATAATTATATGGCATTTGAACTAAACTATTAATTGTTTAGTTACACAAATTTTCAAAATCACCTTAAAAAACAATAGATTTTCCGATAAGTATAAACTACTTTATTTAGGTAATTTACGTAATATTAATTTGCAAGTTTTCTATACATAAATAAATAAATAATAAATACTGTTGTATATAATGTTTAGTGTTTAAAAAAATTAATTATTTTTTTTACTTTTAACTTAAAACTTTTCAATCTTTTACAATTTAAACTCATAAAATTTGACTTTTTAATTTTTGATATGGGTATAAACATGCCAAGCTACTCGAGCTCGCTCGAAAAAAAAGCTCGAACGAGCCGAGCTTAAATGAGCTTGAGCTTGAGCCCGAGCCTACAAACAAGCCCGTTTATTAAACAAGCCTGAGCCCAAGCTTCGCTTATCAAGCTTTTTTTGCTCGCAAGCCGACTCGAGCTCGATAAATGAAACCCGAGCACGTTTGCTAAACAAACTTATTTTTTAGGATCAGACTTGAGCTCGAGCTTGAGCTCGACTCGTTACAAGCTTTTTTTATCAAGCAGATCTCAAATAGCTTGCAAGTAACTCGACTCGTTTACGGTTTACCCTCTTCCTACCCTTCATAATTTACATATTCACTTTTTTTCTCGACAGAAAATATGTCAACTAAGGGTCTAAAAAGTAAAGGGTGTCTTTCCAATTTTGTAGAGCTTTCCCTTTAATCTTTTGCTAGTATTTTTGGCGTCGTGCGTTGCGACGAAACCAAGTAAATAATAATGTAAAGCAAACATGATTTGAAAATAAAACATGTTGTTTAGAAAGTGAAACCATTAGAACAGTTTATTTTATTATCGTACCGTTTTATAATACCAAATAAATAATTTATTTTGAGTACAAATTCGTTTTTAACAAAACTTATAACAGAATGTCGAGGGAAAAAAATCAAGCACAACTATGTACTTAATCTTTTAGAAAAAAATTATAAACGTAAATTATTAAAGAATTATCAAATTAATCGATAAATTAATATTTTTTTTAAAAAAAGAAAAAAATATTAAAAAAATAGTAAAGGAAATATGTGATTTTTAAAAAGGAAAAAATAGTCAGCATTTAGCATTTGAAGTTCACCTTTCAAAAAAAATTAATATAATAATAAACTATTATATTATAATATATTAAAAAAAAGCTATATATAGTAGTATAAAAATAGAGTTACTATTCATGATCCTTCAGTAATAATATAAATAAATAAATATATTATATATAATATAATAGTAAAAATTCACCCAGTTGTCGTAAACACACAATAATACTTGAGTTGTTATCTTGTTCTTGTTTTATTTGGTGTTTTTGGTTACATAAATATCGTTTTGTTTGTTTTTTGTGTAAAAAAAAACACACTTGCAAAAGAATAATTATTTAATTCAAATCAGCATACCATCATCAAAACTCTGTGTGGAATTACAAAAACATTATCTTTGATAATCTTTACTCTGAAAGATCTATCAAAACTTATGTTTTTTAGTCTGTATATGCAGCATGTCAGACATGAATGTTGATCCTAATGAAACACCAGTGAAACTTGAGGTTTGTGTTCAAACATTCTCTTATTTTTTACCATCTCCACAAACTTTGGAGCCATAATTTTCCCAAATAATTGTAGTTTGATCTCTAAATATTTTTTATTTTGATTATATCTTGAATTTTCAGGGTAAGGGAATTGCAATTTTAGTATGTTGGATTCTTGGATTTGGAACTTTGGTGTCATGGAACAGTATGTTAACCATAGGAGACTATTACTATGTATTATTTCCAGTAAGCAAAAGGCTTCAGATCCATAAATTTCATAACTTTTTTGATATATTTTTGTATTTTTAGGCGTTGGAATACAATTTTTTGTTAACTTTTAGTGTTCACCATCTTTCTTATTGTAAAGGACTATCATCCATCAAGAGTACTTACCCTTGTCTACCAACCGTTCGCCTTAGGAACCTTAGCGTTACTTGCGTATAACGAATCGATGGTCAATACTAGAAAGCGTAACATTGCAGGATACATATTGTTCTTTTTATGCACTCTAGCCCTCATTGTGGTATGCCATATTTTGGCCTTTTATAGTCTTGTGTAGCTGTTTTTTTTTTTTTATTCATTTCAAGAAGACATTGTTCTAAACACTTTAACAGACGGATTTAGCCTCATCTGGAAAAGGTGGAATCGGAAGTTACATCATTATATGCATTTTTGCCGCTGGTTTTGGTGTTGCTGATGCTCATGTTCAAGGTGGAATGACTGGAGATTTGGCCTTCATGAAGCCAGAATTCATCCAAGTGAGATTTTGCACTCTTTGTTTTCCTAAAATTCACTTAAATATCTTAAATTGCAATCATTGCGATTTTGCAGTCTTTCTTTGCTGGTTTAGCAGCATCAGGTGCTCTAATCTCCGGCTTAAGGCTTATAACAAAAGCCGCTTTTGATAAGTCTCCGAATGGTCTTCGAAAAGGGACTAGTAAGTGCCATACTGTTTTGACGATATGGTAAATATTAAATGTATCATCTAATAGTAACCAGGTTTCAATATTGTTTCATTTTTATAAAGTTTATCTTAAATGGTTATAAGTAAGTGCTTTAGTGAGTAAACTAGATTCAAATTTCATTTAGGCCATTCCGTTTAACCATTTATCGAAACTTCCACAACAATGGAATAATATCGAAATTTGAGTAGTTTATGTAGTTAGGAAAAAAGTTTGATCAACTTTAACTAAATAATACTGAAATATGATTATTATTCATGATTTATCCCTTGGAAATACCAATCTTTAATCTTGATCACAATTTCCGCAGTGTTGTTCCTTGCAATCTCTACATTCTTTGAGTTTCTATGCATTTTCCTCTACGCATTTGTGTTTGCTAAGTTGCCGATTGTGAAGTATTATCGCGCTAAAGCAGCATGCGAAGGGTCAAAAACTGTTGCGTCTGATCTTGCTGCAGCAGGCATCCAAACTGATCCCAACCAAAGAGTAACTTCTCAATTTTCTTTTACATATTTATGTTTAAGAGGTCATCATTCGTTAAGGTAGCGTTCGTTTCATGGAATGGAATGGAATGGGATGGAATTGGGAAGCTTTTCTTTGTAAAAATTGATCTTGGTTTGGGGAGGGAGGAATTTGAAATCCAATGAATTTCTTTAATCAATGAAATTTGTGACTATTTCAACATTCCATTCCATTCCTTCATTACAGTGACGGATTTCTAAGGAATGTTGAAATAGTCACAAATTTCATTAGAGTGAAGGATTTCAAATTCCTCCCTCCCCCAACCAAGATCAATTTTACAAAAAAAAACCTTCCTAATTCCATTCCATTCCATTCCATTCCATGAAACGAACGCTACCTAAGTGTTTAAGAGAAAAACGATCACTTTTTTGTGTTTTTGCAGGCTGATGTTGATGCTAAGACTCCCGACCGATTGAGCAACAAAGAACTGTTGTTCAAGAACATCGATTATGCGTTAGATATGTTGTTGCTACATGTTGTTACTCTTTCCATTTTCCCCGGCTTCTTGTATGAAAATACAGGAAAACATGGTTTAGGCTCATGGTAATTTCTCATGAAACCAATCTAGAATGTGATCCTTCATCAATACCTTCATTAGCTATACACCCAAACTACACATTGGATGTAATCAAATGACCTAAATATAGGAAATATTTAAAAGTTATTGGCATTGATTCAATTCTTAAAACAATATTTTGAGATAAGATATGATTGAAATTAAGTATAATAAATAAAGAGAAGTAAGAAAAAGAAATTTGAGCTCATGTAACTGTGACACGTGCAACAACTAGATACATATTTATTAGATAAATTATTATTATTGTTGTTGTAGCAGCAGCAAATATTGCTTTTAATTGGTAAATATTAATTTATTTTTTATTATTTTTAGCAAAGACTTATAGAGATGACATGTCGCCTCTACAAACTCATCTATAGCAACGACACTTATAGAAAGGACTTGGGTGACCTATAGGGACGAGACTTTAGAGACAATATGTTGTAAAGACGACATGTCGTCTCTACAGGTGAAAAAGGCTTATAGAGAGGATACGTCATCCCTACAGGCCAAAAAATTATCGTCCCTATAGGATTTTTTTCTTGTAGTGAGTGGTTTTTCATAATTAGAAATAAGACATTCATTGTTTATATTTTCGAAAGAAATTATGTGGAACATGTTTATTCCTAGTACCGCCTATATTGTGAATGTAAGATGTAACAATGGTATTTTCACAGGTACCCCCTCATCCTAATCGCAATGTACAATATTTCAGATCTTATTGCAAGATACATTCCTCTAATAGAATCTATTAAGCTTGAATCACGAAAGTGGCTAATGATTGTCGTATTATCGCGCTTTTTGTTCATCCCCACTTTCTATTTCACTGCAAAATACGGTGATCAAGGTTGGATGATTATGCTCATATCCTTACTCGGAGTAACAAATGGTTATCTCACTGTATGTGTCATGACGGTGGCTCCTAAAGGTTGCACGGTGAGCTAATATTATACAAAATGTTTTATTTTCTATAAATAGTCTAGTATAGTTTATTAATATATTGTGTTTTTTTTTTTTTTTTTTGTTAATTTTCTTTAGGGTCCAGAGGCAAACGCTTTAGGAAACATTTTAGTATTGTTTCTTTTAGGAGGAATTTTCTTAGGTGTCGCTCTTGATTGGCTATGGATAATTGGCAATGGTAGCTTTTGACAATTTATTTTAGTTTTTCGTCTTTTGAAGATTATAGTTTGCGTGTTTGTTTATGTGTTTGAAGTTGTGGTGTTGTTGAGTTATATATCACTCGGTTGTGGAAGCTGTTTGAGCTTGTGGCGTCCGAAGTTATATATTGATGGTTATTTTGTTAGTTGTCTCGTTTTTTTTATATCCAGTTATATTTGCAATTATAATAATTACGATTCTTAGCACCAGTTTACTTTTTTTTTTATTCTAATCACTAAAGTTTAGAATCTTCTTAAATGTTCACATTTAGTACCATTGCCATTAACTTTCTTCCCTAACAACATTTTTTTTTCTTTTCTCTTGTTTCATGCTTACAATTTCCTCACCACCTAGACCACTCAACTCTCACCCCTTTTATATGTTATATAATACTAGCTGTTTACCCGCGCGATGCGGCGGGAAACATATCACTTAGGATGGTGAGTTAGGGCTACGTACGGGGCGGGAAACATACTCGATTCTGTTAGTTTATCAATCCTCTCGGGTAAATATCAACGTAATAGAATGTTAGGACTTTCTTTCTTTGAATTTTAAAGAAAATCAGAATAAGTTTGAAATCAAACTACATCTGGTTACTCTAGGAAAATCATATTTCGAATTCTAAAACTAATAACAATAAAAAAAATAACAAACATACCTTAGATATGTCATTTGTCCCCAAGTTAAGCCCAAATCTCCAATACATCTAAACAAACGGGCCCCATACATGTGAGTACTCATACTCAGCCCATATTGAAATTATTAGAACAAATGCATTATTAAAAACCATTCTAAATGTAACCCAATACAAACAAAAAATAACCCTTAACACTTTGATTCAGCAAGACTTCATTAAGCTATCCATCACTTCTCTAAAGTAATGTGATACCATGGTTAGAAACATCAATGATTAACATCAACAGGGTAGCCTTTCTGGCTTGCTTTCAGGATCCACAAGATCAAGCTTAAACTGTTAACAAGGAATATTAGTAGGAAATAGTATATTTTACATGTATTAGAAAAATGTGGAGTTGATGATGATTTTTTTGATCACATATAATCAAATAGTCATTTTGGATCCTGAACACCCTCAAAACGCTAAAAGCTTATATTAAAATAACGAACACCCCCCTTACATTTCATTTCACCGGTCCATGAACAGTGGATTGATCACATATAATCAAATAGTCATTTGGATCCCAAACACCCTCAAAACGCTAAAAGCTTATATTAAAATAACAAACACCCCCTTAGATTTCATTCCATTAAGCCTTTGAGAGTTTGGTTGCGAATATACCTGGCAAAATGGGTTTAGCGGGTTGGGTTATAATGGGTTTGGTTCATGACCAGTCATTTAAATAAATGTTATTTTGCTTCAGATCCAAATAGAGTGATAAATATGGGTTTGGGTCAGAATGAGCTATAACAATAATAGATTCAGGTTAGAATGGTCTATGACATTTGCATTATGAAAATTGGGAGATCAGTTAACAGTTTCGAATTACTAAATGTCTGTTACTTTCTTATTTTTGTTTTAACTGGTTATTACTTTAACTTGTTCGGTTATTCGTTTTAATCAGTTTGGTTCTCACAAATCGACTACTCGCGATGACGGCGATAACCTTCACACTCGTTTTAAGTTCTTTTTGTCAAATATAAAAGAAAAGATAAAGAATTTATAAAAAAAGGTATTAAGAAATACTACATGGTGGCACCAAAAACCTATAGCAAATCAGCACATTTTTGGCTACCAACATGAGCTCAGGGCTAATGTCTAAAGAAATTATGAACCATGCTTGTGGAGACTTGCAATAGGGACCCAACGACAATGGGGGTTGAGCAGCCCATAACCAAAAGCCATGTACCAATAGTGCGACATAGGTTTGCAACTATCTAGTTACGTCACTATAAGGTTCTCATTTGTATATGGACAATTATTTTTAGATAAGGATAGACCTCAATATTTCTTCCATAATAAATAATCTAGCACCAGCCTCAATACCTACTTGGATTAATTACGGATATCAGCTATCAACGATCTAACCATATTGCCATTGTTGTTAGACATAAAAAATAGCATCGCTTGTGGAGATAAACAAACAGATGATTGTTTCATTTGTTAAAATATCTTTAAAACGAATTACAATAAACCGTAACTAATGTAAACTATCTAATAAAAACAAACCTGTGTGCTCTATAGTAGAGAATCACCAATGCTAGGAGGATATCCCATGACCACATTCAAGACACCCTTCAGAGGACAAAAATGTAATTAGACATTACGTGATGAGTGATAAAAAAAAGTTATGGTGGAAGTGGGTTTACAGGCGGAATTCCAGATTGAAGGGCCAGCTCAGCTGCTGCTAAGGCGGTCAATGGTGTGAGCTCAGAGGGCTTTATGACCACAGTACAGCCACAGGCAAGAGCAGGGCCAACCTTGCGAGCAATCATTGCGATGGAGAAATTACATGGAGTGATTGCACCAACCGGCTGCAAGTTATTGGAATCAGCAGAGCCAACCTTGCGAGCAATCATTGCGATGGAGAAATATAACAACGTTTTCGCGTTCGTGTAAATCACACCGGTCTTGCTTTTTATTTTCTACATTGGAGTTAACATCAAGATAAATAAAGTCAAGAAACATACACCGATATAATCTTCGGTTCACGATCTGAATTACACTCCAACCATGACCATGCAACCGGCAAACATGGGTCGCCACCTTCTTGAGCCGAATCCGACAACTTGTAACCCGATACAAAACTTGCAGCCACAACTCCTATAAATAATTAAAAAAACAAAGAAAAATAAGATTTTTAAAATAATTGTTAGACAAATTTAATCTAAAAAACTTAGTTTACTTACAAATCGTTACAGGAATCCATGATCGGTTATCAAAGACTGATAAAAGTGATGTTGGGAGGCTACGAGTTGCTGCTCGGTTGCTCTCAAAAGCAGCCAAAAACTCTTTGTACTGAACTAATACAGAAATTGATTGCAGAAGTAGATCTCTTAGTTCTGTGCTTGATATTCTCGGGTCGCTGAAATGGGTAACCACAAAAGTAACCTGAATAAAAACATCGAAAACATTAGTTTATACGTAAATAGTTTATATCCGTAGTTATAAACTTACAAACATTGAAAAAGTGGAACGTACAAATGAACCAAGTCCTTGTTTTATAAACAAAAGGAGGATCACTCTTTCGCAAAACATGAAAACAATCAACCTGCAAAGCAAGATCAAGAGGGTTTAATAACCTCAAAATATTTTTGGGTAACGCAAAAAAGTGAAAGTTTATATTATGAGGGTTTAATGGCGTACCAGAGTTTCTAAATAAAATTCAGGCACATAACTGAAAACCAAATTCATTTTGCTAAGAACCAGAAGCAACTGAGAAATGCATTCCCCTTTGTTTCCAAGTGGCAAAAAGAGAGACATGGTACCTACGATACAAACATGGATACGAATTTAATAAATAAAAGAGTAAAATGTAACAAAACACCATGATATAATACAAACTATTAAAGCTTCAAAATAATAACTCCCTCCCAACATAGTTATTCCAAATACATTCAAAATCAACAAAGAACTTTAGATTCATAATGTGAACATCAATAATAACAAATTTCACAGCAACAGAATAAGATCATAAAATAACTCCAGCAGCAGCAAAAAATTCCTCAACAAAACGCGTTAAATCAATCTAGATATACTTACCAAAACATCATTACTCATCAAATCAAAATAAAAACTATATAACCATAACAATGGTTCCTCTAATTCAGATAACAACTTAAAACTATAAAACGCACAGAAACAACTTAAACTAACACCAGAACATCACAATAACACAGATCTCGTAAACCTAAACAATAACATTCATAACATAGTGCAGATTTACCAAGAAATGAATACTAAGAAGTATTAAACCTGGCATTAGTGATGAAAAACAGGTCTATTACCATTACCATACAGGGTAGGGTAGTCGATACTTTCAGTCACCAAATAATAAGAATCTTGCGAGCAATTACCAAAAACAATAACCGCGATACATAATGCAAGAAGACACACCTTTCAATAACCACGAGCAGATTTGTAGGGTGATATTTATCTTTCAACCTACAGATATAAACAAGAATTAGAAAGAAAAATACAATAACTACCAAAATTTAAAAGAAAGAGAAGGTGCACAGAATACCAGTCTTCGCCTTTATGAGCATCAAAATAAGCCCATTTCTGAGTTGATATATACTCTGACTTGTATTCTTGATACCTGTGACGCAAAAGAACATCAATACTCGAAAATGTAAAGAATAAGAAAAAAAGTATGAGTATGACAAACTATTAGTACAAGTAAAACCCTTGATATATATACCTTTGTTCAGCTTCTGATGGCAGAACATCATCTTCAAGCTCCTGAATAAATTGCTTATAAGACATCAACCCTTCTCTGACATGTCATAATGATAGACCAAAATCACATGAAAATAGTAACAATACTCTCATTCGGGTCTAAGCATCCACCAGGGACTACTTTGCATATTACTTCCAACGATGTGCCAAGTGCATCCTGTACATGAAACAACATTGGCAACATACTTAACATTAAGACAAGCGTTCACATCTTTGTTCTAAAAAACTTACCTGGAAAACGTGAGCTTCTGATGTTTTGTCTCCTCATAAACTTATATGAAAAATCATCAGCAACAAAAAAAAAAAACCAACACCTGTAAAGAACTGTGTGCTTAAGTAACTGAAGTAAATACTAACCCATTCACGAAAACAGGTTAGACCAACTTCATGCAGGTAGGGACCTTCGATTAATAAAATAGCGATCAAGATAATGGAAAAAACGTTAAAGCCACCTAACCATTATTTTATGATTTGACCATCGTTTCACAAGCTCCCTCAACATGAACTCGTCATGCTTCTCTCTTAACAACGGCAGTACCTTAAAAATGATGTCAAATGTAGCCATGAAAAACTATAGCAAAAATATGTAAGCCGTGAGTTGCATATAAAAGTCCTAATAAGACTTGGGCAGTATTTATAGAATTCTGTAATATGATATGATTAGCCAATATATCTACCAGTTTATCAAATATGAAGATATGTGTATAGCATCATGTATTCTTTAGATGTAAACTGTTCTAGATAAACAAAAGGCTTACTCTGGAGCATGGTAACCAAAACATGAAAAAATAATAAAAAAATCACAATACAAACCAGTAGGCTACAACAGTTGAGGATGAACCAAGTTGAACAACCCCGGTAAATTGAATCCTAGATTACCAATTACTACAAATCCTAACCGGCAAATTTCATATGTACTCGTCTTGTAGCAAGTTCTCAAAATTACAAGCCTAATATAAATCCATATAGATTACAATATTAAGTGTATGTACAATCAAATATAAATATAAAAAATAAATTAAAAATTACTGTTAGAATGATTTAATATTAAAAAAAAATCTCACAATAGCTAAGTTAATGATTTCTCCACATCTTATAGTTACTTGTTTGAGTTTTCAGCACCACTTGAAACATGATCAGTATCACCAACTTTATTAAATGTATGTCAGTTTCCAATATAGAATATAGAAAAATATCACATACCATTGCAGCCTCTAATCCGCCACCTAAAGCAACCCCAACAATAGCAGCAACAGACGGTTTTCTTGCAGCTGAAGCCAGCATAGCAAACACTTTTTAAAAGAGATTCTACTAAAGAGTAGTTAACAATAAAAACCAACAAAAGGGTAAAATAAAAATCACAAAAATAAGATTAAGAAAACACACCTTCCATGGTATCAGACAGAATATGAACTGATGCATAACGAAGTTTTGATTCCAGTCCGGTTGCCATTGCTGTAAACAACAAATCAACATGAAAAAGTAATAAAGTTTTTAGCAAAACTAATGGGTTAACAAAAAACTTTAACATACTTATTTACAAGTGGGTCAGTTTGGGTTATGTTCTATCTTGATTTTGAATTTGGGTAAGAGTAAACCAATCAAACTGGTTGAATGGACCAAACAGCTCAAAAGTCGCATGAAGTCTAACTTTAATGCCTAAAACATCAAAAAAACTGTAAATTATTTCTTCAAAGGCTAGATAAATAGTAAATGCATATGCTGATGATTACACAGAGCAGAATAACTCACAGGTTCCGTGGAATCTTAAAATCCTTCATAGTAAACTCGACCATAAGGCTAATTATGCCCAACAAAAGGTGTGAAAGTCCTACATATACATAAAATCACCAAACATTAACGCAGAAACAACCTGTAACGGTCAATCCAAATTCTCAATTAGAAAGGAGAACTTAAAAAGGTTAGACCAAAACCAAAATTCGAACAAAACCCCAGTTCACAAAAGTCAAATCAAAATTGAAACTCTGTGAATTAAAACCACGCTACAATATTCACTACGAAAATCAAACGAAACCTGTGATGTAGAAGAACCCCTGCGACTCCATCTTCACCTCTGTTAACTCGTGACTCCATCTTCACCTCTGTTAATCATGTAACCTCAAAACCCTAAAGATACAAATAGGATTTTGCTAGATCAGTCCCCATGCCATAAACCCACCAAAAATACGAACAAAAAATGAACGAATCGTACCTTGATAGTCTGCAGAGCATACATGTAGAAGTAGATCGGTAGTCAAAACTCTAATTTGTCGACCTTCGTCATTAGTTGGAACCCTGGGTCAGATTGCTTGATTCTTTGGAGATTGGTGATGGCAAAACTCACCTTGAAGATGCCATAAACCCACCTTGAAGATCCTCGATCTAGTGTCAATGAGAAAGGCTAGATCTTAAATCGCCTTGGAGACAAACCCTAGATTTAGATCTGGAATCGCCAGAGAGAGAGAGAGAGAGGAGCAGGGAAGCAAAGCAGCGGGATATGAAATGTTTTGAAATGAATGTAAACCCTAATCCATTAGCTACCCCGTGTGTTTTTTGAGTGAAGGGCAGAATTGGGATTGTAAATTATATTGTGCTTTATAACGTTGTACAATATGCTTTAGGGGTGTTTTAACAAAATTTCAATGACCTTAAGAAGTCCTTTGGATATGTATATTATATATAGTATAGATTATTATATTCTGGGTTTAGGAATACTGAACCATAAAGATATAATATTGTTATTTTTTAATTTATACCTTATACTTTAAATAATTTAAATATGTCGTTAACCTTTTTAGTTTTTATTTAATTTCATTTTCCTTCGATGACTCACGTGCGTCAACATTTTTATAAAACTTGAATACGTGGTTGTATATAATTGTTTTTCTCAACTTCCCGGTATAATTTTTTTTACAGCGGCGTCGTATTCAAAACAGAGTATTCCTTTGGCATCGTTGGCTATACGATTGTCGGTACATTAACGAATCGATCAAAATCCAAATAAAACAACATCGTTCAGACGTGATAATATCTTTTTGGGCACATTACAACTTTATATTATTTTCATTGCTTTTAGCTTCAGTGGTTATAGCGAGTTGTCAGTTTTGTTTTTAGCTTGGGGGGAATCCCGTTAGTAAATTCCACAGGTAGCAAAGCTATTGTTAGGGTATGGGGTATGTGAGATGCAGACAAACCATACCTCTATCTTTGGGGTAGAGAGGCTGCTTTCATAGAGAACCACGCCACAGATCACACAGAGAGGGGTGTGTGCGTGTGTGTGTGTATATATATATATATATATAGGAGAGCGCTAAAATGAAAACCACCTCCAGTTGTAAAAACCGAGAGAAGCACTTTCTAGTCACTAGATCAACAAGATGGATGGATGAGATTAAAAGTAACTAAAATTAATATTAAATACATTTTATATTATTATGCCTTTAATATTTTAATAAAAAATGGTAGTTCAGTAAAATTACTCCTTTTCGTCTTTTTGTTTTTGTTATTTTTTATTACTTTTTTGTTTTATTATATTACTTTTTATTTTATAAAGATGATTTTTTTAAAATCATTTTTAAATTTAAATTTTACTACCAAAAGCATTTTTTTTGCGCGCCGGTCTTTGCACGCCGTTTTTACGCCCGACTTTTTTACGCCCGACTTTTTCACGCATCGTTTTTTAACGCGTCGTTTTTGCACGCCGTTTTTTACACTCGGCTTTTTCAAGCGTCGTTTTTTAACGCGCCGTTTTTTACGTCCCGTTTTAACGCGGCATTTTTTACGTCCCGTTTTTTTGCGGCGTTTTCATGCCCCGTATTCACGCCCCTTGTTTAGGCGGCGTTTTTTACGTCCTGTTTTTTCGCGGCGTTTTTATGCCCCTTATCCACGCCCCTTGTTTAGGCGCCGTTTTATCACACGGCTTTTTACGTTTTACAATTTACGTAGAAAAAGTTTTACGTTTTACGCTAAATAGTTTTTACATAAAAAGTTTACATTTTACGTTTTACGTTTTACATTTTACGTAAAACTTTTTACGTTTTACGTAAAACTTTTTGCGTTTTACGTTAAACTTTTTACGTTTTACGTAAAACTTTTTACGTTTGACGTTAAACTTTTTACGTTTTATGTTTCACGTTAAAATTTTTACGTTTTACGTTTTACGTTGAACTTTTTACGTTTTACGTTTTTATATTTTACATTTTATGTTAAACTATTTATGTTTTACGTTTTTACAGAAAACGGACAGAGTTTCCTCTGTTTTTGGAATAAGCCGACAACTCAAGTTGTCGTTATCTTTTCGAAACTCAACAATTTTCAATAATATAAACAAAATATATAAAATTTCTATCAAAATGCCAAACGTAACAAGTCACTAAAGTATTGGTTCGAGCCGTCGACCCGAACAACTCTGAATCTGACCCGGTTTGACTGAGTCGCCGACCAGAAGCTTCCGAACCGGGTTGAACCAAACCCACACAAACTGATCATCATTTACACATCATAATATATATAAATAACTAATGAAAAAAAAATTAACACAAAGTAATTTATGAAGGTTGTCCAAAAAAATCAAATTAACACAAAGTGAACATCAGATTCTATATAAATATGGATTGCACTTCATGAATTATACAGATAAATCAACGATTGAACTCCAAGATTATGGTTTCAAAAAACCCCAAATATTGATTACACTTCACAAAAAACCAAAATCATATCTAATTCGAGATGTATAATCTCCACCATAAAAAAATACTTTATGCCGGCCAACACTGTTACGATGGCGTAGCGGCAGATCAGCTCCAAACTCAGTACTCGTCGCGGCGGCAGACAGGGGAACGGCCACCACTGTTATGGTGGCGCGGCGGCAGACGGCAGGCCCCCGATTTCGAGCAAGAGAGAGAGAGAAAGTGACAACCGACTTCCGCCACCGTCTTCCGCCACCAACCACCACCTCCCACCAACGTCTTCCGCCACTGACCACCACCTCCCACCACCGTCTTCCGCCACCGACCACCACCTCCCCACCATGGTATTGAAGATGATTTTGTGGTTTCTTAAGACGACAGATGAGGGTTTTCAATAGAGAGAGAGAGAGAGAGAGATGATTTATGTGACAACTGGCACAAAACCGGTAATTTCCGTACAACTTAATTAATACTTAATAACTGCAATTATGTGCTTAAATGTCAACATTGTCTGATTACATGCTATACTTGTGAATTCATGCACGTTTTATACTACAAATATTGCTTTATGCATTAATGATAGCGTTGCGTCAGAAATACTAGTACACTCACCGGTAAGACACATTGTGTAAACAATTCTGCATAAAGCAGTCAGACAATAGAATTGGGGCCCAGGAGTAGGCACAACGTCAAAAATACATTAAAACCCAAGAATGTATACAAGGGTTAACATATAGACTTTCTGGAAGCTAGAATATGCACTAAAAAGCACCCGAAAAGCACTTTAAATGCAAAATTCTGCACAAATCAGCTATAATCAGCTTTTTAACACATAAATATCATGCAGAATTCATGTTTTATTATCCAGAATACCCTCCTAAGTGTCAGGAATTGAAAGGGTCACAAAAGTATACTTAAAGATCACTAAACGGAATAGTTTGACGCTTTAACGAACCGGTATCTAACCGAACAACCGGACATTACCCGAAACACCAAAATTATACTAGAAGCATTGTTTTATTGTTTCTGAGCTAGTTATGATCCCCGAACACCATAACACCTCTTATAACATAATAACACATTAAATCCCTAAACTTTACACTTGAAACCTAACTTATTTATACAATTAGTGATTGGAATTTACACTTTACCCCGCCCCCCTTTAAAGTGGACGGTCACCTTATGTGACCCCACCATAATCCTTTCAAGATCCTACAAAATCCATCTTGATCTCCCTTGGATTCATTAAGATATGATGAAGATTTACTAGTGATCTTGTAGTGTACTTACAAGACATAATGCCCATTAGATATAAGCATAAGATGGTTATAAATGGACCTAATCTCATTCATTCACACACACCACACTTCTTCTTCCCTTTCTCCCCACCTTCGGCTGAGACCCACTCACAACATCACCACCATCTTCATCCATTGATCATCCATTCCAAGTTAGTCACAAGGTGCAAGAAGGTGTTTAAGGAGGTTTAGAGCTTGTGGATCTTGAAGGACCTCTCCCGATTGCTTTTATGCAACACTTTTGTCATCTTCAACTTCTAGTATTCTTCCCTAGCCTTGTTGCTAGTGGTGAGGCCCTCATGATCTCTTATTACTTCATATTTTGATGATTAAAAGAAGATAAATATTGTTAATCACGAGAACACTAAAGAACATGATCATGATACTTTAACATAAGCTTAAAAATATAAGAATACATGTTGAATGTGTTGATTTGCTTCTTGTTGATTGATTACTAGTGTTAGTGATGTTAGACATCATATGGAGCTAACTAGATTATGATTAAACACATGATCTAGTAAGTTAAGGTGGTGATCTTGTGAAAGACCAAGATCATCATACTTTATGTCTTCATGAACTTGAATGATGAAGTTGGTTTCCTATGTAAAGATGATTTCAACAAATACAAATCTTGTAAATAGATGATTACAAAAATGATTTTCTCAAGAAACCAAGTTTATTTATGAGATTTACAAAGTCATAGTTTCTAAGTAAACTAATCATATTTTTAGTGTTTAAACAAGACTAGGAACATGATTGTAACACAAAAAATACAAAATAAATATTTTTAGAAAAATCATCTTACAAGTTGTAAATGACTAAATCTTTTAATAATGTGATTTACAAACAAATAAATATGTTTTAAAGGGTAACTAAACCTACTAAATAACATGGTAAGTTAATTCAAGATGTTACAAAAAACTTCAAGTTCCTGATGTAGCATAACTTACTTGATTTTGACACTCGGTAAGTGTTGAATGAGTTGATGATTGTTTGTGATGATTTTAAAAGAAAATAAACACATGTTTTGAAAACATGGAAAACCTCCATTTTTAGGGGAAACCATGTCAAGATTTTTATAAAATTTTGACACTTAGAAAAATATAAGTTTTGGTGAAACTTATTCCCTAAAAATTCACGTAAAAATATTTACCAAGGTTTCCCTAATTTTTATGTAAACTTCAAGTAAGAAATCATGATTTCTTCAAGATAAAAATTGATATTAAGTATGTATATTTTTGAGGAACATATATATATTTATTGATCACCAATTTTTGTGCTAAGTGTATGTAATATGTATTACATGTAATAGTGTATTAGGACTTGAAAATACACTAAACACTCCTAAGGAGTAAAAATACAAAAATACACATACAACATGCTTAGACAAATACAAGAACACATATTTATGAAAATCTATTTCTTAAAAGATTATGTAACTTGGACAAGTTACGAACTTCAAATGTATTTTTGGACAAAAATACGTAACTCGGGTGAAAAATACAAGATACTTATATTTATTAGAAAAATAATGTTAGTAAGATACATGGTTAAAAATATAAATTATTTTTAACACACAAAGAACATATACTTAAAAGATGGTGACCTGTACTTGTGCGATACAAGTCTAGTGACTAACGTTAAATAAAACACGTATAGGTCACGACACTATATAAGCAAACCCGGTGAAGTTTACGGCGTAGGAAACGCAAAGTGGTGAGTTCATGTCCCCACTTTTAATCTTTTACATGCTTTTTAAACTTGGGGAAAATACATGTGTTATGGTATGTTGGATACAAAAACTATGGAATGATACTTCAGATCATGTCACGAATAGGGTACCATAAGCACCATTAGTCAACGTATACATTCAGACCGCGGAACAAGGGTTAGATCTAATGGGTTTCAGGCAACCCCACTCTTGGCCTACTTCTACTAATGAGTGCTTTTGTGTCTTAGTCGATCTCGACAAAAATGCCCAGGTTTGGTGGCTTCCTATGTCGTGTCACATGTTAATGGCCTTGCAAACCATTAGTGATCTCGATTTCCTTACATTCACAGAAATACTTGTTTCATACAAATTACATACCATGTTTTCATTCAAAGTATACAAACGTCCAATACAAAAACTGCATGAATTCACACCAACATTATGTTGACGATTTTCCAAAAACTCATATGTATTTCAGGTAACTAAAGTGGATGTGCGCGCGGTCATACTCCTGCTCCTGGATGTTGTTCATGTTTTAGTTATGATATGTTAAGACTCTGATGCCTCGTGTGCGGGATTTGGTTGCTATGTCCCACCTCATGTGGTGATATAATGACTAATCCTTGATGTTAGTCCTTAAATAAAATTGTAAACTCGTTAGACAATATTGTATTTGTGTTGTAAACACCTATCTTATGTTTTGTTAATGGCATTTGGAGTTATTTTACGAGCACGTAGTATGTTTACCTTTCGTATGCAATGAGAACCTTTGTTGTTCACACCTCGTGCTTCCACCTTAGAAAGGGGTGTGATAGATTGGTATCAGAGCTGCGATTGTAGTGAACCGGGATTCCTTCTCGAGTCTAGACTACAATCTTTAGGATCCTTTCACGAAAAAAAATTTTCAAAAAGTTTTCATTGCATAAAACGTCCCGTGACATCCACTACCTGAAACTGTTTTCAAAAAGTCAAGAAAAGACACTACGAGACTTAGGGTGCACTGGAGTAGCACTTGTCTTTAACTAAGAATTACTTGGAATTATGTGTGATAATTAATATATACATATACTAGAAGTAGAATATCACAGGTATACGTGATTTTGTCTGAAAACAATGGCCTATCTGAAGGAAGTGATACGAGGATGAAACGAACCGTGCAAGGAGTTACGTAATTATGGATGCATACATAATTATGGAATTCGTTGCACAGAAACCACAGCAAGTCTTGTCACGTATCATAAGAATTCCTTCAATACAAGAGAAGGTCAAGCATGAACACCCTTCCCCAAGCCTATTAAATACTCCATTGGAGTAATGTTTTAGGGTATAAAGACAAGAACCGCCAATGTGAAGAAAGATATTTTTCCTCTACATATATTAAACTTGTACTATGGGGTGATGTAACCCTCATGCATTTTGTTTACTTTGCAAACAATGATGTAACAAGTTGTCCTAATATGTATAGAGACTCGGTGAATATCTTATGACACATCAATATTTATCTATTTATGCATGCTTGTTGTTGTATGAATTGATTTATACGTTTGGCGGATTGTTTGATGTCACTTATGTGAGTATATGTCCGTGTATATACTACTACTACTACTACTACTGTCCCGTATGATGATATCAAACAAATGTCTAACCTATTGTGTTGTGTTCTTTCAGAACATGAACAATCGAGATTCTGATCAGCCTCCTCCTCCGCCACTGCCAAGGACCGCTGAAGAGCTGAACTCCCTGCTAGAAGAAAGGATCTCCGCAGCTATCGCCCGGTACGAGGCGAACCGCACTGAGCACAGTGGAGGACCAAGCAATGCTAGACGTAATGGACATGGAGATTCGTCCGGAGGAAACACGGCTCAAGGCTGCACCTTCAAGCAGTTTCTCGACTGCAAGCCACTTAACTACGATGGCGCTGGAGGTGCAGTGGCTTTTGTACGCTGGATGGAGAAACCTGATTCCACTATCCGTATGAGCAAGTGTACCGTAGATCAGCAAGTCACTTTTGTTACTGGGTTGTTTATTGATGAAGCGTTGACATGGTGGAATTTTCAAGTCCAGACTCTGGGTGATGATGCCGCGTATGGCATGACTTGGGATGAGCTGAATGAGCGAATGAGGGAGATGTATTGCTCTCGTGCTGAACTCCAAAGGTTGGAGACTGAGTTCTGGCACTTGACCATGGAAGGTGCTGACATTACTGGTTATACCCGAAGGTTCCACGATCTGTCAAGAGTGATCCCTTATCTGGTGACTCCAGAATTTAAACGCCTCGAGCGCTACATCTGGGGATTGGCACCGGAATTTCGCAGCTTGGTGACTGCAGCAAAACCCACAACGATCACTCAGGCTGTAACTCTGGCTGTCAGCCTTACTGAAGATGATGTCCGAATGAAGAAGTTATCGCTGAACCCTACTGAGAAGACCGAGACGCATGCTGAGTCGTCCGGTGACAAGAAAAGGAAACATTCAAATCTGAATCAAGCAACCCGCAGCAACAATAAGAGTTCGAACAACAAAAAGCATGATACTAACCCACCTAAGGAGGCAAAAACCTTCGCGGCTGCAAACGATACAGGAGCTAAGAAGTATCAGGGCACTCTGCCCAAATGTAACCTTTGTAACTTTCAACACGTAGGAAACTGTCGCGCCGGGAGATGCGAGAACTGCGGCAAATCAGGGGCACCGTACCGAGGATTGTTGGGGAAAAGGTATTAGAGGCCGCAATGGTAATGGTAACAGATGCGGGAATGGAAATGGTACTGGTAACCGGAATGGCAAGGATGCTTTGGTTGTGGAAGCAAAGATCATTTCAAGAAAGACTGCCCAAGGGAGAACAATGCTCCAGTTCGAGCATTTGTGATTGGAGCAAGGAACGCACGCGAGGACCCTAATGTGGTCACCGGTACGTTTCTCATTAACAATCACTTTGCATCCATACTATTTGACACTAGTGCCAATTATAGGTTCATGTCTATGGAATTTAAACGCTTGCTTGGACTAGAATCTAGTAGATTAGATATTCCTTATTACATAGAAATAGCCGATGGTAAACTTGTTGAATCGGGCAAATTTGTTAGGGGTTGCTCATTAGAACTTGGAGAACGAAGATTTAGCATCGACCTCTTACCTATTCAATTGGGTAGCTTTGATGTAGTGGTCGGAATGGACTGGTTGTCCAAGAACAAGGCTGAAGTTGTTTGTCACGAGAAAATCATTCGCATCCCTCTGACGAATGATGAAACTCTCATCGTGCATGGAGAAAAGCGAGACGCGCCTCTTCGAATCATCAGTTGTATGCAGGCACAGAAGTGCTTAAGGAAAGGATGTGTTGCTTTCCTGGCGCACGTTGTAGATAAGAAGGCTGAGTAGCCGAAACTCGAAGACATTCCTATGGTGAAGGAATTCCCTGATGTTTTTCCTGAAGATCTGCCAGGACTACCTCCGCAACGACAAGTCGAATTCCATATAGACTAGGTTCCAGGAGCCGCTCCTGTAGCCAAGGCACCCTATCGGCTTGCCCCATCCGAGATGCAAGAATTATCTACACAACTCTAGGAGTTGTTGGATAAAGGATTCATAAGGCCAAGATTCTCGCCTTGGGAGCTCCAGTATTGTTCGTAAAGAAGAAGGATGGAACACTGCGGATGTGTATCGATTATAAAGAACTAAACAAGCTCACTATCAAGAATCGATACCCACTACTGAGGATTGATGACTTATTTGATCAATTGCAAGGATCGAGTTACTATTCCAAGATCGACCTTCGATCTGGATACCATCAGTTAAGAATCCAAGAGGAAAGCGTACCAAAGACTGCATTCCGAACACGTTATGGGCATTACGAATTCCTTGTGATGCCATTCGGACTGACGGACGCGCCAGCGGTATTTATGGATCTGATGAACCGCGTCTGCAAACCATATCTTGATAAATTCATGATTGTATTTATCGATGATATCCTGATTTACTCGCGAACCAGAGAAAAGCACGAGCAACACCTCAGAACCATTTTGGAACTACTGAAGAAAGAGAAACTTTATGCGAAATTCTCTAAGTGCGAATTTTGGATTCGCGAAGTACAGTTCCTTAGTCATGTCGTGAACGAGAAAGGCATTCATGTAGACCCATCCAAGATAGAAGCAATAAAGAATTGGGAAGCCCCCAAAACCCCAACTGAAGTTCGATAATTTTTGGGCTTAGCGGGCTATTACCGACGGTTTATTGAGAATTTCTCAAAGATAGCTCAACCGCTGACTACCCTTACGCAGAAGGACAAGAAGTACGACTGGGGTGAAAAGCAGGAAGAAGCCTTCCAACTGCTCAAAAATGTAACACCCCGAAAACGGGTTTGGTAATTAACGCATGTTAATACTAAAAGACGGGTAAAGTACCGTTAGTGGTAAAATAGCCCGGTGAATATTAGGATTTTAAATAAATAAACCTAATATTAAATAAATGTAGTATAAAGGCTTTTGGAGGAAATAAAGTTTATAGAAGGCCCGACCTAACGGGACCTAAAATAAACTTAGTCATAAATATTCCCGAACCCGCTAAGTTAACTAGGAACATTTAACCTAGTTAATAAGTGGGAAAATTGTTAAAAGAAATAAGTAGGTCGTGGCCTACTTAATAACGAACCAAACACGAGGGGTTAAAGCGGGATAACTAGAAAAGTTATTTAATAAAAACAAACACAAACACACACACACAGTGTGTGTTCTGGATCGAGCTCAGGGGCGACCAAGAAGGGTCAAACCCTAATCAACACAATTTCATCAAATTGAAGGGGCAAATCAAGTCCAAATCAAAATCCGAGTATGAATTAGTGATCTCCATTGAAAAAGGAGTCATGAGGTATGTAAATTTCTTGAGAAATCTCTAGTTGAAATTCTGAGCAAACCTAGAGAACTCGAATCTGAACTTGCATGTTTGTTGTTTGGGTGAAATTAGTGATGAAACTATGTCTAGGAGTAAACCCTAGTCATGTACTTGTTGAATTGATGTTCATGGTTGTGAATCCATGATCATACACTCATGTGTCAAGTGGGTTTTGATTATGTAGTAAAGATGATGATGTACACATGTTTAGAAACATCATAGTTGCTAGTAGGAACAAGATACTTGAACAATTTGCAAGTTTGAGTAATTGATCATAAGTAATAGTGGTGAATTTTGATGTTAATCTTGGTAAAAAATAACTAGTTAGGAACTAGTTAGTAAATATGTAAAATCATGCACATTAGGTGTTTGTTAAAATGCCTAAATGAGAACTAAGTGTTGCTAATGTGCCTAATTGAGTCTTGTGAACTTGATAGTGCAATCATATGTGTTAATTGGTGATTTGACTTTTAAATAGTCAAACCGACCATTAATAAGATCGAATGGTAATTGTGATAGAAAATATGTAAGATGGAATAGTCATAATTAATGATGACTAATATAACCGTCTTACGAATTATGATGATAGTTTGACGCTTGACAAGCTAGGTGGAGGCTTGGAAAGGAAGCGGGTCAAACGAAGCAAGAATGGCGGAAAAGCATAATTCGGATGCAAGGTAAGTATAGCTTACACTAGTCTTAAATTGTGGAATGTTTTCTTATCTTATAAATTATGAATGAGATATCTAAACAATTGAAATATGATGTTCCGTCGTGTAGTCGAACGGAACAAGAAAATCAAAGATGATAGAAACCATAATAATGGTTAAAAAGAAGTAAATCGATAAATTGGTCATATTATGTCGAAAGAAATACACGGTTTATATTTAAAATTTTCGTATGGTGTTAAACGGGAAGAGTCATGTAGAGGTGATGATAATAAATATCATTTCGCAAAGATAAATGGTCAATTCGGCCAAACGGGTCAAAAGGTGTAGAGAACACCTTTTGACTATACAGACTAATGATTCTTTTGTCGAGTCATATGCTTACAGGAATAGATATCCAATGGATATTCGCATCGTTCTTAATTAGCGAATATAAAGCAAGGTATTAAAATTGGGTCTATTTGTTGATCCGAGCCAGGTACGCTTATTTATGATGTATGTAAAAGTGCTAATTTGGTCGAATAATTGGTGATAGCCCTTCATTGTAAAAGAAGGACCAAAATCGACCAAAACGCCCTTGTAGGCTAAATTGAACAAACAACTCTTAGAGGTTGTTTGGAAAGGAGTCTTATGATTAAACAAAAGTTTAGAACGAGTACGGGTAGTGAAAGACGTAATTCTTGGGCCAAAAGACTCCATATGAGTCTTTGCCGTAAAATGATATTTCAAGAGGTTTAAATTCGGAACACATAGATATCTACTTTAAATCCAACACACATTTAGTTGTGATGGAAGAGTACTAGATAAGAGATATAGGTTACAACGCTAGATTAGAATGAAAGCGAAATTTAGCTTAAAAGTGCTTAAAATATCCTTAACGGGTCAAAATAAGCATACTAGTGAAAACGGGTTTAATTTGTGAATAAACCTATGATTAGAACCTAATTTGGTATATCACATTTATTTGATGAAGTATACGAAATATAGGAATCAGATAAATACGTTTGTTTGATAAAATGCATAACCGGGTCAAAATTTGGTATAAAGGGTAATAAGCCGAAGACTTAGAAGTCTTAAATTTTGTTAAGCCGAATGTCGGATTTTAACTCCAAATGATGGAGAATCAAATTACAAACACGTAGGAAGAAACGATAGGCCAAACGGACAAGCGGTTTGAAAGATACGGAAGATTTCGTGTCAAATTACGGCAAAAATGGAAAACTGGATGCAGGGTCCACCGTAATTTACGGTGGAGATGAAAAGCCTTACGGTGGCCCCCTACTGGTTTACGGTAGGGGCATGTAAAACCAGTGGCCACCGTAAATTACGGTGCCACCGTAATTTACGGTGGAGGTCAGGTTGAAATTTTTGTTTTTGTTATCAATTGTTTCTCGGATTCGTTTAGACACGTTTTAGGTCCTGTATGACTAAAGCATTTCATGTTTATGAAATGTAGGTACACCTTGGATGCCGGAAGACGATCAAGCTCAGTGAAGAACCGAACATGATAAAGACACACGCTTCCGCACTTTGACACATAGTAAATTTTAAACAACGAATTTAATCACGTTATGTAGAATAACTCATGATTTGTAAAAGTTTTAATAAACCCGTATTTTTATAGCATGTGTAGTCTTAACTACACATCTAATCGTTGGTAATTACATATAAAATCGTTAATTCCTGATGTATATGTAACCTTAATTATATGATTGTTTTACGTAAATTATACGTTAAACATTGAATTATAAGAACGGGTGTTACAAGTTGGTATCAGAGCCTTGGTTTAAGAGATCCGAGTATGGTGGGGAGGAA
This sequence comes from Helianthus annuus, assembly GCF_002127325.2. Lineage (NCBI taxonomy): Eukaryota > Viridiplantae > Streptophyta > Magnoliopsida > Asterales > Asteraceae > Helianthus > Helianthus annuus. Next base: position 130,177,634 of record NC_035449.2, on the reverse strand, counting down.
CCATGCTTGGACTTAAACCTTATGCTCTTGACAAAGAATAGTGTTCGGTTCGAAGCTTGATCGCAAATCCGGTAAGTACAAGTATGTTAATAGTTTAGCATGCTAAAGTGTTGTAAACAACACATAGGGCTATCGTGTGATACACGTTACCCCAATTAAAATGATTGATATAGTTGACGAAAATACGCGCGTTGAGTATAGTAGAAAAAGCCTTGTATTATAATACGGACGATTATTGAAGTTGACGTTACTAACTTCGTGAATGTTTTAATTGAAGGACACTCGCGTTTGAAGACGACGAGAGTCAAACGAATTGTGGATATGATGATGGAATGGTCCGAGGTATGATAGGAAGAGCATACTCATCAAGGACCAAAATCGCGTAACGGTCGCGAACAAGACTAATGACAAGAGAAGCCCGTTAGGGCAAGCATTACCAGGTGCACACTTTTAAATTTAATCGTACGAGTCGTTATATGCAACAAACACGTAAGTAATAACGGTTGCATACACATATGATAGAACTTGGAAAACCTGATTTCCAAGAGAAATTTAATAGGAAATGTGTTATTCACAATGATGAATAACAAATGAATAACAAGACTTGTTTATATAGAAACTTGGACATGAGTGATCATCCAAGTAAATATTCTCAATATAAATCCTATTGAGAAAAGTAATGATCACATCAATGAATGTGAATAAATGTTTATAAAAAGGGACATTGTACATGTTCAAGGAATAAACGACTAAAACTAATAATTGTTAACTAACAATTAAATAAAGTTTTACCAAATGAAACCATAAACATGGAGATAATTTGAGGAGTTACTTACATGGGACGTAATGTGGTAATTATAATAAGGTCACGCGTACCACGTGTTGATCGCTTACTCTGGCCAAGTAAGTAGTGAACACATGATAGCATGAGCTTCTTATAATGAGCGCAGTTATGTCCGATGTAGTAAGGTCAAGAAGAATGAAATTTAAAGGATCCTTAGGGTCAAGAAATCTCATGGGCATACTCGTATAAATGGTTTTCGCGGGAACCATAAAAACGATGTATGGCGCACATAGAAATAAAAGACCAAAGGAAATTCGTGACATAAATCATTTTTGATGAAACAACCATGGTAGACAAAAAGGGCATTGTAAAACCAAAGTATAAATGACCCGCGGGGTCATAGAAACAAAGGTATTGCCCACATGGGGAAAAACGATCGAAAACCATGGTAGACAAAAAGGGCATTGTAAAACCAAAGTATAAATGACCCGCGGGGTCATAGAAACAAAGGTATTGCCCACACGAGAAAAATGATCAAAATCGTTGACTTTGGTCGTAGTAAAGAAATGATGATGATGATAATCATCATTCATAATTTAAAAGACTGTCAAGGATGGTCAAATAAAGAATAAAGGTTTGGTTGAATAAAAGTGAGGGCTTCCGCTAAGACAACCAAACAAATTAAAACGAAAACTTGATGTATACCAGAATGCTTGCACTAATAATGACTTCGGTAAAGTACCCGGTTAATGGGTAAGGATTTAAACACATGCGTAAACCGAGAAACGAGAACACGAATTTAAAGTCAAAAGACTCGGATTATGAGTTATGACTAAAAGACCATAAAATTTAGTAAACAGAAATTTTGATAATTATATTCAACTATTTTGAGATTGAACGGGTTGAATAAAGTATAATGCTTGAAGGCATAAGTAAGCGCAAGCCGGATAACGGTAAGCTTGAGACAAATGATTTTCAAACGTAAAAAGAGTGCTTTGACACCAAATATATATTTTAATAAGACACGAGTAAAAAGAGTGATCTACGGGATCAACATAACCTTTAGGGTTATAAACAAATGAGAGATATTCGGACTAAAACGACCCACGGGTCATGATTAGAAAGAAGTTATAGGGACTTCGCCCTAAAGAGGTGAATGTCGAATCAAAAATAGCCCGTAAGGCTAAGTGATAAAACCTACGGGTTAGATTGGATAAAGCGAGGAAATCAGTTAAGAATCCCCGCATAAAACTAAGACTGTAAAGGATTAAATTACGGACTGTCAATATCCGGGTATGGATGATTGACACAAGTTAAAGAAAAGATCCTAAAACTAAAACTTTGGTTTTAGTAAGAAATAATGTTTTTACAAACATAAATTCTGATAGGAATTTAGATAGTAAGTATGAAAGATACAAGTCTTGACACTGATAGGCGCAAGATGATATATTCGAAAAGTGATATTTCAAAAATGAAAGGTTGATACAAATTAAACATGATGTGACACGATCACGGTTAGGAAATGTAATGTGAAGTAAAATCACATTATAACCAAGCGAGTGATAAAAGTAACTGAACTAATAAGACTAGTTAATGAGACCGGTTAAGGTCACCAATTCAAATCAAGAAAATTTGGTTTGCTTGTAAGCGGTAGATTCGGTATAGCTGAACCGAATAGATAAATTTGAAAACAAAAGAATTTGTTGCTAAAAGTGGAATATTTCACTAAGGACCCTTAAACGGGTCGAGGCGACAAATGCACCAAGAGTTCGATAATATATAAAAGCGATGGAAATCGCTAAGTTAACTAAACTAGTAAAAATAACGGAATTACGTTATGTCAAGTTACATTATGTCATATGAGATACGTAAAAGTTCTGTAACCAAAAAGATATTACCATAATTTTTCTGGTAATGCTAACAATTGGTTAAAGTATGAGTAATGCTTAAGAAATTTCTCAAGTCAAACGCATTGAGTTTAGAAACTCAATGAAACTATGTAATCAAGGTTTCGAGGACGAAACCTCTTTAAGGGGGGTAGACTTGTAACACCCCGAAAACGGGTTTAGTAATTAACCCATGTTAATACTAAAAGACGGGTAAAGTACCGTTAGTGGTAAAATAGCCCGGTGAATATTAGGATTTTAAATAAATAAACCTAATATTAAATAAATGTAGTATAAAGGCTTTTGGAGGAAATAAAGTTTATAGAAGGCCCGACCTAACGGGACCTAAAATAAACTTAGTCATAAATATTCCCCAACCCGCTAAGTTAACTAGGAACATTTAACCTAGTTAATAAGTGGGAAAATTGTTAAAAGAAATAAGTAGGTCGTGGCCTACTTAATAACGAACCAAACACGAGGGGTTAAAGCGGGATAACTAGAAAAGTTATTTAATAAAAACAAACACAAACACACACACACACATAGTGTGTGTTCTGGATCGAGCTCAGGGGCGACCAAGAAGGGTCAAACCCTAATTAACACAATTTCATCAAATTGAAGGGGCAAATCAAGTCCAAATCAAAATCCGAGTATGAATTAGTGATCTCCATTGAAAAAGGAGTCATGAGGTATGTAAATTTCTTGAGAAATCTCTAGTTGAAATTCTGAGCAAACCTAGAGAACTCGAATCTGAACTTGCATGTTTGTTGTTTGGGTGAAATTAGTGATGAAACTATGTCTAGGAGTAAACCCTAGTCATGTACTTGTTGAATTGATGTTCATGGTTGTGAATCCATGATCATACACTCATGTGTCAAGTGGGTTTTGATTATGTAGTAAAGATGATGATGTACACATGTTTAGAAACATCATAGTTGCTAGTAGGAACAAGATACTTGAACAATTTGCAAGTTTGAGTAATTGATCATAAGTGATAGTGGTGAATTTTGATGTTAATCTTGGTAAAAAATAACTAGTTAGGAACTAGTTAGTAAATATGTAAAATCATGCACATTAGGTGTTTGTTAAAATGCCTAAATGAGAACTAAGTGTTGATAATGTGCCTAATTGAGTCTTGTGAACTTGATAGTGCAATCATATGTGTTAATTGGTGATTTGACTTTTAAATAGTCAAACCGACCATTAATAAGATCGAATGGTAATTGTGATAGAAAATATGTAAGATGGAATAGTCATAATTAATGATGACTAATATAACCGTCTTACGAATTATGATGATAGTTTGACGCTTGACAAGCTAGGTGGAGGCTTGGAAAGGAAGCGGGTCAAACGAAGCAAGAATGGCGGAAAAGCATAGTTCGGATGCAAGGTAAGTATAGCTTACACTAGTCTTAAATTGTGGAATGTTTTCTTATCTTATAAATTATGAATGAGATATCTAAACAATTGAAATATGATGTTCCATCGTGTAGTCGAACGGAACAAGAAAATCAAAGATGATAGAAACCATAATAATGGTTAAAAAGAAGTAAATCGATAAATTGGTCATATTATGTCGAAAGAAATACACGGTTTATATTTAAAATTTCCGTATGGTGTTAAACGGGAAGAGTCATGTAGAGGTGATGATAATAAATATCATTTCGCAAAGATAAATGGTCAATTCGGCCAAACGGGTCAAAAGGTGTAGAGAACACCTTTTGACTATACAGACTAATGATTCTTTTGTCGAGTCATATGCTTACAGGATTAGATATCCAATGGATATTCGCATCATTCTTAATTAGCGAATATAAAGCAAGGTATTAAAATTGGGTCTATTTGTTGATCCGAGCCAGGTACGCTTATTTATGATGTATGTAAAGGTGCTAATTTGGTCGAATAATTGGTGATAACCCTTCATTGTAAAAGAAGGACCAAAATCGACCAAAACGCCCTTGTAGGCTAAATTGAACAAACAACTCTTAGAGGTTGTTTGGAAAGGAGTCTTATGATTAAACAAAAGTTTAGAACGAGTACGGGTAGTGAAAGACGTAATTCTTGGGCCAAAAGACTCCATATGAGTCTTTGCCGTAAAATGATATTTCAAGAGGTTTAAATTCGGAACACATAGATATCTACTTTAAATCCAACACACATTTAGTTGTGATGGAAGAGTACTAGATAAGAGATATAGGTTACAACGCTAGATTAGAATGAAAGCGAAATTTAGCTTAAAAGTGCTTAAAATATCCTTAACGGGTCAAAATAAGCATACTAGTGAAAACGGGTTTAATTTGTGAATAAACCTATGATTAGAACCTAATTTGGTATATCACATTTATTTGATGAAGTATACGAAATATAGGAATCAGATAAATACGTTTGTTTGATAAAATGCATAACCGGGTCAAAATTTGGTATAAAGGGTAATAAGCCGAAGACTTAGAAGTCTTAAATTTTGTTAAGCCGAATGTCGGATTTTAACTCCAAATGATGGAGAATCAAATTACAAACACGTAGGAAGAAACGGTAGGCCGAACGGACAAGCGGTTTGAAAGATACGGAAGATTTCGTGTCAAATTACGGCAAAAATGGAAAACTGGATGCAGGGTCCACCGTAAATTACGGTGCCACCGTAATTTACGGTGGAGATGAAAAGCCTTACGGTGGCCCCCTACTGGTTTACGGTAGGGGCATGTAAAACCAGTGGCCACCGTAAATTACGGTGCCACCGTAATTTACGGTGGAGGTCAGGTTGAAATTTTTGTTTTTGTTATCAATTGTTTCTCGGATTCGTTTAGACACGTTTTAAGTCCTGTATGACTAAAGCATTTCATGTTTATGAAATGTAGGTACACCTTGGATGCCGGAAGACGATCAAGCTCAGTGAAGAACCGAACACGATAAAGACACACGCTTCCGCACTTTGACACATAGTAAATTTTAAACAACGAATTTAATCACGTTATGTAGAATAACTCATGATTTGTAAAAGTTTTAATAAACCCGTATTTTTATAGCATGTGTAGTCTTAACTACACATCTAATCGTTGGTAATTACATATAAAATCGTTAATTCCTGATGTATATGTAACCTTAATTATATGATTGTTTTACGTAAATTATACGTTAAACATTGAATTATAAGAACGAGTGTTACAAAAAATAAGCTATGCGATGCACCGATACTATCCTTACCCGAAGGCACTAAAGACTTCATGGTATACTTCGACGCTTCGCGTCAAGGTTTGGGTTGCGCGCTCATGCAACGCCAAAAAGTCATCGCTTACGCTTCAAGGCAGTTGAAGGTGCATGAAAGGAATTATACCACGCACGACTTAGAGCTAGGCGCAGTGGTATTTGCCTTGAAGATCTGGCGACACTATTTATACGGTACTCGATGTACAATCTACACAGATCACAAAAGCCTGCAGCACATATTTGATCAGAAGGAATTAAACATGCGTCAGCGACGTTGGGTCGAGCTGCTGAACGATTATGACTGTGAGATTAAGTACCATCGTAGAAAGGCAAACGTTGTAGCAGACGCGCTAACTCGAAAAGAAAGGGTTAAGACCCTAAGGGTTTGAGCATTGGAAATGACTATTCGAACGAACCGACACGCATTCGTGACGCACAACAAGAAGCCCTTTAGATGGAGAATCGTAGGGCTGAATACCTTCAAGGTATGATGAAGAATTTGGTGCCAAACAAAGAGGGAACCTTATACTTTAAGGGGCGTATTTGGGTTCCGCTCTATGGCGGTATTCGAGAAGTCATCCTTAATGAAGCTCATAAGTCGAGATACTCGATCCATCCAGGATCGGATAAAAAGTATCAAGACGTGAAGGACTACTATTGGTGGCCGAGACTTAAAAGCGATGTTGCTATCTATGTTGGAAAGTGCCTATCCTGTGCAAAGGTTAAGGTTGAATATCAAAAGACGTCTGGTCTACTTCAAGAGCCAGAAATACCAATGTGGAAGTGGGAGCAAATCTCGGTGGACTTCATAACGAAATTACCCAGGACCCCTAGGGGGCACGATATGATATGGGTGATAGTCGATCGGTTAACGAAGTCAGCGCATTTCCTACCGATCCGAGAAAATGATAGCACTGGGAAGCTTGCTGAGCTGGGCCTGAAAGAAATCGTGGCACGTCATGGGGTGCCTATCTCAATTATTTCAGACATAGATGGACGTTTTGTCTCGAGGATTTGGCAATCCTTCCAGGAAGCCTTTGGATCTCAATTAGATCTAAGAACGGCCTTCCATCCGTAAACCGACGGCCAGAGCGAACAGACCTGTTAGTGCACTTATGTCTATCACCTTCGTCAATCCGAGCCGTAGCGAGAAACAGAAGAAAACAAGTCGTTATATTAGTGGTAGCTAGACAAAAAGGCAAGGTGGCATAATTGTAATAACGAGAAATCTCATTAAAAGCCAAGGACTATAAATAGGGACGTTATATCATAGATTAGTGTAACGACTGTCAATAAAACCCGTAATTAGGATAATAATTATCCAATAAGAAAACCCTAATTAAGACACCCAAGTAATTTGGCATAAACCCTGAAATTTCCGGAATAATCGGAATCAGGATCAGGGCCCCTAAAACTCGAGGGGGGCAAACCCTCGTTGGTAATTATCTTAATTAATTCGTTGCTCAATTCTTATTTGTGGAAATTGTTGAATCACCTAAGCTACAACCGAACTCAGCTAGGCTAGGAAATAGGGTGCGACCTTTACGGACCGTAAGGGTTGGTCCATACGGACCGTAAGCAGACCGGGTTCCCTTACGGACCGTAAGGGGGTAGTTATACGGTCCGTAAGTGTGTCGAAATTTCTGCTATAAATAGCCGACCTTGGCATGTAAACTGTGGTGTTAAAACGACGTTCAGAGCTTCTGTATACGTCGAGATCAGGCTGTTATACTACAATCACAAACACACGATCACGAAACGCTGCCGCAATCAGGGTAATAACTCGATCGCTATTACGATTCAACGTCCGATCGATTATAACTATCCAACGATAGTCCAGGTGCTGCTCAATTGAGCTTGTACTTTGATTATTCGTCGTGATTTCGACTTGAATATTAGAGTGCTGTTCGAATTCGGACTATGCTCTGTTATTCGTTGTGAATCTGACTGAATTATCGAGTATTGCACTGATTAATCGTTGTGAGGTTTAATCTCGTGAATTGACGTAACTGCTGTATTAGTTACTAACCTGCCTATGTGTGCATTGTGTTAAACTAGGTGTAATCAAGGCTAATCAGTAGGCTTATCTATTTGCTCGTTAATTTGCAATGTGAGTCATTCTTCTTTTTAAACTGTTTTCTCACAGTTTGTGAGTAAGTATTACAAAACTCCAAGTTATTTTCAAGGTTATAGTTACAGGGATTAAGTCTTTGTAATCGCCAAATTACAGCTGGTATGTGGGGTATTGTGCACATTACTATTTTTATCACTCTAGGTGAGTGAGCCTGATACTCGTCACTAATTGGGGCGACGGGACCAATAGTGGTATGACCACAGTCACAGATCCGGTCGAGTGACAAATACCCATTCTTGATAATTGGTTGATAAAAACATTGTAATTCCCCTTAATACTGTAATTTATAATTAACGGGTCGTTTTAGAAAACTGAATGATTCACTCAGTATTTCCCCGTTGACAAAACATTTTTCAAACATGTTTCAGGTGATCTGTGTGATCCAGGAAAAGTGCAGTAAAGCACTACAAGCTCAGAGAAGTGGCTCAGTGTGAATAAATCAATAAAACATGTTTTGGAAAATAAAGATTTCTGTGTGAAATCAACTTATTTGTAAATTATGGGATTTATCCCTTAAACTTTGTGTAAAATATTAAACGAGCATTGTCCGGTGAAAAGATCCTGTAATAAAAGACTTCCGCTGTCACATAAATAAAAATACCACGGGTACCACTGAATCTACGTCGCGGCCCCCGACTCCATCCAGGGTAGGGTCGGGAGCCGTGACAGAGAAGGTGGTATCAGAGCTAATAATTAATAACTATTGAGCCACTGATCGAGCCGCTGATTAAGCCTAATACTAAATTAAGTATTTGACAAAATACTTAATTCTACTAATTGTTATTCTGTGATTATATGTTTTATTAACTGATTATTTGTTAGTTACAGTATGGGTAAACAAAAGCTGTCTGCTATCTACCACAAATTAGATGTTGCATCTTCTTCTAAAAACCCAGTAAACCTAGAAGAGGGAATTTTTGTCCGCAAGGCAAACTATGAGAATCCTCTTTCCCCAGAGAAAAGGGATTCGATACTTAAAAAGAGTCAGGAGAAAAAGAAACCCCGAACCAAGAGAGTTAGGTTTAACCCAGAAGTCCAAGAATTTGGTAATAGTACACCTTGGGAAGATAAAATAGACGGGAAATGGGCAAATCTCTATATGCTAGCTACTGTAGCAGAAAATACCAACCTCTAAATTTCCAATAAATCGAGTCTAATAGAAAAATCACTATCCAGTAAATAAATAAAATTCTGGTGTGTTTATTTCTGTTATCCTTTGTATAAATTAAAATGCAATAAAACTTCAGTGTTTGTTTATTAAACTTTGCTCCAAAGTTTTAACATTGCATTTTTGTATTTTTGCATATATACTATGCAGCATGAGTGAGATATCGGAAGCATTTCAGAATCTCAACTTATATCCAGTGCCTATCGAAGTCTCTTACGACTTTACTGGTTATGTTGCTGAAATAGAAGAACCTGTGGAATTCCAAGCTCCACCGCTGGAAAAAGCCAAACCTAAAAAGAAGAGAAGATACGTAGGGTGGAGGAAAGTACGCCGTAGGAAACCAGCCACTAGGAGACTTCCAAAAATAGAAAATCCTGTAAGCATGAGCAAGGGAAAGGAAATAGAAACAGGAGAAAGTTCGAAACCACCAGAAAAGGACATAGGAATAGATCTTAAACAAAAGGGAATAGAGATTGGCGAAAGCTCTAAACAACCGGAAGAAATCACGTTCCAAGACGAAATAGACCGTCTATTAGGAAACTGTGAGGTTATAAGCCCAATCCGCACTAATTTGTACCCTTACCCGGCTACAGTTCAATTTCCCTTAAACGTAGCACCAACTATTCCTGAACCTTTAATCCACACCCGACCACTAGGCGAACTAGAGGAATGGTGGACAAACGACTGGCAATTCCAAAACATAGTCAACAGTCCTTATAGTTTCCTTCCACAATTTGACCCAGAACCAATCCCGAATCCTCCCATGAGTAATGAAAACCTGGCTGAACTCCGTCAGTTCGGTGAAGAACTGATAGGTACGGGTAATAGGATCAGGGAAATGGGAGAGCATCTAACTTGGAAGTATGATGAGAGGGAGCATCGTTATTAGGACTGTCAGTCAAACCAACGAAAAAGTCAGGGACCCGTATTGTATATTAGTGTAAATAAGTAACTTAAAACTCTATAAAATGGGCAATAAAACTCTGTAAGATACGGTGTGTATGGATGCATATACAATATACAATAACAAAATGAAAGTCGAGAAATCGACAATTTTGGTTATACCTGTATGTTGAGAAAATTTATGTGTTCATCTGTGTGAATTTTGCTATTAATGAGTTAGACACTAATAATTCCTACCAATTAGCAGATGGAAAACGCTAACAATGAACCAATTAATGAAGTAAATCAATCTGAGCAAGAACAGGAAGATCGATATATAACTCGACAAGATATCGAGCACTTTATCGCCCTAGGGATAGCCCATGCTATTCCAGCAATTGTGGCTGCTGTTCATAAACCTGCCGAACCACAACAATTAAATCCTAGTAAACGTACTCTGGAAGATAACGGCAGTAACAGCATAAATGGAGGCGGCAATCATAACGATCATGATCCGCAACAAGTCCCACTTCTAAAAAGAATAAAAGCTGCAACGTCTGGTTGCACTTACAAAGAGTTTCTTGCTTGCAAACCCACTGAATTTGCAGGTAACGAAAGGGCAACTGCAACACTGCGTTGGTTAGAGAAAACCGAAGCAGTAATTGCAATAAGCAAATGTGCCGAAGAGGATCAAGTGATGTATGCATCAAATCTGTTCAAAGAAGGAGCACTAGAATGGTGGAATACGATCCTCCAGGCGAAAGGAAGAAGGATAGCCTATGCCATGAGTTGGGAAGAATTTAAGAGTCTTGCAGAAAGAAAATTCTGTCCCGAATATGAAAAAGATCAAATGGCAAACAAATTCCTCAGTCACCGCATGACAGGGGTAGATTGTCGGGGCTATACTTCGACATTCTTTGAATACGCAAGGGTAGTGCCAACACTGGCTTCGCCAGAACCGGTACTTATTTCCCGTTACATCTGGGGGTTAATTAGTGAAATTCGAAACATCGTTAAAGCTGCGAGACCTCGTACGATTGACGATGCTGTAGAATTAGCTAACACCCTAACGGATGAGTTGGTACGCACAAGAGAGGAAGATCGCAAGAAGGAATTAGCTCAAAAGATTACCCTAGGATTTCGTGTGGGTAATACAAGAAAAGAGGAACGGGGCAATCCTCATCGTCTCCCTTCTGCAAAATTTGCAAAAAGAAGCATTATGGACAATGCAACATGGTTTGCAATTTTTGCAAGACAAAAGGTCACCGGGAAGAAGACTGCAGGAAGAAAACAAGAATTTGTTATAATTGCAGAGAAAGGGGACATTTCCAATTTGAATGTCCTAAATTAGCTAAACCTGTAGTCAACCAAGCCAAACCAGCTGAAGGAGCAACCAAGAGAAATGCACGTGCATTCCAGCTAACCACTCAAGAGGCCGAACTCATTCCAGATGTGATAGCGGGTACGTTCCTAGTACATGATGTGTTTGCAAAAGTATTATTTGACTCTGGTGCGAACCAAAGTTTTATAAATACTTCATTTTGTCAAGCTCTTAAGTTACCTTTAACCACTCTTAAGCAAATCTTCACAGTAGAAACCGCAGAAGGAAATTCTGTGAAAATAGATAAAGTCTGGCAAGAAGGAAAAATAGAATTATTAGGCCATAAGTTTTCTGCAAATCTGTTACCAATGAATTTAGCCGGATTCGATGTAGTATTAGGAATGGATTGGTTAATAGCCAACCATGCTCGGATCCTATGTGATAAAAATGCCGTAGAAATTCGAACACCTTCAGGAGAGGTAATTTTAATTACTGGAGATAAACCTCGAAAGCCATTAAAATTCATTTCTGTAATGAAATTGGCTAGTTATTCGAGAAAGCAGGAAATGGTGTACATGATTTCAGTAATCATTAACACTAAAGATAAAGAACTTCAGGACATCCCGATAGTCTCAGAATACCCCGATGTTTTTCCAGAAGAATTACCTGGATTACCACCTGATAGAGAAGTAGAGTTTAGAATTCATTTAATTCCAGGTACTGCACCAATAGCTAAAGCACCATATAGATTAGCACCTACCGAAATGCTAGAATTGAAAAAGCAATTAGATTATTAAGCAAAGGATTCATACAACCTAGTTCATCCCCTTGGGGTGCACCAGTGTTGTTTGTGAAAAAGAAAGATGGATGGAGATGCTGAGCGACTACGACTGTGATATTCAATATCACGAAGGAAAGGCAAATGTAGTTGCCGATGCCTTAAGTCGTAAGTACCATGAGAAGCAGAAACGAGTCCGTGCTCTGAGGTTGAATCTACAAGTAGATTTAATGGCACAAATCAAAGAAGTTCAGAAAACAGCAATCAAAGATGATGCTGAAGGAATGAAAGGTTACCTAAAAGAACTAGAACAAGGAAATGATGGAATTTGGAAATTCCATAAGAAACGAATTTGGGTACCTAAGCAAGGAGAGTTAAGAAATAAAATCTTAGAAGAAGCTCATAAATCTAGGTATACCATGCACCCAGGAAACAATAAGATGTACCAAGATTTAAGAAATAATTTCTGGTGGATAGGAATGAAAAAGGATATAGCCGAATATGTATCCAAGTGTTTAACTTGTTCACAAGTTAAGGCTGAACACCAGAAACCTTCAGGATTATTTCAACAACTAGAAATGCCAGTATGGAAATGGGAACTCATAACAATGGATTTTGTTACTAAGTTACCCAAAACCAAAAGAGGTAATGATGCAATTTGGGTAATTGTAGACCGATTAACCAAATCAGCTCATTTCTTACCAATGAAAGAAACCTTTAGCATGGAAAGGTTAGCGCAACTGTACGTGGACGAAGTAGTATCCCTACATGGAGTCCCACTCTCCATTGTATCGGATAGAGATAGTCGATTTACTTCTCATTTCTGGAAAAGTTTTCAGAAAGCAATGGGAACTCGACTAAATCTAAGTACTGCATATCATCCACAAACAGACAGACAAAGTGAAAGGACAATCCAAACGTTAGAAGACATGCTCCGAGCATGTGTAATTGACTTTGGTGGTAATTGGGATAGCCAGTTGCCATTAATAGAATTCTCCTAAAACAATAGTTATCATTCAAGCATCGAAGCTGCACCATTCGAAGCACTGTATGGACGCAAATGCAGAACTCCAGTATGCTGGGCAGAAATCGGAGAAAGTCAATTATCAGGTCCTGAAATTGTACAAGAAACTACTGACAAAATAACCCAGATCAAGGAAAGACTGAAAACAGCTCGAGATCATCAGAAAAGCTATGCAGATAATCGTCGCAAACCTTTAGAATTTCAAGTCGGAGATAAAGTACTTTTAAAAGTTTCTCCTTGGAAAGGTATAGTACGATTCGGTAAGAAAGGAAAGCTAAGTCCGAGATACGTTGGACCATTCCCTGTGATTCAACGAATAGGACCAGTAGCTTATCGGTTACAACTACCAGAAGAATTGGCTGGAGTACATGATCAATCCCTGGTAGTCCCTCTTCAGGAAGTAGAGGTGAATGAAAAGTTGAAATTCGTAGAGAAACCATTAGAAATTGAAGATCGAAAAGTCAAATTTCTCAAGCATAAAAGACTGGTATTGGTCAAAGTCAAGTGGAATTCAAAGAGAGGACCCGAATACACTTGGGAGCTGGAATCCGAAATGAAGCGAAAATATCCACATCTCTTCCAGTAAATCTCGAGGACGAGATTTTTCTTAAGGTAGGGAGGATGTAACGACTGTCAATAAAACCCGTAATTAGGATAATAATTATCCAATAAGAAAACCCTAATTAAGACACCCAAGTAATTTGGCATAAACCCTGAAATTTCTGGAATAATCGGAATCAGGATCAGGGCCCCTAAAACTCGAGGGGGGCAAACCCTCGTTGGTAATTATCTTAATTAATTCGTTGCTCAATTCTTGTTTGTGGAAATTGTTGAATCACCTAAGCTACAACCGAACTCAGCTAGGCTAGGAAATAGGGTGCGACCTTTACGGACCGTAAGGGTTGGTCCTTACGGACCGTAAGCAGACCGGGTTCCCTTACGGACCGTAAGGGGTTAGTCATACGGTCCGTAAGCGTGTCGAAATTTCTGCTATAAATAGCCGACCTTGGCATGTAAACTGTGGTGTTAAAACGACGTTCAGAGCTTCTGTATACGTCGAGATTAGGCTGTTATACTACAATCACACACACACGATCACGAAACGCTGCCGCAATCAGGGTAATAACTCGATCGCTATTACGATTCAACGTCCGATCGATTATAACTATCCAACGATAGTCCAGGTGCTGCTCAATTGAGCTTGTACTTTGATTATTCGTCGTGATTTCGACTTGAATATTAGAGTGCTGTTCGAATTGGGACTATGCTCTGTTATTCGTTGTGAATCTGACTGAATTATCGAGTATTGCACTGATTAATCGTTGTGAGGGTTTAATCTCGTGAATTGACGTAACTGCTGTATTAGTTACTAACCTGCCTATGTGTGCATTGTGTTAAACTAGGTGTAATCAAGGCTAATCAGTAGGCTTATCTATTTGCTCGTTAATTTGCAATGTGAGTCATTCTTCTTTTTAAACTGTTTTCTCACAGTTTGTGAGTAAGTATTACAAAACTCCAAGTTATTTTCAAGGTTATAATTACAGGGATTAAGTCTTTGTAATCACCAAATTACAGCTGGTATGTGGGGTATTGTGCACATTACTATTTTTATCACTCTAGGTGAGTGAGCCTAATACTCGTCACTAATTGGGGCGACGGGACCCAATAGTGGTATGACCACAGTCACAGATCCGGTCGAGTGACAAATACCAATTCTTGATAATTGGTTGATAAAAACATTGTAATTCCCCTTAATACTGTAATTTATAATTAACGGGTCATTTTAGAAAACTGAATGATTCACTCAGTATTTCCCGGCTGACAAAACCTTTTTCAAACATGTTTCAGGTGATCTGTGTGATCCAGGAAAAGTGCATTAAAGCACTACAAGCTCAGAGAAGTGGCTCAGTGTGAATAAATCAATAAAACATGTTTTGGAAAATAAAGATTTCTGTGTGAAATCAACTTATTGTAAATTATGGGATTTATCCCTTAAACTTTGTGTAAAATATTAAACGAGCATTGTCCGGTGAAAAGATCCTGTAATAAAAGACTTCCGCTGTCACATAAATAAAAATACCACGGGTACCACTGAAATCTGCGTCGCGGCCCCCGACTCCATCCAGGGTAGGGTCGGGAGCCGTGACAATTAGTGACTTTTGGCTCATTTGTCATTTGGAGAGCTCTAGATCTAGAGAGAGCTTCTAGAGAGAGAAAGTGATTCAAGGTGGTGTATACTTTCAGATTTCTAAATCGAATCACGTTTATTTTACGTCTTGTGTGTTAGGTCACGTTCGTGTACGGATTTTGTACGTCACATCGTTTCGGAGTCAAAACCGGTCCTACAAGTGGTATCAGAGCAGGAGCACGATTGCATTGATCCATCACACGATTTCGTACAAGATTTCATCGATTTCAAATCTGAATTTCATCTATTTCTTCATCTTTTTCATTTTTTCACTTTTTTCACTGAAAATCGTCAAATTGAACGGGTTTTTACGGTCCAAATTACATGATTTTTTGATATGATGTGCGAAAACACCTGACCTACAACCCTACAAAGTTTCAGATTTTTGGTCCGATAACGAGTGACATCAGGTTGATTCTACACGAAACAACCTTATTCCACTTGAAAAAGTCTAATTTCGTTTGAAAGTGCTGTTGATTTCACACAAAATCACAAATTTCGCTCCAAATTGACCTAATTTCGCTTGAAACTGAGCTAATTCTGCATAAAATTAGATTCCGTTTGGTGATTTCGCATGAAAACACTATTCCGTGTGAAAACTCTGATTTCGTTTGAGTTGCTATTCCGTGTGAAAGCCATATTTCGTGTGAAAAAGTCTATTTCGTGTGAGTCCTATTGTTTGAAAAAGCTTATCAACTTGTTTCAGTAGTTCACGTGTTACAATAGTCTGCACTGATCCATTAATTGTTAAGAAGTAATCGGTCCAATAACAATACATCATTAAAAGTAAATTGCATGTTAACTGACAATACATGTGAAACAATTAAAGGCACCGACCCATTTGAATTGAGAATAACATTTATTTCAAGTCGCATTGAAAACTGTTACAATTAATATGTGTCAGCTATTTTCAAAAAGTTAAAACTTTGTGCTGTCAACATATATCGAGTCATACCGTTTCAAATCTGATAAGGTTTGCATGTGTAATAGTTGTAGTCCAATTAAAATCCAACTTATATTCTAAAAAGGAAGTTGTGTGCAGCCCATGTGTTTATCGGCCCAATAGGGGTATTATGTGAACATGTTTTGTCGGCTCATTAATCAAAACACAAAAATCCATCGATCTAATAAAATTCAATAAATCATCACGTAAACTCATACATCGGTCCAATAAAAAGTATTGCATTATCTCTGTTGTTCGTCATTTGTCTTGATCCTTGACATTTGCATGTGATAGTTAAAATTGAATATCTGAATTGTGTCAGTTGCATGTGAGACCATTAATTTTACATTAAAAAAGTTTGTGAAACCAAAATAGGTTATCAGCCCAATAAAAGGTAACAATTAGAGGTCCAATAAAATTAAGACTTGTATCAATGTTGTTGGCATTTAATATTTGTCAGTGATTTGAATCAGTAGTTTGCATGGATTGAAAGTCAAGATTCATCGCATCAAAGTCATACGGGTTGACCAATTTCTCATCAAAGCAGTTCAGCCAAATCACTAGAAACAGTTCAGGTCATGTCTTTGTGAACCAGGTGTAACATCCCAAAACGCGAATTTTAAAATTCGTTAGAACGATACCATGTTTAATTAAATAAGTATAATAATTAAGTTATTAAACTTGGTTAAATGTCTAACAAAACAACCAAAGGAAGGAATTTGCTACAATTGTGACCAAGTAACAACTAGAGGGGCCAAGGTTGTCAAAAAAAGGGAAAGTTTATGTTTAATTAAAAATAAAATTAAAACCCAAAAACTCACACACTGAGTGTGTGTGGGTGTCGATGTGCGACCAGGAGAGGAGGAGAAAGGGGGTCAAACCCTAGATCACAAAATCCATCAAATTGAAAGGGGATTTAAGGGCTAAACTAATGCATGAACCAAAGAAAGTCGATCACCGAAGTGTTTCTAACATCAAGTAAGTCGAAATTTGGTGATTTGATGATGTTTGATTAAGTGGGTTTTGTGTAATCCGAAAATATTGTGTAAGATTAAACATGAATGTTTGTTATGATGAATGCGTAAATGCTAAAATATGTTTAATTTTGACTATGAAGATGATTTGGGAAAACCCACTTGTAGTAGTAGTGAAGATGATGATAAAGATGATCACTCATGTTTAATAGATGTGTATTGTTGATGAATAAGGTTGTATGTAATGAGTAATCTTAGTTAATTTGAATATAGTATGAAAGTTATATGATCCTAGTTGAATTTGATGATCAATACTATGAATTAGGAATATTATGCAATAAAATACTTGTACAATGAAGGGATATCTGAAGGCTCTCCTAGGAAGGAAGAAGAATAAGGGTCAGGATACGGAGAAGGGTCCTGAACGAGCGGCATCACCTCCTGCGGATGCCAAGATAATCAACTTTATCTTGGGAGGATCCGACATTTGTGGGACTTCGTATTCTAAGGCCATGAGGCATGCAAAGGAGGCTAAGACTGAAAGGGGAGATAAACCAGCCAGGATGACAACCCTTCCAACAGACAAAGTGATCACTTTCGACAGCGATGACCGGGATACTGTGTAGGATCCTTACCATGATGCTCTCGTAATAACATTGTATGTTGCTAAACATTTTGTACGCAGGATATTGGTGGACAACGGTAGCTCTGTCAATATAATTCAGCTGGAAACATTGAAGAGGATGAATGTGTCTCCAATGGACATTACTTCGAAGTCACTATGCTCGTTGGTTTCAGTGGAAAAGCTAGGAACACCGTGGGAGAGATAAAGTTACCAGTATATGTTGAAGGGGTCAACTCGATACAACGTTTCTGTGTGATGGACTCCCTATCCTGCTACAACATCATACTGGGCAGGCCATGGATCCATGACATGAAGGCCGTCCCATCAACCTATCATCAGTGTATCAAGATCCCTACTCCTTGGGGGGTTGTCAAGGTGGAAAGTGATCAACAGGAGGCAAAGGAATGTTACTCATCCTCAATGAAATCCTCAACCAAGCCCAATGCAGCATAGCAATTAAAGATACGAGCCCTGGATATCGCGGAGGCTTCAGAACAGGATGTTAAGAAAATTATCCTGGACCAGGATAATCCGGATATCTCGGTGCTCGTAGGGACCAATATCCCTCAAGATATTGAGGATCAGCTTACTAACTTTTTGAAATGCAGGATGTCAACATTTGAATGGAAGCATGAGGATATGACAGGTATATCCAAAGATATTATTACTCACAAGCTTGGAATTGACAGGTCTTTCAAGCCTGTCCAGCAAAAGAGAAGGAAGTTTGCTCCAGAACGAAACATAATTATTCAAGAAGAGGTTGAAAGACTATTGAAGTCCAAGATGATCAGAGAAGTCAAATTTCCCAAATGGCTAGAAAATGTGGTAGTGGTTCAAAAGAAGGCTTGTCCCAAAGACCCATTTCCTCTTCCTCATATTGATGCAATGGTGGATGCTACCGCCGGGCACGAGATGTTAACCTTCATGGATGCATCCTCAGGATTTCAGCAGATTCAAATGGAGCCTTCGGACCAAGAGGATACTGCATTCATGACACCAACAGGTATTTATTGTTATACTGCTATGCCTTTTGGTTTGAAAAATGCAGGTGCAACATACCAGAGATTGGTGAACATGATGTTCAAAGATAAGCTGGGGGACACAATGGAGGTATACATTGACGATATGGTGGTAAAATCTAAAAAGGCTGAGGATCACCTCCAGGATATTAAGGGAGCATTTGATATCCTAGATCAATATAATATGAAGCTAAATCCTTCCAAGTGCCATTTCGGAGTGGGGGCAGGAAAGTTTTTAGGATATGTGGTGACCAAAAGAGGGATAGAGGCAAGCCTAGAGCAGATTAAAGCCATCTTGGATATCAAATCACCTTCAAATATGAAGGATGTTCAATGGTTAACAGGGCGAGTTGCGGCACTAAACAGATTTATCTCAAGATCCTCGGAGAAATGCAAAGAATTTTATGATATCCTGAAGAAAAACAAGAAATTCGAATGGGGAGAGAACCATGAAGCAGCCTTGCAGGAACCGCACCTCTATTGATGAAGCCTGAGGATGGTGAACCATTATCCCTGTATCTTGCAGTATCAGGGAATGCAGTAAGTGATGTCCTTGTAAAGGATCATGAAGGTCAGTAGTATCCTGTTTATTATGTTAGCAAAAGTTTATTAAATGCTGAAACTAGATATTCTCATTTAGAAAAGTTGATATTGGCTCTAGTTATGGCATCAACAAAGTTTAGACATTACTTTGAGAGACATAGGATTCATGTTAAAACTAATTATCCTGTTAAAAATGTGCTTAAGAAACCAGAGATGTCCGGTAGGATGGCTAAGTGGTCAGTGAAGTTGAGTGCTTATGACTTAGTATATGAACCTAGGAATGCCATAAAGTCGAAGGCTCTAGCCGACTTTGTGGCTAATTTCAGTAGTGACATTCAGAATGAGGTAGACCTAGAAGTCCAACAATTAGAAGAATCCTCAGGATCCTGGACATTGTACACTGATGGAGCATCTAATGTTAGAGGAGTAGGACTGGGAATACTACTAAAATCGCCACAGGGGGACATATTACCCCAGGCTATTAGGTGTGAATTTCCTGCTACCAATAACGAAGCAGAATATGAGGCTTTAATTACAGGATTAGAACTAGCTAAGGATATGAATATTAAAAGTTTGCAAGTATATGTTGACTCCTTGTTAATCACTAATCATTTTAATGGATCCTATGCAGTTAAAGGTGAAAAGTTAATCGAATATCTCGATATTCTAAAAAAATTAGCATGATATTTCGATGTTTTTACACTTGAACAGGTACCAAGAGAGGATAATGCTGAAGCGGATGCCTTGGCAAACCTAGGATCATCAGTCAGGATACCGGAGGGAACCCCAATACCAATACTACATATCTTGTATCCTGCAACAAATCCTCAGGATGAAGAAGTAATAAGTATCCAGGATTCTGTTGTTGAATATCCTGAGAAGGATCCTAAATCATGGACGACTCCAATCATAAAATATCTCAAGGAAGGACACATCCCTAAAGACGAAAATCATAAGGCATTTCGGATAAAGGTATCACGATTCACCATTATAAATAATGTCTTGTATAAAAAATCTCTTGCAGGACCATATCTAAGGTGCTTGGTGTTTTGGTCAAAAATTACCGAAGCAATTAAGTGATCAAATTAGTTAACTGAGGTAGTGTGCTGAAAAGTGTGTTGAAAATATGTTGTTTATGTTGTTTGGAAAAACAGTGTTCAGGATACGGCTCAGGATATTGAGTTGTATCTATGATCAAACGATGTGCAAAAAGTAAAGGGGTTGACACGGGATGTACGAGGAAAGCCCTTGATCAATCTAGATCGCCGGCATAAAACCTCGGGAGCTGACAATCGCAGCTGCCTAGTTCTTCTTATTACTTCAAACTTCAGGATACAGTGCAGGATATTGACCAGATCGCTAAGTGTTACAATGATTTGTGTGAGAGTACAAGTTGCGAGAGAACAAGTATGTAAGTGTAGTGAGTGTAGCTGTGATGTACTATTCGATCCGGTATACCCACCTATTTATAGTAACCAAATACAAAATGAAATTCCTACAAATATGGGATGCTTTCGAATATTCCATTGTTAACGTTGTAGTCCGGGTAATGCGGCTTCAACGTCTTCATTTGAACGACTTGGACCGAGTCTCTTGGAGAAAGAGTCTTTGTGAACGTTGGGCACCTGCACGCGTACTCCTGCACTCAACACGTTAGTAATCCTGAGGATACTATTCAGGATATTATAGACATCCTGAATGAGCATCTCGGATATAAGCAGATATCATTTATTCAAGATATAACTCAAGATATTTCCCAGGATATGAGGAGCTCAGAATTTTACCCATAACAATTGTCCCAAAAAATGTTGCCGTTAAGGATCCTGAGTCCTAACGGTTACATTTTTTCACAATAACCGAGGCAATTAAGAGATAGGACTTGATGTGACCGCTTGTAACCGTGCAGCCTATTTCTACTCACTACTCCCCTATATCTTCTCTCGTTCACCCCATTTAATCTCTATCAAGAAGAAAAAGGTAAAACCCTTCTCTCTCTCTCTCCTTACTTCTTTCCTCTATACTATTCCGGCAAAGATATGGCGAGACAGACAAGGTCAAGCTCCGGTGACTCCGCTCCTTCGTTTATTCACCAAAATATTCTCCAGGATCCGGAGAAGGAAATATGCACCGTTGACAGCGCACATCTGTCAGCCCTTAAAACCTCCGGCATCTTCCCGAAAGGGATGGTGTTCCGGCCATTTGATCGGGAAATCCGATCAGACATGGTCTCCGATGAATGGATAAGCTTCAATGCTTTTCCTTTTACCTTGGGGTTACAGTTTCCATTTCCCGATTTTATCACCGAGTTCTTCGATGCCACAAAAATATGTTTTAGTCAAACAATTCCAATGCTATGGCGAGTCCTGCTCGTTCTTGATCAAATCAAGAACAACCATATTCCTGACCTTTCCGTTCATGACTTCCCCTTAGCATATCGGCTTAGATGCCATGGTTCTTGCCGTTTTTTGTTCTACTCTACCTCCAGCGACCCACTGGTACTTCGTGCCACAAGGAATGAGGAGGAATGGAAGTCCAAGTTTTTCTTTGTAAAAAGAGACTCAATCCCTGGTGGAACGGAATATCCAGTGCAGTGGTTGAGAAAGGGTAGGATTTAGGGCTTTAGGATGATCCTGTTTTGTATCTTGTTCCATATCCTGAACTGATCAACTTTCTTTTTACTGTTTTGTTTGTAGCTGATTTTAGGAAGCTAGCACCTCCTCTTGCAGATTCACAGAAAAGGATTGACGCTATCAAACTCCTTCCTGAAGCTGAAAGAAGTTTTAACCTGTCTCCACCAACTCCAAGCCCTCTTTCCAGTGTTAACATGTCTGGTAAGGATCCTGCTCAATATCCTGCATACATGCTTTTATTTGAAATATCTTAAGAAAGAATTTTTACTCCCTGTTGTGCAGACTCCAGCAAAGTTCCGATCCTCCTTGACCTTGACGAGCTTGACAGTTATCCTACTCCTGTCATGGTCAAGAAAGAGACACCTGCTGCTACCAGCTCCAAGCCACTGCCGGCCCCCAACGCTAACCCTAGGACCCGTGCTTCCACAGCAAAGAAGAGGAGGGGCTCTGAAATCAGTGCCCCAGGCTCCGAGGGGTTCTCCTATGATGAACTCAGCTTCTCCGACTCCTTAGAGCCCATGACATCCTTCCTCAATAAGGTAGTATCCTGCTACATATCCTGCATATATATCCTGAAAGGATATCCTGATTAATATATTCTGACCCATACCTGAATTTGATGTGCAGGGCCTTCAGCATCTGCTCCACCTGTACAACGATGCCTTCGGTACTGTTGCACTCCACGAAGCCAGGATCAAACAGCTCAAAAGCACAGTTGCTGACCAAGGCGCCATCGCTGAAGCAAAGTCCCGGCATTACGAGAGCTTAATGAAGAAAGTTACCCAAGAGGCTGAGCTCAAAATTGCCACCGCAGAAATGGATCACGAGCAGGCCATGGTTTCTTTCCGGGAAGGGATTAAGGCCTCTGCCATCGTCTCCTTGCTACAAGCTCGCATTAAGATGGCCTATGAGGCCAAGGAGACAGGCCTCGTGTGCCCAGCTTGGCCGGTGGACTCTTGGGTGGCCAAACTGAAGGAGCTTGGAGGGAAAGTTGTGCCACTCCCTGCAGAAGCCGGTGAGTCTTCCAAATCAGCCGAGGTGGTGGATCAGGCTGGAGACAAGAAGGATGCTGGAGCGGATGCTGGGCAGGATGCTGGTAAACCAGAGAAGGTTGGAGAGGATGCCGCTGTGTGAGGGCATCTGAGTGGGCGATGATGGATATTGATGCTTAGGCCGGAGCTCACTTTTTTAGAGTTGATGGTTGTGGTCCCTTGAACAATTTACTTTTCTTATCTTTGAAACAATTTACTTTCCTGCATTTAGAAAATATGATGACCAAAGGTGGAGGGATCCTGAGTTTCAGGACGAAGCCCTTGGTTATCAGTTAGTATAGTTTATTTTGAATACTTTTAACAAGTGGTGGTGGAGGTATCTTGGGTTCCAAGACAAAGCCTTCATTTGTTAAGTAAATATGTTGAAAAACTAATCATGCTTTCGGTGGATGGGTCTCGGTTTGAGACGAAGCCAAAAGCATAATCTTTTGCTAAGTTAATAATATAACCCTTTTTTGACTTTACTCCTTTCATTACGTGAATCTTATTTATGAAAATTGTTTTGTTTGAGAATTCTTGGAAATATTATGGGAACATCATCTAGGAATATCCTGACAAGTATCTTAAGAGATATCATGGTCAGGATATCATTATATAACTTAGGAAATTTAAATCTTCTGAAAAAAGGAAAGATCATACCATAGATTCCCAAAGAGTCAATTCCAATTTTCACCATAGGAATGTCCCCAGTTTATACTTATAAACTTGGATCCGACCTTGGAATAGTATAATGTCCCCTGTTATGACACAAAAATGCAAATGTATTCATGGTTTAGCTTGAACAAATTCCAAACACCTCGAGGCAAACACCTTGTTATCCTGAAATGAATCCTCAACATACTAGGGCAAACCCTTAATATTCTGGGGATAAACCCTGAGTTTCATGCGCTACAGGCGAGAGTGTATAAACTCCAAATCTTAGAAAGGTGAAAACCTTTAAACCTTAGAGAGTATGAAAATACCCTTTCGTGAGAGAGGGTGATCAATCCTCATATACCTTCAGGATCCAGGATATAGCCAACAGTAACGAAATTGTCAGCCACTTTTACATGAACTGGTCCCGCTACCTTGAACTATACCTAGATAACTTGCGCTCCAGGCGAGGTGTTTAAACCCAATTCGAAAGAAACGTGAATACCTTTAAACCTTTGAAGGGATTGAGACCCCTTAAACTTGAGAGAGGGGGCCAATCCTCTAGTCTTTCGATTCGTCCCAAGTGCAAATCCTGGAGCTATATCCTGGAGCATATGCTGCAAAACAACTACAAACTAAGGTGGGTGTCAGTATTGGGTTCAAGATAATGCATATGCTGCAATCCTCTAGCCTGGCTAACACCCCTCCGATGCTTAAGTCAGTATTGGGTTCAAGATAATGCATAAATATATTTAAAAGAGATAGAGTACATACCATTAGGATAGAAACTAAATTCTACTCTTACTTGAAATAGAGCTTTAAGTGTATTGCATTCCAGGATCTTGGTAGCATATCCCCTTTCATATCCTTGAGTCTATATGCTCCTTTCCCAGCTTCTGATTCAACCTCGTATGGTCCTTCCCATTTTGGAGCTAGCTTGCCATCGGCAGGATTAGTAGTATTCTGAAAAGCCTTTCTTAACACCCAATCACCAACTTGAAATCTTCTAGTCCTTATATTCTTGTTATATGCCCTGGATATTCTTTGTAGATATGTTGCCATCCTTAACCTTGCTGTATCCCTTTTTTCATCTATAGTATCCAAATCTTGACATAAATCCTCAGGATTCCGTTCAGGATCCTGTAGGATAGATCTCGCAATAGGTATCGTCATTTACGTTGGAATCATTGCTTCTGCTCCAAACACCAAGGAAAATGGGGTCTGGCCTGTGGCATTCTTTACCGTCGTTCTATCAGCCCACAAAACAAAGGGTAATTCTTCTGCCCATCTTCCTTTCTTGGCCCCTAACCTTTTCTTCAAGTTGTTGACGATTATCTTGTTTGAGGATTCTGCTTGTCCATTCGCTTGAGGATATACTGGGGTGGATGTTACCATTTTGATTCCCCAACTCTTGCAAAAGTCAGTGGTCCTCTTGCTTATAAACTGGGACCCATTATCACAGACGATTTCAGCTGGTACCCCAAACCTGGTCAGGATATTCCTCTTTATGAAGGATACTACTTCTTGGTCTCTAACTTGGACAAATGCTTCAGCTTCAACCCACTTAGAGAAATAATCCGTCATTGCTAGCATAAAGACTTTTCCTCCCGGAGCTTTTGGTAACTTTCCTACTATATCCATTCCCTATTTCATGAACGGCCAAGGGGATGCTATAGGATATAATGGTTCAGCTGGTTGATGTAGTATGTTACTATGCCTTTGACATGCATCACATCTTCGAGCAAATTCTGCAGCATCTTTCCTCATCGTTGGCCAATAATATCCTGTCCTTAATACATTGGAGAACAATGACCTGCCCCCAGTATGGTTACCACAATCCCCTTCATGTATCTCCTGAAGTACTTCTTTGGCTTCAGGATCCTCCAAGCACCTCAAATATGGTCTTGCAAAACATTATTTATAATAGTGAATCGGGATACCTTCATCCTAAATGCCTTAGGATTTTCATCTTCGGGGATATGTCCTTCTTTGAGATATCTGATGATTGAAGTCGTCCAGGATGTAGAATTCTTCTCAGGATACTCCACTCCAGGATCCTGAATACCTGCTACTTCTTTATCCCGAGGATTCGTTGCAGGATACAAGATATGCAATATTGGTATTTGGGTCCCATCTAGTATCCTGATTGATGATCCCAGGTTTGCCAAGGCATCTGCCTCAGCATTATCCTCCCTTGGTACCTGTTCAAGTGTAAAAACATCGAAATATCCTGCCAATTTTTTAAGAATACCAAGGTATTCAATTAACTTTTCACCCTTGACTGCATAGGATCCGTTAAGATGATTAGTAATTAACAAAGAATCAACATATACTTGCAAATTCTTAATACTCATTTTCTTAGCCAATTCTAATCCTGCAATCAAAGCCTCATATTCTGCTTCGTTGTTGGTAGCAGAGAATTCACACCTAATAGCCTGGGGTAATATGTCCCCCTGTGGCGATTTTAGTAGTATACCCAAACCTACTCCTCTTACATTAGACGCACCATCAGTATATAATATCCAGGATCCTGAGGATTCTCCTAACTGCTGGACTTCTAGGTCTACCTCATCCTCAATATCACTACTGAAATCAGCCACAAAGTCAGCTAAGGCCTGGGATTTTATGGCATTTCTAGGTTCATATACTAAGTCATAAGCACTCAACTTTACCGACCACTTAGCCATCCTACCAGACATCTCTGGTTTCCTAAGCACATTTTTAACAGGATAACTAGTTTTAACATGAATCCTATGTGTCTCGAAGTAATGTCTAAGCTTTGTTGATGCCATAACTAGAGCTAATATTAACTTTTCTAGGTGAGAATATCTAGTTTCAGCATTTAATAAACTTTTGCTAACATAATAAACAGGATACTGCTGACCTTCGTGATCCTTTACGAGGACTGCACTTACTGCATTCCCAGATACTGCAAGATACAGGGATAATGGTTCACCATCCCCAGGTTTCATCAATTGAGGCGCGGTTGAGAGATACTGCTTCAAGTTCTGAAGGGCTGCTTCATGCTTCTCATCCCATTCAAATTTTTTATTCTTTTTCAGGATATCGTAGAACTCTTTACATTTTTCTGAGGATCTTGAAATAAATCAGTTTAGTGCCGCCACTCTTCCTATTAACCGCTGAACGTCTTTCATATTTGAAGGTGATTTAATATCCAAGATGGCTTTAATCTGCTCCGGGCTCGCCTCTATTCCTCTTTTGGTCACCATATATCCTAGGAATTTTCCTGCCCCTACTCCGAAATGGCACTTAGCAGGATTTAGCTTCATATTATACTGGTCCAAGATATCAAATGCTCCCTTAATATCCTGGAGGTGATCCTGGGCTCTCTTTGATTTTACCACCATATCATCAATGTATACCTCCATGGTGTCCCCCAGCTTGTGTTTAAACATCATATTTACCAATCTCTGGTATGTTGCACCTGCATTTTTTAAACCAAAGGGCATAGCAGTATAACAATAGATACCTGTTGGTGTCATGAAGGTATCATCAAATGGAACCTTCTGACCAGGAGGATACATCCATGCAAGTCAACATTTCATGCCCGGCAGTAGCATCCACCATTGAGTCGATATGTGGAAGAGGGAACGGGTCTTTTGGACAAGCTTTGTTCAGGTCTGTGTAGTCTACACTAACTCTCCACTTCCCATTCTTCTTTTGAACCACTACCACATTTGCTAGCCATCTAGGGAATTTGACTTCTCTAATCATCTTGGACTTCAATAATCTTTCAACTTCCTCTTGGATAATTGCATTTCGTTCAGGGGCGAACTTCCTTCTCTTTTGTTGTATAGGCTTGAATGACCTGTCAATTCCAAGCTTGTGAGTAATAATTATTTTGGTCAAAAATTACCGAAGCAATTAAGTGATCAAATTAGTTAAGTGAGGTGGTGTGCTAAGAGAATGTGTTCAAAAATATGTTAATTGAGTTATTTGCAAAAACAGTTTGGGGATACGGCTCAGGATATCGAGCTGTATCGATAATCAAACAATGAGCGGAAAGTAAAGTAAATGACACGGGATGTACGAGGAAAGTGTTGATGCAGATTTTGTGTCCGATGCTTGTCGAATAGATTAGTTATTATTTTACGCTGAATTTGTAATAGTTAGTGAAACGGTCTATCGAACGTGTATAGACCCGCTCGTTTGAAGTGGTCAAACGAGAGGGTTATTCGGTTGACCGTGTGTGTTTGCTAGACAGTTTATGGTTGTTTAATGTTGGTGTCGAAGGATAAGGCATCGAAGGATTGTGTATCCTTCGATGAGCTCGAAAGATATCCATCGAAGGTTGAAGATGGACCTCGAAGGATATGGCATCCTTCGAGGTATGTGTGTATCTTTCGAAAGCTGGATGGTCGACAGATTATCTATCGACCAGTCAGTTTGATCCTTCGACCGTGCAACCTGTGTTTGGTATAAATACCAACACCTTGTCATTTGCAACACAAGAGTGAGAGCACAAGTGTGTGCAAGAGAGTGATAGGAGGTTTGAGTCCTCACCGGGAGAAATCACCACTTGATTTCTCCCTGGATGTATACTTCTTTGGTATTAGTTCGGTTATCATGTAATCGGGCCGACTTGTAATGTTTTACTACCGGATTAATGCAAAGTTGTTTGTTTATCATCTCTATCTCTTCCATCTTTGAACATAATCATGAAAATCACGGATTGGATCCCGAAACAGGGACCTACAATTGGTATCAGAGCCATGGTGCCCGATTTAGTAAAACTAACCGTTAACTAAGTCACATGTGCTCTAGATCTGTGATTTTTGTGGGTTTTTGTTCAAGATGTAAAAAACGGTGAAAATGAGAAAAACTCAGATCTGGACCCGAATATTCAGATCTGTGATAAAACGAGTGTTGGGTTTTATGTTTTTCTCCTAAATCTTCAAGTTTCCTTCATCAAAAATAGTTTATAAGGTGTTTCATCGAATCTGCAGATTTACCCAGGTTGCTATGTTCTTGATGTTCTTCACATCTTCATGTTTTGAAAGATGTAAAGAACTTCGAAAGGTCAGATGGTCTTCGAAAGATCATTCCTTCATTCGAAGGGTCATCCTTCCATGATTCGAAGGATCATTCTTTGTTTCGAAGGGTCAAATCTTTTTTTAAAAGATCAGTTCTGATATGATAGCAGCTGATGTTTGTCAGATTCAGATCTGACATGTGCCAGAAAAGATCACTCACAACTCCGAAAGATCAAACATTACTTCGAAAGGTCAGCTATTTTTGAAAGGTCAACCCAACTGTTTTCGAAGGGTCAGACAATTCAATTCGAAAGATCACATTTAACCCTTAACAACTTCGATAGATTATCTGTTTGAATCGAAGGGTCACACATTTGTCTGATTTCGAAGGATCAACATCAACAGCCTCGAAAGATCTTCTTGCCCCCTGAATATCTTCGAAAGATCACCTTGTTGTGTATCGAAGGGTCATCACAACAGGTTCGAAAGATCAGCAGCTTTCGAAGGGTAATCCTTGGTCGAAGGATCATCATCAATCGGTATGATGGTGGTCGGCTGAAATGTATCGCAGGAGAGAGAAAGAAGTTTGTGTCAGCTGTGATGTTAGGGTTGTTGACTTTTGAAAAGAGACAAAATAGCGGCTACCTTTTGTTTGTGTGTAGGGTTTGGTCGATGTCATCAGAATTATATTCTTTAATGTGGGCCAAATTGTTCAAGAAAGGTTTCACACATGGGCTGATGGGTATTTGGGCATTTGGAAAATG
The DNA here is from genome assembly GCF_002127325.2 of Helianthus annuus. NCBI lineage: Eukaryota > Viridiplantae > Streptophyta > Magnoliopsida > Asterales > Asteraceae > Helianthus > Helianthus annuus. The sequence continues at coordinate 130,148,088 of NC_035449.2, read as the reverse complement.
GTGTACCTCTTGGGCTATGGAAGCTAGAGCCTTTGACTTTTGAGTGGGATGCTCTAAAGGGCTACAAAGGCTGCCATATTTAAAGTTGATGTAATTTTGTGTTTTTGAGTGACGGAGTGGGGTCGGGTATTTGCGGAGTTGATCTGAATCGCGCTCCTAATATCAAGGTCAAAATTATGTATGGATTTTGGGAGCGCGCGGGATGATTCGGAACGATGAAAACAAGAGATGGTGGAAACTTGAATTTTGAAAAATTGTGGGGTAGTCACGGTTACCGATGCAATGGCAAAAATGGTAACGCGACTATTATGGGCCAAAAACAACACGGTATGTTCGCTTCCGCTCGTCATTCAATGAAGATTGACGACAGTTCCGCTCAGTGGAGGGAATTGGTGAACATTTGACGACAGTTTCTTTGAAGTGGAAAGAATCTGTTAAGGTTTAGAGATTTTACCAAAGAAATGGGGGGATAAAAATTTTCATATGTTGAATTTCTTCGGTAAATTTCTAAACGCAATCATAGGTATGCTTAAAGATCAAGACTTGATGCAGTTGTTATAGAATGGAACCCTTATCAAATGCCGGTTGGAGTATTGGAAGATCAGCGGAAGATTGGTCAATTGAGCCTTTTGAGGAAATTGCACAACACTCGACTTGGATACGCGTACTTTGAGGGGGAAGTTTTATACAATGAGCATCAAGATACTACTTACCTGGATCATCGGTCAAGGGGGAATTTGTTTACACAGAGAAGATGATTACTTGACTGAAGATCGATGATTGCAGTTGCATTTTCAGCATTCGACAGCAACGGACAAGGGGGAATTTGTTGATGCAGATTTTGTGTCCGATGCTTGTCGAATAGATTAGTTATTATTTTACGCTGAATTTGTAATAGTTAGTGAAACGGTCTATCGAACGTGTATAGACCCGCTCGTTTGAAGTGGTCAAACGAGAGAGTTATTCGGTTGACCGTGTGTGTTTGCTAGACAGTTTATGGTTGTTTAATGTTGGTGTCGAAGGATAAGGCATCGAAGGATTGTGTATCCTTCGATGAGCTCGAAAGATATCCATCGAAGGTTGAAGATGGACCTCGAAGGATATGGCATCCTTAGAGGTATGTGTGTATCTTTCGAAAGCTGGATGGTCGACAGATGATCTATCGACCAGTCAGTTTGATCCTTCGACCGTGCAACCTGTGTTTGGTATAAATACCAACACCTTGTCATTTGCAACACAAGAGTGAGAGCACAAGTGTGTGCAAGAGAGTGATAGGAGGTTTGAGTCCTCACCGGGAGAAATCACCACTTGATTTCTCCCTGGATGTATACTTCTTTGGTATTAGTTCGGTTATCATGTAATCGGGCTGACTTGTAATGTTTTACTACCGGATTAATGCAAAGTTGTTTGTTTATCATCTCTATCTCTTCCATCTTTGAACATAATCATGAAAATCACGGATTGGATCCCGAAACAGGGACCTACAGAAAGCCCTTGATCAATCTAGATCGCCGGCATAAAACCTCGGGAGCTGACAATCGCAGCTGCCTTGTTCTTCTATTGCTCCGAATATCAGGATATAGTGCAGGATGTGGAGCGGATCAACTAAGTGTTACAATATGATTTGGATACAAGTGTGGTGATTGATGTGAACTGGAGAGCAAGAGTGTACGAAAGTGTTGGTGAAAGAGTGTGTGCCTTAAACTCATCCGCCACATCTATTTATAGTAAAGATAAACCAACAAACTATCCTAAACTTGCGGGATCCACCGAATATTCCTTCATTGAACGTTGTAGACCTGGTCTTTCGGGCTCAATGTCTCTTCTTCAACAAATTCGTCCGAGTCTTGAGGAGAAGAAGTCCTTTCAACCGTTAGCAAGTCTTAACCTTCAACCTGCACGTGGTTAATTAATAAATCTCAGGATATTACCCAAGATGTCAGCAATATCCTCTTCCAGCATCCTGGTCACAAGCGAACAAACAAAGGCAGGATATTGGTCAGGATATATATGCTTAGAAAATGACCCATAACAATTGTCCCCAAATATATCTGTTGGTGTACCAATCCAACGGATATATTTCGAAAATCTTATCCCATAACTCATGGCATTTAAAATGAAGCGACGGTCAAGATCACATCGTAACTTCCAATGCGTTTTTTACTCAATGGAGATTTACGATGCCCCTATATCTTCTCTCTTCTTGTTTGAAAAGCAGATATTTCCAACAGAACCTTCAGGTAATTTCTTCATTTCAAATTTTCTTCTTGTCAATTTACTTCATTTCACTTGCAATGGATACCGAGACTGTTGGTGCACTACATCTGCTGATTACGTCTTGTATCGAGTCATTATCTTAGAACGTTAAATCTAGGCACGTAATACGAGAAATAGTGAGATTGTATAGGTTTAAGATAGTTGGGCCGCTCATTAGTCATTTAGATATATGGACCGCTTGAATGGTCATGTTCTGGGCCGCTCTTATGACAAGATAGTTGGACCGCTTTTCTGACGTGTATATGGACTGCTTATTGGGCCTGTCCAATAAGCGGTTCCAGTTGCCTATAAATACCTTATGAGCGGATTCATTTAAAAAGGTTCCTGATTTTCGTACCGAAGTGCTGCCGGATCGAAAACAGGTTGTATTCATCGTTAAATCAATAGAAAAGGAGTTTAAAGTGATATACAAGCTATTCCTACGTCATTTACTTGTTTTCCGCACCTGTACTTGACGAAAACACCTCTGAACGACTCGTTCGGGTCGCCAAACGATCCTACAAGTGGTATCAGAGCTTCAGGAGGAGGAGTTCTACAGGAAATAGCTGAAAATTGTCGAAAATTCTGTCTTCTACTCATTCTTTTTCAGATTTAGATATTTTTCACGGTCGAAACTTGCTCAAAATCTCAGGGATTGTGCGCGATGGTATAAAGACAAACCCTTGAAAGTTTGGGGTTGAAATTCAAAGAAATAGTGGGTCAAATCGTTGTCCGAAGTTGGATCGCGTTTCTGGAACAGCTATGGATCGCTTATTGGACCTAGCTTGAACCGCTCATCCGTACGTATTTAGGACCGCTTATTCGATCAAGTGACTTGAACCGCTCGAAATCAATTTCTGTGAACCGCTCATCTGTACGAGTTTAGGACCGCTTATACGGTTGGATGACTTGAACCGCTCGAACAGCACACTGCTGAACCGCTTATCCTACATATCTTGAACCGCTCGAATAGCATTTTATTTAGACCATGTTTGTGATCAAATTTCACTGGGATCGCTTATTCGACATATTCTTTGGACCGCTTTTCTGTCAGCTGCATTGAATATTGTGCTAAGTCATCATGAACTCTGAATTTTACAACGCCTTTGCTACATCGACTACTCCAGCCGCGATTGCTCAAGCTATGAACCTGGAAAATGAGACTGGAACCACCCAGAAACCCCCGAAACTGATGAGTATTGAAGAATACTATGGGTGGAAAGATCGCTTTGAAAACTGGGTTCAGGCAAATCATCTCAGATCGTGGGAATGCATATTGGAAAAGTACACATTGCCTCGAACAGAATTGCAAGTCATTAAACAGATATTTGAATTCTCAGAACAAGAACGTGCAATGTACAGAGCAGAGAAAATGATGATCAGTTTGTTACAGCAGGCGATTAAAGAAGATATATTCATTCTGCTACAACACGACAAAACTGCGAAGTCAATTTGGGATGCTCTTAAAGTGAAATTCGAGGGTAGTGAAAGTATGATCAAAAGCAAGAAGGCATTGCTTAAAAAGGAATTTGATCTGTTTAGCAGTTTGCCGGGAGAGGATACTAAAAAGCTGATTGAGAGATACTGTCACTTAGTGCGTTCGTTATCGATGTTGGGAGTTGAAAAAGGTCGTGAGGAATGGGTTGATAAATTGGCTGACGCGTTACCTCAGAAAGAGTGGGGAACGTATTTGATGATACTGAAAAACACGGGTGTTTATGACAAACTTACAATTGGTCAGTTTATTGAGAAAATTGAGAGTCAGGATCTTGAACAGCAAAAGATCGCGAGGATGAATAATCCTAGTGGTCAACAAGATGTTAAAATGTATTATAAAGGTAGTATTCCAGTTTCTGAAACTGAAAGAAGTCCGAAAATTCAAACCGCTTTCAGTGCTGGTGATTCATCTGAGAAAGCTGATCAGGGTTCGAACAAAAGTAGCAGCGGGTTTTCATCGTTTCCTAGTGTGAATCCGAAAGAGACTAACACAAGTTTTTAGTCTCAGAGTACAAAAACCGGAAATGGATACATAATTCAGTGCAACATAGCTCTCAATCTTCCAGAAGGTCAAAGCTTCTCTGAAGACACTGCTAAAGATCACATGGCACTTCTGGGTTCAGTTCTGTTATCCTATGAAGGTCTTGTTGCTGGTCGGATCGGAAATCCTATGCTCACCAAAGAGGATTACGATCAAATAGATGCTGAGGAAATGGAACTTATGGATATCAAATGGTGTCTTGCGAGTGTTCTTCGTCGGGCTGAGAAATTCAAAACATTACCGGGAGAAATGACTTTCTTGATGCACATGTTTCTACTTTAGGTTTTGATAAATCTAAAGTTACTTGTTTTCGATGCAGGGAGAAGGGCCATTTCAAGCGAGAGTGCAAAGGAAGAGAAGCTAGCGGAGCACAGAATCCATTCGGGAAAGATGACTACTACCGCAAAGCTATCTATCAGCAAGTCGGGTAATCCCAGGAACCTCAGACAGCTCATGGGAGAAAGATTGAAGATTCCAAAAGAGCTTGTGTTGTAGATTTTAGCTGGAGTGATTACATATCATCTGAAGTTACAACAGAACGAGTTATCGATCAAGATGATGAGAAACTACCAGAAGGTTTCAGTTGGGATATGTTCGTGGATGAAAAGGGAGGTTTTAAAGCTTTCATTGCAAATATCGTCCGAGAGCCAAATTTGTTTGCTACTTGGATGAGATCTATTGGAGAGAATGTATCAAGTGGAGATGAAAAATCTGTGTCATCTAATGAAAGTTCAGATAGTACTGATAGACTCTCAGAACACTCTGGGGATGTTTCAGATAATTCAGATGAAATTGTTCAAGAACAGGATGTTGTATTTGATAAAACACCATCTGATTCTAGTATATCTGATGATGATTCTGAAAAATCTGTACATTTTGATCAATCACCAGATCATAGTAGCAGTGATGATGAGGAAGAGAAACATATAAATACTGCAAAATCTCATATGTCTCCTGAAAGTTTTCATTTTTATTTTGCAGAAAAAATGAAGAAGCTAAAAGAGAAACAAGCTACTAAGGAACAACAATCTGAATCTGAAGGTGATGTTCAGAATGCTGAAAATGTGGTTGAGAAGATTGGTGAGTTTGTGAAAGAAGTAGAAAAGGTGATTGAAGTAGAAAAGGTGATTGAAGTAGAAAAAGTCGAAGTTGAAAAAATTGTTGAAGTCATCAAGCCCTGTGAGAAGTGTTTGGAAGCCTGCAAAGAGTGTGCAGCAAAAGATGACATCATAGCTGAGTACGAGAAAAAGAAAGAGCAGTTACTGTTCAATCTCAATTAGGTGAAGGAATCGTACGACGTGTTGAACAAAACAGTAACAGGTCTCCAAAAGACAAACACAGAAAGAGAACAGGCGCTGACGATGATGAATGCAACTTTAATGTCGAAGCAAAAAGCTATAAATTTCTACATTGAAGAAAGTGCAAAATGGAAGCAAGAGTTGGAAACTGAAAAGATTGAAAATGAGAGGATTAGGAGGTTATTGTTGAGCTATTCTACCTCTGATTATGTTATTGATCGTGTTTATCCAATTGTTGCAGGAATGGAAGCTTTTCAAGCTGAGAAGCCGAAAGAAAAGAAAGATTGTGGTAAGAAACCGACCGTTAGCTATAACAAGTGTCCGCCTCCAATTTGGGATGGGTATTCACCTAGGAAACCAAATGAGGAACAACTTGCAAAAGCAGTCAATATACAGCTTAAAACAGATACAACTGATGTCTTACCAGAAAACATTGATGTGACGTTTACCTCATCCGATACTGATCATGAGTCTGAAATAATCAAAAAGATGGTCGATCAAGTGTTGGATACTGATGAGGAGACAGAGTCGAAATCCGAGTCTGAAAAGCCAAAGTCGTCTGTCAACAGTCAAAATTCGTCGGTTAAACGGTCTTATAGTAAAGAATTTCTGTTATCAAAGGCAGATTTGGATGATGAAACATTCGAAGTTGTTTATACTTTGAATGGTTCTGACAAATTATATTACAACAAAGAGTTTCCAATTTTAAGTGTTAAAACGGATCTAATCAACAAAACTTTTAAACTAATAGAGGTTAATATTCCTGAGTTAAAAGTTTTGAAAAATTTTGATAAACCTAAAAAATATACTTCCAGATTTCAACAAGTCTAAACAAGAAAAAGGGTTACAATTCTGGTCCTGGTTTTCCAAAGAAACCTAACCAAAATCGTAGCTACAAAAAGAAAGGTTTAGGTTTTGTTCCACAAGAAAATCATAAAAATGAGAAAAATTTTAATTCAAACACTGAATTTGTGACAGGTGGAAGCTCGGAAGATGAACAGCAGAAACCATTTTGGAGACAAACTAACAAAGAGTTTCTTGCTGAAAAGAGAAAGAATGGAACTGGAGTATTTCATCCGAGAAATGCTCAAACCTGTTTGAAATGCAATGAAGCGGGTCACATTGCATCGGATTGTTCGAAAGATATCAAAGCAAAACAGGGAGCTTCTCAGAAGATGAAAAACAAAGTTGTGGAAAAATCTAAAAAATCCAAAATTTTTAAAAATTCGAAAAATGAAGTTGGAGAATGTTCAAAGAAAAAGACAAAATTTTACAAAAGACAAGGAAATGACAACCAGGTCTGGGTTGCGAAGAAGGATGAAGTGAAAGTCGGCGATGAATCTGGTTCCACAAAGCCAGAAGAGCCACAAGTTATGGAGAAAATTTCAGAAAATGATGATGTTCTTCCATCATTGAAGTTTGAGAAGGTTAAAAAGAATATTGGAAAAATTGAAATTTCAAATCATTTTATGATGATGAAAAAGAATTTGATGTTGAGAAAACATTCAACGGGAATGTTAAAAAGATATTTGGGAAAATGTTGAGTGGTAAAGCTAAAGGGGTAAAAGACTTTTACGCAACCAAAAAGGCGACATACAACCCTACAGCTGAAGAATTGAAAGTCCTCAAGTCTGAGAAGACTTGGAGGGAAGTTTGCTTCCCAGAATAGTCAAAAGGACTAAGCCGGAGATCCCAAGTTTATATCGTGGATCAGGAATCGGCATCATTCTAGTTTATGATATGTCTATTTGAATGAATGTGATTAATGTTTGAATGTTTTGCAGGTGAAAGGACTATGCCGGAGCTTCCAGGTGGTTAATTGCGAAGTAGGAATCGGCATTTTGATTGACATAATGGTGATGTAGACGTAATATTCCTACACGTGGTAATTTTTGGGTACCTACAAGTGGTAATCTTGATCCCACAAGTGGTATTTGTGGTTAAATTTTGAGATGCTTGGATATGTTGAGTAAATTACATTTACGAGTGATACAGAAGGTTCTTAAAGGCAAATGGTAAATCAGGGACATTAAATTGTACTTGATTTACTATATATGACAAAAGATAGACAAGATGATGAACCATATCCCCGTACTTAAAATTGATACTCCTACAAGTGGTTGTTATCAACACAAATTCATTTTCCGAAAAAAATCATTTTGATTAAAACAAACTTAAGTGTTTTGAAATCTAAATGAGAAAATGATTTGTGAAGGGGGGAGTTCAGATTGTTTATGTCTAGTGAATGGCGATTTGATGTGATTCAGTGTCAGTTGTCAAGTTTCTGTACAGTTTGTTTTTGCATTCTATGTTTCTAGTAGGTCAAGAGTCTTGAAGTTTTCAAATTTTCTTTAAAATGTATTTGCATTTTAGGGGGAGTAGGGAAATTTCAGAAAATCCAAAAACATTTGAAAATTTGAAAAAGCCAAAAACATGATAAAATTCAAAAATGAGTTTTGTTGCAAAAAAGAGGAAATGATAGTACATCAGTGGACTATCACGGCACGCTAAAGAAATGTAAAGTTAAAAGGTGTTAAACAATCTTACTGCAGATGTGTCAGTAGATTTTCGCACATTTAGTAAATTGAAACGAGATATAAACCTAAATCAAACTTGCTTGATTCGTGGGTAACTATTCTTGGATATATGGGTAACCCCCGAAATCTTGTTTGAAAGGTCCCGTATTCTGAGATACTAGGTCTTTATACTCAGTGATATCTGGGGTATTATCCCGGGACTTCTGCTGTATGGAAGTACTGACCTAGTCCCCGGATAATACTTTCTGCAAATGCTTGAATAAGCGCCGCCCTCAGCATGCTGATGAAACAATAAAATTGATAGTCGCTGCTGTTGTAATGCAAAAAGATCCTCTAAAGGGGACCCACCTAAAGTCGAGCCGTCATCTCTCTGCTGAACGGAAGTTCTGACCTGAGCTCTCACGGTTTCGCATCTAACCCCTTTACAGATATCATCTGTGGTATACTCACCTGTAAGACTGAATATTTGGGATCTGGATATGGGAGTATATTCAAGTGGAGTGATACACAATTAAGTTTAAGTCTCTAAAACATTAATATTGTATCTCGAATCGATTGAAAATTGTGTTGAAAATTTAAGAGGACAAACATACTGACAATCTAGGTAAATTGTTTAAAACTTAGAATGAAATTAAGCTTAACGGTGTTGGTGATATGTCTCAAAACTGATATGATCCTCTTGCACGAACTCACAAAAATATTGTTTGTAAATAGTTTATTTCTGCATTTTAGTTTCTTTATTTCAAAATCCAAAAAGATTTTAGTGTGTTTTAGTTTAAATTTTGAAAAAGTCAAAAAGATTTTCGACAACTGATATTGGAAAACTGATTTTCAAAATTCCAAGTGCTAAACATGATGAGCAGAATTTGAGGGGGAGTGTTTGTGTAAATTTAACTGTTTTCGTTAAATCTAGCCTTCTTCAAGTGGTTCATCATAGATTGTTTTTGAGGGGAGTCAAATGTTGGTGCATAGTTGTTGAAATCAATTTGCAAAAGAAATTTACTTTGAGGTAGAGTCTATGCAGGAAAGCCAGGCGTTGATCCTGAAGATGTTACTGAAGATGTGAATACCAGTAAATCGTGAGGGGGAGTCTGTAGATAGAGAAAGAAAAGCTCGAAGACTGGTCAAGACTGAAGATGTGAAGATACAGCATGGTGTGACTCGATAGTCGACTCCATCAACATCTGAGGGGGAGTCTGTTGGTGCACTACATCTGCTGATTACGTCTTGTATCGAGTCATTATCTTAGAACGTTAAATCTAGGCACGTAATACGAGAAATAGTGAGATTGTATAGGTTTAAGATAGTTGGGCCGCTCATTAGTCATTTAGATATATGGACTGCTCGAATGGTCATGTTCTGGGCCGCTCTTATGACAAGATAGTTGGACCGCTTTTCTGACGTGTATATGGACCGCTTATTGGGCCTGTCCAATAAGCGGTTCCAGTTGCCTATAAATACCTTATGAGCGGATTCATTTAAAAAGGTTCCTGATTTTCGTACCGAAGTGCTTCCTGATCGAAAACAGGTTGTATTCATCGTTAAATCAATAGAAAAGGAGTTTCAAGTGATATACAAGCTATTCCTACGTCATTTACTTGTTTTCCGCACCTGTACTTGACGAAAACACCTCTGAACGACTCGTTCGGGTCGCCAAACGATCCTACAGAGACCTTCATTCAGCAGAATCTCCTTAAAAATCCCGAGAAGGAGATCTGTGCTTTTGACAACGCGGACATCGCAGCATTAAGAGCTTCCGGCGCTTTCCCCGATAGCACAGTCTTCAGATCATTCGATCGGTCAATCCGATCGGATGTTTCTTCTACCGAATGGATTTGTTTTCCGGCATATCCCTTTTCACTTGGTCTTCGGTACCCTTTTCCTGAATTCATGATGCAATTCTTTCGAACCACCGGCATCTCTTTTGCTCAAACCATGCCCATGGTTTGGAGAGTACTGATTGTACTCAATCAAATCAAAAATCTCCACTGTTCCGACCTTCGCATCGAAGATTTGCCTATCGCTTATCGTCTCCGATCCCACGGCTCTAGCCGATTCTTGCTTTTCTCGACATCCAGCAAACCCTTGATCCTCAAAGCCACCAAAAACGAAGACGGATGGCAACGCAAATTTTTCTTTGTCAAACGAGATTCCATTGCCGAGGGTGCCAATCTTCCGGTGGAGTGGTTAACCACCGGTAGGATCATAAATATCCTCATAGACTATTTAATTGTTATCTTCTATTAATACTCTTCTTTTTTATCTTTATGCAGTGAACTTTAAGGAAGTTGCTCCCCCTAGCGCTGATTCAGAAGACAGAATCAATACCATTTACGGGTTACCTGCAATAGATAGAATTTTTACCACACACGTCCCGAGTTCCAGCCAATACTCATCATCCGAGATGTCTGGTAAGAATTTCTTTCAGAATAATTAGTCACAATAGTATAAAAATAAAGATTAAAACTTTTCCCTTTTATGCAGCACCAGCTAAGATCCCTGAAGTCTTTGACCTTGACGAATTGGACAGCTATTCTGATCAGATCCAGGTCAAGAAAGAGCCTAACCCCAAAACCACAGCTACATCCAAACCCAGCAGCTCCAAAGCCATCGTCATACCAAAACCTTCACCGGCCACCAAACCCCGGAGTTCAAGCTCCCGCAAAAGGAAAGAACCTGATTCCCCTGTCATTTCTGACACATTTCCTTACGAGAAGCACGGGTTCATTGAAGCTAGCGGGTTTATGACTTCTTTTCTTAACCAAGTCAGTATTCTCATACCATATCCTGCAATTTACACTACTATCAAAGGTTTATCAATATTAATACCTATCTTTTTACCTTTGTAGGGTCTCGAGCGTTTGGTTAACTTATATCAAGAATCCTGAAAGCTCAACAAGACACTCGAATCTAAATTAAAGGAAGCAGAAGTCACGATCTCTGACCAAGGTATGATTGCGGCCGCCAAATCTCGACATTACGAGGAGAAATACAAAGCTATGACCCAAGAACACCAAGCAGCTCTCAACCAAGCCACTCTTCAAGCCCAGGCCGATCTAGAAGCCGCCCATGTGCAGTACGAACGGGATATGGTCAGCTACCGGGAGAGCCTCAAAAGTTCCGTTGTCATTTCTCTCCTCCAAGCCAGGTTGAAGATGGCTCACGAAGCCAAAACATTAGGCTTTGACTGTCCTTCCTGGGATGTTGGTGCTTGGGAGACCAAGCTAAAGAACCTCGGCGGGACCTTTTCCAAATCAAATGTCGATGAATCTTCCAAAGCGGCCGAAAAAGCAACCGATGCTGAGAAGGATGCTGAGGCGTATTCCAAGACGGATGCCGCTGAAACCACTATGGACCAAGAAGGCGCTACCCCCTAGAACCTATTTCCTTTGATTTTTTCGAACAATTTTATGTTTCCAAGAACAATTTACATTTCCGTATATAAACAATTCGATAGCCGAAGGTGGATGGGTCCTGGGTTTCAGGATGAAACCTTCGGTTATCAAAGAATAATTTCATCTCTTTATATTTCTAAGTATAAATTTTAGCTTTGCAAAAATTCCATACTGTTATCTTATAAAATATCCTGATCAGTATGCTCAGAAATATATTGTAAAACTCTTTATTAGATAGAACTTACGAACATCCCTTCAATTTTGTCGAAAGCTTTTGATAAACAACCAGTTTTCAATAGTATTTAAATGATCAAAGTTCCAAACTATCACTAGTTTCAAACACCCTAATCAAATATTCTGAAAAAGACTTTGAAAATATATTAGGATAATTGTCCTTTTTATAAAACATAATGTCGCTAAAAACTTAAACGAGGTTTACAAAGGAAAGATCATACAAGAAATAGGGTATAAACCTATTACCAAACTTCAGTCCCTTTTCAATTCTTCCCACAAAGATGTCCCCTGTGCAAGGTATTTAGTGCATTAGTTCCAAATCCCATCTTTTTAGCTTTTGCACCACCACCTTAATGGGAATGTCCCCTGTGTACAATGCCTTTAAATACTTTAGAAATCTTCTGAATGTCAGTTTCCATCGTTTAGGCAATTTTTTTATGTTCCAAGGGCAAAACCCAAGGATGTACTGGAGATAAATCCCTTGTATCCTGGGGAAAATCCCAAATCTTCATGCGCTATAGGCGGGAGTGTATAAACTCCAAGACTTAGAAAGGTGAAAACCTTTAAACCTTAGAGAGTATGAAAATACCCTTTCGTGAGAGAGGGTGATCAATCCTCATATACCTTTAGGATTCAGGATATAGCCAACAGTAACGAAATTGTCAGCCACTTTTACATGGACTGGTCCCGCCACCTTGAACTATCCCTGAATAACTTGCGCTCCAGGAGGGGTGTTTAAACCCAATTCGGAAGAAAGGTGAATACCTTTAAACCTGTGAAGGGATCAGTATCCCTTAAACGTGAGAGAGGGGGCCAATCCTCTAATCTTTCGAGTTATCCTGAGCACATATCTTGGAGCTACATCCTGAAACATATCTTGCAAAACAATTGTAAACTAAGGTGGGTGTTAGCTCGGCTAACACCCCTCCGATGCTTAAGTCAGTATTGGGTTACAAAGAATAAATTAAATTAAACATATTAAAAAAGGTAGAATTCATACCATCCTAAGTTAGAAATTAAATTCTAAACTCACTTGAAATAGAGCTTGAGGTGTATAGCATTCCAGGACCTCGGTAGCATATCCCCTTCCATATTCTTGAGTCTGTATGCTCCTTTTCCTGCTTCTGATTCAACCTCGTATGGTCCTTCCCATTTTGGGGCTAGTTTACCATCGGCAGGATTAGTAGTATTCTGAAAAGCCTTTCTTAGCACCCAATCTCCAACCTTAAACCTTCTGGTCCTAATGTTCTTGTTATATGCCCTTGATATTCTCTGTTGATATGCTGCCATCCTTAGCCTCGCCGCATCTCGTTTTTCATCTATAGTGTCTAAATCTTGACACAAGGCTTCAGGATTCTGCTCAGGATCACTTAGGGTAGATCTTACAGTGGGTATTGTCATTTCTGTCGGGATTACTGCCTCTGCTCCAAATACTAAGGAAAATGGGGTTTGCCCAGTAGCATTCTTCATAGTTGTCCTGTCAGCCCATAGGACAAATGGTAATTCTTCTGCCCATCTTCCCTTCTTAGCCCCAAGTCTCTTTTTCAAATTGTTAACAATTATCTTGTTTGAGGATTCTGCTTGCCCATTCGCTTGAGGGTGTACTGGAGTAGATGTTATCATTCTGATCCCCCAACTCTTACAGAAATCAGTAGTCCTCTTGCTTATAAACTGGGACCCATTATCACAGATGATTTCAGCTGGTACCCCAAACCTGGTCAGGATATTCCTTTTTATGAAGGATACTACTTCTTGGTCTCTAACTTGGACAAACGCTTCAACCTCAACCCACTTAGAGAAATAATCCGTCATTGCTAGCAAAAAGACTTTTCCTCCCGGGGCCTTTGGTAATTTTCCTACTATATCCATGCCCCACTTCATAAATGGCCAAGGGGAAACAATAGGATATAACGGTTCAGCGGGCTGATGCAATATGTTACTATGTCTTTGGCACGCATCACATCTTCGAGCATACTCTACGGCATCTTTTCTCATTGTTGGCCAATAATATCCTGTCCTTAATACTTTCGAAAATAATGACCTGCCCCCAGTATGGTTACCACAATCTCCTTCATGTATATCCCGAAGTACTTCTTTGGCTTTAGGATCCTCCAAGCATCTCAAGTATGGTCCTGCAAGAGATTTCTTATATAAAATATTATTTATAATAGTGAATCGTGATACCTTCATCCTAAATGCCTTAGGATATTCATCTTCCGGGATATATCCTTCCTTGAGATATCTCATAATTGGAATCGTCCAGGATTCAGGATCCTCGTCAGGATACACCACTCCAGGATTCTGAATACCTGCTACTTCTTTATGCTGAGGATCCGTTGCAGGATACAGGATATGTAATATTGGTATTGGGGTCCCTTCTGGTATCCTGATTGATGATCCCAAGTTTGCCAATGCGTCTGCTTCGGTGTTATCCTCTCTTGGTACCTGTTCAAGTATAAAAATATCGAAATATCCTGCTAATTTTTTAAGAATACCGAGGTATTCAATTAGTTTCTCACCCTTGACTGCATAGGATCCATTAAAATGATGAGTAACTAACAAGGAATCAACATATACTTTCAAATTCTTGATATTCATATTCTTAGCCAATTCTAATCCTGCAATTAAAGCTTCATATTCTGTCTCATTGTTAGTAGCAGGGAATTCACATCTAACAGCCTGGGGTATTATGTCCCCATGTGGCGATTTTAGTAGTATACCTAAACCTACACCCCTTACATTAGATGCACCATCAGTATATAATGTCCAGGATTCTAAGTTTTCTCCTAGTTGTTGCACTTCTAGGTCTACTTCATTTTGAATATCACTACTGAAATCAGCCACAAAGTCTGCTAGAGCCTGAGACTTTATTGCATTTCTAGGTTCATATATTAAATCATAGGCACTTAATTTTACCGACCACTTAGCCATTCTACCCGACATCTCCGGTTTCCTAAGCACATTCTTAACCGGGTAATTAGTTTTAACATGAATCCTATGTGTTTCAAAATAATGTCTAAGCTTTGTTGATGCCATTACTAGAGCCAATATTAGATTTTCTAGGTGAGAATATCTAGTTTCAGCATTTAACAAACTTTTGCTAACATAATAAACAGGATACTGCTGACCTTCATGATCCTTTACGAGTATTGCACTTACTGCATTCCCTGATACTGCAAGATACAGGGATAATGGTTCACCATCTTCAGGCTTCATCAATAGAGGCGCAGTTGAGAGATACTGCTTCAAATCCTGTAGGACTGCTTCATGCTTCTCGCCCCATGCAAATTTCTTATTCTTTTTTAGGATATCATAGAATTCTTTACACTTTTCCGAGGGTCTTGAAATAAACCTATTCAAGGTTGCCACTCGTCCTGTTAACCGCTGAACATCCTTCATATTCGAGGGTGACTTTATATTCAAGATAGCTTTAATCTGCTCCGGGCTCGCCTCTATCCCTCTTTTTGTCACCATGTACCCAAGAAACTTTCCTGCCCCCACTCCGAAATGGCATTTAGCAGGATTCAGCTTCATGTTGTATTGATCTAGGATATCAAATGCACCCTTGATATCCTGGAGGTGATCCTCGGCCTTTTTAGATTTCACCACCATATCATCGATATACACTTCCATGGTGTCCCCCAGTTTGTCTTTGAACATCATGTTCACCAATATCTGGTACGTTGCACCTGCATTTTTTAAACCAAAAGGCATAGCAGTATAACAGTAAATACCTGTCGGTGTCATGAGAGCAGTATCCTCCTGGTCGAAGGTTCCATTTGAATCTGCTGGAATCCTGAGGATGCATCCATGAAGGTTAACATTTCATGGCCGGCAGTAGCATCCACCATCGAGTCTATATGAGGCAGAGGGAATGGGTCTTTTGGACAAGCTTTGTTCAGGTCTGTGTAGTTGTTTTGGTCAAAAATCACATAAGGATAATGTAACCAAACTTTATGAAAACGGGGTATGATGCTTGGTTAATTATGAAAGTAAAGGATCACTTTTGTGATAAAGATGCAAAGACACGATGATTTATACGAGGAAAAAGCCCTTGATCAATGAATGATCTCCGGCATAAAAAACCTCGGGTGATGGCAACTACCGATCACCAACTTCAATATAACAAAAATATGATTACAACTTTGGATGATAATGAGCTGAGTACAAGGATCACTGAGTGTCTAAGTGTTTGAGAGTTGTGTCGTATGTCGTGTGTGTTCTTCCGAATGAGGAAGAGTGATATTTATACTAGTGTAGGTGACCTATTTAAGGTAGGTAAACTATTAATCAGCTCATTACCCCTTTAGAAATAAAGATAATCTAGCCTAAATTGCTGTCCTTAGATCAAGCCAAGTTTCCATATCCGGTACAACGTCTATCTTCAATTTAGCTCTTGCCATAATTGTGAAAACGCGTCCCTGGATCATGGTCTTTAGAGCATATCCTGCTAGATGTTCCTGCAAAACAATATTGTATTAAGCGGAAGTGGCCGTTAGTATGAGGATCACCATAATGTCCCATGATCCTGATCCTGAAGTTCTGCTGAGGATCACTGTCTGCCAAAGAAACAAGGATCACTGGTTAGGATCATGTGTAAGGATCACCTATAAAAATCCAGCCCTAACAATTGCCCCCAAAATATAAGGAGTTAATTGTAAATAGACGAGTTATATTTTGTTTTGATCTTATCTCTAACGGGCGATTCCGAATAACTAGCCGTTACACATGGACTAGCCGTTGTGATCATTACGTCATAGATATGACAATCCCTGCAAATCATCATTATAAATAGGGGATAGGGTTAGGATCATTCTGCATTTAAATTCGAGATATCTTCCCTTTATAATCGCTACCGAAGACTGATCAGGTATCCTCTTCTTCTCTCTTTCCCTTCTTCCTTCTCTTTGCTCTGTTTTTTCTACTCCGTCTCTGTTTCTATTCCGTCACAAACATGTTGCTCCGGAATTCTCCACACAAGGATTCCAAGAAGGATAGTCCCCTGAAAAGCCAAGGGATCATTAAGGATTCTCCTACAGAGAGATGTTGCTTTACCGATGCTCATGTAGATAGGATTCGTCATTGCTTTCCGGCGGATGCCGTTTTCAAATCCTTCACATCCACTGCCTTGAGTGATTTTACTTCAGATACCTGGGTGATCTTTCCTGCAACTCCATTTATCATAGGATATTCGTATCCTTTTCCGGCCTTCACCCAATCTTTCTTTTCTCTGACCGGCATATCTTATATCCAAGCTATGCCGATGATCTGGAGGGTTTTGTATACCTTCGAGAGGATCATCGAGCAGGAGGGGATTGATTTAGGGATGGCAGAGCTGGCCGCACTTTATGATCTTACCACGTTTGGTTCTCATCGATATTTGTTGAAACGGAAGGCCGGGGAGGATCATCCTGTTTTGAAAGTTACCAAAAATGACACAAATTGGAAGCGTCGTTTCTTCTTCGTGAGAAGGGATTCCCTCCCTGGTGGGAATGATCTGCCCAAGGAGTGGGCTACTCATGGTAGGGTAGAGGATCCTCGAAGGATCACTATCAGTCCTGTCTCATATGATGAGGATCGCTGATGTCTTTTTTCCTTTGTCTTTTATGCAGCTATTTCCATTGCTCGTCTGAAATTAACCCCTGCTGCAAAAGAGAGAGTGTTAGCTTTTAAAAAGCTTGATCCTGAAGTTAGAAGCTTCCAAATCACTATCCAAGATTCTCAAGAGATATCCTCTGCATCTGCCACAATGTCAAGTAAGTATCCTCATAAAAAGTAAATTTTATGTAAAAGTATTTAATTTAATAAGGGAACTTATCTTGTTTTTGAATTATGTAGGTGCTGGAAAATCTGCCAGGTCTGTTAAATCTACCTCCTTGTTTGGGATTGATGATCTTGCCAAGGTCACGTCTTCGAAGAAGAAGACTTCGGTTGCTAGTCCTTCTGCTTCAGCCCCCAAATTACCCATTAGGGGTAAAGGGAAGAAGAGGAAAGTTTCTGAGGACCTTCAAGGATTCCCCCTTCTCCGTCAGCAATTTCTTGATTCTGTCAACGAGGTCAGGATCACTGCCCCTGTTGGTTATCCTGATGGTTTTTGAGGATCACCCATGTCTGACGTTATATCCTGTTGTTTTTGCAGAAACTTACTGAAATAGAATCTTATGTCAGCCACGTTGAAGATCAGGATCGCCGGATTGCCGACCTTCATCAAATGGGTGTGCTGAAGGATCTCAAGATCACTGATCTTGAGAAGAAGATCCGGGCTGTTAAGGATGAGGCTGTCAAAGCATTGATCAAGTTCGATTATGAGAAGCATGACATTACTCAGGACGCTAAAGTCTCTGCCGCGATAGCTATGTACAAGATACAACTGCAGATGGCCACGGAGGCTCAGGATCCTTCCTTTGATAAGAGCACATGGGATATTGAAGGCTGGAAGGCAAGGTTAGCAGAGTTGGAGGACGACGATGATGTTGAGGATATCCCTATGCTTGAACGTGGAGATGCTGGTAAGGATCAGGGTGAAGCGAGTGGAGCTGGTGGTGATGGTGCAGCGAAGGTTTGAGCTGCAAGATTGGGCAATGATGGATATTGTTGACTAGGCCGGAGCCCAATTTTTTAGGTTTGGTAGTGTTTTTTGTGGTTGTTGATGGTTTGAGACAATTATGGTTTGTAATCTCTGAACAATAGTTTCTTAGGGTTAAGGATCCTGGATCCTTTGAACAATAGGTAGGATTACAAAAGGTGGAGGGATCCTCTGTTTGGGGGATGAAGCCTTTGTGATCCTGCCGCTTTAATTTTCCTGCATAATGCTAAGACCGCATAGACAATGGACACCCTTTGCCAACCCATGTGGACGGGCCACGTTTTGCTGGTAGAAATGTGGGTTGGCAATTTTGACAATCTTTTGAAAGGGTTAATGATCCTTTTGTTTAATAATATAACTTAACTTTTCTGGCTTATCTTGTGTTGTTATCCTTCAATAATCCTCTTATTTCTCAATTGCTATATTTGTTAAAATAACAAGAGTTGACAAAGTGTTTAATAAACTTAGGATATGATCTTGGATCAAATATCCTCATATTGAAAATTCTCAAAGCGTTTTGGTTCAAGGATCATAGGTTCGGTTGTCAAAGTATAAGGGTTGGTTAGGATAAAGAGTATAATCAAAAATAGTCAAGGATCATACCTGAGGATCCATGTTAGGATCCTATCCTTCAATCAAGATAATCATAGATAAGACTTTGATCGTTAGTAAGGATTAAGGGCCCTTATATGTTTAGACTTCCAGAACCTGAAAAGTGAGATATAACTTGGGACTAAGCCAATGTCAAAGATAAATTAGTAACTGGGGACGTGCCCAAAGGATAACTGAGAATGATCCCAGAGGATCACTGGGGACAAGCCCACAGGATAACTGAGGATGATCCCAGAGGATCACTGGGGACAAGCCCATAGGATAACTGGGGACAAGCCCAAAGGATCGTATGTAAACTGGAGTATGGCCCTTTCTGGCAACTATCCAAACTTAGTGACATGAAAATGTCAAAACCTTAGCTAACGTGAAAACGTTAGAAACCTTAGGAACGGATGTATGGTGCGTCCACCATTATACGTAGGATCCTAAATATAGCCAGTACGATGAGGTTGTCAGCCCCGAAAGTGGGTACTGGTCCCAAAGACGTGAACTATACCAGGATCATCGTGCGCTGCTGGCGGAAACTGGGGATAATCCCAAGGATAACTGGGGTTGGACCCAAGGATCTGTGGTGCTTTTTGGAGATCTTTGACGATTTGCTTGAAGATACCTGAACTATCATAACTCAAATGGTTTGTGAGTAGAGGATGAAGGATACATGATCCTTATCCTTAGGTAAAAAATAAGAAAATGCAATAGTTTTAGGATAAGCATATTACCAGAGTAAGGATCACCGATATCTCCGGGATCCTTCAAGGATACTTCTATGTAAGGATCACATGCAGGAAGGATCATGTTCACATGAAATATTTCTTTAAGTGAACAGCATTCCAGGCTCTTGGTAACAAGTTTCCCTCCATGGTTAGCAACCTGTATGCCCCCTTTCCTGCTTCAGCTTCAATCAAGTAGGGACCTTCCCATTTTGGTGCTAGCTTCCCGTCAGCAGGATTGATAGTATTTTGAAATGCTTTTCTTAACACCATATCTCCGACTTGGAACTTCCTTATCCTGACATTCTTGTTGTAGGCACCAGCCATCCTTTGTTGGTAGCTTGCCATCCTTATCCTAGCTAGATCCCTGTTTTCCTCAATAGTATCCAAATCCTGAGTTAGGATTGTAGTATTTTCTTCAGGATCACGAGCACTTGTTCTAGCAGTTGGGATCACCATCTCTGTTGGGATCACTGCTTCTGCCCCAAATACTAAAGAGAAGGGTGTTTGACCGGTGGCATTCTTGGGAGTTGTCCTATCAGCCCATAGCACATAAGGTAACTCTTCTGCCCATTTCCCTTTCTTGGATCCTAGCCTCTTCTTCAGATTGTTGATGATGATCTTGTTGGATGATTCTGCTTGACCATTGGCTTGTGGGTGAACTGGTGTTGATGTGATCATCTTGATTCCCCAACTGTTACAAAAGTTAGTGGTTCTGCTTCCAATGAATTGGGAACCATTATCACATACAATTTCAGAGGGAATGCCAAATCTAGTTATAATATTTCTTTTGATAAAGGATATAACTTCTTTGTCTCTGACTTGAGCAAAGGCTTCAGCTTCTATCCACTTGGAAAAATAGTCAGTCATGGCAAGCATAAATACTTTTCCACCAGGTGCTTTAGGGAGCTTGCCAACTATATCCATTCCCCATCTCATGAATGGCCAAGAGGATGGTATTGGGTGTAAAAATTCAGCTGGCTGATGGAGGATATTGCTATGCCTTTGGCAAGGATCACATTTCTTAGCATACTCTACAGCATCCCTTTTCATGGTTGGCCAGTAGTATCCTGTTCTAAGGATCCTTGAGAATAATGCCCTGTCCCCAGTGTGGTTTCCGCAATCTCCTTCATGGAAATCTTTCAACACTTCCTCGATTTCAGGATCCTCGATACATCTCAAATATGGTCCTGCAAGAGATCGCTTATATAATACATTATTCAAAGTTGTAAATTGAGATACCTTAATCCTGAAAGCTCTAGGATTTTCTCCCGTCGGAATCTCCCCATGTTGCAAGTATCTCATGATTGGTGAGATCCATGATCCTGAATAAGATTGGGCTTTTTCACTAGGGATCATTGCAGTATCCTCTTCTATTTCCATGGCCATCTGATTTTCAATAGCAGGAGCCAGGATATGGATGATAGGGATACTTATATCTTCTGGAATCTTCAAGGATGATCCTAGGTTGGCCAATGCATCAGCCCCTGTGTTCTCCTCCCTTGGTACCTGTGTCAAGCTGAAAGAAACAAAAGAGAGTGCCAATTCTTTGACTATCTCTAAATATTTGGTTAGTTTTTCACCTTTAACAGCATAGGATCCGTTAAAGTGATTAGTGATCAATAATGAATCTACATATACGTTAAGATACTTTACCCCCATATCCTTAGCGATTTGTAAGCCAGCGATTAGGGCTTCATACTCAGCCTCATTGTTAGTCGCTTGGAACTCACAGGCTATGGAGTGGGGTATTATGTCCCCCTGTGGCGATTTTAGTAGGATCCCTAGCCCTGTGCCTTTGATATTTGAGGATCCGTCAGTGTGTAGGATCCAAGGATCCTTGGTCTCATCCAGCTGCTGGACCTCCAATTCTGCTTCCTTTTGTAGATCACTACTGAAATCAGCCACAAAGTCAGCTAACGCTTGAGATTTAATGGCTGTTCTTGGTTCGTATCTTATATCATGGGCACTAAGCTTCACTGCCCACTTAGCCATTCTCCCTGACATGTCCGGTTTCCTGAGGACATTCTTAATTGGAAAATTAGTTTTAACAACAATAGTATGGGTTTCAAAATAATGCCTTAACTTAGTCGATGCCATGATTAATGCAAGGATAAGTTTTTCGAGGTGTGAGTACCTGGATTCGGCATCAAGTAGACTTTTACTTACATAGTAGACAGGATACTGTGTACCTTCGTGATCCTTAACAAGGACAGCACTTACAGCGGTTGAGGATACCGCTAGATATAAGGATAACACATCTCCTTTTTCCGGTTTTGCTAATGCTGGTGCTGAGGACATATACTCTTTTAGGGCTTGTAAAGCATTCTCATGCTTCTCAGTCCATTCGAACTTCTTATTCTTCCTTAGGATATCGTAAAATTCTCTGCATTTTTCTGAGGATTTCGATATGAATCTGTTCAAAGCTGCTATCCTGCCTGTCAGTCTTTGAACATCCTTGGCATTGGCAGGGGATTTGATACTTATTAATGCTTTGATTTGTTCCGGGCTTGCTTCAATGCCCCTCTGGGTTACCATGTACCCTAAGAACTTTCCTGCCTTAACACCAAAATGGCATTTTGAAGGATTAAGTTTCATGTTGTAACTATCAAGGATATCAAATGCTTCTTCCAAGTCCCTTAGGTGATCCTCAGCTTTCTTTGACTTGACCACCATATCATCTATGTACACCTCCATAGTTTTTCCAATTTGATCCTTGAACATCATATTTACCAGCCTTTGATATGTTGCACCTGCATTTCTTAGTCCAAAAGGCATGGCAATATAACAATATAAACCGGTTGGGGTCATAAAGGCTGTATCCTCTTGGTCAGATGGTTCCATCTGGATTTGTTGGAATCCAGATGATGCATCCATAAAAGTTAACAGTTCATGCCCCGCTGTTGCATCCACCATAGAGTCAATGTGGGGTAATGGGAAAGGATCCTTGGGACATGCCTTATTCAAATCAGTGAAATCGACACATACCCTCCACTTTCCGTTTTTCTTTTGGACAACAACCACATTGGCTAACCATTTTGGATACTTTACCTCTCTGATCATACCTGCTCGAAGTAGTCTCTCTACTTCTTCTTGGATAATGGCATTCCTTTCTGGTGCAAACTTCCTCCTTTTTTGATGGATTGGTTTGATAGACCTGTCAATGCCAAGTTTGTGAGTAATAATATCCTTAGATATACCTGTCATATCTTCATGTTTCCAAGCAAAGGTAGATTTTCTTCTTTTGAGGAAGGATATCATGTCTTCTTTCATGTTGCCAAGGATCCCTGACCCGATATAGATCTTTGACTCAGGATCACTAGGATCCAGAAGGATTTCGTCCACATCCTGCTCTCTTGCCTCCAAGACATTCCTCGGAGGATACTGTAATTGCTATTGCTCCCTTGGCTTCGATGTTGGCTTCATGGATGAGGTATAACAATCCTTAGCCTCTTGCTGATCACTTTCGATCTTGATTATTCCCCATGGGCTAGGGAGCTTCACACATTGATGGTAGGTAGATGGAACTGCTTTCATGTCATGTATCCAGGGCCTGCCAAGGATAACGTTGCAACAAGATAAACAGTCAATAACACAAAATTTTTGGTAATTATGTAATCCTTCCACGTAGATTGGGAGTTTGATGTCCCCCAGAGTTTTCTTCGTTTCCCCACTGAATCCTACAAGCACGGAGGATCTTGGTGTGATGTCTGATTCTGGGATTCCCATCTTCTTCAGGACATCAAGCTGGATAATGTTCACTGAGCTCCCTCCGTCAATAAGGATCCTGCGGACAAAATGGTTAGAGATAAAGAGAGTGATAACTAAACTATCATGGTGAGGATCCTGAATGTTAATGCGATCATCCTCATCAAATGTTATCATCTTCCCTTCTGAGACACTTGAGGTTCTAATAGGCCTTTCTCCATTATCCATTTTTGATTCTTTTGCATGTCTTTTGGCCGCTGAAAAGGATGTACCACAAATGTCTGATCCTCCGGATATAAAGTTAATCACTTGTGCGTTTGCCGGAGGTGCTGGAGCCTTTTCAGGGATCCTTTCAGGATCCTGGGTCCTTTGCTTTTTTCTCCCCAACAATTCTTTTAGATGCCCCTTGCTTAGCAGGTATCCAATTTCTTTTCTTAAGGCTATGCAATCTTCAGTTAGATGCCCGAAATCCTCATGGTATGCACACCATTTGGACTTATCTTTAGTCCCAGATGGTTTATCATTCTTCCTGGGCCATCTAGCCTTTTCACCTAGATTCTGCATTGCAAGGATCAGTTCATGATTATCGACGGAGAAACAATATTCTGAGATTGGAGGATAATCTTCATCATCCTCTTCCTGGTCAACAGCATGCACATTCTTGTTCTCATTCCTATGGTAGGATTTGAATTTGTTGCTCTTGAAGGAGGATCCTTGCTTCTCCGGTTTTGAGGATCCCACTTGTCTCTCCTGGATCCTCTTGTCATCCTCTAGCCGGATAAACCTGAGTGCTCGAGTTCTTACTTCATCTAAATTCCTGGATGGTGTCATAACAAGATCATCATAGAATAATGAATCCTTAAGCAGTCCCATTTTGAAGGCTTCAACAGCCGTAGCCATATCCAAGTTGGGAATGTCCAAGGATTCTTTACTAAATTTAGTTATATAATCCCTTAATGATTCATTATGATTTTGAGTTATCCTGTACAAATCACTAGTTAATTTTTCAAATTTTCTGCTACAAGAGAATTGGTTATTGAATAAATTAACTAAATTAGCAAATGAAGTAATAGAGTAGGGGGGAAGACTTAGCAGCCACTTAAGAGCTGATCCAGTTAGAGTGGATCCAAATCCTTTGCATAGGCATGCTTCCTTCAACTTTTCTGGGATAGGATTGATTTCCATCCTTTCCCTGTATTGTGCTATATGCTCCTCTGGATCCGTTGTGCCATCATACAGCTTCATGGTAGGGATATGGAACCTTTTGGGTACCTCTGCATCACAAATTGGTGGTGCAAAGCGAGATACCTTGTGGCTTCCATCTGCAATCTCTGGGATAGGCTTGACTACCCCTGGAACACTTGAGATCATGTCCTTTAGTTTCTGTAATTCCCTGGCCATAGCATGATTGGTACCTGTATCCTGCATGAATCCAAGGTTAGTAGTAGGATAATTATTTAAAGTGTTACCTCCCATTGGGTTCAAGTTAGGGAATCCATATTGCTGGGATTCTGGAACAACGGAGGGACCAGTGGAAGCAATGGTCTGCATTGGAATGAAGTCCCCTTGATGGACATCTAGACTTCCTGTTTGCAAACTTTTTAGGGATCCTGGCATCTGTAAGGATCCTGGTATCTGGGATGATCCTGGAACGAAGGAGGATCCTTGAACCTGGGATGATCCTGGAACAAAGGAGGATCCTTGAACCTGGGATGATCCTGGAACAAAGGAGGATCCTTGAACCTGGGATGATCCTGGAACAAAGTAGGATCCTGGAAACTGCTGTGTCTCCGGATAGGCTCCCGAATTCCTGAAGGATCCCATGTACTGAGGATAGGATCCTACGGGCTGAAAATGTGAGCCTGATGTCTGAGTCATCGCTGCCGAGTTGAGATGTGATCCTCTTGACTCCCCTGTAATTTGCACGTCCGGGATCCCTGATGGCTGGGAAGTGATCATTGGAGTATCAAAGCTCAAGGATTTGGGCATCAGTGGAGAATGATCCTCTGCCGCTTTCTTTTGTCTTTTGAGATCTCCAATTTCCCTGAGGATCCTTTCGTTAGTTTCATCTTGCCGCTGCATACGATCCTTCATCTGCAAAATTAAAGCAAATACATCACTAGTACTGGGAATAGAAGAATTCATAGCAGAAGAAGATAGAGGTTTAGAGGAAGTGGGAGTTGATCTCTTCTCAGTATTTTTCTGAGATCCTGCCGGTGGAGGAGGCAAGGTGATCTGTGATGAAGTGACCGCAGACATCGCCGTGGACGTGTTCTTCAATGATGAAGCCATGTAACTCTCTGAAATGATTTCGAACAAAAGATTTTCTTATGAATGAAGCACCAATGGCCCCACGGTGGGCGCCAAACTGTTTTGGTCAAAAATCACATAAGGATAATGTAACCAAACTTTATGAAAACGGGGTATGATGCTTGGTTAATTATGAAAGTAAAGGATCACTTTTGTGATAAAGATGCAAAGACACGATGATTTATACGAGGAAAAAGCCCTTGATCAATGAATGATCTCCGGCATAAAAAACCTCGGGTGATGGCAACTACCGATCACCAACTTCAATATAACAAAAATATGATTACAACTTTGGATGATAATGAGCTGAGTACAAGGATCACTGAGTGTCTAAGTGTTTGAGAGTTGTGTCGTATGTCGTGTGTGTTCTTCCGAATGAGGAAGAGTGATATTTATACTAGTGTAGGTGACCTATTTAAGGTAGGTAAACTATTAATCAGCTCATTACCCCTTTAGAAATAAAGATAATCTAGCCTAAATTGCTGTCCTTAGATCAAGCCAAGTTTCCATATCCGGTACAACGTCTATCTTCAATTTAGCTCTTGCCATAATTGTGAAAACGCGTCCCTGGATCATGGTCTTTAGAGCATATCCTGCTAGATGTTCCTGCAAAACAATATTGTATTAAGCGGAAGTGGCCGTTAGTATGAGGATCACCATAATGTCCCATGATCCTGATCCTGAAGTTCTGCTGAGGATCACTGTCTGCCAAAGAAACAAGGATCACTGGTTAGGATCATGTGTAAGGATCACCTATAAAAATCCAGCCCTAACAGTAGTCTACACAGGCTCTCCACTTCCCATTCTTCTTTTGAACCACTACCACATTTGCTAGCCATCTAGGGAATTTGACTTCTCTAATCATTCTAGACTTCAATAATCTTTCAACTTCCTCTTGGATAATTGCATTCCATTCAGGGGCGAATTGCCTTCTCTTTTGTTGTATAGGCTTGTATGACCTATCAATTCCAAGCTTGTGAGTAATAATGTCTTTTGATATACCTGTCATATCCTCATGCTTCCATGCGAATGTAGACATCCTGCATTTCAGAAAGTTAGTTAATTATTCTTCAATATCCTGAGGGATATTGGTCCCTACGAGCACCGAGATATCAGGATTATCCTGGTCCAGGATAACTTTTTTCACATCCTGCTCCGAATTCTCCACGATATCCTGGGCCAGCGTCTTTAATTGCTATGCTGGACTTAGTTTGGCCGAGGATTTCATTGAGGATGAGTAACATTCTTTCGCTTCTTGCTGATCACTCTCGATTTTGGCAACTCCCCAAGGGGTAGGGATCTTGATGCATTGGTGATATGTTGATGGAACTTCATATCATGAATCCACGGTCTTCCGAGGATGATGTTATAGCAGGATAGAGAATCCATCACACAGAAACATTGCATCTTGTTGACTCCTTCAACATATACGGGCAGCTTTATCTCTCCCACTGTGTTCCTAGCTTCTCCACTGAAACCAACGAGCACAGTAGACTTCGAAGTGACATCCATCGGAGACACATTCATTCTCTTCAGAGTCTCCAGTTGGATTATGTTGACGGAACTGCCATTATCAACCAGTATCCTGCGTACAAAATGGTTAGCCACATATAACGTTATTACCAGAGCATCATGGTGAGGATCCTGGACAGTATCCCTGTCATCAGCGTCAAACGTGATCATTTTGTCAGTTGTGAGGGTAGTCATCTTGACAGGTTTGTCTCCCCTCTCAGCCTTAGCTTCTTTTGCATGTCTCTTCGCCGCCGAATACGAAGTCCCACAAATGTCTGA
Source organism: Helianthus annuus (assembly GCF_002127325.2). Taxonomy (NCBI): domain Eukaryota; kingdom Viridiplantae; phylum Streptophyta; class Magnoliopsida; order Asterales; family Asteraceae; genus Helianthus; species Helianthus annuus. The sequence continues at coordinate 130,120,613 of NC_035449.2, read as the reverse complement.
TCCTCCCGAAATAAAGTTGATTATCTTGGCATCCGGGGGAGGTGAGGCCGCTCGTTCAGGTTCCTTTTCAGTATCCTGTGCTTTATTCTTTTTTCTTCCCAAGAGATCTTTCAAATATCCCTTGCTCAGAAGATAGCTTATTTCCTTCCTCAAAGCAATGCAATCCTCCGTAACATGTCCAAATCCTCACGGAAGGCACACCATTTGGATTTATCCTTCCAATCAGCTTTTTGTTGATTCTTCCGAGGCCATCTGGCTTTATCTCCCAGACCCTGCATAGCATACATTAATTCAGGTATATTAACAGAAAAACAATATTCAGATAATTCAGGATATTCTTCAGGATCCTCGTCTTCAACAGCATTCACTCTCTTGTTATCATTTCTGCCATATGGCTTGGAGCGATATGGCTTATATGAGGATTCCGATTTCCTGTTAGTTGATTCTTATGTTGAGGATGCATTCATCCTTTCTTGCATTTTCTTGTCTTCCTCCAATCGAATGTATCTCAGAGCCCTGTTACGAGCCTCGTCGAGATTCCTGCAGGGATTCATTACAAGATCCTGATAAAATTGAGAGTCCTTTTGCAATCCCATCTTAAAGGCTTGCACAGCTGTTGCAACATCAAGATGTGGGATATCTAAGGATTCTCGACTGAATTTGTTCACATAATCCCTCAAGGATTCCTGAGGTCCTTGAGTTATCCTGTAAAGATCACTGGTTAGTTTTTCAAAACTCCGACTGCAAGAAAATTGACTATTAAATAAATTCACTAAGTGGGCAAATGATGTAATCGAATGCGGAGGAACATTTAACAGCCATTTTAAGGCTGATCCTGTCAGAGTAGAACCGAAACCCTTGCACATGCAAGCTTCCTTGAGATCCGGAGGGATAGGGTTGATCTCCATCCTTTCCCTATACTGGGCAATATGTTCTTCAGGATCCGTGGTTCCGTCGTAAAGCTTCATGTTCGGAGTCTGAAATCTTTTTGGGATTTCAGCATCACATATAGGATCTACGAACCGAGATATCATGTGGCTATCCTGGGATACTTCAGGAATTGGCTGCACCACCCCAGGTACACTGGATATCATACCCTTTAACTTCTGAAGCTCCCTGGATAATTCTGATGTTACAGTTGTATCCTGCAAAGATCCAACACTGTTAGTGACATTATTATTATTATTAGATACGTTACCAGCCGGAGGATTCTGCCCATATCCTGAAGCATATCCTGAGCTCCTCACGGTTGACATCCTAACCGAGGAGGGTATTTCAGGAGTAGGATTCTGAGGAAGGCTGGGCACAATATTCCCCCTATTATCCTCAGTATACACGGCTGAACTAAAGTTCAATGCTCTAGGCTGTAATGGAGTGACGATATCCTCAGCAGGTCTGCTCGAGCCGGACTTCAGGAGTTGTATCTCCCTCAACAGCATCTAGTTTGTTTCCTGTTGCTGCCTCATTTGTTCCTGCACACTCCCAAATAAGGTTAGAATTTCATCATTAGAAGCCAAAATCGGAGCAGATCCCTGAACTGCCCGGGTAGGGATAATGTCCTGAGGTTGCGAAGAAGATTGCATCCTTGGAGGAGGTGGTGGAAGCACTGGACCAGTAGTAGCAGAAGTTGTAGCAGACAAGGTGGAGGAACTCATGTTTGATCTTGAGGCCATTATGGACAATGTGGCGAAAAGTTTTGAAAATAGAAAACTGATTAGCGATTTGACAAAAATTTTTAGTAAAGAGAGCACCACTTGTGTCACACCCCCAAAATCCACACGCGGAGTATATCACCGCTTGGGAGCGTGACATGACCAGGATCAAGCCACCAATCATATCGAACACAGCATTTAATAATAAAAGTAGATAATGTAATTCAACAAGACATGATTGATGTTCAAAACCAAACATTGTTTAAGTAGCGGAAGCATGTAAGTAAACCCAACATAAATAGTAATGTATGAAAATCATAAGTGTTTAATTAAGCATTCATGATCCATGCTCCACAACGACCTGCTCCTCCTTGTGCAAGCTCCAAATATCTAACGAACTGCAAGGCATGTAACAGAGGATCAACAAACTAGTTGAGCGAGTTCACAGTTTACAGTTCAGTAATAGTATAGTGTGAGTAGTAGTATGTTCGTTCGTTATGTCATGTATCGTATTAGTTTCCATCGCGGCCTCCCAGGCAGGTATGCGAAGTTATTAGGGGGATGTTCATCCCGAGTATTCTAGACTAGGTTTATCTGTATCGCGGCCTACCAGGCAGGTGTGCGAAGATTAGCAAATTCAGTTCGCGGCCTTCCAAAGGCAGGTGTGCGAAGTCGGTCATAATATCGCGGCCAACCCTTGGCAGGTGTGCGAAGATCAGTTCAATAAGTGTTACTAGTCTAGTAGTAGTTCTAACAGCGGAGTATGTACAATAGTTCATCAAATCACATCACTACGTTCCAGTACAGATAAGTATCAGTAAATAATCAAATCCCATTCCCACCCTGGGAACCCCATGCCTTGGCTGTGTGAACTCACCTTGGTTTGCTCGGTATGTTATTGCTTCTAGGGTTTGTTAATCGTCTAAGTCCGTTACACACGACCTAGGATATATTGCACATGATTCGATGTAAGTGTTTGCATCAAATTAGGGTTTACACATCTTTGATATCCAAGCGATTGTGTTGTGTGTGTTTATTGTGTACATGATGATATCACATAGAATGTTCACGCACGTAGAATCTTATAGTTGCATTCAGTATCATACGATTATACACATAGAGTCATACATCATGTAATCAGTTCATCGTATTCACATATTTCATGCGTCACACATTTGCTTTCCCATTTCAGTCTAATATAGATGATAATCTGATTGTCACCGTTAAGACACTCAGTACATTAGAAGCGTTATTAAACTTCACAGGTATAACGAAGTCTAGGATTTAACAAGGTGTCATATTCAGCTTAACAGACAAATCATTATCCAATATGCAATTCATTGTTTCTAATTGAACATCATACAACATGGGACAGGGCTTTGCCCTTCTAAACTCAAACAAGTGTGGGGGCTTCCCTGTTCAAAAGTCAGACAAGATAGCAATCATGAAAGTCGGACCTTATGAGTTGATGAAAACTCGGACCCTTTACAAGGGTTAAAGATCGGACAGGGTGAGGGTCATAACCTCGGACCTCCATCTTCCTATAAAAAGTCGGACCATAGGTCCCTACTTGAAACTCGGACCTTTGTGTTATGGCCACAAAAGTCGGACATAAGTGGGGGAAGGAACTAAACTCGGACAAGGATCATCATAATATACTCGGACATGTAACATCATAATAAACTCGGACATGGAACATCATAATATACTCGGACATGCTACATCATAATAAACTCGGACATGATACCCCTTGTTAAACTCGGACCTCACTTGGTCAAGGAAACTCGGACATCATTCATACAAACAAAACTCGGACATGCTACCCCTTGTTAAACTCGGACCAGTTATCTTTGTTATAACTCGGGTATCATCACATATCCAAAACTCAGACAAACAAATGTTCATATTCAATTTTGATCGTAGCAGTTACATTCTTGATTTCATACGAACAGAAACCCTAAACTCATCACTTTTGCATAGCAGGAAATCATTTTAACAGTTAACAACTTCATATTACCAAGCATATTTTGCCATCAAACAATGATTTTACGACTAACCATTAACATAACACGATAATCAAGATTCAATTCAGCAAATACAGGACCATTATATCAAGAACTAGGGTTTGCAAGAATTACAAGAATCAAGAATAGGTGACAAATCAACAATCAATAAACAATGATTAACAATTACCTTGTGTTGATCCTAGAGAAAGAGAGGAATCAAACTTGTGATGTCTTGCCAATAATTTGGTGATGATTTCCAGAGAATTGTGAACTACGTGCTTAGATTTTTGTGTGTGTGGTTTAGTGAAGGATTAGGGTTAAGTATAATTAAGTTTTCACTAATTACTCAATATACCCTGAATAATTATCTTTTACACAAGCATACCATCTTACAAGCATTTCACAGTTTCACCACCAAGTTCACATAATTGGCAAGTCTATCACAATTAATCAAACAACCATGCACAATCACACAATACGATTTATTGCATCAAAACGTATAAAGTTCCATAGCAATCAATTGTGCAAATAATTAACTACACGAACAATGAACGTGCAATAAATGCGAAACAGAAATCTTGGAAATTCGAGTTGTCACATTATCCCCAACTTAAAAGAAATTTCGTCCCGAAATTTGGTACGCACTCACTGAGGAAGCTAGGTAAGTTATATCGTTCACTGGTTTTCCTGGGGTGTCACATCATCCCCCCGTTGATTTGGAATTTCGTCCCGAAATTCAGTAGTAGTAGCTTCAGCCTCAGTAGTGGATGCATTGATTCTGAATAACTGGGGGTACTTTTCTTTCATTTGGTCTTCGCGTTCCCAGGTGTACTCTGGGCCACGTCGGGAGTTCCAACGAACTCGAACAAGAGGGATTCTCTTGTGTTTGAGGACCTTAACATCCCGGTCCGTGATTTCAACTGGTTCCTCGACGAACTGCAACCGCTCGTCGATAGTGAGTTCCTTAAAAGGAACTATGAGGGTCTCATCTGACAGGCACTTCTTCAGATTCGACACGTGAAATACGTTGTGAACTGCACCGAGTTCAGCTGGTAGGTTTAGTCTGTAGGCTACTTGGCCTATTCTTTCAGTGATTTCGAACGGTCCAACATACCGTGGATTGAGTTTGCCTCTTTTACCAAAACTAACCACACCCTTCCAGGGTGAAACTTTGAGTAAAACCCGGTCCCCGACCTGAAATTCCAATGGCTTCCTACGCTTATCTGCGTAGCTTTTCTGGCGATCGCGAGCTGCCGCCATGCGTTGTCGTATCTGTGCAATTCGTTCCGTAGCGTCAACTACCATTTCTGGGCCTGTAATCTAACTATCCCCCACCCCTGCCCAACCGAGAGGTGACCGGCATTTACGTCCGTACAATGCCTCGAATGGAGCGGCTTGAATGCTGGTGTGGTAACTGTTATTGTACGAAAACTCCACTAAAGGTAGGTGCTTTTCCCAACTGCTGCCGAAATCGATAACACACGCCCGAAGCATGTCTTCTAGAGTTTGAATCGTGCGCTCAGACTGCCCATCCGTCTGAGGATGATACGCTGTGCTCATGTCTAATCGTGAGCCGAAAGATTTGTGCATCGCTTGCCATAGTTCTGACGTGAATCGTGCATCCCGATCCGAAATGATGGAGGTGGGCACCCCGTGCCTCGAAACAACTTCTTTAAGGTAGACGTCTGCGAGAGTGGAGAACTTATCCGTTTCCTTTATAGCCAGGAAGTGCGCAGACTTGGTGAGTCGATCCACGATCACCCATATGGTATCATTCTCACGCTGGGATCTGGGTAGGCCTGTAACAAAATCCATGGAAATTTCTTCCCATTTCCACTGTGGTATCCTGGGTTGTTGAAGTAGACCCGCTGGTTTCTGATATTTAACCTTGACTCTTGCACAGGTCAAGCACTTGCCGACGTAAGCAGCGATGTGAGCCTTCATACTAGGCCACCAATATGTAGTTTTGAGATCGTGGTACATTTTATCCGACCCTGGATGTACCGAGTAGCGAGACTTGTGTGCTTCGTCCATCACAAGCTCTCGTAAACCGCCATAGAGTGGGACCCAAATACGCCCCGTTACATAGTAGGCGCCGTCTTCCTTTTGTTCCATACGTTGCCTTGAGCCGCGTAAGGCTTCAGCTTTGACGTGTTCGGGTTTCAATGCTTCTATCTGAGCAGCTCGTATCTGTGCAGGAAGACTGGACTGAATTGTAAGCTGTAGCGCTCGCACGCGCTTAGGTAGGGTGTCCTTTCGACTGAGGGCGTCGGCCACAACAATGGCCTTGCCTGGATGATACTTGATGGCGCATTCATAGTCGTTCAGTAGTTCAACCCATCTCCGTTGACGCATGTTCAAATCCTTTTGCTTAAGAATATGCTCGAGACTCCTGTGATCGGTGTAAATCGTGCACCTGGTACCGTACAGGTAGTGTCGCCATATCTTAAGCGCGAAAACAACAGCTCCCAGCTCTAAATCGTGCGTCGTGTAGTTCCGTTCATGAACCTTGAGTTGGCGTGAAGCGTAAGCAATAACTTTATCCCGCTGCATCAATACACAACCCCTGTATCGATGCGTCACAATAGACTACAAAATCGTCCGCGCCCTCTGGCAATGAGAGAATAGGTGCACTGCTAAGCCTATCCTTTAGGTACTGAAAAGCGGTCTCTTGGGAATCTCCCCAACGGTAGGTGACACCCTTCTGTGTCAGCATAGTAAGCGGCTGCGCGATCTTCGAAAAGTCTTTAATGAATCGTCTGTAATACCCTGCCAAACCCAAGAATTGGCGTATTTCCGTCGGTGTACGCGGTGCAGACCAGTTCTTGATCGAATCCACCTTGGATGGATCGACGTGGATCCCATCCCTGTTCACCACATGGCCTAAGAAGTGGACTTCACGTAGCCAGAAGTCGCATTTTGAAAACTTTGCGTACAGTTGCTCCTTTCGAAGAAGTTCCAAGATAAGACGTAAGTGCTGCTCGTGCCCCTCCTGACTCTTGGAGTAGATCAGAATGTCGTCGATGAAGACAATGACGAACTTGTCAAGATAGGGTTTGCACACCCTGTTCATAAGGTCCATAAATACGGCAGGTGCGCTCAATAATATCAAACCATCCATCATATCAAACATAAAGTATAGTAGTTAAAATAATTCATAAAACCCAATACAATTGATGTTCAAACCAAACTTTGTTTGAGTAGTAGAAACATAATAATGAAAACCCAAAATAAGTTATAAGTTCAAATATCGTTCATTGCGTCTCCTCGTCCTAACACGAAAACTCGACCTCTTGCCTCGTTGCCATTGTTGTTGTTGTTTCCCCCGTTGTTGTTGTTGTTCCCGTTGCCCTGGTTATTGTTGTGGTTCTGATTCTGGTTCAACTGAGGGCAATCGCGTTTGTAATGACCTTCTGCCCCACACTGGAAACATCCCCGGTTTCCACGTTGTGGTTGCTGCTGCTGTGGGTTTTGAGGAACTGGTGGCGGAAGTTGCTGATCCTGGTTTGCAGGTCGAGAGCTTCTACAATCCTTAGCCTCATGACCCATCTTGAGGCATCTTTGACAACGTTCCCTGTGACATCTTCCGCTGTGGTGTCTGTTGCACTTATTACACAGTGGGTGAATCCCCCGATATCCACCCTGCCCCTGATTGCCAGATGATTGCTGACTCGAATTCTGGTAGTCATTTGTCTTGCGCTGCTGAGACTGAATAGAAACTGATCCCTTGCTGGAATCCCCCTCCCATTTCCTCTTGTTGTCACTGGGAGTAGCAGAAGTGGTGACAGCAGCAGTGGTAGCCTTGACACGTTTTGGCAGCCTGTTCTGGTCCACTGCCTGATCTGTAATACGATGAGCAAGGCGCTGAATAGCCTGGATATTATCAAGATTAGCCGATGTCACATGGCTCTGGATCTCTGGCGCCAAACCCTTGAGATACAACTCAATACGTTTCACTGGAGGGTCCACCATAGTTGGGCATAGCACGGCCAGTTCATTCGACCGTTTGGTATAGGCTTCGATCTCTGACCCAACCATCTTCAAGTGATACAGTTCATCTTCCAACTTATGAATGTCTTCACGAGTGCAGTATTCCCTTTTTATCAGTTCCTTGAAGTCATTCCAAGGGGTGGCGTTAGCAGCTGCCAACCCTAGGATCTGTACTTGCGCGTTCCACCATGTCAACGCGATTCCTTCCAAAGTGCTAGTGGCGTACTTAACCCTGCGAGCCTCAGGGCATTCACACATTTCGAACACGGATTCTAGCTTCTCAAACCAATAGAGGAGTCCCACTGCCCCCTCGGTGCCACTGAATGAGCTTGGACGACAGTCCATGAAGTTCTTGAAAGTGCAGACAGGCTGCTGCGCGTGTTGACCTATTGTGTACGAATAGGACAAAGTTAAATACGAGAGTTAATGTAGGATCTAAAGATCCTAGTGTGTGTCTATACTGCAGGGTATACTACCTGCTTGAGCAGCTGCAAGTGCCGCAGCAACTTGAGCTTGAACGAGAGCCTCTAGCTGGGCTTGTGTCATGTTGATACGTCCGGCCATTGATCTTCACATCAAAGGCAACATAGATGAGAAAGGTTCGCGAATAGTGCGATGACAGAAAAGTGTAAGCACATAAGTGTTCTCAAGCAATAACAAGTAGTGAGCAAAGTAATGTAAGCATACTACGAGCAAAGTTCTATGCAGTTCTAGCAAGCAGGTAATAAACATAAACCTTATTACCTAGGATGTCGAGTCTTGCACGTGGAGCGAAGCATCGTTGTGGATCGTTGAGAGCACTGTTCTGGTTATAGTCTGGTTTTAATAAATACGTTTTCCCATATTAAAACCAAGTTCTCTATAACCAATGGCTCTGATACCAATCTGTCACACCCCCAAAATCCACACGCGGAGTATCACCGCTTGGGAGCGTGACATGACCAGGATCAAGCCACCAATCATATCGAACACAGCATTTAATAATAAAAGTAGATAATGTAATTCAACAAGACATGATTGATGTTCAAAACCAAACATTGTTTAAGTAGCAGAAGCATGTAAGTAAACCCAACATAAATAGTAATGTATGAAAATCATAAGAGTTTAATTAAGCATTCATTATCCATGCTCCACAACGACCTGCTCCTCCTTGTGCAAGCTCCAAATATCTAACGACCTGCAAGGCATGTAACAGAGGATCAACAAACTAGTTGAGCGAGTTCATTCAGTAATAGTATAGTGTGAGTAGTAGTATGTTCGTTCGTTATGTCATGTATCGTATTAGTTTCCATCGCGGCCTCCCAGGCAGGTATGCGAAGATATTAGGGGGATGTTCATCCCGAGTATTCTAGACTAGGTTTATCTGTATCGCGGCCTACCAGGCAGGTGTGCGAAGATTAGCAAATTCAGTTCGCGGCCTTCCAAAGGCAGGTGTGCGAAGTCGGTCATAATATCGCGGCCAACCCTTGGCAGGTGTGCGAAGATCAGTTCAATAAGTGTTACTAGTCTAGTAGTAGTTCTAACAGCGGAGTATGTACAATAGTTCATCAAATCACATCACTACGTTCCAGTACAGATAAGTATCAGTAAATAATCAAATCCCATTCCCACCCTGGGAACCCCATGCCTTGGCTGTGTGAACTCACCTTGGTTTGCTCGGTATGTTATTGCTTCTAGGGTTTGTTAATCGTCTAAGTCCGTTACACACGACCTAGGATATATTGCACATGATTCGATGTAAGTGTTTGCATCAAATTAGGGTTTACACATCTTTGATATCCAAGCGATTGTGTTGTGTGTGTTTATTGTGTACATGATGATATCACATAGAATGTTCACGCACGTAGAATCTTATAGTTGCATTCAGTATCATACGATTATACACATAGAGTCATACATCATGTAATCAGTTCATCGTATTCACATATTTCATGCGTCACACCTTTGCTTTCCCATTTCAGTCTAATATAGATGATAATGTGATTGTCACCATTAAGACACTCAGTACATTAGTAGCGTTATTAAACTTCACAGGTATAACGAAGTCTAGGATTTAACAAGGTGTCATATTCAGCTTAACAGACAAATCATTATCCAATATGCAATTCATTGTTTCTAATTGAACATCATACAACATGGGACAGGGCTTTGCCCTTCTAAACTCAAACAAGTGTGGGGGCTTCCCTGTTCAAAAGTCAGACAAGATAGCAATCATGAAAGTCGGACCTTATGAGTTGATGAAAACTCGGACCCTTTACAAGGGTTAAAGATCGGACAGGGTGAGGGTCATAACCTCGGACCTCCATCTTCCTATAAAAAGTCGGACCATAGGTCCCTACTTGAAACTCGGACCTTTGTGTTATGGCCACAAAAGTCGGACATAAGTGGGGGAAGGAACTAAACTCGGACAAGGATCATCATAATATACTCGGACATGTAACATCATAATAAACTCGGACATGGAACATCATAATATACTCGGACATGCTACATCATAATACACTCGGACATGCTACCCCTTGTTAAACTCGGACCTCACTTGGTCAAGGAAACTCGGACATCATTCATACAAACAAAACTCGGACATGCTACCCCTTGTTAAACTCGGACCAGTTATCTTTGTTATAACTCGGGTATCATCACATATTCAAAACTCAGACAAACAAATGTTCATATTCAATTTCGATCGTAGCAGTTACATTCTTGATTTCATACGAACAGAAACCCTAAACTCATCACTTTTGCATAGCAGGAAATCATTTTAACAGTTAACAACTTCATATTACCAAGCATATTTTGCCATCAAACAATGATTTTACGACTAACCATTAACATAACACGATAATCAAGATTCAATTCAGCAAATACAGGACCATTATATCAAGAACTAGGGTTTGCAAGAATTACAAGAATCAAGAATAGGTGACAAATCAACAATCAATAAACAATGATTAACAATTACCTTGTGTTGATCCTAGAGAAAGAGAGGAATCAAACTTGTGATGTCTTGCCAATGATTTGGTGATGATTTCCTGAGAATTGTGAACTACGTGCTTAGATTTTTGTGTGTGTGGTTTAGTGAAGGATTAGGGTTAAGTATAATTAAGTTTTCACTAATTACTCAATACACCCTGAATAATTATCTTTTACACAAGCATACCATCTTACAAGCATTTCACAGTTTCACCACCAAGTTCACATAATTGGCAAGTCTATCACAATTAATCAAACAACCATGCACAATCACACAATACGATTTATTGCATCAAAACGTATAAAGTTCCATAGCAATCAATTGTGCAAATAATTAACTACACGAACAATGAACGTGCAATAAATGCGAAACAGAAATCTTGGAAATTCGAGTTGTCACAACTTGCCCCACGGTGGGTGCCAAATTGTTTTGGTCAAAAAATACCGAAGCAATTAAGTGATCAAATTAGTTAAGTGTGGTAGTGTGCTAAGAGAATGTGTTCAAAAATATGTTAATTGAGTTATTTGCAAAAACAGTTTGGGGATACGGCTCAGGATATCGAGCTGTATCGATAATCAAACAATGAGCGGAAAGTAAAGTAAATGACACGGGATGTACGAGGAAAGCCCTTGATCAATCTAGATCGCCGGCATAAAACCTCGGGAGCTGACAATCGCAGCTGCCTTGTTCTTCTATTGCTCCGAATATTAGGATACAGTGCAGGATGTGGAGCGGATCAACTAAGTGTTACAATATGATTTGGATACAAGTGTGGTGATTGCTGTGAACTGGAGAGCAAGAGTGTACGAAAGTGTTGGTGAAAGGGTGTGTGCCTTAAACTGATCCGCCACATCTATTTATAGTAAAGATAAACCAACAAACTATCCTAAACTTGCGGGATCCACCGAATATTCCTTCATTGAACGTTGTAGACCTGGTCTTTCGGGCTCAACGTCTCTTCTTCAACAAATTCGTCCGAGTCTTGAGGAGAAGAAGTCCGTTCGACCGTTAGCAAGTCTTAACCTTCAACCTGCACATGGTTAATTAATAAATCTCAGGATATTACCCAAGATGTCAGCAATTTCCTCTTCCAGCATCCTGGTCACAAGCGAACAAACAAAGGCAGGATATTGGTCAGGATATATATGCTTAGAAAATGACCCATAACAACAATGTCTTTGGATATACCTGTCATATCCTCATGCTTCCATGCGAATGTTGACATCCTGCATTTCAAAAAGTTAGTTAATTGATCTTCAATATCATGAGGGATATTCGTTCCTACGAGCATCGAGATATCAGGATTATCCTGATCCAGGATAACTTTCTTTACATCATGCTCCGAATTTTCCACGATATCCTGGGCCCGCATCTTTAATTTCTATGCTGTACTTGGTTTTGTCGAGGATTTCATCGAGGATGAGTAACATTCTTTCGCTTCCTGTTGATCACTATCAACTTTGATAACTCCCCAAGGGGTGGGGATCTTGATGCATTGATGATATGTTGATGGCACAGCCTTCATATCATGGATCCATGGTCTTCCCAGTATAATGTTATAGCAGGATAGAGAATCCATCACACAGAAACGTTGTATCGAGTTGACTCCTTCAACATATACTGGCAACTTTATCTCTCCCACTGTGTTCCTAGCCTCTCCACTAAACCTAACAAGCACGGTGGACTTCGAAGTGATATCCATTGGAGACACACAGAGTCTCTAGTTGGATTATATTGACGTAGCTGCCATTATCAACCAGTATCCTGCGTACAAAATGGTTAGCCACATATAACGTTATTACCAGAGCATCATGATGAGGATCCTGGACAGTATCCCTGTCATCAGCATCAAACGTGATCATTTTGTCAGTTGTGAGGGTAGTCATCCTGACAGGTTTGTCTCCCCTCTCAGCCTTTGCTTCTTTTGCATGTCTTTTCGCCGCCGAATACGAAGTCCCACAAATGTCGGATCCTCCCGAAATGAAGTTGATTATCTTGGCATCCGCGGGAGGTGAGGCTGCTCGTTCAGGATCCTTCTCAGTATCCTGACCCTTATTCTTCTTTTTTCCCAAGAGATCTTTTAGATATCCCTTGCTCAGAAGATAGCTTATTTCCTTCCTCAAGGCAATGCAATCCTCAGTCACATGTCCGAAATCTTTGTGGAAGGCACACCATTTTGACTTATCTTTCCAATCAGCTTTTTGTTGATTCTTTCGAGGCCACCTAGCCTTGTCTCCTAAACCCTGCATGGCACACATTGGTTCAGGAATGTTAGCAGAAAAGCAATATTCAGATAATTCAGGATATTCTTTAGGATCCTCGTCTTCAACAGCATTCACTCTCTTGTTATCACTTCTACCATATGGCTTAGAGCGGTATGGTTTGTACGAGGATTCTGACTTCCTGTTAGTCGATTCGTATGTTGAGGATGCATTCATCTTTTCTTGCATCCTTTTGTCATCCTCCAATCGAATATATCTTAGAGCCCTGTTTCGAGCTTCGTCCAAGTTCCTGCATGGGATCAGAAGGTCTTGGTAAAATTGAGAGTCTTTTTGCAACCCCATCTTGAAGGCTTGCACAGCTGTTGCGACATCAAGATGCGGGATGTCTAAAGATTCCCTACTGAACTTGTTCACATAATCCCTTAGGGACTCTTGAGGCCCCTGTGTTATCCTGTAAAGGTCACTTGTAAGTTTTTCAAAGTTTCTACTACAAGAAAACTGACTATTAAATAAACTGACTAGGTGACCAAATGATGTAATCGAATGTGGAGGAACATTTAACAGCCATTTTAAGGTTGATCCTGTCAGAGTACAACCGAAACCCTTGCACAGGCAAGCTTCCTTGAGCTCCGGAGGGATAGGGTTGATCTCCATCCTCTCCCTATACTGGGCAATATGCTCTTCAGGATCCGTGGTTCCATCATAAAGCTTCATGTTTGGAGTCTGGAATCTTTTTGGGATTTCAGCATCACAAATAGGACGTACGAACCGAGATATCCTATGGCTATCCTGGGATACTTCAGGAATTGGCTGAACCACCCCAGGCACACTGGATATCATATCCTTTAGCTTCTGAAGCTCCCTGGATAATGTTGACCTTATAGCTGTATCCTGCAAAGATCCAACACTGTTAGCGGCAAAAGTATTATAATTATTAGGTACGTTACCAGTCTGAGGATTCTGCCCATATCCTGAAGCATATCCTGAGCTCCTCACGGTTGACATCCTAACCGAGGAGGGTATTTCAGGAGCATGATTCTGAGGATGGTTGGGCACAATATTCCCCCTGTTATCTTCAGTATACACAGCTGAACTAAAGTTCAAAGCTCTGGGTTGTAGAGGAGTGACGATATCTTCAGTGGATCTGCTTGAACCAGCTTTTAAGAGTTGTATCTCTCTTAGCAGCATTTGGTTTGTTTCCTGTTGTTGCCTCATTTGTTCCTGCACACTTCCAAACAAGGTTAGAATTTCATCATTTGAAGCTAAAATCGGAGCAGATCCCTGAACATTCTGGGTAGGGATAATATCCTGAGGTTGTGAAGAAGATTGCATCCTTGGAGGAGGTGGTGGAAGCACCGGACCAGTAGTAGCAGAAGTCATAGCAGACACAGTAGAAGAGCTCATGCTTGATCTTGAGGCCATTGCAAATAATGTGGCAAAAAGTTTTGAAAACAGAAAACCGATTAATGATTTCACAAAGATTTTTAGTAAAGATAGCACCACTTGCCCCACGGTGGGCGCCAAATTGTTTTGGTCAAAAATTACCGAAGCAATTAAGTGATCAAATTAGTTAAGTGAGGTAGTGTGCTGAAAAGTGTGTTGAAAATATGATGTTTATGTTGTTTGGAAAGACAGTGTTCAGGATACGGCTCAGGATATTGAGCTGTATCTATGATCAAACGATGAGCAAAAAGTAAAGGGGTTGACACGAGATGTACAAGGAAAGCCCTTGATCAATCTAGATCGCCGGCATAAAACCTCGGGAGCTGACAATCGCAGCTGCCTAGTTCTTCTTATTACTTCAAACTTCAGGATACAGTGCAGGATATTGACAAGATCGCTAAGTGTTACTATGATTTGTGTGACAGTACAAGTTGCGAGAGAACAAGTATGTAAGTGTAGTGAGTGTAGTTGTGATGTCCTATTCGATCCGGTATACCCACCTATTTATAGTAACCAAATATAAACTGAAATTCCTACAAATATGGGATGCTTCCGAATATTCCATTGTTAACGTTGTAGTCCGGGTAATGCGGCTTCAACGTCTTCATTTGAACGACTTGGACCGAGTCTCTTGGAGAAAGAGTCTTTGTGAACGTTGGGCACCTGCACGCGTACTCCTTCACTCAACACGTTAGTAATCCTGAGGATACTATTCAGGATATTATAGACATCCTGAATGAGCATCTCGGATATAAGCAAATATCATTTATTCAAGATATAACTCAAGATATTTTCCAGGATATGAGGAGCTCAGAATTTTACCCATAACACTTGGAGGATCCCGAAACTAAAGAAGTACTTCAGGATATACATGATGGGGATTGTGGTAACCATACTGGGGGCAGGTCATTATTCTCAAAGGTGTTGAGAACAGGATACTATTGACCAACGATGAGGAAAGATGCTACAGAATATGCTCGAAGATGTGATGCGTGTCAAAGACACAGTTACATCAACCAGCTGAACCACTATATCCTATAGCTTCCCCTTGGCCATTCATGAAATGGGGAATGGACATAGTAGGGAAATTTCCAAAAGCTGCAGGAGGAAAAGTCTTTATGCTGGCAATAACTGATTATTTCTCTAAGTGGGTGGAAGCTGAAGCATTTGTTCAAGTCAGAGATTAAGGAGTAGTATCCTTCATAAAGAGGAATATCCTGACCAGGTTTGGAGTACCAGCTGAAATCATTTGTGACAATGGATCTCAGTTTATAAGCAAGAGAGCTACTGACTTTTGCAAAAGTTGGGGAATCAAGATGATCACGTCCACCCCGGTACATCCTCAAGCAAATGGGCAAGCAGAATCCTCAAACAAGATAATAGTCAACAACCTGAAAAAGAGATCAGGAGCTAAAAAAGGAAGATGGGCAGAAGAACTACCCTTTGTTTTGTGGGCCGATAGAACAACGGTAAAAAATGAAACTGGCCAGACACCATTTTCCTTGGTATTCGGAGCAGAAGCAGTGATCCCAACAGAGATGGTGATACCTACTGCGAGATCTATCCTCCAGGATCCTGAGCAGAATCCTGAAGCTTTGTGCCAGGATTTGGATACCATAGACAAGACACGAGATGCAACAAGACTAAGGATGGCAGCATATCAACAAAGAATATCCAGAGCATACAACAAGAATATAAGGACTAGAAGATTCAAAGTTGGGGATTGGGTGTTAAGAAAGGCTTTTCAAAATACCACTAATCTTGCTGATGGAAAACTGGCTCCAAAATGGGAAGGACCTTATGAGGTTGAATCAGAATCAGGAAAATGAGCATACCGACTCAGGAGCACGGAAGGGGAAATGCTACCAAGATCCTGGAATGCTATACATTTGAAGCTCTATGTCAAGTAAGAATAGAATTTAATTTCTATCTCAGAATGGTATGTCTTCAATCTCTCTTAAATATATTTGAATTCGTTTTTTATCTTGAACCCAATACTGACTTAGGCATCGGAGGGGTGTTAGCCAAGCTAACACCCACCTTAGTTTAAGGTTGTTTTGCAGAATATGTGTCAGGATATAGCTCCAGGATATACGCTCAGGATATTTCGAAAGATTAGAGGATTGGCCCCCTCTCTCACGTTTAAGGGATCCTGGTCCCTTTAAAGGTTTAAAGGTATTCACCTTTCTTTCGAGTTGGGTTTGAATACCCCGTCTGGAGCGCAAGTCATCTGGGGATAGTTCAAGGTAACGGGACCAGTTCATGTAAAAGTGGCTGACAATTTCATTACTATTAGCTGTATCCTGGATTCTAAAGGTATATGAGGATTGATCACCCTCTCTCACGAAAGGGTATTTTTAAACTCTCTAAGGTTTAAAGGTTTTCACCTTTCTAAGACTTAGAGTTTATACACTCTCGCCAGTAGCGCATGAAAATCAGGGTTTATCTCCAGGATATAAGGGTTTATCCCCAGGATATAAGGGTTTATCCCCAGGATATAAGGGTTTATTCCCAGGATATTAGGGTTTATCCCCCGGAATTAAGGGTTTATCCCAGGATATCAAGGATTGATTCCTGGATACTCATGGTTTATCCAATAAAGCTAAAGTGTAACTACATGTACGTTCTTATGTTGAATGCAGGGGACATGTACCACACAATTTGAAGATGGGCTCGAATTCATAAGTGTACACTGGGGACATTCCTATGGTGGAAAATTGGAATTTGCTCTTTGGGAATCTCTGGTATGATCTTTCCTTTTTGGATAACTTACGGATTGTGTGTCGGTATCCTGATCAGGATATCTTTCAGGATACATTGACAATGTGTTCCCAAGACTGTTCAGACAAAATTGTTTTTACAAGTAAAATTCATGTAATGAAAATATAATAACAGAAATAAAGCCAAAAAGGGTAATATTATTAACATACCAAAAAGTTGTGCTCTTGGTTTCACCTCAGACCAAGGATAATCCACCAAGAGCACAAATAGTTCCTAGCCATATTTACTTAACAATTGAAGGCTTCGTCTTGGAACCCAAGATACCTCCACCTTCAATTGTTAAAAGTGTTCAAAATGAACCGTACTAACGGATGACCAAGGGCTTCGTCCTGAAACTAAGGATCCCTCCACCTTTGGCCATCATATTGTCTACATGCAGGAAATTAAAATTGTTTAACAGACAAGAAAGGGAAATTGTTCAAACAACCACAAACTACCAAATTTAAAAAGTGGGCTCCGGCCTTGGCACGTATATCCATCATCGCCCACCTGAATGCCCTCACACAACGGCATCTTCTCCAACCTTCTCCGACTTCTCAGCACCAGCATCCTGAGCAGCATCTCCACCAGCATCCGTCCCAGCATCCGTTCCAGTATCCTTCTTGTCTCCAGCCTGGTCCACCACCTCTGCTGACTTAGAGGATTCACCAGCTTCAGCAGGAAGTGGCACAGCCTTGCCTCCAAGTTCCTTCAGCTTCGCCACCCAAGAGTCAACTGGCCAAGATGGGCACACAAGGCCTGTCTCCTTGGCCTCATAGGCCATCTTGATGCGGGCTTGAAGCAAAAAGACCATGGCTTGTTCATGATCCATTTGGTCGGTAGCTGTTAGGGGAGAATTTTCTAATGATCAGTGATCCTCGAGTACTGTTGGGTTTAGTGATCCTCACTTCTGTTTGAGTTGGTGATCCTTAGAAGTATCGCAGGATCAAGATCATGGATCATCGTAAGGATCCTTATACTAACGATTGTCTACTTTGAATATGATGTTGTTTTGCAGGAGTACGAGCTTGGACTTGGTCTTGGCGATATTCCTGGAGCATATTCCATGTTTATTCCGCACGTGCATGGCTGAAATGGACGTTATGGAGGTCGTGGAGGACTTGTACCAAATGCGGAATGTTTGTTAGCTTAGATATTTTCCAATTTTAAAAGGGGATAGCGAGTTAAATAAAGACACTTGGCTATTTTTGGCTGAACACACACACTAGTAACTTCTCTCACCAGCTGTCGACAATTTACTTGGTGACTACACACTTTTATACACGTTACACCATAGTGATCCTTGTAATTAGCTCGCTATCATCCGAAGTTGAAATACATTTCTTGTTTAATCTGAGTTGGTGATCGGTAGTTTCCATCACCCGAGGTTTTTTATGCCGGAGATCATTCATTGATCAAGGGCTTTTTCCTCGTATACATCTTTGTGCCATTTGTTCATTATATTTCAGAGTGATCCTTAATATTGTTCATTGATTCAAGCATCATACCTCACAACAGAAAGTTTGGTTGCATTACCATTGCTTGATTTTTGACCAAAATAGTTTGGCGCCCACCGTGGGGCAATTGGTGCTTCATTCCTAAGGAATTCTTGTTTTTGTGATCATTTCGGTTCGTTACAACCAAGCAGATGGCTTCTTCAGCAAAGAACACTTCAAGTGCGATGTCTGCAGTCAATTCATCCCAGGGCATTCCACCTTTGCCTCCACCACCTTCTGGATTCCAGAAGAATGCTGAAAAGAAACCGACTCCCATTTTCTCGAAACCTCCAACTTCTTCTGCTTCCTATACTCCTACTACTAGTGACCTTTTTACTTTAATTTTGCAGATGAAGGATCACATACAGCAGCTGAATAAGACCAACGAAAGGATTCTCAGAGAAATTGGAGACATCAAGAAACATAAGAGATCGGCTGAGGATCATTCCCCATTGATTCCTAGATCTTTGAATTTCGATACTCCGGTCATAACCTCTCAACATTCGGCAGCTCCAGATGTTCAATACGTGGGTGGAACAAGAGGAATGCATTACGGATCATCAGCAATGACTCAGGCCTCAGGATCATATTTTCCACCAGCAGGATCTTTCCCTCAGCACCTAGGATCCTTCGCTAGCTCAGGAGAGTACATGGGGACGTAGCAGGCTCAAGGATCCTCTCAGGTTCAAGGATCCTCTCAGGTTTAAGGATCCTCTCATGTTCAAGGATCCTCTCAGGTTCAAGGATCCTGGCCAGTTCAAGGATCCTCGCAGGTTCAAGGATCCTCGCAGGTTCAAGGATCCTCTTAGGTTCAAGGATCCTCGCAGGTTTAAGGATCCTCTCAGGTTCAAGAATCCTCTCAGGTTCAGGGATCCTCTCAGGTTCAAGGATCCTCTCAGGTTCAAGGATCCTCTCAGGTTTCAGGATCCTTAAGAAGTTTGCAACCTGGAAGTTCGGATGTCCATCAAGGAGATTTCATTCCAATGCAAACCATTGCTTCTACTGGTCCTTCCATCATTCCAGAGCCTCGACAATATGGATTCACATCCGGGATTCCAAGCTTGAATCCACCGGGAGGTAACACTTTCAATAATTCTTATACCACTAACCATGGCTTTATGCAGGATACAGGTATCAATCAAGCTATGGCCAGAGAATTGCAAAAGCTTAAGGATATGATATCCAGTGTTCCAGGGGTGGTTAAACCAATCCCTGAAATTGCAGATGGGAGCCATAAGATATCTCGTTTTGCACCACCTATTTGTGATGCTGAGATACCCAAAAGGTTCCAGATACCAACCATGAAGTTATACGATGGCTCCACGGATCCTGAAGAACACATAGCTCAATACAGAGAAAGGATGGAGATTAACCCCATCCCAGAAAGGTTAAAGGAAGCATGTCTATGCAAGGGATTTGGATCCACGCTTACAGGATCGGCTTTTAAATGGCTGCTAAGTCTTCTCCCCTACTCTATTACTTCATTTGCTAATCTAGTTAACCTGTTTAATAACCAATTTTCTTGTAGTAGAAAATTTGAGCGTTTAACTAGTGATTTATATAGGATAACCCAAGGTCATAATGAATCATTGAGAGATTATATCACTAAGTTTAGTAAAGAATCCTTGGATATCCCTAACCTAGATATAGCAACGGCTGTAGAAGCCTTTAAAATGGGATTGCTTAGGGATTCATTATTCTATGATGATCTTGTTATGACACCATGCAGGAATCTAGATGATGTAAGAACCAGGGCCCTTAGGTTCATCCGGTTAGAGGATGACAAAAGGATCCAGGAGAGGTTAGCAGGATCCTCAAAACAAGATAAGCAAGGATCCTCATTCAAGAACAACAAGTTCAAGTCCTACAACAAGTCTGATAACCAGAATGTGCATGCAGTGGAACAGGAAGAGGATGATGATGATTATCCTCCAATCTCATAATACTGTTTTTCTGTTGATAACAATGAACTAATTCTTGCAATGCAGAATTTAGGTGAGAAAGCTAGGTGGCCAAGAAAAAGTGATAAACCAGCTGCTACGAAAGACAATTCAAAATGGTGTGCTTATCACAAGGATTTGGGCATCTCACTGAATAATGCATTGCACTAAGAAAAGAAATTGGTTATTTGCTGAGCAAGGGGCATTTAAAGGAACTTTTGGGACGAAAGAAATCAAGAACCCAGGATCCTGAAAGGATCCCAGAAAAGGCCCCAGCTCCTCCAGCAGCTGCACAAGTTATAAACTTAATATGTGGAGGATCAGACATTTGTGGTACTTCCTTTTCAGCGGCCAAAAGACATGCCAAGGAAACCAAGATGGATAATGGAGACAGACCATTTCGAACATCCGGTGTTACCGAGGATAAAATTATAACTTTTGATGAGGATGATCGTGTCGATATTCAGGATCCTCATCATGATGGTCTTGTTATTACTCTTTTTATTTCTAACCATTTTGTTCGCAGGATCCTTATAGATGGAGGAAGCTCTGTGAACATCATCCAGCTTGATGTCCTAAAGAAGATGAATATTCCTGAATCCGATATCATACCAAGATCCTCAGTGCTTGTGGGATTCAGCGGAGAGACTAAGAATACTCTAGGGGACATCAAACTCCCAATTTACATCGAAGGATTACATTCTTATAAAAAATTTTGTGTTATTGATTGCTTATCCTGTTGTAATGTTATCCTTGGCAGACCTTGGATACACGACATGAAAGCAGTCCCATCCACTTATCATCAATGTGTGAAGCTACCTAGTCCATGGGGGTGATAAAAATTGAGAGTGATCAGCAAGAGGCTAAGAACTGCTACACTTCATCAATGAAACCAGCCTCAAGGACTAAAGAGCAATAACAATTAAAGTATCCTTCAAGAGATGTCTTGGAGGCAAGAGAACAGGATTTGAAAGAAATCCTCATGGATCCTGATGATCCTGAATCCAAGATCTTCATAGGATCAGGGATCCTTAGTGTGACAACCCATAATTTACGGCTCTTAATTACGTGATTAACAGGTGATTAACGCGACAATAAATAGTGTTTACAGCGCAAATTAACTTAATCAGGCCTTTGGAGTGCCCAGGAACGTTTGTTCAGCTATACAGTGCGCGCGTGGTGATTTACTGAAAATCTGCTGAATATTACGCGACAACGGGCTGATACCGTGCAAAATACAGACGACACCAACAAATATGGATGTTACACGAATATTTTATGCTCATGGAGTTTGGGTCGCGAAATGGAGTTTGGGTCGCGAAATCGGGTCTCGTAGAAATTACGGGCCGCTTACACATAAGATGGGCTTGTGGGCCCTGGGCCCAAGCCTAAAACACACAAGCCTAAACCTACAACTAATGTATTAGATCTGATCAAGATCTCTACAAGATATGAAAATCTTGCAAGATCCATACAAAATCTTATAAAATCCCTATAGATCCTACAAAATCTCTTTAAGATCTCCTAAATCTCATTCTCTACAAGATTTCCTCAAAAATCTTGCTTGTAAATCTGTCCAAAATATTTACAAGATATCTCTACAAGAGATCTTGTCATCTAAAGTGAAAAATAACTCTATAAATAAGGGTGTTATACCTAATTTTATTTCATTCTCAACAATTAAAACACACCAAGCCTTCCATCTTTTTCTATCTCTACACATACAAGAGAAAACACAGAGAAGCAATTGAGGGCCTGGTCCCTTTTTTACACCCCCACACTCTCGATACAACAACAGACAAACAAGACACTTTTGAATGTTTTGAAAACCCTCAACTCACAAAAACTTCTACACACATAAAGAATAGGCAGTCAACACCTCAAAACCCTGCCCTCTTCTCCCTCTCGTTCTCTAACCGGCGGCCGGAGTAAATCCGACCGGTGCCGGCTGTGTTCTGGCTAACCACCACACACACCTCCATCACTCCCTCATTCCCTCTCCCACATCCTTTTCTCTGGCGATAAACCGACCACCACCACCTTCGGGTGGTGGCGCGTGGCGGCAACGAGCAGAAAGAAAGAGAGAGATGGCGGAGGAGCCATTTTCCGGTGGGTTGCAGACAACGGCGACGGTGATATGTTCTCTCCGACAACTTTAACGGTAACCCCTCTCAATTTTCCTTCATCTTGTTTCTTTTTTTTTTAAGTTCTGTTGATGAAGCTGATGATGATATTGTCACTAATGTTGACGATGGTGATTGTCGGCCGGTGCCGGCGACTTGACGACGGAGGTGGTGGGTTCGGATGATAATGGTTCGAGCGATGGCAGGGACTTTCGGCAGCGGTCCGGTGACATTTAGAATCAGGTGGTGGTCTCGTTGTCGGCTCAGACACGGTGGAGCGTCGGCTCAGATTTTGTGCTCATTTTCTCGAGTTTGGTTCGAGTCAAGATTGGTGCAGGTCAACAGCAGGTCAAACCTGGACAGACTTGGTCAAAGTCAGAATGGTTTTGTTCGGGTCAGCATCGGCTCGGTACAGGTGAACTCGGTTCAGTTTAGATTTGGTGGTGATTCGGGTTATGGGGTTCGGTCAACTCGGTCCGACTCGGTCAACCGAGTCAACTCAGTTGACTCGGTCAACTCAGTCAAGCGGCTTGACATCTCGACAGAAGACTTGGTAAAAATTAACGATGCGTTTATTTCGTTATGTTTACACAGTTTTATTTATTCACGTAATAACGAGCTCGAACCATCGTTTATACATTTAGTAATTTATTTATGTTTTGACATTTTGACGAACTATATATTGTTGATTACATAACGTTGAATTATATTTGAATTTGGTTGAACTTTGATAAAAATATTGACACTTTGATTGTCGGGATCGTCCAAAAACAGAGGAAACTCTGCCCGTTTTTTCGTGAAAATCCGTTATATACAACGCGTTTTATTATAAAATAAAACTTTTGGATTTAAATGTTGTTTTATGAAAATTAATTTGCAACGCCACCTTACAACTTACGAGAACAACGATATGGAAATTATTTCGACAACAAGAATAAATATAGTTATTATTATATTTATTTCAAACGAACTCGAATCCTTTTATAAATAAATATAGTTATATATTTATTTTTCCAATACAAGTCGACGATTCTTTTACAAAATAAATATAACTGTTATATTTATTTTATACGCCTAGACGACACATACGTATATTTTTGGCAAATATACACAAGACGCAATATATATAATACGAGTTTATTATATAATACTTTCATACGAATATTCCTTTATATCAACATACAACTTCTTAAAACGAGCTAACCAGTATAACTTCCTCGCTTATTTTAAGTTGACAATCTACCGTCATATCGTTCGGTCAACGATTCGGTAGAGCTCGATTACACGTGGTTAGTTACTGCGTTTATTTAGAAACTTATTAGATATTCCGTGTTAGGGATACTGTAGAATGCACGCTAGCAAGTCGAGTCTTGGGAACGACATCACGAAGTCGTATTTAGCTAGCTTTGCATAGGAATATTCAGGCGAGTTCATAACCCCCACTTTCTACTGTTTTACTTTTTTTGTAAATGTTTTCGGGGTGGAAAGACATGCACGATTTTCAGAAACATACAAAGTTTTGAACAAACGCAAAACTCGTATTTCTAAATCATATCACGAATGGATTTCGAGGAACTCAAAAGATTTATGAATGGTTTATACTAAACATACCGGTTTTTACAAAACAAATGTGTATTTTCGAAATGTGAATGATTTTTTTTATAACTAGGGAGCCAGTCAGGGTGGCTGGGGAGGTTCAGCCAGGGTGGCTGGGGAGGTTCAGCCAGGGTGGCTGGGGAGGCTCAGTCAGGGTGGCTGGGGAGGTTCAGCCAGGGTGGCTGGGGAGGCTCAGTCAGGGTGGCTGGGGAGGTTCAGCCAGGGTGGCTGGGGTGGAATATATATTACAGTAATTACGAATACTTTTTACATGGTATGGTTAGCGTAAGGAGGTTTACTACTTAGATCATGTGAGTGGGTAGGCGGGAACTGGAGGCCATTAATCCTCATTGTAGGACCGAGGGACGTAAGCGGTAGATGTATCTGGGTGTAGCGAGCCCAACCCCAGGTCCAACGGAACGGACCTCGGGGTGACTTTGTGCCCAACGCAAAATCCGCTAGGTTTGAGTCTTCCTACTTGCACTTCACACATATCAATGGCCTTGCAAACCATTGGTGATCTCTTTTTCCATATTTGCTACATACCAGGGATTTTTATCATATACGCTTACAAAACGCTTGATTTATACAAAATAAAAACCATGTTTTATACAAATTCAAAGTAAAGAATTATACAGGCATAGAGTCAAAGTCAGGGTGGGCATTGACGGTGATACATACTTTACAATTACATAGTTTTACGATCATAGATCGTTATAAATACAAAGTCCTCATATAACTGGACAAGTAAATGATTTTTAAATTCGTTTTCTCAATACCTTTTCGAAAAACCGGTTATTCCAAAGATTTATTTCAAATCTTTCTCAACTCAAAAGATTTATTTCAGATCTTTTACAAACAAACTATGAACTCGCTCAACTTTATGTTGACTTTTTCGCATGTTCTTTCTCAGGTTGCATTCTAAGACAAGGCGCGGTTGGGATAGGATGACCATGAAGAGTCGAGTACTTAGTGGCGTTCATTTTCTAAAAGACTTAAATTTATTTGCTTCCGCTATGCAATGAAGATACCAGTCCAGTCACGCCAATGCTTTTGATAATTTCGGGGTGTGACAGATTGGTATCAGAGCTATAGGTTACAGCGAATTAGGTTTCTGTTGTGATACCTAGGCTCTAACCTCACCTTTCCCCCTAGGGACTTAGATCATTGAGACATTGAACACATACAGAACGCCTAGTACTCGAATATGGTCTCCAACCGTTGCCGAAAAACAAACAGTCAAAATTTTGTTTTCAAACATACGCTATTATGGTATTTCATACACGGTGCATAAAACGGTTACATACAGTACACAACACTCTGAGAGTTTAGGAAACATGCATTTAAGACCTTCGGAAAAGGGAATTCAGTCTAAGAGGCTGGGAAGGTAGTCTGAGAGACTAAGGAAAATCAGTCTGAGAGGCTGGGAGGATAGCCTAGTGGGACTAGGAGATTCAATCTGAGAGGCTGGGAGGATAGTCTAGTGGGACTATGAGATTCAGTCTGAGAGGCTGGGAGGATAGCCTAGTGGGACTAGGAGATTCAGTCTGAGAGGCTGGGAGGATAGTCTAGTGGGACTAGGAAGTTCAGTCTGAGAGGTTGGGAGGATAGACTAGTGGGACTAGGGGAAGTACTTGATTGCTTATTGGTGACTAACATGCTTATCTGATTATATGATCGATTATTTGTGCATGGTCATCACGTAGGAACCGCGAAATATTAACTCGGGTACACACTATTATCCACATTGTCTATGATATTTTAACTCCCCGAGCAGGCAGCCTACGCATAACAAAACGCTAGCGCACAAGAATACATGGAACTCAATTTTTACGACCACGGATGTCGGGGTACATCACCTTCTACGTGGCACACGACGCTAGTGCACAGGTATACGTGAAACTTAAGCTTACATCAACGGAGGTTGAAGTACGTCACATACGACTATCGAGGCGAGGCCTTTGAAAAGACGCGATGGCGCAAATCAACGAAGACGCTAGATTCCTGTCAGCAGGAGAACTAACGGCCAGGAAACGGCAACTTTTCACGCGATCCTGCAACGACACGAATCACTCCAAGGGAAAGATGTATGTCTCCACATCCCCCTATTTCGGTTAACGACGGATACGATATGTTCGACATTCCTTGGTAATGTCACCTAACAATTGGTCGTCACACGAAACCCCAGGTAAAGTCCTCAAATTTCTTTTGTTGAAATTTCGAATTTCACACTTACTGAGTAGATTTTCGTATCTCTACTCCTCTTAATGGTCATTGTGTCACGATCATTTCTTTCAGTATAGCGAACACTAATTGCTTGATTTCTTGAAAAATTTATATGTTACACATGCATCGTTTGCTACGCATGTGGTTTCGTTTCGAATAAGCGTTTCATTAAAGTTCAAATATTGCTTCGCTAAATCTGATTATCGATTTGTGATTCGAATGACCCGCATTATCGTAACTGTTGGCTCCTTTGTTATCAAGTCAACACATTCTCTTGAAATTTTCTTTTCTCTTCAAGTTACACACATGGTTTTCGTCGTCACCATGCCGAAATTTCCTTTATGGAACATATATATTTTCGTCGGATTGCGCTAAAACCAAGTTCAATTGTTTGAGCTTGTCTATTACACACATATTCACTTCAGAGCATCATATGATGTATTGAGGGCATCATATAATCAAAATTCGTTTTAACAAATGTTCTATTTGTTCCGAGTCGAAGTAAACTTGTTTGACATTCGACTCCACTAAATTGTTTGTTGATTTCGACACCTTGTGGTGGTATCTTTCACTTATTTGAAGCTTGCGCTAAACTCGTTTAGACATCTCATGCACGGATTTAAATATTTACTTATTGATTGCTTTAGATCGGCTTTGATTTATCATAATTAAAACAGTCTTAACACAATCGTGTGATAAGACAAGGGTACACAAAATTCATTTCATATTCCAGTGTACCTCCTAACGGTCCTTTCAACATCGACCGAATGTTTTGCGATATTCATTGCTTCTTCATCTTCGATCGAGAACATTATTTCTTTGATGTTTCATTTTCAATTGAAAATTCTATGATGTCATTTGAAACAGACTTCAGATTCCCATTACTGCGCATTCATTTGACTTCAAACACGGTGAAATTGTTTGATCACCGCTAATATTGGATTGTTTGAATCATTACGACACCTTGTGGTGTTGGTACAAACTTGTAGCTTGGGCTAATCATGATCGATCGTTTCATGCAAAACACAGGTGATACTTGTTCGACCACCGATATTATTGAATTGTTCCATTCATTACGACACCTTGAGGCGTCAGTATAACTTGCAGCTTGTGCTGATCACGATCGAGCGTTTCATGCAAACTATTATATTTGAGATTGTTGATTCTAAGTTCATTCAGTGGATGTTATTGCTTCTAGAACTCATTTACATGTTATAAACGTTAATATGGAATTCGATTGGTCGAAGTTCCTATTCATTGTTGGATCCTTGTTAACTTAGTCGCACTGATGACTGTATCATTACGTCTCGTTTCCTTTTGACATCAATTACTGAGACACAATGTTAAACCGTTGGGATTCCTATTGTGAATGAATGTCCTTGAATTCACATGATTCGAATAAGTCTTGTTTCGATTATGCGGTCATTCACTTTGTTATTATTCGGACTTACCTGCGAACAACACAACTCCGAGGAGATAACATAGTCTAAATTTCGAGGACGAAATTTCTGTAACAGGGGGAGAATGTGACAACCCGTAATTTACGGCTCTTAATTACGTGATTAACAGGTGATTAACGCGACAATAAATAGTGTTTACAGCGCAAATTAACTTAATCAGGCCTTTGGAGTGCCCAGGAACGTTTGTTCAGATATACAGTGCGCGCGTGGTGATTTACCGAAAATCTGCTGAATATTACGCGACAACGGACTGATACCGTGCAAAATACAGACGACACCGACAAATATGGATGTTAAAAATCGGTCGGGCCCCTGCCCCGGAACGTCGAATGAAATAGGTGGCCGGGTTCTTTTTCTACGACCCTTTATGCTCATGGAGTTTGGGTCGCGAAATGGAGTTTGGGTCGCGAAATCGGGTCTCGTAGAAATTACGGGCCGCTTACACATAAGATGGGCTTGTGGGCCCTGGGCCCAAGCCCAAAACACACAAGCCTAAACCTACAACTAATGTATTAGATCTGATCAAGATCTCTACAAGATATGAAAATCTTGCAAGATCCATACAAAATCTTATAAAATCCCTATAGATCCTACAAAATCTCTTTAAGATCTCCTAAATCTCTTTCTCTACATGATTTCCTCAAAAATCTTGCTTGTAAATCTGTCCAAAATATTTACAAGATATCTCTACAAGAGATCTTGTCATCTAAAGTGAAACATAACTCTATAAATAAGGGTGTTATACCTAATTTTATTTCATTCTCAACAATTAAAACACACCAAGCCTTCCATCTTTTTCTATCTCTACACATACAAGAGAAAACACAGAGAAGCAATTGAGGGTCTGGTCCCTTTTTTACACCCCCACACTCTCGATACAACAACAGACAAACAAGACACTTTTGAATGTTTTGAAAACCCTCAACTCACAAAAACTTCTACACACATAAAGAATAGGCAGTCAACACCTCAAAACCCTGCCCTCTTCTCCCTCTCGTTCTCTAACCGGCGGCCGGAGTAAATCCGACCGGTGCCGGCTGTGTTCTGGCTATCCACCACACACACCTCCATCACTCCCTCATTCCCTCTCCCACCTCCTTTTCTCCGGCGATAAACCGACCACCACCACCTTCGGGTGGTGGCGCGTGGCGGCAACGAGCAGAAAGAAAGAGAGAGATGGCGGAGGAGCCGTTTTCCGGTGGGTTGCAGACAACGGCGACGGTGATATGTTCTCTCCGACAACTTTAACGGTAACCCCTCTCAATTTTCCTTCATCTTGTTTCTTTTTTTTTTTAAGTTCTGTTGTTGAAGCTGATGATGATATTGTCACTAATGTTGGCGATGGTGATTGTCGGCCGGTGCCGGCGACTTGACGACGGAGGTGGTGGGTTCGGATGATAATGGTTCGAGCGATGGCAGGGACTTTCGGCAGCGGTCCGGTGACATTTAGAATCGGGTGGTGGTCTCGTTGTCGGCTCAGACACGGTGGAGCGTCGGCTCAGATTTTGTGCTCATTTTCTCGAGTTTGGTTCGAGTCAAGATTGGTGCAGGTCAACAGCAGGTCAAACCTGGACAGACTTGGTCAAAGTCAGAATGGTTTTGTTCGGGTCAGCATCGGCTCGGTACAGGTGAACTCGGTTCAGTTTAGATTTGGTGGTGATTCGGGTTATGGGGTTCGGTCAACTCGGTCCGACTCGGTCAACCGAGTCAACTCAGTTGACTCGGTCAACTCAGTCAAGCGGCTCGACATCTCGACAGAAGACTTGGTAAAAATTAACGATGTGTTTATTTCGTTATGTTTACATAGTTTTATTTATTCACGTAATAACGAGCTCGAACCATCGTTTATACATTTAGTAATTTATTTATGTTTTGACATTTTGACGAACTATATATTGTTGATTACATAACGTTGAATTATATTTGAATTTGGTTGAACTTTGATAAAAATATTGACACTTTGATTGTCGGGATCGTCCAAAAACAGAGGAAACTCTGCCCGTTTTTTCGTGAAAATCCGTTATATACAACGCGTTTTATTATAAAATAAAACTTTTGGATTTAAATGGTTTTTTATGAAAATTTCTTGCAACGACACCTTACAACTTACGAGAACAACGATATGGAAATTGTTTCGACAACAAGAATAAATATAGTTATTATTATATTTATTTCAAACGAACTCGAATCCTTTTATAAATAAATATAGTTATACATTTATTTTTCCAATACAAGTCGACGATTCTTTTACAAAATAAATATAACTGTTATATTTATTTTATACGCCTAGACGCCACATACGTATATTTTTGGCAAATATACACAAGACGCAGTATATATAATACGAGTTTATTATATATTACTTTCATACGAATATTCCTTTATATCAACATACAACTTCTTAAAACGAGCTAACCAGTATAACTTCCTCGCTTATTTTAAGTTGACAATCTACCGTCATATTGTTCGGTCAACGATTCGGTAGAGCTCGACTACACGTGGTTAGTTACTGCGTTTATTTAGAAACTTATTAGATATTCCGTGTTAGGGATACTGTAGAATGCACGCTAGCAAGTCGAGTCTTGGGAACGACATCACGAAGTCGTATTTAGCTAGCTTTGCACAGGAATATTCAAGCGAGTTCATAACCCCCACTTTCTACTGTTTTACTTTTTTGTAAATGTTTTCGGGGTGGAAAGACATGCACGATTTTCAGAAACATACAAAGTTTTGAACAAACGCAAAACTCGTATTTCTAAATCATATCACGAATGGATTTCGAGGAACTCAAAAGATTTACGAAAGGTTTATACTAAACATACCGGTTTTTACAAAACAAATGCGTATTTCCGAAATGTGAATGATTTTTTTTATAACTAGGGAGCCAGTCAGGGTGGCTGGGGAGGTTCAGCCAGGGTGGCTGGGGAGGTTCAGCCAGGGTGGCTGGGGAGGCTCAGTCAGGGTGGCTGGGGAGGTTCAGCCAGGGTGGCTGGGGTGGAATATATGTTACAGTAATTACGAATACTTTTTACATGGTATGGTTAGCGTAAGGAGGTTTACTACTTAGATCATGTGAGTGGGTAGGCGGGAACTGGAGGCCATTAATCCTCATTGTAGGACCGGGGGACGTAAGCGGTAGATGTATCTGGGTGTAGCGAGCCCAACCCCAGGTCCAACGGAACGGACCTCGGGGTGACTTTGTGCCCAACGCAAAATCCGCTAGGTTTGAGTCTTCCTACTTGCACTTCACACATATCAATGGCCTTGCAAACCATTGGTGATCTCTTTTTCCTTATTTGCTACATACCAGGGATTTTTATCATATACGCTTACAAAACGCTTGATTTATACAAAATAAAAACCATGTTTTATACAAATTCAAAGTAAAGAATTATACAGGCATAGAGTCAAAGTCAGGGTGGGCATTGACGGTGATACATACTTTACAATTACATGGTTTTACGATCATAGATCGTTATAATACAAAGTCCTCATATAACTGGACAAGTAAACGATTTTTAAATTCGTTTTCTCAATACCATTTCGAAAAACCGGTTATTCCAAAGATTTATTTCAAATCTTTCTCAACTCAAAAGATTTATTTCAGATCTTTTACAAACAAACTATGAACTCGCTCAACTTTATGTTGACTTTTTCACATGTTCTTTCTCAGGTTGCATTCTAAGACAAGGCGCGGTTGGGATAGGATGACCATGAAGAGTCGAGTACTTAGTGATGTTCATTTTCTAAAAGACTTAAATTTATTTGCTTCCGCTGTGCAATGAAGATACCAGTCCAGTCACACCAATGCTCTGATAATTTCGAGGTGTGACACTTAGCGACATTGAACAGGAGCTAATATCCTTCCTCAAAAGCAGAAAGTCTAACTTTGCATGGAAACACGAAGACATGACAGGTATATCTAAAGATATAATCACTCATAAACTTGGCATTGACAGGTCGTTCAAACCAATCCATCAAAAAAGGAGGAAGTTTGCACCAGAAAGAAATGCCATTATCCAGGAGGAGGTAGAAAAGTTACTCCGAGCAGGTATGATTAGGGAGGTTAAGTATCCAAGATGGTTGGCCAATATGGTTGTAGTTCAAAAGAAAAATGGAAAGTGGAGGGTATGTGTCGATTTTACCGATTTAAATAAGGCATGTCCCAAGGATCCTTTCCCATTACCCCACATTGACTCCATGGTGGATGCTACCGCGGGTCATGAACTGTTAACTGTTATGGATGCTTCATCTGGATTTCAACAAATTCAGATGGAACCGTCTGATTAAGAGGATACAGCCTTTATGACTCCAACTGGTATTTTCTGCTATATTGCTATGCCATTTGGACTAAGAAATACAGGTGCAACTTATCAAAGGCTAGTCAATATGATGTTCAAAGATCGAATTGGACACACTATGGAAGTCTATATAGACGACATGGTGGTTAAGTCCAAGAAAGCTGAGGATCACCTTAAAGACTTGGAGGAAGCATTTAATATCCTTGATAAATTTAATATGAAACTAAATCCTTCCAAGTGTCATTTAGGTGTTATGGCAGGTAAATTCTTAGGCTATATGGTGACAAAGAGGGGCATTGAAGCAAGTCCAGAGCAAATCAAGGCTATTGTGAATATAAAGTCTCCTGCCAATGCTAAGGATATGCAAAGATTAACGGGCAGGATCGTAGCCTTGAACAGATTCATATCCAAATCCTCAGAAAAGTGCAAGGAATTCTATGACATCCTGAGGAAGAACAAGAAATTTGAATGGACTGAGAAACATGAAAGTTCCCTTAAAGCTCTTAAGGATTACCTATCCTCAGCTCCTGCTTTGATGAAACCAGAAAAGGGGGATATATTATCCTTATACCTAGCAGTATCATCAAGGTACACAACATCATGTCTACTATGTAAGTAAGAGTTTGCTTGATGCTGAATCCAGGTATTCACATTTAGAAAAACTTATTCTTGCTTTAATCATGGCATCCACTAAATTAAGACATTATTTTGAAACTCATGCCATTATTATTAAGACTAATTTTCCAATTAAGAATGTTCTCAGGAAACCTGAAATGTCAGGAAGAATGGCTAAGTGGGTAGTGAAGCTCAGTGCTTATGATATAAGATATGAGCCTAGAACAGCCATTAAATCCCAAGCCTTAGCTGACTTTGTGGCAGATTTCAGTAGTGACTTGCAAAGGGAACCTGAATTAGAAGTCCAACAGCTAGAGGAAACTAAGGATCCTTGGATACTCTACACTGATGGAGCCTCTAATGTCAAAGGAACAGGGCTTGGAATACTACTAAAATCGCCATAGGGGGACATAATACCCCACTCTATAGCTTGTGAGTTCCAAACTACTAACAATGAGGCTGAATATGAAGCCTTGATAGCTGGTTTGCAAATTGCTAAGCATATGAGGATCAGGTATCTTGAGGTACATGTAGATTTATTATTAATCACTAATCACTTTAACGGATCCTATGCTGTTAAAGGTGAAAAGCTAATCAAATATTTAGAGATAGTCAAAGAATTGGCACTCTTTTTTGTTTCCTTTAGTTTGACACAGGTACCAAGGGAAGAGAATGCAGAAGCTGATGCACTGGCTAATCTAGGATCATCCTTGAAGCTTCCGGAAGATATTAAAATTCCTATTATCCATATCCTGACCCCTGCTATCGAGGATCATGTAGCTATGGAGATAGGAGAGGATTCTGCAATCATCCCTAATGATGATACCCAATCTCATTCAGGATCATGGATCCTCCCAATCATGAGATACATTCAACATGGAGATATTCCTACAGGAGAAAACCCTAGGGCTTTCAAAATTAAGGTATCTCAATTTACAATATTGAATAATATGTTGTATAAACGATCTCTTGCAGGACCATATCCAAGATGCATTGAGGATCCTGAAATCCAAGAAGTCTTAAAGGATTTTCATGAAGGAGATTGTGGAAATCACACTAGAGGCAGGGCATTATTCTCAAGGATCCTGAGGACAGGGTACTATTGGCCAACTATGAAGAGGGATGATGTGGAATATGCCAAGAAGTGTGATCCTTGTCAGAGACATAGTAATATCCTTTATTGTCACACCCCCAAAATCCACCTGCGGAGTATCACCGCTCGGGAGCGTGACTGACCAGGATCAAGCCACCAATCATATTGAACATGTAATTAATATCAAGTATAATAAATGTAAACCAATCATTCAATACGATAGGTGATCAAAACATAATCATAGTTTTTAAGTAGCGGAAGCATAATCACGAAACCCAAAGTATGTAATAAGTTTAAGTGTCATAAAGTTTAGCAAAACATCCACGATCCATGCTCCACAACGACCTGCTCCTCCCTGTGCAAGCTCCATATGCACCTAATGTCCTGCAAGGCATGCAGCAGAGAGTCAACAACTAGTTGAGCGAGTTCACAGTTAATAGTTCAGTAATAGTATAGTGTGAGTAGTAGTATGTTCGTTCGTTATATCATGTATCGTATTAATTTCCCATCGCGGCCTCCCAGGCAGGTATGCGAAGATTAGGGGATGCTCTTCCCAAGTATTCTAGACTAGGTTTATCTGTATCGCGGCCTACCAGGCAGGTGTGCGAAGATTAGTAAATTTCAGTTCGCGGCCTTCCAAAGGCAGGTGTGCGAAGTCAGTCATAATATCGCGGCCAACCCTTGGCAGGTGTGCGAAGATCAGTTCAATAAGTGTTACTAGTCTAGTCGTATTCTTATCGTTAGGTTCTATCAACTGAGTATGCACAATAAAGTAATCCAATCCCATTCCCACCCTGGGAACCCCATGCCTTGGCTGTGTGAACTCACCTTGGTTTGCTCGGTATGTTATTGCCTCTAGGGTTCATCAAACGTCTAAGTCCGTTACACACGACCTAGGATATGTTGCACATAATACGATGTGAGTGTTTACATCAAATTATGGTTTGTGAATGATTGGTAACCACGCAACTATGTTTTGTGTGTTTATTGTGTACATGGTAATATCACATAGAATGTTCACACATGCGAAATCATACAATTGCATTCAATATCATACTATCATATACATAGAATCATATGTCACGTAAGCAGTCAATCATATTCTCATAATTCATGCGTCGCGTCTCTGATTTCACGGTTTAATTTGACGTGGATGTTAATCCAATTGCCACTGTTAACATACTTAACACGTTACATCGCTAATAAGCTTAACAGGTTTAACAGAGTCGCGTCATCAATTAAATCATACACCTTAACATATTTACATCACTAATCATACAGTTCACTAATCATACAGTTCATTGATCCACATAATTCATTACACATCCTCGGACAGGGCCTTGCCCTTTGCAAAACTCGGACAAGTGTGCGTGGGGGGAGGGGGTTCCCCTGTTCAAAAGTCGGACCAAAGGTCCCTAGCATGAACTCGGACCCTTATGTGCCATTAAAGTCAGGTATAAAGTGTGGGGGGGGGGGTTAAAACTCGGACAGCATGCCATAACTCGGATCCCTTGTATTTGTTTCAGCGATAATAAACAAAGTATGACAGAATCTAACCTGCCCTAGTGGCCGGCATTTATCACCACCGCCGAGGATCATTGGACCCCAAAAAATTTGGATACAGTGGCCGATAGTTTACTAAAGAATCACATGTATATGCACAATTGACTTTTTGCTATAATTACTAGTATAGTTAATTTAACTTTTTTTGTTGATTGGACCAACTCTTGACTCAGCCACCCATTTCCCCCAATTGTATACAAGATGCAACCAATACTAACTCACAAATATAAGATGCCTACATACTGACAAACCACATATAAGTTCACAGCCCATCATATCACATGTCTTCACTATTTTATTTTAATCCTTTATAATCATCAAGAACCACTATTCAAAAAAAAATATATGGCCGACATACTCTAAATGGTATCACTGACATCCTATTTGTTCTATTTGACTTTTTATACAATCACATGCAATTTGATAAAACCCTTCTAACAAACTCTAAATGTGCCGACAACCCATAATGGTCACATGTGAGGACACAGTTTATTCTATTGCACCGAGATGAGTTAATCAATTGAGCAATATGATAGTTACGCACAATTCGAAGACCACGGACTTACATCATACAGCCTAATAATTACTATCATCATCATCGGCATTTACAAACACACTTTATACAATAAACGAAACTCATGTAGTCATATCCGTACATCACACGGGATCACACATAAAAAAAAAACATACAATCAAGACCGAAGCAAGTATGATGATACTAACCAAACGATTGTAGAGTGTGCACTAGAGCAAGTAGGGGAGGGTGCTTCCTCGAGTCCTCATGCTGCTGTCGCTAGTTCTAGGAGTCTAGGGTTTTGGTTTTTTTTTTTAGTTGTGAGTTCATCAGGAACATAATACGTACATCATATTGATAAGGGTTTAGAGTGGTCACGCCGAAATGGGCTTAAGCCCAAGCACTTGGGCTGCCATAATCTAATAACATATCAGCCACATAGTGGCGGTTTAGGCTTCTAGTTCGCGGGTTTGGGATGCGGCCCGTTAAAACAATTGTTTATTTAGAACACGAGGGTGTGGCCCAACCATATATTCGACCCAAAGATTGACCCACTGCATGTTACTCACTACGTTATAACCTAACACGTTTTATCAAGGTCACGGGTGT
Source organism: Helianthus annuus (assembly GCF_002127325.2). NCBI lineage: Eukaryota > Viridiplantae > Streptophyta > Magnoliopsida > Asterales > Asteraceae > Helianthus > Helianthus annuus. The sequence continues at coordinate 130,084,030 of NC_035449.2, read as the reverse complement.
TGAACAGATTTGTTAAAATAAGAACAAGAAAGGAAATAATAAGAGGAATCGGAATCACAAGACCAAAGGCACTAACTTTAAAGTTCGGGTTGTCACATTTATCAACCAGCTAAACTTTTGCATCCTATACCCTCCTCTTGGCCATTTATGAGATGAGGAATGGATATAGCTGGTAAGCTTCCTAAGGCACCTGGTGGAAAAGTGTTCATGCTTGCTATGACTGATTACTTCTCCAAGTGGATAGAGGCTGAAGCCTTTGCTCAAGTCAGAGAAAAAAAGTTATATCCTTCATTAAAAGAAACATTATTACTAGATTTGGTATCCCTTCTGAAATTATATGTGATAATGGATCCCAATTTACTGGGAATAGAACTACTAACTTTTGTGACAGCTGGGGGATTAAGATGATAACATCAACACCAGTCCACCCACAAGCTAATGGTCAGGCAGAATCATCTAACAAGATCATCATCAACAACTTGAAAAAGAAACTTGGATCCAGGAAAGGGAAATGGGTAGAAGAGCTACCTTATGTATTATGGGCTGATAGGACAACTCCCAAGAATGCTACTGGTCAAACTCCATTTTCTTTGGTATTTGGGGCAGAATCAGTGATCCCTACAGAGATGGTGGTTCCTACTGCAAGAACAAGTATCCGTGATCCTGAAGGAAATGCTGAAAACTTGGTTCAAGACCTGGATACTATAGAAGAACTCGGGGATTTGGCAAGGATAAGGATGGCCAGTTATCAACAAAGGATGGCTAGAGCTTACAACAAAAATGTCAGGATTAGGAAATTCCAAGTTGGTGATATGGTATTAAGGAAAGCATTTCAGAATACCACCAACCCTGCTGATGGAAAGCTGGCACCAAAGTGGGAAGGTTCTTACTTGATTGAAGCTGAGACAGGAAAGGGGGCATATCGATTGCTAACAATGGAAGGCGATTTGCTACCAAGAGCCTGGAATGCTATCCATTTGAAGAAATACTTCATGTGACAAGGATCCATGATCCTCACATGACAAGTATCCTTGAAGGATCCTTACCGAACAGATGATCCTCATTTTGGTAACATTCTAATCTCAAACTATTTCATTCTTTTATTCTCTTATATAAGGATATGGATCCTGCATCCTCTATCCTCTTTTCACTTGATTCTGAGTTTTGAAGGTTCAGGTATCCTTAACAAAGGACTGATTATCCACAGAAGTATCCAGTTGTTTGGGCTTGACCCCAGTTATTTGGGCTTGACCCCAGTTTTTTGGGCTAGTCCCCAGTTTGGGCCTGTCCCCAGTTTCGCCAGTAGCGCACGATGATCCTGGTACAGTTCATGGCAATGGGACCAGTACTCCTTTTAGGGGCTGACAATTTCATTGTACTTGCTGTATCCGGGATCCTACGTATAATGGTAGACGTACCATACATCTGTTCCTAAGGTTTCTAACGTTTTCACGATAGCTAAGGTTTTGGCATTTTCATGTCACTAAGTTTGGATAGTCGCAAGTGAGGGCCATACTCCAGTTTACAAACGATCCTTTGGGCTTGTCCCCATTTATCCTTTGGGCTTGTCCCCAGTATATTGGGCTTGTCCCCAGAATTGTTGGGCTTGTCCCTAGTTATTAACTCTTATCTTATATTGGCTTAGTCCCAAGTTGTATCCTATTTCAGATTTTTGAAGACAAACGATCAAGGATCCTTGATCCTTACCTTCTACTAAGGTTTGTCTTATGGTTATCCTGATTATAATGTTAAAGGTTAGGATCCTAACTTGGATTCTCAGGTATGATCCTTAACTATTTGGATTTTATTCATTATTCATTTGAATAACCCTTATGCTTTGAGAACTGAGCTTATGATCCTTAAAACATACTACTTTTCGGAACTTTTCGACTATAGGATATTTGATCCTAGATCATATCCTAAAATTCTTAAACTTAATTTGTTTAAATTTTCTTATTCAAACAAGTGTATATGGAAACAATTGAAAACAAAAGGATACATAAGGATAACAACCTGGGAGATAGCCAAAAAGTTAAAAGTTATTTTATTCACCAAACATTAAACCCTTTAAGGTTGTCAAAATTGCCAACCCACATTTCTACCAGCAAAATATGGCCCGTCCACATGGGTTGGCAAAGGGTGTCCATGGTTTACGGGTCTTTGTAGTGTTGGAAATAAAATACGGAAGGATAACGAGTGGCTTCATCCCCCAAACACTGGATCCATCCACCACCCATTATCATGCCTATTGTTCAAAGGATCCATGATCCTCAACCCTAATAGCTATTGTTTAGTTATTACAGACCATCATTGTTTGAAATCAAAACAACACAACCAAAAAACCACTACCAAACCTAAACAATGGGCTCCGGCCACGTCTAGAAATATCCATCATCGCCCATTGCTGCAGCCTACACCTTCGCTGCATCACCTTCACCAGCTCCACCTGCCTCTCCACCCTGATCCTTGCCACTGCCACCAGCCTCGATTGCTAAAACCTCCTCAGCCTCTTCTTCGTCGTCCAGCTCAGCCAGCCTAGCTTTCCATCCCTCAATGTCCCAGTTGCTCCTGTCAAAAGCAGGATCCTGAGCTTCTTGGGCCATCTGCAGCTTGGTCTTGTACATGGCAATGGCAGCGGAGACCTTAGCACCCTCCACAAGCTCGTGCTTCTTGTAGTCAGCGTTGATCAGAACTTTAGCCGTCTGGGTTTTGGCATCATTGAGGTCCTTTTCCAGAGAAGCAATCTTGTGATCCTTGAGCGCAGCTACTCGTTGGAGGTCCGAGTATTTCCCTTCCAGCTCTTCAACATCCCCAACGTAGTCCTCGATCTCAGCAAATTTCTGCAAAGAAGACAGTGCAAAGTTCAGGATCACATGATCCTCAAGTGAGAGGGATATTTAAGCTAAGTCAGTGATCCTTACATCATTAAAGTACTCGAGGAACTGATGACGGATCAGAGGCAAGCCTTGTAGATTGTCAGCCTCGGAGGTCTTCCTTTTCTTGCCACCCTTGCCTTTAGAAATGGGTGCCTTGGAGATCGTGACAGTTGGACTGGCAGCAAGCTTCCTCTTGGAGGATCGGATAGTGTCAAGGTCAGTGACACTGAATTTGGAGGCAGATCTTGAAGATTTTCCAGCACCTACACATTCAAAACAAATGAGTATCCTTATTTCTTTTTAATTTGAGCATTTAATTACATTTAAACATGGATACTTAATTGACATGGTGACAGAAACTGAGGATGCTTCTTGAGAACCCTGGGTGTTTGCTTTGAATGACCTTATTGCAAGATCAAGTCTTCGGAAAGCAGCAAGCCTTTCCTTTGTTGCAGGTGTTTTGATGATATGAGAAACAGAAATAGCTGCACAAAAGAAATAAATACATGTTAGTGTTCCTGATCAGAAGCAAATTCATCCAGTGATCCTTCTAAGGATCCTCTATCCTACCATGAGCGCTCCATTTTCTAGGCAGATCCTTTCCATCAGGGATAGAATCCCTTCTGACGAAGAAGAATTGCCGTTTCCAGTTGGTGTCGTTCTTAGTGGCTTTGACGATGGGATGTTCTTCACCAGGCTTGTGTTTGAGTAGATACCGGTGAGACCCATGACTAACAAGGTCGTACATCTCTGCGAGCTCTGATATTCCCAGATCAATATCCTGTTGCTTTACGATCCTTTCAAGGGCGATCAAGACCCTCCAGACCATAGGCATTGCTTGGATGTAAGAGATGCCAGTTAGAGAGAAGAAGGATTGGGTGAAATCTGGAAAAGGGTAGGTGTATCCTATTGTGAATGGGGTGACTGGAAAAGCTACCCAGGTTTCAGAAACTGAATCACTTAGAACGGTGGGATCAAATGGTTTGAAAACGGTATTCGCCGGAAAACAATGGCGGATTCTGTCTATTTGTGGATCGGTGAAGCAGCAACGTTCTTTTGCAGAATCTTTTATGATCCCTTGGCTTTTCAAGGGGTTGTCCTTCTTGTGATCCTTGGCCGGTGAGGATCTCAGCATCATCTTGATTGTGACGGTGGTGAAGAAGAAAAACAGAGTGAGAAGATGAAGAGAGAAAGGAAAGAGACGTACCTGATCAAGTCTTCGAATGAGGATTTAAAGAGGAAACGCACGAATTTAAATGCTCTCTAACCCTTATCTCTAACTTCAATTTATAAGGATGATTTTGCAGGATGGTCACTTCAGTGATGTTAGGCTTGTAACGGCTAGTCCGTCTTCAACGGCTAGTTATCCGTTAGCTTGTTGCGGATACGAACGAGAAAATACAACTCGTTATTTACATTATTACTCCTTATATTTTGGGGGCAATTTTTAGGGGAGAATTTTCTAATGATCAGTGATCCTCGAGTACTGTTGGGTTTAGTGATCCTCACTTCTGTTTGAGTTGGTGATCCTCAGAAGTATCGCAGGATCAGGATCATGGATCATCGTAAGGATCCTTATACTAACGATTGTCTACTTTGAATATGATGTTGTTTTGCAGGAGTACGAGCTTAGACTTGGTCTTGGCGATATTCCTGGAGCATATTCCATATTTATTCCGCAAGTGCATGGCTGAAATGGACGTTATGGAGGTCGTGGAGGACTTGCACCAAATGCGGAATGTTTGTTAGCTTAGATATTTTCCATTTTTAAAAGGGGATAGCGAGTTAAATAAAGACACTTGGCTATTTTTGGCTGAACACGCACACTAGTAACTGCTCTCACCAGCTCTCGACAATTTACTTGGCGATTACACACTTTTATACACGTTACACCATAGTGATCCTTGTAATTAGCTCGCTATCATCCGAGTTGTAATACATTTCTTGTTTAATCTGAGTTGGTGATCGGTAGTTTCCATCACCCGAGGTTTTTTATGCCGGAGATCATTCATTGATCAAGGGCTTTTTCCTCGTATAAATCTCTGTGTCATTTGTTCATTACATTTCAGAGTGATCCTTAATATTGTTCATTGATTCAAGCATCATACCTCACAACAGAAAGTTTGGTTGCATTATCATTGCTTGATTTTTGACCAAAACAGTAGCCAGCTTGACCTCAGCATCTTGGGTGACCTTCTTCAGCTTGTCCTCGTAATGCCGAGTCATCGCTTTGGCAATGGCGCCTTGGTCAGCGACGGTAGTTTCAAGCTGCTTGATCCTAGCTTCGTGGAGTACAGCAGTACCACAGGCATCGTTGTAAAGCTGGAGCAGATGCTAGAGGCCCTGTAAGTTAAAATTCAGGTATAAGTCAATATTCGCTAACCTGAATATCCTGTCAGGATATTCTATCAAGATATAAAGCAGGATACAAGACAGGATCATCCTAAAACCCTAACTCCTACCCTTTCTCAACCACTGCACTGGATATTCCGTTCCACCAGGGATTGAGTCTCTTTTTACAAAGAAGAACTTGGACTTCCATTCCTCCTCATTCCTGGTGGCACGAAGTATTAGTGGGTCGCCGGAAGTAGAATAGAACAAAAATCGGCAAGAACCATGGCATCTAAGCCGATATGCTAAGGGGAGGTCATGAATGGAAAGGTCAGGAATATGGTTGTTCTTGATTTGATCAAGAACAAGCAAGACTCGCCATAGCATTGGCATTGTTTGACTGAAACAGATTTTTGTGGTATCGAAGAACTCGGTGATGAAGTTGGGAAACGGAAATCGTAACCGTAAGGTAAAAGGAAAAGCATTAAAGCATATCCACTCGTCAGAGACCATATCTGATCGGATTTCCCGATCAAATGGCTGGAACCCGTCCCTTTCGAGAAGATGCCGGAGGTTTTAAGGGCTGACAAATGTGCGCTGTCGAAGGTGCATATTTCCTTCTCCGGATCTTGGAGAATATTTTGGTGAATGAATGAAGGAGCGGAGTCACCGGAGCTTGATCTTGTCTGTCTCGCCATATCTTCACCGGAATAGTGTAGAGGAAAGGAATGAGAAGAGAGAGAGAAGATTTTTACCTTTTCTCTTCTTGATGAAAGATTAAATAGGGGAGTAATGAGTAGAGATAGGCTGCGCGGTTACAAGTGGTCACATCAGGTCTTATCTCTTAATTACCTTGGTTATCGTGAAAAATGTAACCGTTAGGACTCAGGATCCTTAACGGTAACATTTTTGGGGACAATTGTTATGGGTAGAATTTTGAGCCCATATCCTGGGAAATATCTTGAGTTATATCTTGATTGAATGATATATGTTCATATCCGGGATGCTCGTTCAGGATATTGGTAACATCCTGAATGGGATCTTCAAAAGTACTAACGGGTTGTGTGTAGGAGTACGTGTCCAGGTGCCCAACGTTCATAAAGACCCTTTCTACGGGAGACTCGGTCCAAGGTGTTCAAATGAAGCCGTTGAAGTCGTATTACTCGGTCTACAACGTTAACAATGGGATATTCGAAAGCATCCCGTATTTATAGGAATTTTAGTTCGTATTTCGTTACTATAAATAGGCGGGTATATCAGATCGAATGGGACATCACAGCTACACTCACTACACTTTCACACTTGTTCTCTCGCAATTTTTACTTTCACACAAAGCGTTGTAACACTTAGCGATCTGGTCAATATCCTGCACTATATCCTGAAGTTTGAAGCAATAAGAAGAACTAGGCAGTTGCGATTGTTAGCTCCCGAGGTTTTATGCCGGCGATCTAGATTGATCAAGGGCTTTCCTCGTACATCTCGTGTCATTTCCTTTACTTTTTGCTCATAGTTTGATCGTAGATACAGCTCAATATCCTGAGCCGTATCCTGAAAACTGTTTTTACAAACAACATAACAAGCTTATTTCCAATACACTCTTTAGCACACTACCTCACTTAACTAATTTGATCACTTAATTGCTTCGGTAATTTTTGACCAAAACAGGTACCATGGACAAGGAGGTTGTCAGCTCGAGCCTCGTTTTTATCCAGATTGAATGCTCGTCCACAAGCGGGATTCACATTGGCATAGACATTCGGATAAACAAAAGAGGTATTGAAAACATCGACAAAACACAAGGAAGGCGATCATTTGTTCGTTACCTCGAACAAACAAACGACACGCAATGACAAATCAAAGTAAATAGGTCAAAATAATGTATCGCGAAGACATGCTCGCCTATAAGTGAACACTAACCCCAAGAGTTCTCAGGTAAGAGTGACTGGTCTGATACTGCGGATTTGTACGAACACTCTAGCCTTAGACAGAAAACTCAGGGTACAGGCATTCACTCTTCCAGTTTGCACGTGTTCACATTATTTAGACCCAAACTTTGACGAGATTTTGAAAACTCAAAAGGCACAAAGCCAAAAGATGAATCAAACTGGAAGGGTTCAAAACCTTATAACAGAAGGTTCAAAACCTAGTAATCAATCATCTAAGGATAGATGATTAATTTTCGAAGCGGATTCGTTATTGTGTTCTCGTTGTGGTTATCACCTAAGGATAGGTGACGGCATTGTTTTAAAAATCTAAACACAAGTAAACTTGTGTTAGGGTCCTAGAAAGTTATAGTCTAGGTCAAAGCATTACTAATAACCAAATTCCCTATAACCATTGGCTCTGATACCAACTCTTCTGTCACACCCCGACCACGTTAAAACAACAAAACGTGGCGGAAACATCGGGGAGTGTTGTAACAGAATTATTGTTCCACAACCATGGTAACCAAATGTTTCGTTTTATTGAATTATTATGTAATGTACATTGTCTTTAAACCAAAACAAACGAACTACACATTGTTTATAACTGTTTTTAAGTCACTAAGGCATCGTCCAGATCCTAAGTGAACTCGCTTCCTAGCAATCAACATCATGCAACACCACCTGAAACATATATAAAAATAAAGTCAGCAAAGAAATGATGACGAGTACATAGGTTTTGTGGGAGTATCGGATTCATGGCTCGTTTATATGTTGCAATACCTCGTTAGACTACAAGAGTCAAAATACAAACCTCGTTTTGAAAATTGTATTGCAACATAAATAACCAACTCAAATCAAGTTGGCAATAGTTTATAAAATCTCGTAGCCATGATTATTAACCTAAAAACATTTGTTTTACAAAACCAAATCGTATAACATCTCGTAAAACTCGTTAATAAAACCCGTATGGTTTATATCATTTCGAAAATCTCGTTGTGTGACATCGTTTCAAATTGTTTCCCAAGTGAACTAAATAACGACAGGCAATGTCGTATGATAGAAGCACTTATATATAAGATGTACCAGCGGCGTATCTACCATGCTTTTTTCATGCTACACCCATCCCATTATCTAATCACTACCCAACACCAATCGTTTAATTCGTTTAACTCGTTTCAAATTGTTTAACTCGTCACAAAATCATATTCGTTTTAATAGTGAAACTACTTTTGGTCGTCTCGCTAACAACATTCAAACCTTCGTGACTCGTCTATCTCGTTTCTCGTATTAACAAACCAACAAAGGGTAAGTTAACAATCATCAGATTCGGTCGTTACCTACATAACCCCCACACATAACCATGTCTGTAGTCTGATAACGGGATTTGTCAGATCCTATGGTACCATTGCCTAATAATGGTCGGCTTGATCAGAGCTAATGAATGTCATTCGTTATGTAATTACAACCAACAAGTTTTGTTCACTTTATTGAAATCGTTATTAGTTTAGTATAAACCATCTTAATCGTTTTTGAAATTATCATTTAACCTTGAAATTTTTTTGTACATATGAATCACCCCAAAACAATTGAAAACAGTAAAATAGGGGAACTATGTACTCACATTGAAGTGCAAAGTATCCTCAATCTAAAGAACTCAACAAGCTCAATCAAATCAAGGAAACTTAAGCAGCACCTAATAATCGAATAACTAGTCAAATAATAGACGCCTAAATCGGAAGATCGGATAGAATGAGGTCTTGTAAACCAAATGAGTGTTGGAACTCATGTGATATGGTTTAACAAAGCCTATATCCTAGATTGAAACCTAACCTAAGTGCTTTCGACCCATTGCGGCCCATTAAGGTAGCTTACGCTACTTTAACGCGTCATGCGCGCAAACGCGCGTTCGAGACGTCTAACTAGTCCTATGACAAGTATTATATGCCCTAACATGTTTAAATAGGTTGAATAATCAGTTTAGGTGAGAAAAGTTAGGTTACATATGCTTAAAGTCCAATTATGCATGAAAAGGGCATTTTGGTAATTTACCTAAGGCATATAATCCACCTATCATACAACTACTTAAACTCGGTGACCATAAGGTATAACCTCGAAAGGTTATTCCCTATGCAACTATGGTCACTAATCATGTTTGGTCGGATCCTAAAGATCGACCAAACGGGTCGAGTTCGAAAGTCTAAGCGGTGGTTTAGACCGCTTGACTTACGACTCTAAACAAGCACTAAACTAAAAATGACGAGCTAAACATGTCAAAACATGTTTAACCTACTGATTTGGTATCAAAACGAGGCGTTTTGATACCTAATAGTAGTTCCGTTGCAAAATGCGTGCTAAAACGCATTTTGACCGAAACTTAGACTCGTCACTACACCTTGTTAACGTGGTAATCAGTGGGTATAGTCACTAAGGACTATAACCAACGTGATTACGCTCATGTTGCGAAGTTCAAATGAAATTCTCGTTGACCAACTCGTGGTCAAAGCTGAAAGTCAAACTATATTTGACTTCCAAACTAGGAAAACAATAAAAAGAATGAAAGAATGCTCACAATGGGTCCTTGCAATCTTTTCTACAAGAAAACCAAGTTCCCAATGAGATTAGAAAGCTCCAAACACTTTGGGGAGCTCTCCAAATCAGATTATAGAGAAGAGAAGAATGAATGAGCAAAGAAAATGGAAGAGAGCATGGCTATTTATACTTGTTGGAGGTTCACAAGATCATTACACATGTTTGTGTAACCTCCAAGCATAAGATCCTAGCCATACACTTGTTTGTTGCAGGTTCAAAGCCTTGGGGAGGTGGTAACTTGCTCACCACACCAAGAACTTTGCATAACAGCCCCTGAATTATCAAACATTTTGCAGAAATCAACTTTCTGGTCGCTGGCACTGTCACACAGCCTGCGTAAGGATAGGCAGGGGGTTTACGCGGCCCGCCTGACCTCCCCAGATCAGCATAAGTTTGAAATTTGGCAGTTCAGGTCCCTGCATGTGTTTGAGCTCATTTCAGGCCCTTTTGACCCCCGTTAAGCCATTTTCAAGGCTCTACCAGGTCAATAAGGTTTAGAGGACTCAAAATATGCTTGGATTTCTCTCGGATGTCGGCTTGTTTGGTCGTACGGTCGCGTTGTTCGTCAAATTACGATGAAAACTCAAACGGACATGAAAATGAACCAAATTAAGCGACAATTGGAATTTTTGCATGCCGATCACTAAAATAAAAATATTTTAGTGTGTACAAAAATTTTGGGTGTTCAGATGTGGTCAGAACATAAGATATGCGCGAAAATGCAAACTTACGTCGTTTTTGACACTTTTAGTCCTTGAAAGATCAAATAAGCATGTTTTCGCATACGGAACCCATCAAAGCTTATTTCTAAGATATGTTTAGGTTATTTATGGTATGTTTAACTTATGATCAAGTTCTGTACTATTCGACACCATACAAATCGGTATAGTTTCGCATTTTGACATAAATAATCCCTGCGATCGAACAAACTTGTTTTCGATACACCAAACCATCTAAAAGTTATTTCTAAGTTATGTGAAGGTTATTTAAGGTGTGTTAAGCCTATTTCACTATCTCGGAGTGTTTGTCGTGTTTAACTGATTGCGTTTATGCACCAGTTTGCGTATAACTTTCAAGAAAGCGATTTAAAACTTGAAATCGAATCAAATTGAAAAATCACCAAACACATAAAACACATATAATAACACCAAAACACATTGTATTATTGATAATTAACATTGTTTTGCATTGTTCATCGATTAAAGAGCACAGTTGTCACAGTAAGGTAAGTATTCCCGGACTCCCTCTTTGGTAATTAAGAGATTATTTGTATGATAATTGATAGTAGATGTGTTGAAATGTGTTATTAATGATGATATCAAGAAATGGTATTAAGTAAGTGATTTCCGGAATCACTTCTTAGTTTGTTTAAGTAAGGTAGAGTTCTAGTTAATTAAGTATGATGTTTGAAGTCAAATATGGATTTAGTTGAATGAAATCAATGATTTTCGCTAAGTATATCGAATGGGTCGAAATGATGTCTTGTTGTTATAACGGAATAAAGCGTAAGAAATGGCTACGGTATTATAACCGGGTAATGGGTAGAATTGCACATAAGTACGCTAACCGGGAAACGAAGACGTGGATTAATAGTCGAAAGACTCGGTTGTGAGTTATGACTAATGGGTAAACAATTCCGTGAATGGAACTTGGGCTAACAAAAGTTTGATTTCGTATAATTGAATAAAATGAATGAGTTTAACGCATACCGGGTATCGGGTGCGTAAGCCCCAAGTACGAAACTCCGGATAATGTAAAAGTATTATGGTTATAATGTTCATGTAAGTTATGGGTTAAAACAAATGCGTCGTTTGATGAAAACATGAACGGGTCGAATAATTCGTAAATGAATAATAAGTCGAAAAAGTATAAGTTAAGAATTTCCTTAACCCGGATGTTGGATTTCAAGTTCACATGATAGAATGTTAATTTACGATCATGTAGGAAGAAACAGATCGTAAAACAGACAAGAAATGAGAAAGTTATGACCAAAATGGAAAAAATTCGTTAAGCTGAAAGTTGCAGGTCTGAACCAGGCGCAAGGTTGCGCCCCCTGGCACAAGGTTGCGCCCCTGACTGATGTCTTCTGTATTGCGCCAGAACTGGCACAAGGTTGCGCCAGATAGGTTTCATCTTGCGCCAATCGCTGGTTCTTTCATATTTTTCTCATTCTTCAACTCCAAACTTGTGTGAAGGCTATCTAACTACGTTATATGCATTGTATAACTATATGTAAGTATGTAAGCATGTATGTATAGATGTGTTTATGTATGCATGTATGTAGGTATGAAATGTGTATGAACATACATGTGTAGGTACTTATCCATGAAGTAGGATTTGTTATACATGAGAGAAAGGATCTTGTATATATGCTTATATATATGTATGTATATATAGCTCTAACATGTTTGAATAGTAACGTTACTAATGGTGTGCCTTGAGAATGGAACAGGAATGCAGATACGTAAGTATTGGGCTTACAAAGATTGGATGCTCGGTGTAAGGAATGAAATCAAAAGAATATTATATCGGAGTTGTATAAAATGATAGATTGCTAAGTGGTTATGTATATTTTTATGTCTTTATACTAATGTATATGATGTCACCTATTATTATCGTGTTGGGTGACCACAGGTTAGTCAGATATTCATGACGGACTAGTGATCGAGGGTCTAGTTAAGATCAAGGATTGTACGGGGATGTGATCACATGTTGGAAACCATTTGTAGTATAACTATGTTGATTAGGTATGAATAATGTAAACGATTTAAATCAAGTCGATTCGAATGTCACATTAATAAGTTGTATGATTGTCAAGAAGAGAACTTTTTAAGCTCATATTTACGCTGCATCGTTTTTAAGATATTACGTGTTTCGGGTGTTATACCAGGTCAATTGAGAGTGAACTCCGTTTGCACGTAGTGGGTCAGGTGGTTTGAATTTGATCCGAGTCATAGCAGTTTGTACGGTTTGCCAACTTAAATCTCGGTTCGCATCAAACTCAGTTCGCATCAAACTCTGTCCGCACAAAATATTCACTAATCCGAGTATCAGTTTGATTCAGTTGTTTGATAGTGTTTACACTGATAAATGTTTGTTTGTTTGTTGATTCAGGTAATTCAAGAAGTTCAAACCATGGCTGAAGAATTTTACAACACGTTCTACAACGCGTTTACATCCGAGACTTCCGAAACCTCAATTGTTACTCCAAAGGTTATAACTAAAGCGATCAATGAAAATATCAAACATGATAATTTCTACGGAACAAATTCAAAACCACCAACTCTTGAAAGTATTGAAGATTACACTTGGTGGAAAGAACGTTTCATTAGCTGGGCAAAAGCTTACGCGCATGAAAGCTGGTTCTGTTTGGAATTTGGTTACAGTAGACCAGTCAATGATAAAGGAGAAGAACTCCCACTCAAAAGCTTACCCAAAGAAGAAAAATCTGAATTCGCAGCTGAACAAATAATGATTGCTTTAGTTCAATCATCAATTAGACATGATTTGTTTGCTTTACTACAACATGATGGGTCATCGAAATCTATCTGGGAAGCTTTACGGAAAAATGATGTGTCATATGATACAATTTCTCTTGATATTTTGATAGAAAAGATAGAAAGTCATGAATTGGAGTTGCAAAAGCAGAACAAGATGAGCGGTTCATCGCATCAACAGAATGTTGGTCTTTATTACAAAGGTGCAATACCTTCAGTGACAGTTAGTGAATCTCCAAAAATAGCATTCAGTGGTGTGAAGACAAAACAACCTCCAACAAGCTCATCAAGCTACAATCCGGGATATCATTCGTCTTCATCAAAAGCAAGTGTTGTTGAAGCTGAAGAAGTTCTATGCAACATTGCTCTCAAATTGAAGAATTCTCCGTCTATGAGCATCAATGCAGCCAAGCAACAAATGAGTTTCCTTGCATCTGTTCTGGAATCATATGAAGGTCTAGTAGCTGGCAAAATTGGAAATTCTGAATTGACCAAAGAAGACTATGACCAGATTGATCCAGAAGAAATGGAACTCATTGACATCCGCTGGTGTTTAGCTAGTTGCATCAGAAGAGCTCAGAGATATATGGAGGTTACTGGGAAACAGTCAATCGGTGGACCATCAACTAAGCTAAGAGCTTATGAGCTCAACATGAAGAAGAAGGACACTGGATATGATCAGGTTCAAGATCCAGGGATCTACAATGGGCTAGCATCTTCTTCATCTCATGATGCTTCTAGCGACTCTGCCACCGCATTTCTTTCGTGTGAAAATGAGCAGGTCACAGTGAATGAGGATGGTGATGTGTGTTTTGTAGCTGCTGTAGGAGGATCAACAAGAGTCAAGAGAACATCAACTTCAAAGCAAAGTAGTAGTGCAAAGTCAATGCCCATGAGTGTGAAGTCTGCTGAAGAAGATCTTGCTCTACTTGCTTCTTTTGTTGCGTCATATGAGAACTACATTCAGGGGAAGATATCGGATCCTGCCACTTTAGATGAAGATTATGATCAGATTGACCCTGATGATTTAGAAGAGATGGATTTGCAATGGTAGATGGCCATGATTTCGAGACGTGTGAAGAGGTTCATGAACAGAACAGGAAGGAAGTTTGTGGGGAAGAGTGTTGGTTTTGACAAGACCAAAGTCAGGTGCTTTAACTGTCAGAGTTATGGACATTTTGCTAGGGAATGTCAAAAACAAAAGCATGAGAATACGAGTCAGAGTTCAAAGAATAGGAATGCATCAAACAACTCTAACGCAAGGGCGTTGATTTCTACTGCAAGAGAGGGTTCATATGAGTGGAGCATTCACTTGGAAAATGATGAGAATGTCACTCAGGCATTTATGGCAGAGATTGTGCCAGTTGATGATGGTGAAGCTACAGTACATGAGGCTAAAATTGAGAAAAAGAGTGAAGCTAAGGAAGATAAGGCTGATCAGACAACAGATGCTGACAAAGAAAAGCCAAAGTCTGAGCATGAAATGGAAGATGAAGAGAAAGATGAAATCATCAAAAGACTGGGAGCTCAACTTGCTTCTCTTATGGCCAACTCAGAAAAATCAACAGGAGAGGTAAGTAACTCTGCCACTTCTGTTTGTTTAAAGTGTCGTGAACTACAAGGTGAAGTTGACAAATTGTCAACTCAAAACAAAAGTCTTGTGAGCGAAATGTCTAACGTAAAAGAATCAAATTTCTTTGCTAAACGAAATGAGTCATCATATTTGAAAAAGATAAAAGGCTATGAAGCTGAAATTGAAGCTTTAACCTGCAAATTAAATGAAAAACTTCAAGTCATAAACTTAGCTCATGACATGATGGCTGAGAAAACAAAAGAGATTTTTGATAAAAACAAAGAGTTGTCAGATGCACAACTTAAAATTGTTGAACTTGAAAAGAAGTGAGGTCAATTCAGAGATTCTACCTTTGTTATGAAACAAATGATGGGTGGGTTAAAAAAGAGTAATGACAAGACAAGTGTGGGATTCCAGGACTTTAATGAAGTCCCACCTCCTCTTAGTCATGACTAGTCTTTCTTACCTGACGGGATGAGCTCACAGACTTTCTGTCAACATCACCAAGTAGTTTCACATCCAGTCAAGGTGATGTGTTTGAAGATAATGATGCTAAGAAGCAAAATAACAGCAAATCTGTTTTTGAAAAAGAAAAATACACCCTCTAAAAACAATAATCAAACTTTTGTTAAAAAGGTTAATTTTGTTCAAGGAAGTGATATGAAAACCGAAACAGCTGTTATCGAAAAGGAATCAAATGTAGAGTTTGCTAAAAACCAAAACAAAGAAATTTCTGAAATTAAGCAAACTGAACCAAACCCTTCTAAGGCATCATCATCAAAACCAGAATCTAGTTCAAAGGCTTCAGGTGAGAAGTCTTCGAAAAAGAGATCATGCTTCAAATGTCACACAAAGGGACATGTAGCTAGCTGCTGTTCTAATAAAAAGGTTGAAGCACAAGTTAGTGAGAAACAAAGAGGGAAGTCACCAAAAAAGAACAGTGATAAAAAGGAAAGAGAGTCTAACTCTCCAAAGAAATCTGCTGCTAAGCAACCAGAGGGAGTTGATGTTGGCGTAGATAAGGCTGACAAAGGAACTCCACAAGTTCCTCGTTTTCAAAGAAATCAACCAAGATTTCAGCCTGAATCTACATCAGGCAGATATGAGAGACCTAGAAGTAGTTCACCAAGAATGAACAACCAAAAGTCAAATAATTTCAGAAGTCAAGGTAAATAGCAAAATCGATACCAAAATAATGGTGGTCGAACTTTTTATAACAATGGCTTTAGAAATTACAACAATCAAGCTTCTTGGAATCAAAATCAAAATTTCCAAAGGTCACATATCCAAACACATATAGGAACCCTCAGGACCAGAAACCTTATGGAAATCGGACCCCATTTCCATCGACAGGTCCAAGATCCAAGACTCCAGTTAGGAGTGATGGATATTGGATGGATGTTCCTATAGTTAGTGAATCTGGACGACCCAAGACCATCAAGGCTTGGGTCCCCCGCTCTAACTAATCTTTTGGTTGGTGTGTGTAGGAGCTGCTAAGGAGGATTATCAACTTATGGTATGTTGATAGTGGCTGCTCCAGGCACATGACGGGGGATGCGAGGTTGTTTTCTGAATTTGAAGAATATGATGGTGGACATGTTAATTTTGCTGGTGCTAAAGGTAGTAGGATTACTAGAAGAGGAAAAGTGACGAATGGGAAGATCACATTGGACAAAGTGAACTATGTTGAGCAGCTGAAACACAATCTGATGAGCGTGTCACAAGTCTGCGATAAGGGTCACTCGGTCCACTTTACAAATACTGAGGCATTGGTGTTGAAACCGGGTTTGGTTATTCCGGACGATTGGATAGTGATGCGTGCACCAAGGAAAAATGACACTTATGTCATGGACATGGGTGCCAAAGATCCAACTGTCGCGGTGGCGTGTTTGCTGTCAAAAGCATCTGAAGCTGAATCTATGTTGTGGCACACACGCATGGCTCATATTCACTACCGCAAAATGAATTATATCATTAAAAATGAGCTAGTGAAAGGAGTTCCATTGCTGAGGTTTCAAGTGGAAGATAAATGTCTTCTATGTCAAAAGGGAAAACAACACAAGAAACCTCATAAGTCTAAAAAACAGTAAATTCCATTAGTGCCCCTTATGAATTACTTCACGTGGACTTATTTGGTCCAGTGAACGTAAGGAGCATAGGTGGAAAGTACTACTGTCTTGTTGTCACTGATGATTACTCAGTTATTCATGGGTTTTCTTTTTAGGTACAAAAGATGAGACAACAGAGATGCTTATTGATCTTTTTACAAAATTGGAAAACGTTCATGATGCAAGGATCAAGAGGATAAGGAGTGATAATGGCACGGAGTTCAAGAATCGTATTCTGGATCTCTATTGTCTTCGAAAGGGAATTGAACATCAATATTCTGCTCCTTACACTGCTTAACAAAATGGAGTCGCTGAGAGGAAAAACAGGACGTTGATTGAAGCCGCTAGGACGATGCTTTCAGATTCAAAGCTACCAGTTCTTTTCTGGGGAGAAACTGTGAATACAGCTTGCTATGTCCTAAACAAAGTTTTGACTGTTAAACGTTTTAACAAAACATGTCATGAGTTGATGTTTAACGAAAAACCAAACTTAACAGGCTTTGAACCATTTGGATTACCCTGCACCATTGTGCGAAACAAAGATAAACAAAAATTCGATGAGGTGGCAGATGAAGGCTACTTTCTAGGCTACGTGCCTGGCACACCGAATAAAAGGGTTTTTAATCTAAAAACTGGTAGAATTGAGGTTGTTTTCAATGTAGAAATTACTTCTTACAAACCTCAACAATCAACGAGTGGTCCTGCTATATTATATGATTATGACAGTGTGTTTAAATCATTTAATATTCCTGAGGTTTCTGATGCAGATGCTTCTCAGCTGATTCAAATAGTGATTGGTGAAGACGATGAAGGCGAATTTATGCCTAGATCGAATGTATATATGTCAGATGCTCCGGAAGCTTCTCAAGGTGCTGATGATGATGATTCAAGCGATAGTGAACCCGATCCCAATCAGGGGGAGGATTTCATTAATCCGTTTGCAAATCAGTATATTCAGGGGGAGGTTGGATCAAACCTGGGTGATATTCTAGAAGGCGATGATGTTGCTACTACACGAGCAAATACAGATCATCCAGTTGACATGATACTTGGAGATCCTACTGCAGGTGTTCAGACTAGAAGTAGCATAGCAGTGAATTCTGGGTTATTTGTTTCGATTGAGAAGACTGGCATAGTGAACGAGTGCTTGTATAGTTGTTTTATTTCCCAAGAAGAGCCGAAGAGCATTCATATGGCTCTAAAAGACAATTCATGGGTTGAAGCTATGCAAGAGGAATTAGCCCAGTTTGCAAAGCTGAAGGTTTAGGAGTTAGTGGACCTTCCTAAAGGTGAGAGAGAGATTGGAACTAAATGGGTATTTAGGTGCAAGAAGGATGATAGAGGGATTGTCACGCGCAACAAGGCTCGGTTAGTCGTCAAAGGTTTCAATCAGCAAGAGGGGATTGATTACAGTGAGGTGTTTGCACCAGTGGCGAGGTTAGAGGCAATTCGTTCGTTTCTGGCTATTGCTTCATTCAAGGGCTTCAAAGTTTACCAACTAGACGTGAAGAGTGCATTTCTTTATGGGAAAGTCCAAGAAGTGGTGTATGTCTCACAACCAGATTATCCAGATCGAGTGTACAAACTTGATAAGGCATTGTATGGGTTACATCAAGCTCCTAGGGCGTGGTACGAGACACTGTCTACACATCTGCTCAAGAATGGTTTTGAAAGAGGTCAGATTGACAGTACACTGTTCATTAAGAGAAAGAAGGAAGATTTTCTGCTGGTACAGGTATACGTGGACGACATCATCTTTGGGTCATCTGACGAAAACATGTGTAAGGAATTTGAACAGGTGATGAAGAGTAAGTTTGAAATGAGTGCTATGGGTGAGTTGTCTTACTTTCTGGGATTACAAGTTGAACAGGAGGAGGATGGGATGTTTATACATCAAACGAAGTATGTGTATGACATTTTGGCTCGATTCAAAATGAATGATTGCTCTAATTTCAACACACCCATTTGCGAAAAAGACAATCTCGGCCCAGATCATGAAAGCACTGAAGATGTTGAACCAACTCAATACAGGGCGATGATTGGTTCTCTAATGTACTTGACTGCTTCAAGACCTGACATATGTTTGCCGTATGCTTGTGTGCCAGATATCAGGCGAATCCGAAAGAGTCACATATGAAAGCAGTGAAGCGTATTCTTTGTTACTTGAAGGGGAAACCTAAACTTGGGTTGTGATATCCAGCAGATAGTGATTTGAGGTTCGTTGCTTACACTGATTCAGACTTTGGAGGATGCAAGTCAAACAGAAAGTCTACAACAGGTGGTTGTCAATTCTTAGGAGGCAGGATCGTGTCTTGGCAATGCAAGAAGCAATCCTGTGTGTCTACCTCTACGTGTGAAGCTGAATATATTGATGCGGGTAGCTGTTGCTCTCAGGTTCTCTGGATCCAACAGCAGATGCGCGATTACGGTTTGGACTTCACTCGTACTCCTATTATGATAGATAATAATGCCACGATATCAATCACAAACAATCCCGTAAAGCACAGTAGGACTAAACATATTGACATACGTCATCACTTTATACGGGATTGTGCTGAAAAACGATTAATTGAATTACACCGAGTCGACACAGAAGATAACCTTGCTGATCTTTACACAAAAGCTTTTGATCAAGCTCGCTTTGAACACTTAGTCGAACTCAACGGTATGAGGAATCCTGAATAAACTGGTTTTTCATAAGAATTTTGTAAATAGTTTACTGCTTTTTCAAAAATTAAAAATACAAAAACATTGAAAAATCAAAAACATAAAAAAATAGAAAATCAAATATGAGTTATCACTGTGTGAAAAAGAAGAAATGATAGTACATCAGCAAGTTAGCCTGTCACACTCAAACTGAATTAAATTGCTTAAGTGTGATAGCAGCTTCATTATATGATGTACCAGTAGGCAAAAAGCATGAAATAATCAACTTACCAATTTGATATAAACCTAAATGCGCTGAGTATGAGTGGGGAACACATCAGAGGTGTATGGTTTAATGACCTTAATTCTTGCGTTGATAGATTGCCAAAATCTGAAGTTTTGGGTCTTTATACTGTTATTTCATCCGGGGATATCAGGGGTGTCCTTCTGCTGCATCCAGATACATGCTGGCCTAGACACACCCAGGATATCTTAAAAAAGCTAAAAATGCCAAAACCCTGAAAATGAAAAAGCTCTCAAAGAGAGTCATTCAATAAGTGCAAAATGCATAATTCGTACCAAAAATGGTAGCTGCCTTAGCCCTCGATAAGATATTTTGGTCTCTCTGCTGTACGGAAGTACTGACCTGTTCACCAATTATCTATCGTTGAAAAACAAAACGGATGAATTCAGTATACTCACCTACTACGATGAATCTTTGTGCATACCTTGATCGCGGGGGTATATCCTATTGTGGGACACGCTAATATATCAGTATTAAAATTACCTTAACGTATCATACGGTAAAGGTACTTGAAATGTTCATGCATTTTGTTTAAATTGGACAAACATACTGGTAATCGTCTTGAACTGCTTTTCACTAAAACATTACATAAAGAATTATATAATTGTGTGAAACAGTTTGATTATGCTGATATGATCTTCTTACCGGTGGTTCTCACAAAAATAGAGTGTTTATCGCTTTTTGTTATTTACTTGCTTTCAGAAAAATATAAAAATCCAAAAATAGTGTCTTTTTCTGTTTAAAATTCTTAATGTATGGAAAACTGTTATTCGTGGAGGAATTGTTACTGATAGGGAGAGACGGTGTTAGAAAGTGAGTTCAAAATTTTCAATCAGGCGGGTTCTTGTGTGTTGAACAAAAAGTTTTGCGTGTAGGTGATAAAACTGGAAAGTGCTTAATCTGTAATACAGTTTAACTATCTCTTGAATAATAATAATTTTTTTCCTATGTTGAAAAATTCTCATGGTTTCTCGAGATGTTTGTTTTATGTAGGATCGTTTGCTGACCCGATGAGTCGTTCAGAGAAGCTCGTATCCGAATTAAGAGGCGGAAACTAGTAATTCGGTGCAATTGAAGCTGTATTCACTCTAATATTGCTGTAGTATTGATTTAAAGCACGATTACACGCTCTGACAGCACTTCGGCAGCACTTCGTGGCTTGCCGGAAGAAATACACCTCACACTATGTGCTAGGATCGCCCCTACTATATATAGACTATCTGGGCCGCTCATACGACATGTCCGTATGAGCGGTCCTACATCGAGCCACATAAGCGATCTAACTAGTGTACATATAAGCGATCCTGAACATTATACAAGACATAAAAGCGATCCTAGATGTGTCAGATAAGCGATCCTATACCAAACATCTAGATCTAGATTTTCGTGCCATGTCTGATCTGTTCAGCTTCAAGACTTGATGAAAAACGTAGTCAGCAGACGTAGGTGCATTAACAAACTCCCCCTCGGATGTTGACGGAGTCTTCATCAATGTCTTCATTCCAGTCTGCATTCACATGTCTATCTACAATCTTCATCAATCGACAATCTGCCTCTGAAATATCTTTCATTCCATGAATCCTCGTTCTCTCTCTTCTATATCTACAAACTCTTCTCTCTTGAATGTTGACTCGGTGTCTTCAGACTCCCCCTCTCACATAGCTGGGATCGTAGTCTGGAAGTCAATCTTTCACTGGATCTGAGATCTTTAACAGTCTTCCATCAGGTTTCAGATCGAAACCTGGCTTTTCACCACCTGCACAATCTCTACCCAACCATAAGTTTCTATAAAGATAAAAACTTTTCAACAATTTTAGAAACTATATAGAACCAATCAACAATAATGATTTTGCATTCAAGGATATTATTGGTTTTTATCAAAAACAACTTTACCATTTCACTCTCAAACTTTCCCCAAACCAGTTCTTCAAGTTTAGCACTTTGAATTTCGAAAATCAGTATATCAACACCAGTTGTCGAAAATCTTTTTGATTTTTCAAAATTTATGTTAAAACACACCAAAAATCTTTTTGGATTTTCTGAATAGAAGAAAATGCAGAAATGAAATATTTACAGATAATATTTTTGTGAGTTCGTGCAAGAGGATCATATCAGTTATGAAACATATCACTAACACCGTTAAGCTTCTAATCGTTGTAAGTTTTAAACAATTCACATAGATTGACGATATATTTGTCCTCCTAAATTTTCATATAATTTTCAATCTATTCAGGATACCATTTAGGTGTTTTATTAAATTTGTTCAATTCATGTGTCCCACCTCTTGAATATACTCCCGTATCCAGAATTTCAATATTCAGTCTTACAGGTATGAACACTACAATGATGTCTGTACATAAATTAGGGGATAAATGCGAAAACTGAGGGATCTCAGGTCAGAACTTCCGTTCAGCAGAGAGATATCAGCTTCGACTTAGCAGTGTGTCCCCTTTAGAGGATCTATTCAGCTACAACAACTGATCATCAATTTTATTGTCTAATCAGCTGAGGGCTTTATGCTATGTTTCAAGCATATTGGAGAAAGTATTAGCCAGGGACTAGGTCAGAACCACCGTTCAACAAAATGTGACAACTCGAATTTCCAAGATTCCTATTTCGCATTTATTGCACGTTCAAGTATTGTTTAGCTGTTTAATTACACAATTGATCACTATAGAATTGTATACGTTTTGGTATAATGAAGTGTATTGTGTGTTTGTACATGTCTATGTGTTAATTATGATAAACTTGTCAAATGTGTAATCTTGGTGGTGAAACTGTGTAATTAATTGGAATAGTGCACTATTGTAAAATATAATACTTGAGGATGTAGAGCACAATTAGTGGAATTCTAGTAATACATAACCCTAAACTCTTTCACTAATCATTTGGCACAAAAACCAAAGCACGTACATTCATCTCTCTAGCAATCATCATCACCACCATCATTGGCACAAGGCATTCATCACTTTCGATTCCTCTATTTCACTAAAATCATTCAAGGTAATCGTTATTGATCATTGTAATGCTTGTAAACCCTAAATGATTGTTGATTGTATCGATTCATGATTCTTGTAATTCTTGAAAAACCCTAGATTATCTTATGAAGGTTCTGCGTTTTAAATTGATATTGAATATTTGTGATGATGATGATTATTTACATACTTGATAAATTGTTCTTGGGATTGATTGTTGATTGAATTAGAAATGGAATTGCCGTTATGCGTCGATACATAAGGAATTAGGGTTTTGAGTCGTATGAGAACGTAACTGATATGATGCTCTTCTGTATTGGAATTCATGTTATTAATTGTCTGAGTTAACATAATTGTCCGAGTTTAAGTAGAAGCAAAGGACCGAATTTATTTGATGAATAAGAACCGAGTTTAATATTATGTCATAAGGCCGAGTTTAATGAAAAGCAAATGGTCCGAATTTGTTTATGTGAAGGGTAGTCCGAGTTTAAAAGAGGACCCCTTATCCGAGTTTATTATAAGACATTTGATCCGACCTTAATTTCATGTGTATTGTCCGAGTTTAATTGATAGAATTCAGCCCGAGTTATGTAAAAGCATGATGGTCCGAATTTAAAGGGAAACATATAGTCTGAGTTTAAATGAACAACATATAGTCCGAGTATATACATGAATCATGTAACCCGAGTTTATTAATTGAAGGTTACCTGAGTTTATACTTGAAAGTAGTCCGAGTTTAGTACTGGAATGTTACCCGAGTTTGATTACAGGTCTGAGTTATTGATTAATGTGGTCCGACTTTATTAGAATTAGTATGGACCGAATTTTTATAAACATATGATGCTTGTCCGAACTTCTCATCATGAAGGTATTGGTCCGAGTTTGTTTAAGGAACATAGTGTCCGAGTTTAAGGGTAGTTAACATGGTCCGAGTTTCAAGCATGAAACCCCCCCCCCCACTTAGTCCGAGCTTAAGATATTAAAGTTCTGTCCGAGTTTAATTAAATAAATTATGTCTGACTTTAATTGAAGAAGCTAGGCCGAGTTTATGTATGTGATGCAGTTGGGTTTGGATTTGTTAAGTAAGTATGTTTACACTTATAGCGATTAACCTTGTTAACTGGTTGTTCAGATTAATCATTGATGTCGGTTAGTCCAGTTAGCCTGCTAAAAATTGTTAAACATTAACTGTTAGTCATTAACTTTGTAGTTGTTGAATTAGTGAACATGTTAACCCTGTCAGACATGAAACGTTGCTAGTGTTGCTAGTGTGCGAATCCTGTTAAGTGTGTTATCTTGGTGATATAAGTCAACTGCCTGATAATCCTGTCAAGTATGAATTCTACGGTTTAGACTAACAGTATATATGAAATGTAATAACGGCATAAACACACACTTTGTGACATCAATGACATATGAACTTTAACTGATCATATACACGTGCGTACTATAGGTCGTGACTGATTATTTGTGAGTGCATAACATAGCATACCGAGCAAACCAAGGTGAGTTCACACTCTTACCAAGGCATGGGATTCCCGGGGTGTTGGGAATGGGATTGAAAGGATAAGGTTGAATAGATACACTACTGACACTATGACTAGACTACCATATTTCTATCCTCGGATGTGAAGGATACTTATACTGATCACTATCCTCGGATGTGAAGGATACTTATACTAATCACTATCCTCGGATGTGAAGGATACTTATACTGATCACTATCCTCGGATGTGAAGGATACCTATACTGATTACTATCCTCGGATGTGAAGGATACTTATACTGATCACTATCCTCGGTTGTGAAGGATACCTATACTGATCACTATCCTCGGATGTGCAGGATACTTATACTGATCACTATCCTCGGTTGTGAAGGATACTTATAGTTACGAGTAGTCTAGTGGTTATACAACGTGGGAAGCCCCCACCAATAGAACGTACTAACGGCCCAGTAGAGCCACTTGTTACAAATGAACATACTATTACGCATTTACTTTCTGTGAACTCGCTCAACTAGTTGTTGACCCTCTGTTACATGCCTTGCAGGACGTTAGGTATATGGAGCTTGCACACGGAGGAGCTGGTCGTTGTGGGGCTTGGATCGTGATCACCTTGTTGAACACTTTTGATGTTTGATACTTATTTGCTATGGGTTTTACAATAATACGCTTCCGCTAAGCAATGTTAACTTACTTATGTTTTGGAAACACCTTTCATATGGAATTGGTTTGGATTATATTGTGTTTACTTTTACTTTATACAATGTTCTGTATGATTGGTGGCTTGATCCTGGTCAGTCACGCTCCCAAGCGGTGATACTCCGCAGGTGGATTTTGGGGGTGTGACAGATTGGTATCAGAGCCATTGGTTATAGAGAACTTGGTTTTAATATGGGAAAAACGTTTTTATTAAAACCAGACTATAACCAGAACAGTGCTCTCAACGATCCACAACGACGCTTCGCTCCACGTGCAAGACTCGACATCCTAGGTAATAAGGTTTATGTTTGTTACCTGCTTGCTAGAACTGCATAGAACTTTGCTCGTAGTATGCTTACATTACTTTGCTCACTACTTGTTATTGCTTGAGAACACTTACGTGCTTACACTCTTCTGTCATCGCACTATTCGCGAACTTTTCTCACTTATGTTGCCTTTGATGTGAAGATCAATGGCCGCACGAATTAACATGACTCAAGCCCAGCTAGAGGCTCTCATTGCTGCGGCAGTTGCAGCCGCTCAAGCAGGTAGTATACCCTGCAGTATAGACACTAGGATCTTTAGATCCTACATTAATTCTCGTATTTAACTTTGCCCTATTCGTACACAATAGGTCAACCCGCTCAGCAACAACCTGTCTGCACTTTCAAGAACTTCATGGACTGTCGTCCAAATTCCTTCAGTGGCACCGAGGGGGCAGTGGGACTCCTCCATTGGTTTGAAAAGCTAGAGTCAGTATTCGAAATGTGCGAGTGCCCTGAGGCTCGCAAGGTTAAGTATGCAACTGGCACCTTGGAAGGAATAGCACTGACTTGGTGGAACGCCCAAGTCCAGATCTTAGGGTTGGCAGCTGCTAACGCCACACCCTGGAATGATTTCAAGGAACTGATTAAGAGGGAATACTGCACTAGAGAAGACATTCACAAGTTGGAGGACGAGTTGTATAACTTGAAAATGGAGGGTTCAGAGATTGAAGCTTATACCAAGAGATCGAACGAGTTGGCTGTGCTATGTCCAACCATGGTGGAACCACTATACAAGCGTATAGAGTTGTATCTCAAGGGGCTTGCGCCAGAGATCCAGAGCCACGTGACGTCGGCTAACCTCAACAACATGCAGGAAATTCAGCGCCTCGCTCACCGCCTCACGAATCAGGCAGTAGACCAGAACAGACTGCCAAAGCGTATCAGTGCTACGGCTACCGCTACTGCTTCTACTACACTTGCTACTCCCAGTGAAAGTAAGAGAAAATGGGATGGGGATTCTAGCAAGGGATCAGCTTCAGTGCAGTCACAAGCTCAGCAGCGAAAGACCGACAGTTACCAGAGTCCCAGTCAGCACTCCTCAGGCAGCCACAGACAGGGAGGGTATCGAGGAAATCTTCCAAAGTGTAACACCTGCAACAAACATCACAGTGGCCAGTGTAATAAGGGTCGTTGTCATAGATGCCTCAAGATGGGTCATGAGGCCAAAGATTGTAGAAGCCCTCGACCTGCAAACCAGAATCAGCAGCAACCTCAAGCACAGCAAAATCAGCAGCAGGGTAACAAAGGGTGTTTTCATTGCGGTGCAGAGGGTCACTTCAAAAGGCATTGCCCTCAGTTGAACAGGAACCAGAACAACAACAACAACCATAACAACAATCAGGGCAACGGGAACAACAACAACAACGGGGGAAACAACAACAACAATGGCAACGAGGCAAGAGGTCGAGTTTTCGTGTTAGGAGGAGGAGACGCAATGAACGCTAATTGAACTTATAACTTGTCTTGGGTTTTCATTATTATGTTTACGCTACTCGAACAAAGTTTGGTTTGAACATCAATTGTATTGGGTTTTATGAATTATTTTAACTTCTATACTTTATGTTTGATATGATGGATGGTTTGATATTATTGAGCGCACCTGCCGTGTTTATGGACCTTATGAACCGGGTGTGCAAACTCTATTTTGACAAATTCGTCATCGACGACATTCTGATCTACTCCAAGAGTCAGGAGGAGCACGAGCAGCACTTACGTCTTATCTTGGAAACCCCTTCGAAAGGAGCAAATATACGCAAGGTTTTCTAAGTGCGACTACTGGCTACGTGAGGTCCACTTCTTAGGCCATGTGGTGAACAGGGATGGAATTCACGTCGATCCATCCAAGGTAGATTCGATCAGGAACTGGCCTGCACCGCGTACACCGACAGAAATACGCCAATTCTTGGGTTTGGTGGGATACTACAGGCGGTTTATCAAAGACTTCTCCAAGATCGCGCAGCCGCTTACTATGATGACACAGAAGGGTGTCACCTACCGTTGGGGAGATTCCCAATAGACCGCTTTTCAGTACCTTAAGGATAGGCTTTGCAGCGCACCTATCCTCTCATTGCCAGAGGGCACAGATGACTTCGTGGTTTACTGTGACGCATCCATCCAGGGTCTTGGGTGGTGTTAATGCAGCGCAACAAGGTTATTGCTTACGCTTCACGTCAACTCAAGGTTCACGAGCGGAACTACACGACGCACGATTTAGAGCTGGGAGCTGTTGTTTCACGCTTAAGATATGGCGACACTACCTGTACGGTACCAGGTGCACGATTTACACCGATCACAGGAGTCTCGAGCATATTCTTAAGCAAAAGGATTTGAATATGCGTCAACGGAGATGGGTTGAACTTCTGAACGACTACGAATGCGCCATCAAGTATCATCCAGGCAAGGCCAATGTTGTGGCTGACGCCCTCAGTCGGAAAGACACTCTACCTAAGCGCGTGCGAGCGCTACAGCTTACTGTTCAGTCCAGTCTTCCTGCACAGATACGAGCTGCTCAGGTTGAAGCACTAAAACCCGAAAACGTCAAGGCTGAAGCCTTACGAGGTTCAAGGCAACAAATGGAACAAAAGGGAGACGGCGCCTACTATGTAACGGGGCGTATTTGGGTCCCACTCTATGGCGGTTTACGCGAACTTGTGATGGACGAAGCGCACAAGTCTCGCTACTCAGTACATCCAGGGTCGGATAAGATGTACCACGATATCAGAACAACTTATTGGTGGCCAAACATGAAAGCTCTTATCGCAACTTACGTCGGCAAGTGTTTGACTTGTGCAAGGGTTAAAATCGAGCATCAGAAACCATCAGGCCTACTTCAACAGCCTAAGATACCTCAATGGAAAGGGGAAGAAATTTCCATGGATTTTGTTACAGGCCTACCTAGATCTCAGCGTGGGAACGATACAATATGGGTAATCGTGGATCGACTCACCAAGTCTGCACACTTCCTGGCTATTAAGGAAACGGATAAGTTTTCTACCTTAGCAGACATCTACATGAAGGAAGTTGTTTCGAGGCACGGAGTGCCAACCTCTATCATTTCGGATCGGGATGCACGATTCACGTCAGAGCTATGGCGAGCGATGCACAAAGTGTTTGGCTCTCGTTTAGACATGAGCACAGCATATCACCCTCAGACGGATGGGCAGTCTGAGCGCACGATACAAACTCTTGAAGACATGCTTCGGGCATGTGTTATTGATTTCGGCAACGGCTGGGAAAAGCATCTTCCTTTGGTGGAGTTCTCGTATAATAACAGTTATCACACCAGCATTCAAGCCGCTCCGTTCGAGGCATTGTATGGACGTAAATGCCGGTCACCCCTCTGTTGGGCAGAGGTGGGGGATAGTCAGGTTACGGGTCCAGAAATTGTAGTGGACGCCACAGAAAAGATTGCACAAATACGACAACGCATGGCGGCAGCTCGCGACCCTCAGAAAGCCTACGCGGATAAGCGTAGCAAGCCTTTGGAATTTCAGGTCGGGGACCGAGTTTTGTTAAAAGTCTCACCCTGGAAGGGTATGGTTCGATTTGGTAAACGAGGCAAACTCAATCGACGGTATGTTGGACCGTTCGAAATCACTGAAAGAATAGGCCCAGTAGCCTACAGACTGAATCTACCAGCTGAACTCGGTGCAGTTCACAATGTGTTTCACGTGTCGAATCTGAAGAAGTACCTGTCAGATGAGACCCTCACAGTTCCTTTTAAGGAACTCACTATCGACGAGCGGTTGCAGTTCGTCGAGGAGCCAGTTGAAATCACGGACCGGGATGTTAAGGTCCTCAAACACAAGAGAATCCCTCTTGTTCGAGTTCGTTGGAACTCCCGACGTGGCCCAGAGTACACCTGGGAACGCGAAGATCAGATGACAGAAAAGTACCCCAGTTATTCGAAACCAATGCAACCACTACTGAGGCTGAAGCTACTACTACTGAATTTCGGGACGAAATTCCAAATCAACGGGGGGATGATGTGACACCCCAGGAAAAACCAGTAAACGATACAGCTTACCTAGCTTCCTCAGTGAGTGCGTACCAAATTTCGGGACGAAATTTCTTTCAAGTTGGGGATAATGTGACAACTCGAATTTCCAAGATTCCTATTTCGCATTTATTGCACGTTCAAGTATTGTTTAGCTGTTTAATTACACAATTGATCACTATAGAATTGTATACGTTTTGGTATAATGAAGTGTATTGTGTGTTTGTACATGTCTATGTGTTAATTATGATAAACTTGTCAAATGTGTAATCTTGGTGGTGAAACTGTGTAATTAATTGGAATAGTGCACTATTGTAAAATATAATACTTGAGGATGTAGAGCACAATTAGTGGAATTCTAGTAATACATAACCCTAAACTCTTTCACTAATCATTTGGCACAAAAACCAAAGCACGTACATTCATCTCTCTAGCAATCATCATCACCACCATCATTGGCACAAGGCATTCATCACTTTCGATTCCTCTATTTCACTAAAATCATTCAAGGTAATCGTTATTGATCATTGTAATGCTTGTAAACCCTAAATGATTGTTGATTGTATCGATTCATGATTCTTGTAATTCTTGAAAAACCCTAGATTATCTTATGAAGGTTCTGCGTTTTAAATTGATATTGAATATTTGTGATGATGATGATTATTTACATACTTGATAAATTGTTCTTGGGATTGATTGTTGATTGAATTAGAAATGGAATTGCCGTTATGCGTCGATACATAAGGAATTAGGGTTTTGAGTCGTATGAGAACGTAACTGATATGATGCTCTTCTGTATTGGAATTCATGTTATTAATTGTCTGAGTTAACATAATTGTCCGAGTTTAAGTAGAAGCAAAGGACCGAATTTATTTGATGAATAAGAACCGAGTTTAATATTATGTCATAAGGCCGAGTTTAATGAAAAGCAAATGGTCCGAATTTGTTTATGTGAAGGGTAGTCCGAGTTTAAAAGAGGACCCCTTATCCGAGTTTATTATAAGACATTTGATCCGACCTTAATTTCATGTGTATTGTCCGAGTTTAATTGATAGAATTCAGCCCGAGTTATGTAAAAGCATGATGGTCCGAATTTAAAGGGAAACATATAGTCTGAGTTTAAATGAACAACATATAGTCCGAGTATATACATGAATCATGTAACCCGAGTTTATTAATTGAAGGTTACCTGAGTTTATACTTGAAAGTAGTCCGAGTTTAGTACTGGAATGTTACCCGAGTTTGATTACAGGTCTGAGTTATTGATTAATGTGGTCCGACTTTATTAGAATTAGTATGGACCGAATTTTTATAAACATATGATGCTTGTCCGAACTTCTCATCATGAAGGTATTGGTCCGAGTTTGTTTAAGGAACATAGTGTCCGAGTTTCAGGGTAGTTAACATGGTCCGAGTTTCAAGCATGAAACCCCCCCCCCACTTAGTCCGAGCTTAAGATATTAAAGTTCTGTCCGAGTTTAATTAAATAAATTATGTCTGACTTTAATTGAAGAAGCTAGGCCGAGTTTATGTATGTGATGCAGTTGGGTTTGGATTTGTTAAGTAAGTATGTTTACACTTATAGCGATTAACCTTGTTAACTGGTTGTTCAGATTAATCATTGATGTCGGTTAGTCCAGTTAGCCTGCTAAAAATTGTTAAACATTAACTGTTAGTCATTAACTTTGTAGTTGTTGAATTAGTGAACATGTTAACCCTGTCAGACATGAAACGTTGCTAGTGTTGCTAGTGTGCGAATCCTGTTAAGTGTGTTATCTTGGTGATATAAGTCAACTGCCTGATAATCCTGTCAAGTATGAATTCTACGGTTTAGACTAACAGTATATATGAAATGTAATAACGGCATAAACACACACTTTGTGACATCAATGACATATGAACTTTAACTGATCATATACACGTGCGTACTATAGGTCGTGACTGATTATTTGTGAGTGCATAACATAGCATACCGAGCAAACCAAGGTGAGTTCACACTCTTACCAAGGCATGGGATTCCCGGGGTGTTGGGAATGGGATTGAAAGGATAAGGTTGAATAGATACACTACTGACACTATGACTAGACTACCATATTTCTATCCTCGGATGTGAAGGATACTTATACTGATCACTATCCTCGGATGTGAAGGATACTTATACTAATCACTATCCTCGGATGTGAAGGATACTTATACTGATCACTATCCTCGGATGTGAAGGATACCTATACTGATTACTATCCTCGGATGTGAAGGATACTTATACTGATCACTATCCTCGGTTGTGAAGGATACCTATACTGATCACTATCCTCGGATGTGCAGGATACTTATACTGATCACTATCCTCGGTTGTGAAGGATACTTATAGTTACGAGTAGTCTAGTGGTTATACAACGTGGGAAGCCCCCACCAATAGAACGTACTAACGGCCCAGTAGAGCCACTTGTTACAAATGAACATACTATTACGCATTTACTTTCTGTGAACTCGCTCAACTAGTTGTTGACCCTCTGTTACATGCCTTGCAGGACGTTAGGTATATGGAGCTTGCACACGGAGGAGCTGGTCGTTGTGGGGCTTGGATCGTGATCACCTTGTTGAACACTTTTGATGTTTGATACTTATTTGCTATGGGTTTTACAATAATACGCTTCCGCTAAGCAATGTTAACTTACTTATGTTTTGGAAACACCTTTCATATGGAATTGGTTTGGATTATATTGTGTTTACTTTTACTTTATACAATGTTCTGTATGATTGGTGGCTTGATCCTGGTCAGTCACGCTCCCAAGCGGTGATACTCCGCAGGTGGATTTTGGGGGTGTGACACAAAAGTCCCGGAATAATACCCCAGACATCATAGGGTATTAACACCTAGAATATCAGAATATGAAATCTTTCAAACGAGATTTCAGGGGTTACCTATATATCCAAGTAATGTTCCCCACAAATTTCACAAAATTTGATATTTTAGGTTTATATCCCGAATAAATCTACTAAATATACGAAAACCTATCGTCACATCATCAGTGAGACCGTTTATCACATTTAACAATACATATCTTTAGCGTGCTGTGATAGTTCACTGATGTACTATCATTTCCTCTTTTATGCAACGAAAACTCAATTTTCTGATTTTATCATGTTTTTGGATTTTTCAAATTTTCTGATGTTTTTGGATTTTCTAAAATATTCTACTACTCCCCCTAAAATTCAAATACATCTAATGAAAAATTGAAAATAAACTGTACAAAACATGACAACTGATATCAAAATACTTCAATTCTCCATCCGTTTGGCTTAAACAATCAGAACTCCCCCTCACAACAAACTATTTTCCCATAATGATTTCAAAACACTTAAGTTTGTTTTAATCAGAATGGTTTTTCCGGAAAATAAGTTTAGTTGTTTTTTACCTTTTGTAAAGTTTGGGGCAAAATCATCACATTGTTTACCAATTTCATAAATGATAGTTAATTCAAGTTCAAATTAATGACCTTGATTTAACCACTTGTAAGTTTACCACTTGCAGGATCAACTGGTTCTCAATCTAAACCGCTTGTAGAATAAACCATTTAATCTTTTCAAACCTGTCTTTCAACCAATTACCAACTGTTGGTTGAATTTTCAAGGTGCCGATTCCTACTCCTCGCTTACAAATCTGGGAGTTCCGGCAAGTCCTGCAACTTCTCAAACACAAATTTAGAAAGATGCCGATTCATGATCCGCAATACCATCTTGGGATCTCCGGCAAGTCAGACGCTTACTCAATGAAAAATATGTCCACCCAAGCCTGACCTTCCTTGGGTGTAACATTTTCAGTCTCAACCGGGGTTTCAGTTTCTCTTTTAACCTGGTAGAATTCTTTTACCCCTTTAGACTTACCCTGAATCATTTTCCCAAAAATATTTTTAACAGCAGGGTTAAAAGTCTTTTCAACATCTAATTCTTTCTGTCGAGGAAAGAATTGATTTGAAATTTCAACTTTTCCGATTTTGGATTTGTAATTTTTCGCATTTAGTGGCGGAAAATTCACATCGTCCACTATCGGAATTTTCTTTTCAACCTTTTTCTCAACACGTGGCTCCTCTGATTTTATGGAATCAGATTCATCACCAGACTTGTTACCTGAACCTTTTACAACCCATTTCTGATTTGTATCATTGTTAATTCTTTTGGAAGCACTCTTTGAAGATTCTCCTTTTTCATAAGTAGAATTCTCAAAGCCTGTGAACTTCCGGGTTGACAGTTCAGTCTTATCCACAACCTTTTCTTTCATTTTTCTTGAGACTTCTTGTTTTGGTCGAAATGTCTTTGGACAATCTTTTGCAACATGACCCACAGCTTTACACTGAAAATAAGATCTCTTTTCAATCTTCTTCGGAACTTCATTCTTCTTTAGTTCTTCTTGCTTCTTGGCAAGGAATTCCTGATTTGTCTGCTTTCTGAATGATTGTTCTTTTTCAGCTTCCGAAGTTTTACCTGAAACAAACATATTTTTTGGTTTATATATTTTCTCATTTTTATAATTTTTCGGTGGAATAAAACCAAGACCTTTCTTTTTGAAATTACAATTATGGTTTGGTTTCTTTTGGAAACTATAACCACAATTGTAACCCATTTTCTTGTTAATTCGTTGTTGGTCTCTTGTAGTGTATTGTTTAGGTTTTCCATTAAGATTTAAATCTTTTATTTCAGAAATTTCAATTTCTGTAATTTTGAAAACCTTTTGAATCATTTCAATTCTGACACTTCTTATTGGAAAACTTTCATCTGAATATAATTTGTCAGATCCTTTCAAAGTATTAGCTACTTTGACTGGTTCATCATTCAAATTAGATTTCGAAAGTAAAAACTCTTTATCATAAACCCGTTTGTCCTTTTTGACTGTTTGCTTTGACGCACTGGACCCAGACTTTGACTTGGGTTTTGACTCCTCATTGTCATCTTTGTCTAACACCTGATCGACCACACTTTTTATCAACTTTGATTCATGATCAGTGTCTGATGACGTGTACGTGACGTCGATACTTTCTGGCAAGTTAACCGATGGCCCAGACTCCCATTTCAAATTGATTGCTTTACTGACTCTTTCGGAATTTGGATTTCGAGGTGAAAATCCATTTTCGACTGGGGGCGGACATCTGTTATAAGCCACACTTGATTTCTTACCAGAAGTCTTCAATAACTCTTCAACTTTTGTCACGAAATTTTCTTCTTCTACAATCTTCATTTCTTCAAACGTCTTCAAATCTTTCACTACTGGATAAATCATGTCAACAACAAAAGTAGAACATGAGTAACTGTCTAATAATTTCTTAACTTTCTCAGTCTCTATCTTTTGTGTTGCCAGCTCAAGCTCGAGATCTGCACATTTCTTAATATTATAGTTCGTTGTATCAAGCTGTCTCAAATAAGCTATCTTCAAAGTATTCATAGCTTCAGCTTGTTCACCATCAGAATCTGTATATTTGTTGATTTCTCTGTTCATAGTATCATACGATTCTTTCAACTTGTGAATGTTGTGCAACAACTCATTGTTCTGCTTAATCAGCGAATCACAGTTCATACACTTTTCTTGGACCATGACCGGTTCAGCATCCACTTTAATCTCAAATTCAGGAACCTCTTTGACTGTCTTGCTTGAATTTAAAAATCGAGCTCTTCTCGATTCTCAGCTTTTGCCTCTTCTTTCAATCTCTCTTCCTCTTCAGCCTCCTCCTCGAGCTTTCTTCGTCTCTCTTCAGCAGCTTCTATGACTTTTCTACATCGTTCTGCACATTTTAAATCATAAGCGTTAGCATAGAAAGCATGAGCAGTATTTTTGGCCATAAAGTTTTGATCTGGACAAAAATCATCCCAAGTAAATCCTTCAGCCAACTTTTCGTCATCTTGTTCAGCTAAGCACACTTTGTTTTCTTTCGGAAGATACTTTTCCCATGTGAAATTATCATACTTTCCCTGACTAACAACATATGCCTTTTTATCAACCACATCTCTCCCATGGGCTGTTTGTGCCTGATGCTGCTGTGCTGGTTGTGTGATTTGATGATGTATGGCCTTCTTGTGATAATCATTGTTTCCGAAAGGATTCTGGGCACCGGTAGCTTCACGGTTTTTGCATTCTCTCTTGAAATGCCCCTTCTCCCTGCAACGAAAACATGTAACTTTAGATTTGTCAAATCCTAAAGCTGAAACATTTGCATCACGAAAATCATCACGGCCAGTAATTTGTTTAAACTTTTTAGCGCGTCTCATCACACTCGCCATACACCATTTTATATCCATTAATTCCATTTCTTCAGCATCAATCTGATCGTAATCCTCTTTTGTAAGCATTGGATTTCCGATCTTTCCTGCAACAAAACAACTATAAGACTCTAAAATCATCCCTAACAAAGACATTTGATTTTTAGCAATATCTTCAGTGTAGTCTTGATCATTTTCAAGGCTTAACACTATATTACACTGAAGTTTTCTACCACTCTTTGTTACAGAGATGTTAGGATCAAAAGTTGAAAATCTTGTGCTGCTGCTTGATCCTTGAGATGTCTTCATTTCAGTAGAATCTTTAACACTGTAAGCAGTTTCAATCTTAGGAGAAAACTTTGTTGAATCAGTAACACCATGCTTGTAGTATAAACTGATATCTTGCTCTCCATCGTAATTCTTCATCCTAGCGATCTTTCTCTGCTCCATCTCTTGGGCTTCTAAATGTTTAATAAAATCTCCCAAGGTCATAACTCTGAAATCTTTTCTGTTAGACTTCATCATCAGAAAAGTTCCCCATGTTTCGTGTGGAAGAGCATCTGCAAGTTTTTCAACTAATTCATCAGTGTTTTTCTTAACACCTAACTTTGTCATATTTCTCACCAAATTACAGTATCGATCAATAATTTGTTTGGTGGTTTCATTCTTCAATCCCCGAAACAGATCAAATTCCTTTTTCATAAGAGACATTTTGTTCCTTAACATTTCATCACTTCCCGTAAACTTTGCTTCCAACTCTATCCAAATCGAATAAGCAGTTCCGTCATGTTGAAGCAAGATCAGAATATCTTCTTTTATCGCCTGCTGAAGTAGACTCACCATAAGTTTCTCATCTCGATATTTCTTCTTTTGTGCAGTATCCATCTCTCTAAGTGTTAGCGGAGCAGCATTCTCAACATTGTCTTTTGTGGGTTTAGTATATGGTACTTCAGTGTGTTCCCACGCATCAAGATGATAAGCTTCAACCCAATTTCCGAATCGTTCCGACCACACGTTGTAATCATCAATATCCATGAGTTTCGGTGGTTTTTGAGTCGTTCCGGTTTCATTTTCGATCAAAGCACTTTGAGTAATCGAGGCTGGGGTAGCAAAAGCGTTATAAAATTCAGAGTCCATCTTTCAAATTGTTCAGAAGTTCACAATGATTTTCAAATTTTATCAATCAGTTCTCAAAAGCGATCCAATGAAATGATTAAAAGCGGTCCAAAACACAATCTGTTTGAGCGATCCAACCAAATAGGCGATCCAAAAACTATCCGTTCGGGCGGTCCAAACCGTGTCAATTCGAGCGGTCCACAAGTTGTTTGTATAAGCGGTCCACGAGATTCGTTCGAGTGGTTCAGACACAATCCGTTCGAGCGGTTCAGACACAATCCGTTTGAGCGGTTCAACCTTTTAATTTTGAAGCGATCCAAGTACAATTTTCGTTCGAGCGGTCCAAACTATTTCCGTTTGAGCGATCCAGAAGCTATTCACTCGAGCGATCCATACAAAATACACTAGGAGCGGTCCAGAAAAAGATCAAATGAGCGGTCCAAATAGAAATTTCGAGCGATCCAGAAGTATAATTTGGAGCGGTTCAGATGCTGATGTCACTTTTGAGCGATCCTGAATGAACAAATCACCTAAAATCTTGGTTTCTACTTTGATTTTAGCTCTGAAAACTTCAAGGATTTGTTAATTCATGATTCCGAGTGCACTGTGTGATTTTGAGCTTGTTTTACCGTGAAAAACTTTGAAAAAATTGAAGAAAGTGTAGAAAAACAGAAGAATAGCAGCTACAATGGCAAGAACTCCTCCTCCTGAGCTCTGATACCACTTGTAGGATCGTTTGCTGACCCGATGAGTCGTTCAGAGAAGCTCGTATCCGAATTAAGAGGCGGAAACTAGTAATTCGATGCAATTGAAGCTGTATTCACTCTAATATTGCTGTAGTATTGATTTAAAGCATGATTACACGCTCTGACAGCACTTCGGCAGCACTTCGTGGCTTGCCGGAAGAAATACACCTCACACTATGTGCTAGGATCGCCCCTACTATATATAGACTATCTGGGCCGCTCATACGACATGTCCGTATGAGCGGTCCTACATCGAGCCATATAAGCGATCTAACTAGTGTACATATAAGCGATCCTGAACATTATACAAGACATAAAAGCGATCCTAGATGTGTCAGATAAGCGATCCTATACCAAACATCTAGATCTAGATTTCCGTGCCATGTCTGATCTGTTCAGCTTCAAGACTTGATGAAAAACGTAGTCAGCAGACGTAGGTGCATTAACATTTTATAGTATACAGATTGAAGCAGTTTGTTGATGAGAAGTTGCTGTGAAGAAATGAGGAGTTTGTTGCTGCTTGGTAGAATCCTCCTTCTACAATGCAGAGTGGATGCTGTGAAGACTTACATGGAATGCTGAATCAAAAGTTGGACACGATTTGGTGATTGGATGCATCAGCTTAGGGGGAGTCTGTTGCTAACAGAATTCATGTTGAAGCTGACGCTATCCAAAGACCAAAGACTGTGAGATTCTGAAGACTAAAGTTTCCTTTGCAAGCTATTGTCAAGGGGGAGTTTGTTGGTGCATGTTATGTGACAAAAGCTTTGGATTGGTCTTTGGATATTAAACAGAAGAATTGGATCATGAAGACTTAAAGAAAAACGAGTTCTATGAAGCCCAATCAAGTCCAAGTTTGTATTAAGTCTACAAGGCCCAAGTTTATGTAATTGTAATATTGGAAAAGCCCAAAATTCGTAGATCTTGGCTGTGTTATATAAACAGACTTAGTCTTGAGTTTTAGGGTTAGACTTTATGGAGGTTGTGAGAGAGCATTCGAATTGAGAGAGTTTAGAACAAACAGAAATCGGCTGTTAGGTTCTAGGAGGTCTTAGTGATTGTAAAACGTTTTCTAAGGTTTGATAATCACAGAAGATCAGTTGGAAAAGATTGTTTGCTTGTGTGTTCGAGTTCTTGTTCATCTACACATTCTTGTTTCTGTGTTCGAAGGTTTATCAAGGGGATTTCACACCCTTGATAGATTAACAGTCTTGTTACGATCCATACCGGAATATGGGGACCTACATTGATGGAAATGAAAACCCTTTCAGTGATGATTATTACCGAAAGGCGATTTACCACCGAAGCAAAGAAGAGCCGAAAATGATTGAAAGCAAGAAGAAAGCCTTACTTATACATCAAGATGATGAAAAAGTGGCTGAAGGTTTCAGTTGGGACAAATACATTCCACCTGATTCAGGATTGGCTGTTGAAATCAAGAAAAGAAATGAAGAGGATTGTATTGATGAAACAGTTACAGCTCATGGCAGACAAATAACCCAAGGCAAACATTATGTTTTTGTTGCTGAAATCAAAGAGAAAACAAGAGAGGAGATTCTGAGTGAGAAAACATACCGAGAAAGAAACATTGCTTGGAACAGAATGGATGAAATGCAAGAAGAGTATGAGAGTGTTGTAGTCAACAAGAGATAGGACAAGAAGCGAGAATGCTATGTCAACAGAAATGGTGAACCTGTTGTTCCCAAGAAAGACATAATCTTTGAAGATGTTCTTTTGGAAATTCCTCGATCCATTGAGTACTATACAAATATTGGGAAAGACAAAACATATGTAAAAAAATTTGAAAAACACCTTAGAGATGTTGTGATTTCAAGTTTGAGGAAGAGGGATGAAGAAAGAATGAAGAAGAGTGTTGATGAGATGGTGAATGATTTGAAGAAAGTCGCTGAGGAAGTTAAAGTTGAAGAAGTGAAAGTTGTTGAAAATGAGAAGATTGCTGAGGAAGAGAAGGTAGAAGAAAAAGTTGTTGAAAAAGAAGCTGTTACTGAAGAACAGCATGTTGAAGAAGCTGAGGAGAATCTAGAGAGTTTGGAAGAAGTGAAGAGTGACGATGGTGCTGGTGATGAGCAAAAGACAGATGCTGATCCAACAAAAGTTGCAGCAAACACCGAGGTGTCAATCACTGAGGTAAATTCTGATTCTGAAGTCTTAAATGAAACTGTTGAACAGTGCAAGAAATGCATGGAAACGTGCAGTGCTTGTACTGAAAAAGACGAAAAATCCAGAACAGGAGATCTTGAATTCACCAAAATAGAAGAAGTTTTCAAAAGTAAATATAAAGAAATGCTTGAAAAGGAAAAGGTTTTAAAAGAAAATGATGAAAAGCTTTCAGAAAAATGTAAAAATTTAGAAAAAGAAAATGAAAGTTTGAAAGAAAAAGTTTTAAAAATAACGGAAGAATGTTCACAAAAGGAAAATGTTTGTCAAGAAATGAAAAAAGAATATGATTAAATAAAATTGGTTTATCATATTACAAAAGAGTCTTATCAAAAAGTGAAAAGTGAAAAGAAATTTGTTCAATCAAGATTGAATTACTGTTCTGAAACATCTAATGAGCTTAAGCGACAGTATGAAATAAAACAACAAGTTGTAAATTCTTATATTGAGGATGTTGCTAAGCTTAAGCGTCAGATTGCTAATTTAGAACAGGATAACAACAAGTTAAAAAGTTATCATGCGTCATCATATGTGCTTGAAAGAATTTTCAACATAAAACCGGATGGTAAAGATTCTGAGCAAAACAAAAAGGGTATTGGCTCAGAGTTTCATCAAGTTCCACCACCGGAAAAGTTCGTATTTTATGATGATGAAAAGGTCGAAAAAGCTTTCAACGTGGTAGATCAATTGCCAGACAATATTGACGTCACCTATTCCAAATCTGATGATTCTAGTGATTCAGAGGTGGTAGGTAAAGTCATTGAAAGTGTGTTGAAAGAAGAGTCGGTTGATACAGGTAAATCTGGATCGCATGATGGAAATGAAGGTAGTTTTCATAAAGAATATCCGAAAAACTCTAAATCTGAGAAAAATTTGAATGATGATTCAAAAGGATTGGTTTATACCATGATTGGATCAGACAAATTATTCGTAGATATTGTATTCCCAATTTAGAATGTGATTTCAGACAAAATTGACAAAGTTTTTGTTGGTGCACTTATGTCTGTACTTTGTCTGTATTTTGTAATGTATAAAACGATGTCTTTTGTTTGTCGTGTTTATGTCTTTTGTAATGTTGTTTATGTGTTGGAATGTGTGTTTGACCAAGTCAACCATCCTCCTGGTTTGACTTGGCCAAACAGTCAACATTTAGTATGTAAAACTTGTATGCTTCGAAGGATGTCATCGAAGGATGGATTGTATCCTTCGATGACCTCGAAAGATGATCTTTCGATGGATACTTATGGACCTCGAAGGATATACCATCCTTCGAGGTATGTTTGGATCCTTCGATATCTTTCGATGGTAATTCTGGTCGATAGATGATCCTTCGACCAGAATACCTGATCCTTCGTGCATGGTTGTCTGATATGGGTATATATATCCCATGAGGGTTTTCACTTCACAGCAAGTCATTCGGATAGTGTTGAGAGCTTTTGTGAGTGAACCCAAGGTCTTGCAAGATAGCATTTCAGTTTGGTCAAGGTCTGTAACCGTGTCCACTGAAATACAAGAGAAAACTTTGATACTTTGCTTGTCTACTCTTTCTCTTTGTAATCTTTGCTTTCATCTAAACTACGGTTTGCACTCTAGCTTGGATTCCGCACTTGCTAGAGTGTTGAACATAACAAGGAATAGGTTTATCCTCAACCTCCGAGGGACCTACAAGTGGTATCAGAGCCGTGGCTCTTTTCCTTGTTAAAACCGGGTGTGCAAGACTTTGGTTGTGTTTGGACAAAAACTTTCTTGGTTTAGCACCCGTTTTTAGTGTGTTTCTTGCATTTTTAACCATAAAAACGTGTTCTAAACTAACCGGGTGTGTTACGGGAAGGTTTGGGTAACTTAAAAAATCTTGTTTGAAAAGGTTTGTGTTTTCCGGCCAATATTCCGGTCAAACTCCGGTTGCTTGGTGTGGATAAGAAGCTTCCTTTTTGGGCATTATTTTCAAAGTCAAATCTGACTTGGTGAAAAGTTGTTGTCAGATCATCCCCTTTGCCGAAAGTTGGTCACCAACCACATCACCTTTTCACCAACCTGTCGTCCTTTCTGTCAGTGTGTCAGACCGTCGAAAGATACCTTTCGAGCTCGAAAGATCATCCTTCGATCAAGGAGATTCGAAAGATAACCATCCTTCGAACATCCTTCGAAGTCAGTGAGTTATCCTTCGAGTCAAGGAATCTTTTCGAAAGATACATCCTTCGAGTTACTGTTCATTTCGAAAGATAAGGATCCTTCGTGTAGGTGAATCTTTCAAAGTTATCTTTCGAGGTTATTGTTCGAATCTCAACAGTGATCCTTCGAACACTGTTGATCCTTCGAACAAGTGTCATCTTTCGAGCATCTTTCGAGTCTTATCTGTTTAGATTTAACAGTTTGTGATTTTCAGGTCCTTCGATCCTAGATCCTTCGACAGTTTGTTTTCCTTCAATTTTTAACATAGTTTGTGAAAATCATTTTTTTTTTAAAAAAAATAATTTTCACCTAATATATTAAATATAAAATGGGAACAAACGGTCAATGGGATCCATCTGCGTGGACTACAACAACTTTGACTCCACAGTCATCATCTACGCAATCATCAACCACGCAATCTGCGCCAGAGTTCAACAAAACTGCATGGATGCAGGCTATTGCCCCAACTCAAGCTGCAATGATAACTGCAAATCAATGGGCCTTGGTCACAAATCAAAGCAACAGCATTCAAGCAATGATGCAGAACGATAGTGAAACTGGTACAAGCACGAAACCGCCAAAGCTTAATCACATTAATGATTGGGGATGGTGGAAAGAAAGGCTGAGAACTTATGTTCAGGGGCAAGGTCAAGATCTATGGATGTGTTTCTTCACTTCATT
Source organism: Helianthus annuus (assembly GCF_002127325.2). Classification (NCBI taxonomy): domain Eukaryota; kingdom Viridiplantae; phylum Streptophyta; class Magnoliopsida; order Asterales; family Asteraceae; genus Helianthus; species Helianthus annuus. Next base: position 130,041,536 of record NC_035449.2, on the reverse strand, counting down.
TGAAAATGAGTTGGAAGTTGCAGGATCAAATCCAGAAACTTACAGCACACTGTCTGACGAAGATAAGAAGAAGTTTGAATTGGAAAAGAAAGCATTTATGATTCTCACGCAGGCTCTTCACAGAGATATATACCACCAATTCGTCTACTGTACGACTACCAAAAGTTTGTGGGATATGCTCACGTTAAGGTGTGAAGGAAATGCTCAATCAAGGAAGATCAAGCAGGAGCTGCTAAAGAAAGAGTTTGAAGGTTTTACCTGCATGGAGAATGAAGGTCTAGCAGAGTTGTCTACAAGATTTCACCATCTGTTGAGTGAAATGTTTGCCTTCAAAGTCTCTGCCACTCCACAAGATATGGTGAAGAGATTTGCTGATGCCTTACCAGCAAAGTGGAGCAGTTATCTTGAGATTCTCAAGGAAAACGGTGTTCTGGATACAATTACCATTTATGAGCTAATACAGAAATTGGAAAACAAAGATGTTGAAGAAAAGCTCAAGGCGAAAAGAACAATCACTCCTCAGAATCCAGAGATGTATTTTGGGATTGCAGGTGGTATTACTGGAGAAAAGCCAGCTTCTCAGCATGCTAAGCTTCAAACAGCGTTCATCTCCAACACCGGACCTTCAACAGCAAATCAATTTGATCCTTCAGCATACACAATGATGTATTCAAGACCAGATTCTTCTTCTCAACAACAACAACAACAGACAGCTCAACAATTCACTCCACCGCCTTTCCTGGATCCTAACAGAGCTCAACAGCAACAACCACAACAGCAGGGATTTTATGGAAGTTCTTCAAGCTTTCAAGCTACTTCCAATCCGAACACTGTCAGATTGGATACTTCCAATTTTTCAAAAGTCAGTGTTGAGATAGCCAAGGAACATATGGAGATGTTGAACACCTTGGTTAGCGCCTACTGTGGGTTGGTTGCGGGTCAGATTGGAAATATTAACCTAACCAACGAAGATTATCAGCAGGTTGATAAAGAAGAGTTTGAGATGATGGATATAAAGTGGGCTCTTGCTAGTGCTATCCGTAGAGCTAAAGAGTTTATGGAGAGAACGGGGAGAACTAGCTTGGAAAGCAACAACAACACCAAGTATGGTTTTGATAAGAATGCTGTCACCTGCTTCAACTGTGGTGAAAAGGGTCATTTCAAGCGGGAATGTCAGAAGCCACCCAAGCAAGGCAATCAGAATCCTTTTAGGAATCAGAGACAGCCTCAGCAACAACAGAACAATTCTGACAGACAAATAGTTCCCGTGGGAGGAAATACATCTGGAACCACAAACTCTAATCCCCACAGAGGATTAGTTGTTCAAGCTGATGAGATTTGCAACTGGAATCTTCAGCTTGGTGAAGGAGGAAATGGTGGAACAGCATGTTATGCTAAGGTGGTTGAAAAGGTTGAAGAACCTGTGTCTGCTGGTGAATCTTCAGAAGATGAAGATAGCTCGGGTTATAGTGGAAGTATGGATGGGGAATCACTTGATGCTGGTGATTTATCAAGTGAGGCTTTAGATCTGGAGGTTGATGAGCTATTGGCTGATGCTGAAGCTTTATGCAAGAGAAGATCTATTCTGTGCCAGAAAGCTGCTGGAACTTCTGAGAAGCTTTCTCAATTTTTCTCTGAAGATGGATCTTTTTCTTTTCATACAGCCTTCATGGCTCATGTTGAAGGACAAACCTCTCAGGTATGTGATTCTAAACCTGACTCTATTTCTGCTGCTGTTGAATGTGCTAAATGTCTTGAATATGCAGAAAAGGAAAGTCTTTTTGAAATCACACACAAACACAATCAAGAATTGATTGTTGATCTTTCTAAAGCAACTGAGGCTAACTTGTTTTTAACAAGAAATGAAAAAGAGTTTAAAGCAACAATTGCGTCATTAAAACATGATGTTTCTGAACTTCAAAAGGCTGTTTTGAGAAAACAACATGCTAATAATAACTTGATTGACACAATTGAAAAACAAATGGTAGAGTTAGCTACAGCTAGATGTGAATGTGAAACAATCAAGCAGAAATTGGAAAGCTATTCCAATTCCCGCTATGTTTTGGATCACATTATTGATGTCCAAAGGAAAAAGGGGGATGCAAAATGTATTGGTTACAAATCATGTCCTCCCCCGATGAATCACAATTACTCCAAGTTGCCTAATGACGAGGATATGCCCCGTTTTGAACCTACTGTGCCACTCGGTCTAGATGACTTTGCAGCAGGCCTCGGGTTCACAACTGGTACATCATCCTGGGGGCAATCTGAATCTGAGAATGTGAAAAATTCATCGTCTGTTAAGGAACAGAGTTCTCCGATTATTGAGGATGCTGATTCTTCGGATGATCAATCTGAAGAAAATGAGAAACCACAGCCTAACTCGGTTACACCAGACATTCCAATTGAGAATCACATCTTGTGTGATCCACCAGTGAAACCGAGTAAGGCTGAAACACCAAAGGCAATGAAGCCCAGTGTACCGAGCATTGAAAAGAATCACTTGTTGTATACGCTCAAGGGAGACAGCAAAATCTATTCTGACAGAGATTTTCCAATCAAAAATGTAAATCAAGATTTAATTGAGAAAATTTTTGAAGGACGAACTGATAAGTTTTTGGGAAACAAAGGTAACAAAGTGACGGTCACTCAATGTGAACCAATTCCGTGTGAGCTAATTAGAAAACAATACGAAAACCAAAAACTGCCAGTTGAGCGAAAACAACAAGTGAATTCTGGAAAGAGTAAGGGCCAGGTACAGGAAAAGAGGGCTCAAAACAAGAATACACAAGCACCAAAAGTTCAGCAACCTAAGACTGAACAACCAAGGGTTCAACAACCTAAAGTTGAGCAGTCTAAGGCCTCTCAATCTAAGGCTGCACAACCTAAGATTCAACAATCTAAAGTTGAACAACCTAAGGTTCAAAAGGTGCACAACAAAAGAGCTCCGGTCAAGAAAAGAGAACTGAAAGTGAACTTTATTGGATCAAAGGGTACGGACAAACTTGAGACATTTCAAAATAAATCTAACATTGATTTTGTAAAACAAGTTAGAATTTTAAAACGAAATGATCAGAACAATTATACCCAACACACCAATGGATGTGACTTAGGTCCAAGCACATCTAGATCACAAAGTTCAGTATCTGGTTCTTCGTCTGGTCATCAACACGTTTCTCCGAGGTTTGTAGAGCGGAGAATGTGTTTTGAATGTGGAACAGTTGGGCATATTGTAAGATATTGCCCATACTTGCAAAAATTGAAAGGAAAAACAAGTGCTCTCCAAGAAACCAATTACCAAAAACAACCGGTTTCCCCGAAACAAGACCCACATGTCTTGAAAGAAAGGGAAAAGAAGGTAAAACAAAAGAACAAAAGGGTAATTGAGAAGGCCTTAAAATCAGAGGTCAAAGATGAAAAACCTGTTCAAGCTAAATCTACAAATGTAAAACCAGTAAATACAAAAACAATTAAAACAAATACTGGTACAGGACAACAAGCTTGGAAACAAAAACAGGTCACTAAATCAGGGGGAGCACCAGAGGTTTTATTTCCTAATCATCAAGTGATTGAGATTACTTTCCTTGATGATCAAGGACGACCCAAGTCAACAAAGGCTTGGGTCCCCCTCTCAAACTGATGTGTTAATTGCATGTGCAGGCGGCTCCAGGAGGAACTATTAATAGTCTTTGGATTGTTGATAGTGGGGCTTCCAGGCACATGACTGGCGACTATCGTCTTCTTTTCGATGTGCGAAGTATAAGAGGAGGATATGTTGCGTTTGCTGGAGACAAAGGAGGGTATATCACCGGCGAGGGAATGATCTCAAATGGAATTGTGAGTTTCGACAAGATCAATTATGTGCAACAGTTGGATCACAATCTCCTGAGTGTTTCTCAAATCTGCGACAAGAAGTTCACCGTGCATTTTGATGATGCCGGTTGTTATGTGCTGAAGCCAGGATTCAAGATTCCCGCAGAATGGATTCTCTTATCAGCACCAAGAGTCAATGATTTGTATGTCCTTGATATGAGTCAAGCAATAACTCAGTCCAAACAAGTTACTTGCTTTATTTCAAAAGCCACTGAAAATGAGACGATCTCTTGGCACAGACGAATGGGTCATATCCACCTCAGAAAAATGAATCACCTTGTCAAAAACAATTTGGTGAGAGGTGTCAATGTGAAGAACTTTCAACTTCAAGATGTCTGTGTGCCGTGTCAGAAAGGGAAGCAGACCAAGAAATCTCATCCATTGAAGAAGGTTAACACTGTCAACATGCCACTCGAGCGTTTGCATATGGACCTTTTCGGCCCAGTCAAACACAAGAGTGTGCACGGAGAAGTTTTCTGCTTGGTAGTTACTGATGACTACTCAAGATTTTCATGGGTTGACTTCATGGTCCACAAGAGTGAGACTCCAGAAATTCTGAAGAATTTGATCACCCTGTTGGAAAATCTGTATAATCTAAAGGTGAGGCGAATTCGAAGCGACAACGGTACCGAGTTCAAAAACAGGGTTATGGATGAGTTTTGCACTGCAAAAGGAATCCTTCATGAATACAGTTCTCGGTACACGCCACAAAAAAATGGAGTCGCTGAAAGAAAGAACAGAACCTTAATTGAGACTGCAAGAACCATGTTGGTTGAGTCTCAGCTTCCAGTTCGATTCTGGACTGAAGCTGTTGCCTCGGCCTGCTACACGTTAAACAGGGTTCTCACAGTGAAAAGACATGGAAAAACGTGCTTCGAACTCCTACACAAGAAGACTCCTGATTTGGAATATCTAGAACCTTTTGGTGCACCATGTACCATGATTGAGCCTGACGGGAAGTTTGGTGCCAAAGCTATCGAAGGTTACTTCCTTGGGTATGCTACTCCTAATCTGCGAGTATGGAACCTGACTACCAAAAGGATTGAAGAATGGGGTGAAGTAAGGGTTCAAAGATATTCTAATCCTCCGAAGCCTTCTGGAGATCCTTGGATGTTTGATTATGATGGTCTTTTCGACTCATTCAATCTGCCGACATTTGATGATGACAATGCAATTGTTCAAATGTTGTCTGAAAGCGAGAATGCGACTGGTTCTCAGTTAGCTCGTCCAATCATTGTTGACTCACATGCGTCTTCTTCTGTCAACAATCTCGCTTCAAATGAGGTGTTTAATGATGCTGTCGATTACAATTTGTCATCGGAAGATGAGGAGTATGTTGATGCAAATGATGGTGAAGCACTGCGTCCGGTTCAAGGTACTTCAGAAGCAACGGATCCAGTGTCTGCGCCAATTATCCAAGAAGAAAATGCATCATCTTCTACAACTCACCAGCTTCAGAATGATATCGGGAATTTAAATATCAATAACTTGAGGTCAAATGTTGAAGTTCCTCCTGTTACTGAAACCCGAATTCATAATATTCATCCTCAGCAGAATATTATAGGTGATGTTCTCAGTGGTGTAAGGACAAGAAATCAAATCAGAAACAATGAAAATGCTGGCTTGTATGCTGAGATACGAGAATCGGGACAACAAAATGATTGGTCTTTCGCCTGCTATGTTAGCCAAGAAGAGCCTAAATCTTGGAAGGAGGCATTGAAAGATGATTCCTGGGTGGAAGCCATGCAAGAAGAACTTCAGCAGTTCGAGAAGTTGGGCGTATGGAAATTGGTTGATAGGCCCGACAACTACAAAAAGATCGGAACTCGCTGGGTGTTTAAGTGCAAAAAGGACGACCGTGGGATTGTTGTCCGAAACAAGGCAAGGTTAGTGGTTCAAGGCTTCAGTCAGATTGAAGGTATTGACTACAATGAAGTGTATGCACCTGTTGCTCGTCTGGAGGCTATTAGAATCTTTCTAGCCTACGCATCCTTCAAGAATTTCAAGGTGTACCAGATGGATGTTAAAAGTGCTTTTCTACATGGAGTAGTCGAAGAGGAAGTATATGTCGAGCAACCACCGGGGTTTGAAGATCCATTACATCCTGACAGGGTTTTACTACTTAACAAGGCGTTATATGGTCTTCATCAAGCACCTCGGGCTTGGTATGAAACGTTGTCTACCTATCTGCTCAGCAATGGTTTTCGACGAGGTTTGATCGACTGTACCCTCTTCATCAAAGAAAAAGGTGAAGATCTTCTGTTGGTACAAGTGTATGTCGATGATATTATCTTTGGTTCTACCGATGATAAGTTGTGCAAGGAATTTGAAAAGGTGATGCAAGATCGATTCGAGATGAGTGCGATGGGTGAAATGACGTTCTTCTTGGGTTTGCAAGTTAATCAGTCCGAATCTGGAATTTTTATCCATCAAACCAAGTACGTCGGAGACATCTTGAGCCGGTTCCAGATGTCCGATACGAAGCCAATTTCTACTCCTCTTCCGCAGAATCACGGGATTACTCCGGATGAAGAAAGGGATGCGGTGGATTCTTCACTTTATCGTGCTATGATTGGATCCTTAATGTATCTCACCGCATCAAGACCCGACATTATGTATCCAACTTGTCTTCTCGCTAGGTATCAAGCGAATCCGAAGGTCTCTCACTATGCTGCTGTCAAAAGGATCTTTCGTTATCTGAAGAGTTACCCTGACACCGGGTTATGGTACCCTAAGGATGATAACTTCGATCTCAAAGCTTTCAGTGATTCTGATTTCGGCGGCTGCAAGAAAGATGGAAAATCAACTACAGCAGGATGTCAGTTCTTAGGCAATCGCCTAGTCACTTGGCAATGCAAGAAGCAGACATGTGTGGCTACGTCTACATGTGAAGCAGAATACATTGCTGCGTCTAGTTGCTGCTCCCAGGTTCTATGGATCCAACAACAGATGCGGGACTACGGTTTCGAATTCCTAACTACTCCTATTTATGTTGATAATGAGGCTGCCTTACAGATCACTAGAAATCATGTACAGCACTCGAAAACGAAGCACATCGATATTAAATATCACTTCATACGTGATTGCTTTGAAAAGAGACTTATCGATGTGGTTCATATTCATACCGACCACCAACGTGCCGACCTTTTTACCAAAGCATGTGATAAATCAAGATTTGATTATTTACTTTTGGTAAACGGCATTAAGGTGAAGCAAGAGTAACCGACATCAGGAAATCGTTTTTGTAAATATTTTTCTAAAAACCAAAAATCCAAAAATATTTTTACTTCACTTTATTTTTGAATTTTAGGGGGAGAAAGTTTCAAGAAAAATACAAAAACATTGAAAAACCACAAAAATACAAAAATATGTCTTTAATTTATTTACTTTCTGCATTTAAGGGGGAGAAAATTCAGAAAAACACAAAAACAATAGAAAAACAAAAATGAGTTTCTTGGTAATATAAGAGAAAGTGATATTACATCAGAGGTCGGTTGAAACATGTTTCCAGAAATCAAAAGAAAAAGAAAATGATAAGTAGCTCTACTAATGATGTACCGGTAGACTCACGATCATTTTAAAGTATGCAGGAGATATAAACATAACAGACTGAAAACCGGGTGGGAACCGTTCATTGGCATATGGTCTTGGTACCGAAATTTCGTTTGATAGATTGCCGAGGTTCTGAGATATTCGGGGTTTATGCTGTTTATCATCTGGGTATCATGGTTGTTTCTATAAAAGACAAAGTCTAAGTTCTTCCATGATACCATACATACGTGTACATATCTCATACTGCATTCGACCTCAATAAGTGATAAACAATCACATGTCCATCAAAATAAGTGATAAAATATCACATTTATCCGGGAGTCAAGTTCGTCTCTCTGCTGTACGGAAGTACTGACCTGTTCACGGACTTGCTTCTGTGCCCTCATGCATCGAAAATCAAGTTCCTCATCAATAAGTGATTCTATCACATAGGGCTTGTTTTCAAATTCAAATAAGTGACTTGTTCACATTGTAAATATATACGTTAAAAACGGATGATAAATGGTATACTCCCCAGTAAGATGAACTCTCGTGCATACCTTGATACGGGAATGTGTCGTGAGTGGATGAACACCGGTCGGTAAGTATAAATCATACCTTAAACGTATCTCATTGTATTATGATTACACTTGATCGCTGAGTTTAAGTGGACAACAATATCGGTAATTGTGGCAGAATACTTATCCACCTCTGTAAAAGAATTTTAAAAGGAAGTATGTTTTGACAAAAGACCGCAAGCTGATATGATTCTCTTCGCCAGAAACTCGCAAAAATATTGTTGTGTTTGTACATATTTACTTACTGCTTTATTTACTGCTTTAATTTTAAACAGTTTTTGTCGTTTGGTGCATATCAGCACGACATTAGCGGTGATGTCGTTTGATAACATTCAAAGGATATTAAAATTGTTGCCTTTTATTTTATCAAACCACAAAATCCAAAAAGATTTTTCATTTAACATTATTTTTGATTGACTGATGTTGGTGCTCGATCCGATACCTGACAAGCCGAGATACTTCATAAAACTAACCTTTGCAAAACTTCATAATGGACAACTTTTCAAAATGGTCATTTCTGAAAAACCTCCAAAATTTGAAGGGTGTAAATTGGAAATTCCCAAAATCCAAAGTGTTGGTGGGAAATCTGATCCTTCGAGGAAGCAATGGCCCTCGAAAGATCAGATGGTCAAGAAAGTCAATGAAAGTCAACTGTTTCAGTCGAAAGATGTGTTGGTCAACGAAAGATTTGACCAATTGATCCTTCGAGTTGACCAGACCCTTTGAAAGATGATTTAGATCGAAGGATATCTTTCGAAGGATTCCAAAATATCTGGTATCTTTCGATCCAGATCCTTCAAATATCTGGATCCTTCGAGCTATATATGGATCCTTCGAACCAAAGGTCATCTTTCGAAACAACCTTTATATCTTTCGAATGGTTTTGGGTCCTTCGAGGCGGTTGGACTTTCGAGGTGATGGTATAAAAGGCATCTTCTTCTTCATTATACATTATCAGTCTCCAAATCATCTTTCAAAACCCTCTCAATCCTCTCGAACCTCTGCCCATTTTTCTTTAGAAATCACAGTATCAGGATTTTGTATTTACATTCGGTAGGATAATCATTGTCATTTTAACTACAAATGATTCTAACATATACATAATCCTGTTCTTCTATTTTTCAAATTTTATTAACTAGAATAGGATAAGATGTTGTTTATGAATCTGTAGTAGTTCTTGATGATCATGTGATGTTTCTTATCTGTTTGTGTATATTCATGATGTTTGGTTTGAACTTTGATAACTGGGATGTTTGATTTGGTTAAAACAGAGGATTTGATTAGGGTTTATGGTTTATGATCAAATCAGTGGATGGGTGTTTGTGTTCATGTCCGGTTTGGGTAAAATGTTGATAGTGTTTAAATGATTCGCAGTGTTGTTATTGTTTTGGCTTAAAACACATTTGAACAAAATATAAAACAAACCACCGGAAAAACAAATCACCGGAAAACATTCAAAACCCCACCGAAAAAAAAAACTTGCCGATGAACAGTTGCCGGAACGGAAGATGATGACTCATCACCTCGATAGATGTGCTAAACAACATCCTTCGAGGTGAATCTCGAAAGATGGTAGATATCTCGAAACATCATCCTTCGATTGACCAGCCTTCGAAAGATCAAGATATCTTTCAAAATTTCTTGATTACTCGAAAGATGATCCTTCGATAAGGTTGACATCTTTCAAGATAAGTGACATCTTTCGAGCTTAGTCAACATCTTTCGAACTGGTTACCATCCTTCGTGCCATGTTTCAATCTTTCGATGGATAATTGGATCCTTCGAAGAGCTCAACACTTAGAATTTTTCAAGAAATTGAAAATTTTCTAAGTGTGGAATTCCAATGTTGACTGTTTGACCTGTGTTTCTTACTACGTGTCAATGTGATGTGCAGAAATGGCACCGAAAGTGAAAAAGGTGCGGGCAAAGCCAACAAAGAAGGAGAAATCGGAAGTTGAGGCTATGTCTGAATCTAGACATAATATGGCTGCATATTTACAACCGGTAGGCAGTATCAGTCCGGAGTTCACTGGCATCATGGAGTACCTTCATCGCTCGCGCATCAATTATGCTATCACAACGCAATACATTGCCTATCAGTCGCACATCAAGGCATTCTGGAGTTCTGCTGGGATTGAAACGGTAGATAATAAGGAAGTGATCAGGGCTACTGCTGCTGAAAAACCTGTGATTATTACTGAAAACACTATCAGAGAGCGTCTACGACTTGGAGATCAACCGGAAGATCCTACTTCTATAGATCTACAATGTCAACGGGGGTTACTGATGAGGCTGCGGTACAGCGACGATGTTCTGGCTAATCAAATCAACAAGAAGTTTATGCCACTTCGGTATAAGTTCTTGCTGCATATTCTTATTCATTGCCTAAGCAACAAGCGTTCTGGGTATGACTTGTCACCGATCGACTTGACTGGATTGTTTACGGCGTTGATTCTGAACAAGCCGTTTAACATATCTCGCTATATCTTCGACAACCTAAAGGAAAACGCTCGAAGGCCACTTCCGTCTGCAACACAGCGAACATCCACCAAGTTCTGGTTATATCTGAGGTTTCTGCAGATGATGATAGATGATCAGATTCCTGATCTTGCTAAAGCCAAGGCAGATGTTCTTCCTGTGAATCCAATGAACGAACGCACTCTGCTGATCTTCAAATCTATGGCCGCTTATAAGGAATCAGACCCAGTTAGGAAACTTATTGGTCATCTTGATATTCCTAACTATGAAGCACCGCAGAACCACAGATGGCGTCGTGAAGGGAGTATTTCTGACGATGAAGAACCAAGGTTGATTGCCTTGGCTGACACTCAGCTTGGAGCTAAACATGGAATCAAGGCAACTAGAAGGTCTGCTGGCAGTTCTAGTGCGGCAGCACATGTTGAGGTTGACGTAAATGTTGCTGCTGAAGAGGTTCAGGATATGTCTGTAGATCCTGATGTTCGTGTTAGTACTGGTGGTGATGGTGGTGCTGTAGTTGTTGAAACGGGTGGTAGTGCTGGTGATGCTGGTGGTGTTGCTGGTCAGTCTGGTACTGTTGCGACTGACAAGGGTAAAGGCAAGATAGATGAGGCGAGGAAGATAGTTGATGAAAGCAGCTCGTCTTCTGAAGAGGAAGGAGGTTCTGATGGCGATGATTCTTCGTCTGAGGATGATAATCCTCCTCCTCCAGGGATGATGAAAGTCTTTGATAAACGCGGGAATCCCCGATTTGTGCGTATCAAGAAGACGGGTGATACTGGAGACTCTGACAGGGATGAAGATTATACGCTTACTTCTCCGGGTTTTATCAGAAAGAGGAAAGCTAAACGACAAGGTACTCATGCGTCAAAGAAAGCTGCTGGTGATTCCTCTGTTCCTGTCTCTGTCCAGCCTTCATCTGCTCCTGAGCAGCAGGTTCCTTCCTCTGGTGATCAATTTACTGAAAAAGAGACGCTGGAGTTAATGTCTTCTCCTCAGAGGTCTTCTGGGACACGACAGGTGACTGTTGATCAACAGCCACCTGAAACTCCCACCTCAGGTACACATGCTCGACCCCCTCTCACTATTACTGGTCCTACAGGTGCCTCGGGTCAGGCTGGTCAGTCTGGTTCTTCAAGACCTGAGCCTTTAAGGCCATCTCTGGCAGAAACCTTGTCTGGATTTTCTGAAGCTGACAAGGTACAATTCCTGATTGAACAAATCAGTGAATTGGGAGATATAGTTGGTAGACACACAAGAAGTATTGAAGAATATCGTGTCCTGCGAAAACAAGATGTAGTGGCACACAACCAGCTATGTAAGATTGTTGAAGCTCAGAATGTTAAGATCAAGGAACAGGCTGAGGAAATCGAAAGGTTAAAAGAGGCAAATAGGGCACGAGATAGGGAGGTGGAAATTATGAAAAGACATAGTACCAATTTGGAGACTCAGGCGAAAGCATTGAGGGAGATGGTAAGTAATCGTGATGATAGACTGATGGAGGCTTTCAAGCCCATGTACAGCAACTTCAATAGGGTTTATTCGAGGGTTGGTACATTGTGGAACGAAAGGTGCAAAACCTTAGGAATAGTTCCCGCAAGGCGTGAGGATGATCAGGATGATGATGCTGCTAATCCAGATCAAACAACTGCCTCAGGCTCCGGTGCAACTGCATCCGGTGCTGCAGGCGGATCTGGTACTCCTCAAGATACTCCGTCTGCTCCTCCTACAGCTTCTACAGGCCCAACTGAGCAGACTGAAACACTGGAAATGTCTGTAAACCCTGAACAGATCAGCCTGGAACCGGAAACATTTACTACAGATCTCCCTGAATCTTCAAGCGCTCAGAAACATCATCCTGTGACGGGTGAACTGCTGGAAGAGGGAGAGTTTATTTCTGAGATGACTGATGAACAGATTTTGATTTTGACTGATTTGGATGAAGTTGCTGTGTGTAATGATTGATGCTACTCCGCTGGTACAGGATCAAACTGATTTCTCCTCAATTGAAGAAATCTTCATCAGTTCTGATCCTGAACGTCCTGTGTATGTTGGAAAGGACAATGCGGAGGTGAATGCCTTTGATGATGACTTTGTTGCTGAAAAGACTGCAGAGTTCGGCAATCTTTCTTCTGATTCGCCATCAGCTCAGGAAAGCCGTGAGAAAACAGTTAATGAATGGCGAGCGGATTTCCTTGCTAGGAATCCTCCTCCGCTCGCTCCGTTGGAACAAGGCTAACTATATGATGCTGGAGAAAAATCAGGCTCGGGGTCGCATCATTAGCTGGATGTTTGTCAAAGATCTTCACTGCATGGTCGTGAAAAGAGAAACGGGTCTTCAGTATTTTAGAACTCTCCTCAGTATTCTCACACTTCCATATTATTGAATGTTGCAGTGTTAGCCCAGCTTGATGTAATCAATCGAGCTAAAGAACAGATGGTGGATCTATTCGCTAAGAAAATCAGGTTAGAAAGGAGATTGGGTTGGAAGGATCCTCTGTACAAGCCTCAGTTTCCAAGATACGAGCAGATCAGGTTCACACTTGATCCAGAAACAAACACCGCTCGTTATCGTTTGGTATACGATCCTCCCAAGGTGATGAAGAAGATTCCGTTACTGAAGATGAAGACCGACTTTCTTGAAAACTTCCGTTGCTGGGTTTACGATGCTGATACTGGAGAAGCGGTGATCCTCTTCAGGGATAATCAAGAGAACTTCAGGATAATAGATCCGATGTGGATTACAAATATGTCCAGATCGGATATTATTATTTTGAAAGATCATGAGATAAACTACTTAGTTCAGGATCGAGATCAAGCTATGAAGTTTCAAAGGATGGCCCGATATTGCTTCAATCTGCTGGTCAACGCAGGAAGTGCATGGTCATCACATCA